>NC_086450.1:224378117-225080617 GCF_028390025.1 Pseudophryne corroboree
TACTCACACAGCTACCTCATTGCGCCTCTTTTTTTCTTTGCGTCATGTGCTGTTTGGGGAGGGTTTTTTGGAAGGGACATCCTGCGTGACACTGCAGTGACACTCCTAGATGGGCCCGGTGTTTGTGTCGGCCACTAGGGTCGCTTATCTTACTCACACAGCGACCTCGGTGCAAATTTTAGGACTAAAAATAATATTGTGAGGTGTGAGGTATTCAGAATAGACTGAAAATGAGTGTAAATTATGGTTTTTGAGGTTAATAATACTTTGGGATCAAAATGACCCCCCAAATTCTATGATTTAAGCTGTTTTTTAGTGTTTTTTTGAAAAAAACACCCGAATCCAAAACACACCCGAATCCGACAAAAAAAATTCGGTGAGGTTTTGCCAAAACGCGTTCGAACCCAAAACACGGCCGCGGAACCGAACCCAAAACCAAAACACAAAACCCGAAAAATTTCAGGCGCTCATCTCTAATTTTCAGTCTATTCTGAATACCTCACACCTCACAATATTATTTTTAGTCCTAAAATTTGCACGAGGTCGCTGTGTGAGTAAGATAAGCGACCCTAGTGGCCGACACAAACACCGGGCCCATCTAGGAGTGGCACTGCAGTGTCACGCAGGATGTCCCTTCCAAAAAACCCTCCCAAACAGCACATGACGCAAAGAAAAAAAGAGGCGCAATGAGGTAGCTGACTGTGTGAGTAAGATTAGCGACCCTAGTGGCCGACACAAACACCGGGCCCATCTAGGAGTGGCACTGCAGTGTCACGCAGGATGTCCCTTCCAAAAAACCCTCCCCAAACAGCACATGACGCAAAGAAAAAAAGAGGCGCAATGAGGTAGCTGTGTGAGTAAGATTAGCGACCCTAGTGGCCGACACAAACACCGGGCCCATCTTGGAGTGGCACTGCAGTGTCACGCAGGATGTCCCTTCCAAAAAACCCTCCCCAATCAGCACATGATGCAAAGAAAAAGAAAAGAAAAAAGAGGTGCAAGATGGAATTATCCTTGGGCCCTCCCACCCACCCTTATGTTGTATAAACAAAACAGGACATGCACACTTTAACCAACCCATCATTTCAGTGACAGGGTCTGCCACACGACTGTGACTGATATGACGGGTTGGTTTGGACCCCCCCCAAAAAAGAAGCAATTAATCTCTCCTTGCACAAACTGGCTCTACAGAGGCAAGATGTCCACCTCATCTTCACCCTCCGATATATCACCGTGTACATCCCCCTCCTCACAGATTATCAATTCGTCCCCACTGGAATCCACCATCTCAGCTCCCTGTGTACTTTGTGGAGGCAATTGCTGCTGGTCAATGTCTCCGCGGAGGAATTGATTATAATTCATTTTAATGAACATCATCTTCTCCACATTTTCTGGATGTAACCTCGTACGCCGATTGCTGACAAGGTGAGCGGCGGCACTAAACACTCTTTCGGAGTACACACTTGTGGGAGGGCAACTTAGGTAGAATAAAGCCAGTTTGTGCAAGGGCCTCCAAATTGCCCTCTTTTTCCTGCCAGTATAAGTACGGACTGTGTGACGTGCCTACTTGGATGCGGTCACTCATATAATCCTCCACCATTCTATCAATGTTGAGAGAATCATATGCAGTGACAGTAGACGACATGTCCGTAATCGTTGTCAGGTCCTTCAGTCCGGACCAGATGTCAGCATCAGCAGTCGCTCCAGACTGCCCTGCATCACCGCCAGCGGGTGGGCTCGGAATTCTGAGCCTTTTCCTCGCACCCCCAGTTGCGGGAGAATGTGAAGGAGGAGATGTTGACAGGTCGCGTTCCGCTTGACTTGACAATTTTGTCACCAGCAGGTCTTTCAACCCAGCAGACCTGTGTCTGCCGGAAAGAGAGATCCAAGGTAGGCTTTAAATCTAGGATCGAGCACGGTGGCCAAAATGTAGTGCTCTGATTTCAACAGATTGACCACCCGTGAATCCTTGTTAAGCGAATTAAGGGCTGCATCCACAAGTCCCACATGCCTAGCGGAATCGCTCCGTGTTAGCTCCTTCTTCAATGCCTCCAGCTTCTTCTGCAAAAGCCTGATGAGGGGAATGACCTGACTCAGGCTGGCAGTGTCTGAACTGACTTCACGTGTGGCAAGTTCAAAGGGCATCAGAACCTTGCACAACGTTGAAATCATTCTCCACTGCACTTGAGACAGGTGCATTCCACCTACTATATCGTGCTCAATTGTATAGGCTTGAATGGCCTTTTGCTGCTCCTCCAACCTCTGAAGCATATAGAGGGTTGAATTCCACCTCGTTACCACTTCTTGCTTCAGATGATGGCAGGGCAGGTTCAGTAGTTTTTGGTGGTGCTCCAGTTTTCTGTACGTGGTGCCTGTACGCCGAAAGTGTCCCGCAATTCTTCTGGCCACCGACAGCATCTCTTGCACGCCCCTGTCGTTTTTTAAAAAATTCTGCACCACCAAATTCAAGGTATGTGCAAAACATGGGGACGTGCTGGAATTGGCCCAGATTTAATGCACACACAATATTGCTGGCGTTGTCCGATGCCACAAATCCACAGGAGAGTCCAATTGGGGTAAGCCATTCCGCGATGATCTTCCTCAGTTGCCGTAAGAGGTTTTCAGCTGTGTGCGTATTCTGGAAAGCGGTGATACAAAGCGTAGCCTGCCTAGTAAAGAGTTGGCGTTTGCGAGATGCTGCTACTGGTGCCGCCGCTGCTGTTCTTGCGGCGGGAGTCCATACATCTACCCAGTGGGCTGTCACAGTCATATAGTCCTGACCCAGCCCTGCTCCACTTGTCCACATGTCCGTGGTTAAGTGGACATTGGGTACAGGCTGCATTTTTTAGGACACTGGTGACTCTTTTTCTGAGGTCTGTGTACATTTTCGGTATCGCCTGCCTAGAGAAATGGAACCTAGATGGTATTTGGTACCGGGGACACAGTACCTCCAACAAGTCTCTAGTTGGCTCTGCAGTAATGATGGATACCGGAACCACGTTTCTCACCACCCAGGATGCCAAGGCCTCAGTTATCCGCTTTGCAGTAGGATGACTGCTGTGATATTTCATCTTCCTCGCAAAGGACTGTTGAACAGTCAATTGCTTACTGGAAGTAGTACAAGTGGGCTTACGACTTCCCCTCTGGGATGACCATCGACTCCCAGCGGCAACAACAGCAGCGCCAGCAGCAGTAGGCGTTACACGCAAGGATGCATCGGAGGAATCCCAGGCAGGAGAGGACTCGTCAGACTTGCCAGTGACATGGCCTGCAGGACTATTGGCATTCCTGGGGAAGGAGGAAATTGACACTGAGGGAGTTGGTGGGGTGGTTTGCGTGAGCTTGGTTACAAGAGGAAGGGATTTACTGGTCAGTGGACTGCTTCCGCTGTCACCCAAAGTTTTTGAACTTGTCACTGACTTATTATGAATGCGCTGCAGGTGACGTATAAGGGAGGATGTTCCGAGGTGGTTAACGTCCTTACCCCTACTTATTACAGCTTGACAAAGGGAACACACGGCTTGACA
Organism: Pseudophryne corroboree; assembly: GCF_028390025.1. Classification (NCBI taxonomy): domain Eukaryota; kingdom Metazoa; phylum Chordata; class Amphibia; order Anura; family Myobatrachidae; genus Pseudophryne; species Pseudophryne corroboree. The sequence goes on from NC_086450.1 coordinate 224,381,645, forward strand.
CCTGTTGTCCGCATTTCTGGTGAAATACCTCCACACCGAAGAGCTGATTTTTTTGGTATTTTCACCTGGCATGTCAACGGCCATATTCCTCCCACGGACAACAGGTGTCTCCCCGGGTGCCTGACTTAAACAAACCACCTCACCATCAGAATCCTCCTGGTCAATTTCCTCCCCAGCGCCAGCAACACCCATATCCTCCTCATCCTGGTGTACTTCAACACTGACATCTTCAATCTGACTATCAGGAACTGGACTGCGGGTGCTCCTTCCAGCACTTGCAGGGGGCGTGCAAATGGTGGAAGGCGCATGCTCTTCACCTCCAGTGTTGGGAAGGTCAGGCATCGCAACCGACACAATTGGACTCTCCTTGTGGATTTGGGATTTCGAAGAACGCACAGTTCTTTGCGGTGCTTTTGCCAGCTTGAGTCTTTTCAGTTTTCTAGCGAGAGGCTGAGTGCTTCCATCCTCATGTGAAGCTGAACCACTAGCCATGAACATAGGCCAGGGCCTCAGCCGTTCCTTGCCACTCCGTGTGGTAAATGGCATATTGGCAAGTTTACGCTTCTCCTCCGACAATTTTATTTTAGGTTTTGGAGTCCTTTTTTTTCTGATATTTGGTGTTTTGGATTTGACATGCTCTGTACTATGACATTGGGCATCGGCCTTGGCAGACGACGTTGCTGGCATTTCATCGTCTCGGCCATGACTAGTGGCAGCAGCTTCAGCACGAGGTGGAAGTGGATCTTGATCTTTCCCTAATTTTGGAACCTCAACTTTTTTGTTCTCCATATTTTATAGGCAGAACTAAAAGGCACCTCAGGTAAACAATGGAGATGGATGGATTGGATACTAGTATTGGATACCTGCCGACTGCCGACACAGAGGTAGCCACAGCCGTGAACTACCGCACTGTACACTGGTTGATAAAGAGATAGTAGTATACTCGTAACAACTAGTATGACACTATGACGACGGTATAAAGAATGAAAAAAAAACCACGGTTAGGTGGTATATATTATAATAATAATACAATTATGGATGGACGGACTGCCTGCCGACTGCCGACACAGAGGTAGCCACAGCCGTGAACTACCGCACTGTACACTGGTTGATAAAGAGATAGTAGTATACTCGTAACAACTAGTATGACACTATGACGACGGTATAAAGAATGAAAAAAAACCACGGTTAGGTGGTATATATTATAATAATAATACAATTATGGATGGACGGACTGCCTGCCGACTGCCGACACAGAGGTAGCCACAGCCGTGAACTACCGCACTGTACACTGGTTGATAAAGAGATAGTAGTATACTCGTAACAACTAGTATGACACTATGACGACGGTATAAAGAATGAAAAAAAAACCACGGTTAGGTGGTATATATTATAATAATAATACAATTATGGATGGACGGACTGCCTGCCGACTGCCGACACAGAGGTAGCCACAGCCGTGAACTACCGCACTGTACACTGGTTGATAAAGAGATAGTAGTATACTCGTAACAACTAGTATGACACTATGACGACGGTATAAAGAATGAAAAAAAACCACGGTTAGGTGGTATATATTATAATAATAATACAATTATGGATGGACGGACTGCCCTGCCGACTGCCGACACAGAGGTAGCCACAGCCGTGAACTACCGCACTGTACACTGGTTGATAAAGAGATAGTAGTATACTCGTAACAACTAGTATGACACTATGACGACGGTATAAAGAATGAAAAAAAAACCACGGTTAGGTGGTATATATTATAATAATAATACAATTATGGATGGATGGACGGACTGCCTGCCGACTGCCGACACAGAGGTAGCCACAGCCGTGAACTACCGCACTGTACACTGGTTGATAAAGAGATAGTAGTATACTCGTAACAACTAGTATGACACTATGACGACGGTATAAAGAATGAAAAAAAACCACGGTTAGGTGGTATATATTGTAATACAATTATGGATGGACGGACTGCCTGCCGAGTTCCGACTGCCGACACAGAGGTAGCCACAGCCGTGAACTACCGCACTGTACTGTGTCTGCTGCTAATATAGACTGGTTGATAAAGAGATAGTATACAATACATACAACAATATACTACTATACTGGTGGTCAGGCACTGGTCACCACTAGTCACACTGGCAGTGGCACTCCTGCAGCAAAAGTGTGCACTGTTTAATTTTAAATTAATATAATATTATGTACTCCTGGGGGCTCCTGCTATAACAACCTGCAGTGCTCCCCAGTCTCCCCACAATTATTATAAGCTTTGCCTTTTATACATTGATGTGCAGCACACTGGGCTGAGCTGAGTGCACACAGACTGAGTCACACTGTGTGACTGGCTGCTGCTGTGTATCGTTTTTTTTCAGGCAGAGAACGGATATAGCAGAGAACGGATATATTAAAATAAATAAAAGTTAACTAACAACAACTGCACTGGTCACTGTGGTAAACTCTGTCTGACTCTGCACAATCTCTCTCTCTCTTTCTAATCTAATTTCTAATGGAGAGGACGCCAGCCACGTCCTCTCCCTATCAATCTCAATGCACGTGTGAAAATGGCGGCGACGCGCGGCTCCTTATATAGAATCCGAGTCTCGCGAGAATCCGACAGCGTCATGATGACGTTCGGGCGCGCTCGGGTTAACCGAGCAAGGCGGGAGGATCCGAGTCTGCTCGGACCCGTGAAAAAAACATGAAGTTCGTGCGGGTTCGGTTTCAGAGAAACCGAACCCGCTCATCTCTACTTTCAACCCCAGCAGACTTGTGTCTGCCGGAAAGAGAGATCCAAGGTAGGTTTTAAATCTAGGATCGAGCACGGTGGCAAAAATGTAGTGCTCTGATTTCAACAGATTGACCACCCGTGAATCCTTGTTAAGCGAATTAAGGGCTCCATCCACAAGTCCCACATGCCTAGCGGAATCGCTCCGTGTTAGCTCCTCCTTCAATGTCTCCAGCTTCTTCTGCAAAAGCCTGATGAGGGGAATGACCTGACTCAGGCTGGCAGTGTCTGAACTGACTTCACGTGTGGCAAGTTCAAAGGGCATCAGAACCTTGCACAACGTTGAAATCATTCTCCACTGCACTTGAGACAGGTGCATTCCACCTCCTATATCGTGCTCAATTGTATAGGCTTGAATGGCCTTTTGCTGCTCCTCCAACCTCTGAAGCATATAGAGGGTTGAATTCCACCTCGTTACCACTTCTTGCTTCAGATGATGGCAGGGCAGGTTCAGTAGTTTTTGGTGGTGCTCCAGTCTTCTGTACGTGGTGCCTGTACGCCGAAAGTGTCCCGCAATTCTTCTGGCCACCGACAGCATCTGTTGCACGCCCCTGTCGTTTTTTTTAAAATTCTGCACCACCAAATTCAAGGTATGTGCAAAACATGGGACGTGCTGGAATTTGCCCATATTTAATGCACCCACAATATTGCTGGCGTTGTCCGATGCCACAAATCCACAGGAGAGTCCAATTGGGGTAAGCCATTCTGCGATGATCTTCCTCAGTTGCCGTAAGAGGTTTTTAGCTGTGTGCGTATTCTGGAAAGCGGTGATACAAAGCGTAGCCTGCCTAGGAAAGAGTTGGCGTTTGCGAGATGCTGCTACTGGTGCCGCCGCTGCTGTTCTTGCGGCGGGAGTCCATACATCTACCCAGTGGGCTGTCACAGTCATATAGTCCTGACCCTGCCCTGCTCCACTTGTCCACATGTCCGTGGTTAAGTGGACATTGGGTACAACTGCATTTTTTAGGACACTGGTGAGTCTTTTTCTGACGTCCGTGTACATTCTCGGTATCGCCTGCCTACAGAAGTGGAACCTAGATGGTATTTGGTAACGGGGGCACACTGCCTCAATAAATTGTCTAGTTCCCTGTGAACTAACGGCGGATACCGGACGCACGTCTAACACCAACATAGTTGTCAAGGCCTCAGTTATCCGCTTTGCAGCAGGATGACTGCTGTGATATTTCATCTTCCTCGCAAAGGACTGTTGGACAGTCAATTGCTTACTGGAAGTAGTACAAGTGGGCTTACGACTTCCCCTCTGGGATGACCATCGACTCCCAGCAGCAACAACAGCAGCGCCAGCAGCAGTAGGCGTTACACGCAAGGATGCATCGGAGGAATCCCAGGCAGGAGAGGACTCGTCAGAATTGCCAGTGACATGGCCTGCAGGACTATTGGCATTCCTGGGGAAGGAGGAAATTGACACTGAGGGAGTTGGTGGGGTGGTTTGCGTGAGCTTGGTTACAAGAGGAAGGGATTTACTGGTCAGTGGACTGCTTCCGCTGTCGCCCAAAGTTTTTGAACTTGTCACTGACTTATTATGAATGCGCTGCAGGTGACGTATAAGGGAGGATGTTCCGAGGTGGTTAACGTCCTTACTCCTACTTATTACAGCTTGACAAAGGGAACACACGGCTTGACAAATGTTGTCCGCATTTCTGGTGAAATACTTCCACACCGAAGAGCAGATTTTTTTGGTATTTTCACCAGGCATGTCAACGGCCATATTCCTCCCACGGACAACAGGTGTCTCCCCGGGTGCCTGACTTAAACAAACCACCTCACCATCAGAATCCTCCTGGTCAATTTCCTCCCCAGCGCCAGCAACACCCATATCCTCCTCATCCTGGTGTACTTCAACACTGACATCTTCAATCTGACTATCAGGAACTGGACTGCGGGTGCTCCTTCCAGCACTTGCAGGGGGCGTGCAAATGGTGGAAGGCGCATGCTCTTCACGTCCAGTGTTGGGAAGGTCAGGCATCGCAACCGACACAATTGGACTCTCCTTGTGGATTTGGGATTTCGAAGAACGCACAGTTCTTTGCGGTGGTTTTGCCAGCTTGAGTCTTTTCAGTTTTCTAGCGAGAGGCTGAGTGCTTCCATCCTCATGTGAAGCTGAACCACTAGCCATGAACATAGGCCAGGGCCTCAGCCGTTCCTTGCCACTCCGTGTGGTAAATGGCATATTGGCAAGTTTACGCTTCTCCTCCGACAATTTTATTTTAGGTTTTGGAGTCCTTTTTTTACTGATATTTGGTGTTTTGGAATTGACATGCTCTGTACTATGACATTGGGCATCGGCCTTGGCAGACGACGTTGCTGGCATTTCATCGTCTCGGCCATGACTAGTGGCAGCAGCTTCAGCACGAGGTGGAAGTGGATCTTGATCTTTCCCTAATTTTGGAACCTCAACATTTTTGTTCTCCATATTTTAATAGGCACAACTAAAAGGCACCTCAGGTAAACAATGGAGATGGATGGATACTAGTATACAATTATGGATGGACTGCCGAGTGCCGACACAGAGGTAGCTACAGCCGTGGACTATTGTACTGTACTGTGTCTGCTGCTAATATAGACTGGATGATAATGAGATGTAGTATGTATGTATAAAGAAGAAAGAAAAAAAAACCACGGGTAGGTGGTATACAATTATGGATGGACTGCCGAGTGCCGACACAGAGGTAGCTACAGCCGTGGACTACCGTACTGTGTCTGCTGCTAATATAGACTGGTTGATAATGAGATGTAGTATGTATAAAGAAGAAAGAAAAAAAAAAACCACGGGTAGGTGGTATACAATTATGGACGGACTGCCGAGTGCCGACACAGAGGTAGCTACAGCCGTGGACTACCGTACTGTGTCTGCTGCTAATATAGACTGGTTGATAATGAGATGTAGTATGTATAAAGAAGAAAGAAAAAAAAAACCACGGGTAGGTGGTATACAATTATGGACGGACTGCCGAGTGCCGACACAGAGGTAGCTACAGCCGTGGACTACCGTACTGTACTGTGTCTGCTGCTAATATAGACTGGATGATAATGAGATGTAGTATGTATAAAGAAGAAAGAAAAAAAAACCACGGGGAAGTGGTATACAATTATGGACGGACTGCCGAGTGCCGATACAGAGGTAGCTACAGCCGTGGACTACCGTACTGTACTGTGTCTGCTGCTAATATAGACTGGTTGATAAAGAGATGTAGTATGTATGTATAAAGAAGAAAGAAAAAAAAACCACGGGTAGGTGGTATACAATTATGGATGGACTGCCGAGTGCCGACACAGAGGTAGCTACAGCCGTGGACTACTGTACTGTGTCTGCTGCTAATATAGACTGGTTGATAAAGAGATGTAGTATGTATGTATAAAGAAGAAAGAAAAAAAAAAACACGGGTAGGTGGTATACAATTATGGACGGACTGCCGAGTGCCGACACAGAGGTAGCTACAGCCGTGGACTACTGTACTGTACTGTGTCTGCTGCTAATATAGACTGGTTGATAATGAGATGTAGTATGTATAAAGAAGAAAGAAAAAAAAAACCACGGGTAGGTGGTATACAATTATGGACGGACTGCCGAGTGCCGACACAGAGGTAGCTACAGCCGTGGACTACCGTACTGTACTGTGTCTGCTGCTAATATAGACTGGATGATAATGAGATGTAGTATGTATAAAGAAGAAAGAAAAAAAAAACACGGGTAGGTGGTATACAATTATGGACAGACTGCCGAGTGCCGACACAGAGGTAGCTACAGCCGTGGACTACCGTACTGTACTGTGTCTGCTGCTAATATAGACTGGTTGATAAAGAGATGTAGTATGTATGTATAAAGAAGAAAGAAAAAAAAACCACGGGTAGGTGGTATACAATTATGGATGGACTGCCGAGTGCCGACACAGAGGTAGCTACAGCCGTGGACTACTGTACTGTGTCTGCTGCTAATATAGACTGGTTGATAAAGAGATGTAGTATGTATGTATAAAGAAGAAAGAAAAAAAAAACACGGGTAGGTGGTATACAATTATGGACGGACTGCCGAGTGCCGACACAGAGGTAGCTACAGCCGTGGACTACCGTACTGTACTGTGTCTGCTGCTAATATAGACTGGTTGATAAAGAGATGTAGTATGTATGTATAAAGAAGAAAGAAAAAAAAACCACGGGTAGGTGGTATACAATTATGGATGGACTGCCGAGTGCCGACACAGAGGTAGCTACAGCCGTGGACTACTGTACTGTGTCTGCTGCTAATATAGACTGGTTGATAAAGAGATGTAGTATGTATGTATAAAGAAGAAAGAAAAAAAAAACACGGGTAGGTGGTATACAATTATGGACGGACTGCCGAGTGCCGACACAGAGGTAGCTACAGCCGTGGACTACCGTACTGTACTGTGTCTGCTGCTAATATAGACTGGTTGATAAAGAGATGTAGTATGTATGTATAAAGAAGAAAGAAAAAAAAACCACGGGTAGGTGGTATACAATTATGGATGGACTGCCGAGTGCCGACACAGAGGTAGCTACAGCCGTGGACTACTGTACTGTGTCTGCTGCTAATATAGACTGGTTGATAAAGAGATGTAGTATGTATGTATAAAGAAGAAAGAAAAAAAAACCACGGGTAGGTGGTATACAATTATGGATGGACTGCCGAGTGCCGACACAGAGGTAGCTACAGCCGTGAACTACCGTACTGTGTCTGCTGCGACTGGATGATAAATAATGATATAAAAAATATATATATATCACTACTGCAGCCGGACAGGTATATATTATATAATGACGGACCTGCTGGACACTGTCTGTCAGCAGAATGAATTTTTTATAGAATAAAAAAAAAAACACCACACAAGTCACACGACGAGTGTTTAACTTTTTCAGGCAATCACAATATAGTATACTACTAACTATACTGGTGGTCAGTGTGGTCAGGTTACTGGTCAGTCACACTGGCAGTGGCACTCCTGCAGCAAAAGTGTGCACTGTTTAATTTTAATAATATGTACTCCTGGCTCCTGCTATAACCTATAACTGGCACTGCTCCCCAGTCTCCCCCACAATTATAAGCTGTGTGAGCACAGTCAGATATATACATAGATGATGCAGCACACTGGGCTGAGCAGTGCACACAGATATGGTATGTGACTGAGTCACTGTGTATCGTTTTTTTCAGGCAGAGAACGGATTATATTAAATAAAACTGCACTGTCTGGTGGTCACTGTGGTCAGTCACTACTAAACTCTGCACTCTCTACAGTACTCCTAAGCTCCAGTAAATCAAGTGTCTCTGTCTCAAATCAATCTCACTCTCTCTCTTCTAATCTAAATGGAGAGGACGCCAGCCACGTCCTCTCCCTATCAATCTCAATGCACGTGTGAAAATGGCGGCGACGCGTGGCTCCTTATATAGAATCCGAGTCTCGCGAGAATCCGACAGCGTCATGATGACGTTCGGGCGCGCTCGAGTTAACCGAGCAAGGCGGGAAGATCCGAGTCGCTCGGACCCGTGAAAAAAAACATGAAGTTCGGGCGGGTTCGGATTCCGAGGAACTGAACCCGCTCATCTCTAGTGTTTACCACCCTCAGTTCTCAAGGCACACTAAGGCTAGGGCCACACATAGTGGCCAATGCAATTGGGCACCTATGCAGGCACCCACACATGTGCGGCAGTCCCGCCGGCGGAGGATCCAAACGGTTGGGCCGGACGACGGGATTTCAGTGTGAACACATATATTTCAATGCATATGTTCACACAATGTGGCTGTGCCGCACTGTGTTCTATGAAATCCCATGTGTCACTGACCGGATCCTGTTCTGCGGCATGCCGCAGAACAGTATACGTGTGAACACAAAAACCACCTCCCAGCCAAGTGGGTCTCGTTCAGCGGGACCCGCTTGGCCGCTATGTGGGGCCCTAGCCTAACAGTCCAGTTTTTAAGTATAGCCATACTTGAGCACCGTTGACTTAATCAGTACCTTTTATTTTGATTGTGCACAAACATAGATATATCATATCCTTAAAACATATACTATAAGTAGTGATGTGCACTGGAAATTTTTCGGGTTTTGGATTCGGGTCCGCGGCCGTGTTTTGGATTCGGCCGCGTTTTGGCAAAACCTCCCTGAAAATTTTTTGGCGGATTCGGGTGTGTTTTGGATTCGGGTGTTTTTTTTACAAAAAAAAACCCCTCAAAAACAGCTTAAATCATAGAATTTGGGGGTCATTTTGATCCCATAGTATTATTAACCTCAATAACCATAATTTCCACTAATTTTCAGTCTATTCTGAACACCTCACACCTCACAATATTATTTTTAGTCCTAAAATTTGCTCCGAGGTCGCTGGATGGCTAAGCTAAGCGACCCAAGTGGCCGACACAAACACCTGGCCCATCTAGGAGTGGTACTGCAGTGTCAGTCAGGATGGCACTTCAAAAAAATTGTCCCCAAACAGCACATGATGCAAAGAAAAAAAGAGGCGCACCAAGGTCGCTGTGTGACTAAGCTAAGCGACACAAGTGGCCGACACAAACACCTGGCCCATCTAGGAGTGGCACAGTTCTTTGCTGTGCTTTTGAAATCTTAACTCTTTTAAGTTTTCTAGCAGGAGGATGAGTGCTTCCATCCTCAGGTGAAGCTGAACCACTAGCCTTGAACATAGGCCAGGGCCTCAGCTGTTCCTTGCCACTCCGTGTCGTAAATGGCACATTGGCAAGTTTATGCTTCTCCTCAGACAATTTTGATTTAGATTTTTGGATCATTTTACAGAGCTTTATTTTTTTGGATTTTACATGCTCTCTACTATGACATTGGGCATCGGCCTTGGCAGACGACGTTGATGGCATTTCATCGTCTCGGCCATGACTAGTGGCAGCAGCTTCAGCACGAGGTGGAAGTGGATCTTGATCTTTCCCTATTTTACCCTCCACATTTTTGTTCTCCATTTTTTAATATGTGGAATTATATGCCAGTAATATATCAATAGCAATGGCCTACTACTATATATACTGCGCACAACTGAAATGCACCACAGGTATGGATGGATAGTATACTTGACGACACAGAGGTAGAGCAGTGGACTACTGTACCGTACTGCTATATATATATAGTTATACTGGTGGTCAGCAAAATTCTGCACTGTCCTCCTACTGTATACTACAATGCAGCACAGATAAGGAGCGTTTTTCAGGCAGAGAACGTATAATACTGGTGGTCACTGATCAGCAAAACTCTGCACTGTACTCCTCCTATAATAATACAGCTGCTCCCCAGTCCCCATAATAAAGCAGTGTGAGCACAGATATATGCAGCACACTGAGCACAGATATGGAGTGTTTTTCAGGCAGACAACGTATACTGGTGTTCACTGTCAACAAAACTCTGCACTGTACTCCTATATAATACAGCTGCTCCCCAATTAAGGAATAAGCACAAATATTTTTGCATCAAGATTAATAAACGGAGAGGACGCCAGCCACGTCCTCTCCCTAACATTTCCAATGCACGAGTGAAAATGGCGGCGACACGCGGCTGCTTATATAGAATCCGAATCTCGCGAGAATCCGACAGCGGGATGATGACGTTCGAGCGCGCTCGGGTTAACCGAGCCATACGGGAGAATCCGAGTATGCCTCGGACCCGTGTAAAATGGGTGAAGTTCGGGGGGGGGGTTCGGTTTCCGAGGAACCGAACCCGCTCATCACTAACTATAAGTGTGCCTAATATTTGGGAAACACTGGACTAGATTATTGTATTACCTTTTCAGGTATCTTCAAGATGAATCGATATAAATCTGGGGCCCAAAAAAGGAAGGAAAAGAAAGACAATGAAAAGAGAGATGAAGGCCTCAAGAAGAAAAATGTCCTTTTTACGTATTTTGAGAAGAGACAGAAGACTGACGAAGAGGAGAGACAGAAGACTGACGAAGAGGAGAGACAGAAGACTGACGAAGAGGAGAGAAGTTTTGAGAAGTCATCTGAGACTGCGGCGCATTTCCAGGATGAACTAAATGCAATTTGTGAAGCATCAAGTTCAAGTTTATCCAACCTGGAAATACCTTCTGGGACTGTACCTCTCACTACTGATGAAGAGATGCCTGGCCAAAGCAATATGGAGCTGGATGTGAACCAGAAGAACACATTTAACCTAAAGGATCCAGGTGAATGGCCTGAAGTGCTATCAGACAATGGCCGGCAAGTCATTGTGAAATTTGGTCTAAACTCTGAAGCTAAACTGAAAGAATTGGTTGGGCAACTGCCTGTAGATGTTGAAGGCAATTCATTTCCCACTTATCTACTTCACACACGTACACCAAATGGACGTGAGAAGTCACCCAGAGTTTGGCTATTTCCAAGTCTAGCAAATAATACCCTATATTGTGCCCCCTGCCGACTCTTTGCATCTGCATCTCAGGCTAAGCATCATGTAAGCTCGCTTGCCACTGAAGAGGGTTTTAATCCTAAAAAACAGAAATGGAGGAAACTGTACAGAAGACTTCCAGAGCATGAGAGTAGTTTTCAACACAAGCAGTTTTATTTGCAATGGAGAACACTTGAACATGCTATTAGGGGAGACAGTAGAGCAATTGACAGTCAACTACAACAACAGTTGGTATCTGAAAGAGAGAAGTTGATTTCCTTATTGAAACGTTTTCTCGATGTTACCATTCATTTGAGCTCACGTAGTCAGGCATTCCGAGGCAGCTCAGATAAAATAGGAGATGTACATAATGGTAACTTTCTAGGATGTCTTGAATTATGTTCTCATTATGATCCTTTGCTAGAAGAGCATTTAGCTAAAGTGAAGAAGAGCCAAGAAAGTGGTAAACGGCTTCAAGCTCACTATTTGTCACATGAAACACAAAATGAGTTCATTGATTTGTGTGGGAAGCGTGTCTTGGGTGTTATTCTGAATGAAAGATCCGAATCTATTTTTTTTTCTCTGATATGTGATGCAACACCTGACACAGCTCACATTGAGCAAAATGTCCTGATTTTGCGCTACATTCATAAAGATGTAGAAACAAGTCAATGGTCCACGCGAGAAAGGTTTATTGAGTTTTTTTATTTCTCACAGAAAACGGGGCTGGAAATTGCAGATGAGGTATTAAAAAGACTGCAGCACCATGGCATAAACATAGCTGATTGCAGAGGACAAGGCTATGACAATGGCAGTAACATGTCTGGAAACGTTAAAGGTGTTCAGGCACGTATTACAGAAAAACATCCAACAGCGATTTATTCACCATGCGCTGCACACTCGCTAAATCTTGTTGGTGTACATGCTGAATCATGCTGCGATGAAGCTATCACTTTTTTTGGATGTGTTAATCGCCTGTATGCTCTGTTTAGTGGCAGCCCTGAAAGATGGAAGTTAATCACTGAAAAAACAGGATGTTCTCTACACAGTCAAAGTGACACCCGTTGGAGTGCTAAAAAAGAAGCGATTCGCCCAGTTGCTCGACACCTTCCCAGTGTTATTGAAGCAATAGACGAATTGATTGCCACCAAAAAGAAACAACTTTCGCATAATGCTTTCTCTGAACTCGGTGGTTTACGTCGCTATTTTTCAAGTTTCAAGGCTGTACTAATGGCAGCCTTCTGGGTTAAGATTCTAGAAATTTTTGATGAAAGAAATGTCATTCTTCAGTCAAGAGCCATCACGCTTGAAATTGCAGCAGCAAACATAAATGACCTAACGTTAGAAATGAAATCACTAAGAGAACAATGGCCACTTCTTCTCTCTGAAGCCAAACTTGTTGCTGAAAATTTGAATATCCCTGCAAAGCTTAAACAGCCCAGAGAAACTGGCAAAAATAACCAAAGTGAACATGCTGCTGTTGTCACTCCTGAGGGTACAGTACATTTAAGAGAGATGTCTTCTTTTTAATAATGGATTCCATTATATCTGAACTCACAGATAGGTTTCAGCACATGGACCTCATCTCAAGCTTGTTTTCACCACTTCTAAATTTCCATCTCCTGAGTGAAGTGGAGATCCGTCAACAATGCAAATCACTGCTGGACAATTATCCAGATGACCTTACTTCCTGTTTGGAAAACAAAATAATCCACCTTAAAAGTATCTGCAAAGCAACCTTTGGAGAACATGTCTCTGGCCCTCTTTCACTGCTGAATGCAATTTACAAGCTGCAGTTGGAAGACATTTTCGGAGAAGTTTGTATTGGATTACGAATCTTCTGCACTCTTCCAATTACAGTCGCAGAAGGGGAGCGAGCATTCAGCAAACTTGCGATTATAAAAAACCACATGCGAGCAACCATGCTTGAAAGCCGCTTAAATGGTTTAGCATTGTTGTCAATTGAACATGAAATAGCACGGAGTATTGATTTCACTGATGTTATAAAAGATTTTGCTTCCTTGAAAGTAAGAAGACTCTTGTAACTTTCAATGCACAGGGTGTCATTTATTTTGGTTTGTCAAAAGAAAAATGTTGATGTTGTTTATCACATTGTTTGTTAAATATTACAGAATCTTCCTTTTTCTGTATTGCAGAGAGTTGTGTTATTTAGTAATTATATACTGTGGATGTTCCATTAAAGTTTTGTTTTCCAGACGTTAGAGAGTCTCTAATTTTATTTTTAATATACTTGTGTCCTGTAGGTTATATGGGTCCCTGCCCTGTTTCCTGAGGGGGAGGAGGGGGCAGGGGGGGGGGGGGGGGGGCGCCGAGATATCAGTGTACCGGGCCCCAAAATTTCTGTTGCCGGCCCTGGTTATGGCTGCAATTGATGTTATCGCCCATGTGCGTTTAAGACCTCGTAAACCACAACGTCAAGCTCCATGGTTCGACAACAGTGTTGGTGAGCTCAAGAAAAGGGGGCGTAGACTGGAAAGACGATGGAGGAAGACTAACCTAGTGGATGACAAAATAAAACTAATAAAGCATAACGAAGAATATCAATCGACAATTACTCGTAAGAAGGCACAGTTCCTGTCAAATGAGATCACAGCAGCAAACAATAGGCCAGCTCAGCTTTTCCGCACAGTGGAGATGCTTTGCAAGCCAGCATGCCTGCAGACTGATGAGACCCTCTCCCAGGCAAGTTGCAACGAGTTTGCAAACTTCTTTGCAGAAAAAATATCCACCATCCGGGCTGGAATCTCCACAGTGCCATCAAAGGAGTACCAAACTACAAAGCCTGCCAATATAAGCTACCTGCCTTCATGGACCAGCTTTGACCCAGTGGATGTAAAGGACACTGCTGAAATTGCTCGAATTTTGCGTCCCACCACCTGTGATCTGGACCCAGCCTCAACCAAGCTTCTAATAGGTTGTATGGATATAATTGGTCCTGTCTTTACAAAAATTGTTCAATGCTCTTTGCAGACAGGCATTTTTCCTGGACCCCTAAAGGAAGCAATTGTTAGACCGCTTCTTAAAAAACCTAATTTAGATCCCGACTGCATGACCAACTACAGACCGGTATCAAACCTTCCTTTCCTAGGAAAGGTTATTGAGAAAGTCGTTGCAAATCAACTGGAAACCAGCCTGACAACCCATGATATTTATGATAGAGATGTGCACCGGAAATTTTTCGGGTTTTGTGTTTTGGTTTTGGGTTCGGTTCCGCGGCCGTGTTTTGGGTTCGACCGCGTTTTGGCAAAACCTCGCCAAATTTTTTTTGTAGGATTCGGGTGTGTTTTGGATTCGGGTGTTTTTTTCAAAAAACCCTAAAAAAACAGCTTAAATCATAGAATTTGGGGGTCATTTTGATCCCAAAGTATTATTAACCTCAAAAACCATAATTTCCACTCATTTTCAGTCAATTCTGAACACCTCACACCTCACAATATTATTTTTAGTCCTAAATTTGCACCGAGGTTGCTGGATAACTAAGCTAAGCGACCCTAGTGGCTGACACAAACACCTGGCCCATCTAGGAGTGGCACTGCAGTGTCACGCAGGATGGCCCTTCCAAAAAACACTCCCCAAACAGCACATGACGCAAAGAAAAAAAGAGGCGCAATGAGGTAGCTGTGTGAGTAAGCTAAGCGACCCTAGTGGCCGACACAAACACCTGGCCCATCTAGGAGTGGCACTGCAGTGTCACGCAGGATGGCCCTTCCAAAAAACACTCCCCAAACAGCACATGACGCAAAGAAAAAAAGAGGCGCAATGAGGTAGCTGTGTGAGTAAGGGGAAGAGATTTACTGGTCAGTGGACTGCTTCCGCTGTCGCCCAAAGTTTTTGAACTTGTCACTGACTTATTATGAATGCGCTGCAGGTGACGTATAAGGGAGGATGTTCCGAGGTGGTTAACATCCTTACCCCTACTTATTGCAGCTTGACAAAGGCAACACACGGCTTGACAAATGTTGTCCGCATTTCTGTTGAAATACTTCCACACCGAAGAGCTGATTTTTTTGGTATTTTCACCAGGCATGTCAATGGCCATATTCCTCCCACGGACAACAGGTGTCTCCCCGGGTGCCTGACTTAAACAAACCACCTCACCATCAGAATCCTCCTTGTCAATTTCCTCCCCAGCGCCAGCAACACCCATATCCTCCTCATCCTGGTGTACTTCAACACTGACATCTTCAATCTGACTACCAGGAACTGGACTGCGGGTGCTCCTTCCAGCACTTGCAGGGGGCGTGCAAATGGTGGAAGGCGCATGCTCTTCACGTCCAGTGTTGGGAAGGTCAGGCATCGCAACCAACACAATTGGACTCTCCTTGTGGATTTGGGATTTCGAAGAACGCACAGTTCTTTGCTGTGCTTTTGCCAGCTTGAGTCTTTTCATTTTTCTAGCGAGAGGCTGAGTGCTTCCATCCTCATGTGAAGCTGAACCACTAGCCATGAACATAGGCCAGGGCCTCAGCCGTTCCTTGCCACTCCGTGTGGTAAATGGCATATTGGCAAGTTTACGCTTCTCCTCCGACAATTTTATTTTAGATTTTTGAGTCCTTTTTTTACTGATATTTGGTGTTTTGGATTTTACATGCTCTGTACTATGACATTGGGCATCGGCCTTGGCAGACGACGTTGCTGGCATTTCATCGTCTCGGCCATGACTAGTGGCAGCAGCTTCAGCACGAGGTGGAAGTCGATCTTGATCTTTCCCTATTTTTGGAACCTCAACATTTTTGTTCTCCATATTTTAATAGGCACAACTAAAAGGCACCTCAGGTAAACAATGGAGATGGATGGATACTAGTATACTTATGGATGACGAGCGACTGCCGACACAGAGGTAGCTACAGCCGTGGACTACCGTACTGTGTCTGCTGCTAATATAGACTGGATGATAATGAGATAAAATTAAAATATATATATATATATCACACTAGTACTGCAGCCGGACAGGTATATATTATGTAATGATGGACCTGCTGGACACTGTCTGTCAGACTCAGCACTGCAGACTCCTAAAGTAAGCTACTAGTATCAAGAAGATAGAAAAAAAAAAAACCACGGGTAGGTGGTATACAATTATGGATGGACGAGCGACTGCCGACACAGAGGTAGCTACAGCCGTGGACTACCGTACTGTGTCTGCTGCTAATATAGACTGGATGATAATGAGATAAAATTAAAATATATATATATATCACACTAGTACTGCAGCCGGACAGGTATATATTATGTAATGACGGACCTGCTGGACACTGTCTGCAGAATGCGTTTATAAAAACACCACACGACGAGTGTTTAACTTTTTCAGGCAGACAATCACAATATACTGGTGGTCAGCAGACAATCACAATACTGGTGGTCAGTGGTCACTGGTCAGTCACACTGGCAGTGGCACTCTGGCAGCAAAAGTGTGCACTGTACTTAAAATATGTACTCCTGCTATAACTGCTCCCCAGTCTCCCCCACAATTAAGCTGTGTGAGCAGTGAGCACTCAGCACAGTCAGATAATGATATACAGTATTACATATGATGCAGCACACTGGGCTGAGCACAGATATGGTATGTGACTGTGTCACACTGTGTATCGTTTTTTTTCAGGCAGAGAACGGATTAATTAAACTGGTGGTCACTGGTCACACTATCAGCAGCAAGTAGTACTCCTCCTAATAATATGCTCCCCAAAATTTGTGTCTCTCTCTAGTACTCTAGTCTAAATGGAGAGGACGCCAGCCACGTCCTCTCCCTATCAATCTCAATGCACGTGTGAAAATGGCGGCGACGCGCGGCTCCTTATATAGAATCCGAGTCTCGCGATAGAATCCGAGCCTCGCGAGAATCCGACAGCGGGATGATGACGTTCGGGCGCGCTCGGGTTAACCGAGCAAGGCGGGAAGATCCGAGTCGCTCGGCTCCGTGTAAAAAAACCTGAAGTTCGGGCGGGTTCGGATTCCGAGGAACCGAACCCGCTCATCACTAATTTATGATCCATTTCAATCAGGATTCAGGAGAAGACATAGCACTGAAACAGCCCTGGTGTGTGTGTTAAATGATCTTCTGATGGCAAAAGACAGAGGTGACTGTTCAATATTAATCCTTCTGGATCTCTCGGAAGCATTTGATACCGTGGACCATGGGCTTCTGATTGAGCGACTGATACATTTCTGTGGTCTGGATGGCACAGTCCTAAGCTGGTTCAAATCATTTCTCACAGGCAGGTCACAGAGAGTATCATCTGGATTATACTCATCACCACCAGTGCATAGCCAACCAACTGGATTTACACTGGGAGATTCAGAATTACAGACCAGTGATCATGTGCGGAATCTTGGCGTTGTCCTGGATGGTGGCTTGACACTTAAACATCAGATATCAGCCACAATCAAATCCTCATTCTTTCACCTGAGGAACATAGCCAGAATCAAGCACTTAATTCCCTCAGATGACATGCCAAAAGTCATACATGCATTTGTATCATCTCGTTTAGACTACTGTAATGCCCTCTACCTTGGTCTACCAGCAAAAGAATTGCAGCGCTTACAGCTGGTGCAAAACACAGCTGCCAGGCTATTAACCAACCAGCCCCGTTCTAGCCACATAACACCCACCCTCTACTCCCTTCACTGGCTGCCTGTACGATGGCGAATCATCTTCAAGATTGGCTTACTGAGTTTCAAAGCATTACATGACCAAGGCCCAAGGTACCTGAAACAGCTTCTGACCCCATACTGCCCCACTCGATTACTGCGATCTGTAGATGAAGGACTTTTAGCAGTACCTAGAATCTACCGTAATTCATCTGGGGGTCGAGCTTTTAGTCATGCGGCTCCGACTCTATGGAACTCACTTCCCCGCACAGTGCGAGAGGCCCCAACTGTAGAATCCTTCAAAAGTAGACTCAAGACTTTTCTGTTTACTAAAGCATTTCCATAGTGTCCCTTTTAGTATCTTCATGCTTCTGTATTTTATGAAAATGTACTTCATTATTTTCTGTACTATATTATGCTATGTATCTGTTAAGCGCCTTGAGTCCTATTGGAGAAAGAGCGCTATATAAATAAAATTATTATTATTATTATTATTATTATTCATACTGATATTTTGCAAAAAAGTTTGTATATTCAACACTTTATAATCACCTCTTTACTAGAGATGTACACCAAAGGGAGGACTGACCAGGAACCCAACCCCCTAGTATGTCTTCTTCAAAATCCATACAGTGGAAGGCCCAGAACAGGCTCCCCAGATCAAAGTTCTTCCCAGCGTTCACCAGTGGGAGGTCCAAATGGGATCCCAACCCCCTAGTATGTCTTCTCTGATGCAATGATTCCACTCTGTGAAGTTTTCTTCCAAATCTATCTAGTGACAGGCCTGGAACAGGCTCACTGGGTCAATGTTCTTCTTGGCGCATTTCGCCATGAGGTCCGACCAACCCCAACCCTCTAGTATGTCATCTGGGAAACAATGTTCCCACTCTGTGAAGTTTTCTTCCAAATCCATCCATCCGCCTGAAACCCTACCCCCCACCCCTAAAAAAAAAATCCTAGCCAGGATCCAACTGGACCACCTTGCATTGCTTTCATTTCAATTGATGCATGGGTTTCTGAATGCATAACCAGGCAGACATCCAAAGAAACAGACCAATTGATTTTAGATATAAGACATATGGCCCTGTCCCCGAAAGGGGTTGATTTTTTTAGTTGAAACCTTGCCAGTATTTTAAGTTGGATAAAGGTTATGTGTACCAAGTTTGGTTCAGATCCATCAAGCCATGTAGGAGCCTGTGAAGAACAAACAAACAAACAAACAAACAAATGGAATAATGGAATACATAAATGAGCATTAACCCTTGGCGCAACTGCACACTGGTGTTGCTGTTTTGTTTTGTTTTGTATTTTTGTCAGTGCAGCCCAGAGCTCCTATTATATATTACCCTTGGTGAATACTGTTGTTTTATGTGTTGCTGCACACAGTGCAGCATTAACCCTTTATTGGTGCACATTGGTGCATGCCACCATTATTAAAAGTGCAGTGATTTGCAACAGTGTGTAAAAAAAAATATATAAAAAAAATATAAAAACATGTGTGTGTTCAGAGCCAGGCTGTGCCACCATGTTAATAATTAAAGCACAGTGTGTAGCACTATGAAGTTGTTGTCAATTGTTAAAAAACAGAAAAAAGTTTTTTTTTCTAAAACTTGTGTCTTAGGCTTTGCCACAGTTTTAATAATAAAAGTGCAGTGATTCGCAGCAGTGTGTAATAAAAAAAATATACATATAAAACAAACATTTTTCTTTTAAATACCTTAAAATCTTGTGTGTGTGTGTTCAAAGCCAGGCCATGCCACCATGTTAATAATATAAGAGCTGCAACTTGTAGTGTAAAGTTGCTATTTGTTAAAAAACAGAAAAAGTGTTTTTTTTTTTTTAAACTTGTATGTCTTCAGGGGGATTCAGTATAGTTTACTGGTGGATAAGTAATATCCCGACAGCGGCATCCCACCCGCCAGAATGCCGGCAGCGGGACGAGCCCCCTTGCGGGACAAGCCACAGAATCTATTCCCACTCTATGGGTGTCATGGACACCCTCGGTTGGGAATAGCCATGGTGCACCAGGATTTCGGCCTGCGGCATGGTCGGCTGTCGGGATTCTGGAATTGGTATCCTGACTGCTGGGATCCCGATAGCCAGTGAATTAAACACATCCCCTTCAGGGCTATACCGTACCGCTGTGTTAATAATATAAGCATTGTAAGTCACAGTGTGAAGTTTTTGACATTTGTTAAAATACAGAAAAAAGTGTTTTCTTTTTTTCATAAAACATGTGTGTTCAGGGCCAAGCCATACCACTGTGTCAATAATAACAGCACTGTGAGTCGATATGGATCACGTCAGTCAAAGGAAGTGCAGGAGCGGCAACCAAGTACTAGTGCTATGTCAGCTGATAGTCGTGAAGATCATAATATTTTTACTTCAACTTCTACTAAAACTGGTGCTCAAGGGCATAGAGGGTTTAAGAAAGGGCATCTGATACCAAAATAATAGTTTCAACTGTTAAAGAAAAAAACATCACCTCTAAAAAAAGGGACACAGCTGAAAAACATAAAATTGCTACTAAGAGAGGCTCAGAGCATTACATTTATTTATGATTGGTGGTTCTACAACTGTCAGTGAGGCATTTTTTTCTGCCTCTCCTGATGATGCAAGGCCTTCTCATTCAGAGTCTAGAAAACATGTCAAAAAAATGTATACCGGAAAATCAGTGCTAAAACCCCCCCCCCACTAAGGCAGTAAAACAAACTGTGTGTTCAGAAACATCACAAATCCCTGAGTAGAGTCTAAGTGTGTCCATGAGTGTGACTCTGATCTTCTGATACTGTACTTGTAGAGAAGCCTTATTCTGCCATTACTACATCCTCTGCAAATGTTAGGATCAGCAGTATAAGTCAAAATGTTGACATAGAAATTGAGAATGTTATTGTGGAAGAGCAACAGGATGAGGAGGATATTTGTGTAGCTGACACCAGCGCTAATGAGGGTGATGATGAGGATATTGTTTGTGAAAGTTAGGCACTAATGGAAGCAGTTCTTGCATGTGATAAGAAGAATGACTTTGCCATGCCTGGGCATAAGACCAAAAATACACCTCTTACTGTATGTGTAGAATTGTTTTTACCCAAATCCAGACAACAATTCTGAAGCCATCTGTAGCATTTTAAAATCCACAGTAAGAAGAGGTAGGGACCTTGACCATCTAGGAACCTTCCACCCTGTTACGTCATTTGAAGCAATTCATGGAAAGTTTGGGGGAATTTGAGAAACTTATGCTAAAAAAATAACAAGC
The DNA here is from genome assembly GCF_028390025.1 of Pseudophryne corroboree. Classification (NCBI taxonomy): domain Eukaryota; kingdom Metazoa; phylum Chordata; class Amphibia; order Anura; family Myobatrachidae; genus Pseudophryne; species Pseudophryne corroboree. The sequence goes on from NC_086450.1 coordinate 224,402,683, forward strand.
AGTCCAGCCTCAGCTAGCTCCCTTCTCTTAGCTAGCTCCCTTCTCTCAGCTAGATCCCACCATCTAGAATCTCCACCACCTCACTAATGATCGAAGGTAGTCCTGCATCCAGTTTGTTAAGGCTAACTGACTCCTTTCCTATCCAGGATTTCTCAGAGGAATATTTGAGTGCTAGGACTGAAGCTGGATCTTCATCTCAGAAGAGGACCAAACAAACTACTAGTAGCATTTTAAAAAATAATTGACTGTAAAACAATCCTTTGCAAGATGAATGACAGCTATGCTATTATTGGATCTGTGTCCAATATCTGCCATTGATGCAACAGGTTTTAGACATCTGAGGTCCTGTGTCCCTACTACAAAATTCCATCTCAGTTTCACTCTACTCTATCTATTGGCATCCTAAATGTCAGTACCCACTGTCCACCCAACCACAGATATGGGTACAAGTGGAACTGGGCAAACTAAAGATTACATGTGATAAACCACTGGGTAGGTGAATCACCTTTTGCAGGAACAACAAAAGTATCATACAAACAATGACTGCTCATTCAGAGGCAGTCTACTTTCTGCATCACTGGCTTCACTAAGAGGTATACCACTGACAACCTCTTAGAAAAATTAAGGGATGTCATAGCAAAATGGATTACCCCACTTAAACTCTCCTCAGGATTTGTAATTTCTGATAATGTGACAAATATTATGAGAACATCACAGCTGAAAGAATTTAAACATGTTCTACATTTTGCTAACACAATTAACTTGGTGCTACAGAGGTTTTTATTTTAAATGAAAGGGGTGTGTAGAAAATGTTGTCTATAGGCCAAAAAAAGTTGGGACATTTTCAGCATTCAGCAACAGCATAACGGATATTGCAGTGGCTGTAAGAACAGTTCAATTTGCTCTGCCATCAACTGAAGCAAAAGGTAGTAAAGAGGTAGAATTCAACCCTTCAAATGCTTCAGAGGATGGAGGAACAGCAAAAAGCCATCCAAACCGACACAAAAAGCTATGACATTGGCAGAGTAGCAGGAATATACCTTAATCCAGAGCAGTGGAGAATTATTTATTTGTTGTGCAAGGTACTGAAACCATTCAAAATAGTCACCAGTGATGTGAGTTCAGACACTGCCAGCTTAGGTCAAGAAATTCCCCTAATTTGAGTTTTGGAAAAGCAGCTTGAGAAACTGAAGGGGAATATGAAGCAATGATTCCACTTAGTATGTAGAACTTGAAGAGCAAGTGCTTTATTCACTTCACCAGGATCCAAGAGTTGTCAATAGCTTGAAATTGGATCACTACATTTTGACAACTGTGCTTGATCCTAGGTTTAAGTCTTTTATCATGTTTTCTTTCTAACTAACCCAGATCTTAAGAGATTCAAAGAGCTCATGGCAAACAAGTTGTCAGCTCAAGTGGTACATGACACAACAATGTCTCCTTCAATTTCTCTGGCAACTGCTGCTGCCTGGAAAATACTGAGCTTTCCCAAGAGACCCACTGGTGATGCAAATGTGTCAACACAACATTTTGACATCTGGTTGGATCTATAAGAATTGCTCAAAATTAAAGACACCTCTACTGTAACTCCAACTGATATGGTCACCATCCAAAGGATGGTGGAGGTTTATTTATATGACAATGTATAAATAGGCATGTCAGGCAGTCCCTTTGACTACTGGAAGAAAAAACAGGAAATTTGGAGGACCTGTTACAAATTTGCTTTGCATTACTTAAACTGTCTACCATCCAGTGTATACTCAGAAAGAGTTTTCAGCACAGCTGGGAACCTTATCAGCGATTGGTGTAAGAGGCTACTACTTCAAAATGTGAAAAGATGATGTTCATTACAATGAATTACAAATTCTATGAGGAAGACCTTTACTGGCAATTACGTCAAAGTACAGAGAATTCTCTAATGGTGCATTCCAGCAGGGATAAATATTGTGTAAAAATTATGTAAACACTGATGATGGTGAGGATGATGATAATGAGATCATTGACAGTACTGTTAGCTTAGCTGCCTTAAGCCCACTGGTGGGTTTGTTTTGTTGGGGCCTGTACAAACCAACCACTTCAGTCCCTATTGGCAGTCCCTATTGCTGAAGTGGTTGGTTTGCTAAACTGTGTCCTTTTTAATGTCCAACATAAGGGTGGGTGGGACAGCCCAAAGACAATTCCATCTTGCTCCACTTTTCATTTCTGCCACTGCTGTGGTGCAATGTTTCATATATGATATATAAACTGCAGTGTGTTTGGGCTGCTGCTCTGTCACTTAGTAACCAGCCAGCTCGCTGCAGCTTTGGCCAATATTGGTGAAAACAATTTTATGAAATGTGAGGTAATCAAAAAAGACTGGAAATTAATGTTATTGAGGTTAATGATACTGTAGGAACAAAAACAGGCCAAAATTACATGAATTCAGCATTGTTTGAAACAAACACAGATCAAAAACCAAAACACAAGAGGGTGGTTTTGGCAAATTAGAACTAAAACACAAAATGAATACCAATTTAAACCAAAACACTGGGGTCAATGCATATCTCTTACTATAGATATGTACTTTGGGTTCTCCAGAAATCTTAATCAACCCACATTTTGTGGATCTGAACCAAGCCGAAGCCAGGACCAGATCTCCTATGGTTATGCAAACTGAGTCTTGGTTTGGCTCTTCCCACGGTTTGGAGTATGGATTTTAAATCCAAATTTAAGGTTTTGAATTACAAAAATTACTATTTTAGATGTTTTGAACGAGTTTTATTGACTTTTTATCAGTGATTATCAATTTTTTATCGATTTTAAACTGAACTGAAATCCACATCTGAACCAAAACACTTGAGTGTGGATTTGCAAAATCAAAACATAGGGGTCATCACACATCTCTACTTCTTACACCATCAACAACTATTTACAGAACCTCTTTCTTGTTACTTGTAGTTTCTACTTAATTCAACCACTATACATTCTAAATACAGTCATCATGGACAGAAAATACCACATGAAGGGGAGACAGAGGGCAATTATTAGTGAATGAAGTGAAGATTGAGCTTTCCATATAATCAGTGTAAAATCCAGGACCAAACTTAGCACCTCCTGTTGCTTGATTTGCATAACTGCTGGTATTTCTGTGCTTGAGATATTAACCCAGGAAGCATAATGATCACTTTTAAATAGTTACCCCCCATTGTAATAACTCTTCCATGCTATAATGATGCAAATTACTATATTCCACTCGTTAGACTGTTGGCACAAAACTGGTAATACATGATTATGTCTAGGTTGTTTAGGTGGCTCCACTAAGTAATACAACAGCTTGAAAATGAACGGGAGCAGCAGTTGTGGAAGCTGAGAGCAGTTTGTAGAGTATTGTTAGTTTTCTGCATTATCTGCATGAAGGATCAGATATAGATTTCACACACAGCAGTGAGTCAGATTTGCTGCATCATAATGGTAGCAAAAAGCCATCCAGAAATTCTGTGCCCAGGGTCAAAATATCACTGGTGACTGCTTGAAGTGTTATTCAGCACGGATTAAACATCTGCTGTGCTGGACTGATGCTCTTCCTAAGCCAAGCACTGGCCTTCCAACACTGACACAGCAGTCATGTGTGCAGAGAATGACAGGTGCCTAGTTCTACTCTGATACAAGTGTTTAGAAAACAAACATATCATGTAGTTTAATGGTAGTAAAGAAACACTTGCTCAGGTGTCATAAAAACCAGTCACAGTGTTTCTGTGTGTCTTAGATTACTGTCGTCGCAGCATGTTCTGTGAGTCAGTTAAATACTAAATGTCTAACAACCAAAGATTGAAAAATGATTCACTGTATATTTGGTATTCCGCATTCAAAGTAATCTGCAAAAATTAACTTTTATTAAACTAATAATAAATATATCAAGAAAAGAAAAAACAAAAGTATCTTCACCAGTTGTAGGAGGGTGCCCCACTGCAGGGTCAGAGATAAAGGTCACTCACCTGTCATCGCTGCTGGCTGTACATGTGGAGAATGCCATCATCCTACCTAGAGGCGCTGGGGAACGTCCATTCAGTGATGCAGCAGATGAGCTTCTATTCCCAAGGTTTCAGGTCCATCTAATCACATTGCAGAAGTTATAATTTGGCTTGCAGAGCAACAAAGCTATGGCACTGTGGAAGTACAGTGATGATGGCACCAGTCAATGAGGAAGGGAAAGCATGGCAGGGCAGGAGTGCAAAAGAGCTTTATGAAGCACTCCACTGCAGCCTCTCCCACTGAGCGAGCTGGGTAGGAGGCCTTGGGCCATTGCGGCTTATCTGTAAGTACACCCTAAAACTGAGTCGGGTGCTAGTCCCAGTGTACTGGTTGGTCGGTGGGCTTTACACAAGTTCATTTTGTTCATGTGCATCTATAAGCCCTGTGATCCACGCAGGTTGTGGCAATGTTTCATAGGTGTGCTATAAACTGTTGTGTGTTTGTGCCAATGCTCTATCACTTAGGGGTCTATTTACTAAGCCTTGGATGGAGATAAAGTCGCTGGAGATAAAGTACCAGCCAATCGTACTAACTGCCTAACTGCCATGTCACATGCTGTATTTGAAAAATGACAGGAGCCGATTGGCTGGTACTTTATCTCCAGCGACTATATCTCTATCCAAGGCTTAATAAATAGACGCATTAGTTACTAGCCAGCTCGCTACAGCCTTTGGCCAATATTGGTGAAAACAATATTGTGAGCTGTAAAGTGGTCAAAATTGACTGGAAATGACTGGAAATTAATGTTATTGAGGTTAATAGTACTCTAGGAACAAGAAAAGGCCCAAATTATGTGATTTTAGCAAAAATGGTCCAGCACACATTTGTAATAGTGGGTAACATTTGCAATGCTCTCAGGCTAACTCTTCCATGTACCATACTGCACTCTTAATCACTTGACCACACCACACCACACTTATAAACGAAACATGGGATCAGGGCTGCCATCAAAAATGATTGGGCCTGGGACTGACCCTCACAATGTGGGCCCCCCAATTAACAGTACTGGCTGGCAATAAAGCAGAGCCACACACTATGTAACACCTTTGATCCCTGCCATATGGAGCTCTTTCATTGATTACCACATTTCCCAAAAAATTCTGTCTCTCAATATGGGCTGTTATAAATGGGAGAAAAAGCACATCCCCAATGTGATAAAAATGTCACTTCAACTAGCAGCTTCATTTATTTTCTTGACATTCGGCTCTGATTACGAACAATAAAAAAAATCATGCCCTGAATATGATATGCAAATAGAACCCCGGGCATGCATCTAATCATGCCAAGGAAGCAGTACTGTGACTGCTTGGCATACACTCTGTTTTTTGTTTGTTTTTTCAAAGTGACAAGAGTCTCTTCAGGGGCTCTATGTGAAAGCAACCATCAATATTACTGGGGCTTTCTAAACAGCCAAGCTGATTTCTTCTATTGTAGAGAGAAAGATAACTTACCCTAATACAAAAACCCGCGGCCGTATTCTTAATGCAGAGCTGGACATGAGCCAATCGGAGCTCACGGACTGGCAGCCAATCAGGAGTTAATGGCAGCTCCTGATTGGCTGCCGGTCCGTGAGCTCCGATTGGCTCACGGACGGCTCTGTATTGAGAATATGGCCAAGGGCCGTGGCTCTGCCTCTCCCTCCGTAGCTGCCTGCCAATGCGCATGCAGCTGACCTGCGTCCCTGAACATGACTACAAGCACCCGGGCCCCATCTCAGTCCGGGCCCGGAGTACCCACCGCCCCCCCTTGATGGCGGGCCTGCATGGGATCATTATAAAAAAACTAAGCATATTTCTGATATTTAAAGGACAGTAGGTTTAACTCCAGCTATCCAAAATAACTAATCTGTTAACTCACAATATCAGTATAATGGTGACAACACTTTAGTTTTAATTTGCACTGTTTTGTAAACAGTAGCTATTATTTTTCTACCCCCCCCCACCTCATTTAATGGTAATTTAATCTTACAAAATGCAGGGGGGGGAATTGGTGACTCTTGCATGTGTCCATCTACTGTAGTAAATAACACATTTATGGGTATACTGCTCTACATATAGAGGGGAAGGTACAAGTTAGGGTAGAGACACAGAAGGGTCCTGTAAAATTGCAGAAGAATTGTGCAAAAGAGAGCTGCATCATAGCTAAGTTCCTATCTATGGACTGAGGAGCTTGGATTACCCTCGTCCATCACTGATTTGTTTTTCTATAGCACATGCCATGTTCCTGGTGATATCTGTGGCACCGATGGAGAGGTCATTATTTTAAATGGGTACAAGGCGTGGTGTGCGCCCCCAGGAATATGGGGCCTATTATTTTTTAAGCACTTCTGCAGAAAATATTCTGAAAACCTAAGTACCTCCAGATGTATTAATATGATACCACAGCAGATATCTTTTGCCAAATTTCCCCTTCCTGCGCAAATCTAAGCATATAGGCCCTCATTCCGAGTCGTTCGCTCGGTATATTTCATCGCATCGCAGTGAAATTCCGCTTAGTACGCATGCGCAATATTCGCACTGCGACTGCGCCAAGTAATTTAACAATGAAGATAGTATTTTTACTCACGGCTTTTTCTTCGCTCCGGCGATCGTAATGTGATTGACAGGAAATGGGTGTTACTGGGCGGAAACACGGCGTTTCAGGGGCGTGTGGTTAAAAACGCTACCGTTTCCGGAAAAAACGCAGGAGTGGCCGGAGAAACGGAGGAGTGTCTGGGCGAACGCTGGGTGTGTTTATGACGTCAAACCAGGAACGACAAGCACTGAACTGATCGCAGATGCCGAGTAAGTCTGAAGCTACTCTGAAACTGCTAAGTAGTTTGTAATCGCAATATTGCGAATACATCGGTCGCAATTTTAAGAAGCTAAGATTCACTCCCAGTAGGCGGCGGCTTAGCTTGTGTAACTCTGCTAAAATCGCCTTGCGAGCGATCAACTCGGAATGAGGGCCCTACTGTAGTTCCATGAAAAAAGGATTTCCTGCTGTTTTGGCCATTTTGCACTCTGTCAGTGAAAAGTCTTTTGTGTTTTACTATAGTCAAATGAATGAGAAGCTGCCGTGATCTAGTCAGATTGTCGGCAGTTACCATGTCACCATTCATAATGTCGACAAACCAATGTCAAGAATAGAATGACATATGATTCTGAAAAAAAAATCACAATGTCATATTGTCGCATTGTCAACATCTTAAATGTTACCAAGTGAAATGTCGACATTCTCAGAATGCCAATGGTTAGAGTTAGGCGTTGTACGGAGGGTTAGAGGAAGGCTGCGGGGAGAGGAGGGAGTAATGGTTAGGCACTATAAGGGGAGGGTTAGAGTTGAATATGGATTATGGTTAGATATATGAGACAGACAACATTGGGAAACATTTTATTATGAAATTACTTGTGAAATTGCTCCTCAATTTCTTTACAGAAATTAAACGTATTTAACTTAAATATTCAGCCATTAAGTGTTCTAATTATTTTCAATATCAATATATTAAAGTTCTTTCACTAACTAGAAATTGATCTTCACAACTTCTGAAAAAGCTTTCCATAATCCATGTCCCTTTAAGAGCTTTAATAGACATTAATAGTATTGTATGAGGATTAAACATACAATGTTTCCTGTAAAATTATGTAGGAAATATCTGTCTATGATTACTCTGCAAAACAGCCTACAGTACAGTAGCTCCAGAGAATTCATGAAGTTTTTCTGCAAATGTTTGCTGTTGGTAGCAGTCCAACATTTTTATATTTTGGATCATAAAGACTTGTATTTCCTTTCAGAGGTATGAGCACCTGCATTGATCTTTAATAGCATTTCCTTGTTCTTCAGTAAAATGAAAACATATAAACATTTGCCCATTAAATCTTTATCAGGCAGTAGAGCCCACATAAAAGCTGAGAAAAGTGTTATGAAAATGCTATAATCTCATGGAAACTGGCATATCTATAATGGGTGCAGTGTGTTCGGTGCACACGGGCCCCTGAGTGCAGAGGGGGCCCCCACCGCACATGCTGCACCCATTTTTTAAATACTTACACCTCTGGAGTCACTGTGAAAATGGCGCGATGATCTCAGTTGATTCTGAGCACTAACGCTGCCGGCAGAGAGGATGGGACCCGAATGGAGGATGCAGCACACGGGCCTCCTTCACTCTTAACGCGCCCCTGCTCATGGATAATCATTCCCTGCACAACCTGTACATGCTCCTTGGACCACAGTTTGGGCAAAATGCTTGAAACTCATATCTGCTTTTGCCACAAACACCAGGCATTTTGCAAAGTCAGCAAATGTATTAACGCCCGCAAAGCGTTTTTTTCCGGATGCTTTCACCGCTAAAATAGATAGCTCAATAAAAGATCAGATCCAGATGTTTTGCCCATGTTAGGTATATAACTCGGACAATGTACTGAAGTGCGATATTGCAAGTTGGACACAAGAATTTAGAGGTTTTTTTTTTGCTGAGTTGGTTGTGAAAATTATAGAAATCAATGATGAGGACGCTTTTCAAGCACGGTTGCAATAAATAAACACTTTTCAATACATTTTGACACTTAACAAAAAAGATGTGTCAAACCAGAGATGAGTGGGTTCGGTTCTCTGAGAACCAACCCCCCCCCATAACTTTGAGATCCGAGCCTGGATCCGTGTCAGGCTCGATTTTTTTGCTCCTAACTTGGATCCAAAAACGAGGCAAAATGTCATCATCCTGCTGTCGGATCTCGCGGGTTTTGGATTCTATATATAGTCCCGGTGATCGGCGCTGTCTTCACTCCGGACTTGGAGAGTGCACAGTAAGGACATGTTCCTTCTGTGCTGTAATCTTTGCTGTATTATGTGCTGTATTCTTTGCTGTAATCGGATAGGCAGGATAGGGAAGGGGGGCAGGAGAGAGCAGAGAGATTACAGCAGGTGAGTTGAGTTAACCTGGGGTGCTGCTTGTGTAGGTGTGCTGTGACTGTCACTGTGTTAGGAGTCTGCATAGTAGACAGTGCACTGCATATAGCGTATTGTGGCTGTGTATAGGACCAGGTGTTGTTTTCTGTCTATAAGGTGCGGTGTACTGCCGTATACTACTGCTACATATCCTGTGTATGTGATCCAAAGCAAAAAAATATATATCTATTGGTGTGTCACTCTGACTAGTAGTACTGCGGCTGATGTACACTACTGCTATATATCCTCTGTGTGTGATCCAGAGTAAAAAAATATATTTCTATTGATGCGTCACTCAGTGGTGACTACCAGTACTGCCGTAGACTACTGCTATGTATCCTCTGTGTGTGATCCAGAGCAAAAAATATATTTCTATTGCTGCGTCACTCAGTGACGACTACCAGTACTGCCGTACACTACTGCTATATAACTGTGTGTGATCCAGAGCAAAAAATATATTTCTATTGGTGCGTCACTGAGTGATGACTACCTTTACTGCTGTACACTACTGCTATATATCTGTGTGATCCAAAGCAAAAAATATATTTCTATTGGTGCGTCACTCATTGATGACTACCAGTACTGCTGTACACTACTGCTATATACCTGTGTGTGATCTAGAGTAAATATATATATATATATATGTATATATACAGTATATTTCTATTGGTGCATCACTCTGACTACTCGTACAACGGCTGCTGTACACTACTGCTATACAGATGGGTCCACGGTTATCTTGACTAGTTTTCTGCACCTAGGCACAACATGACTTATTAGCATAAACCCTTCATCTATTGTTCTCAGCTGCAATACAATACAGAGAACAATACAGCAGGGGATTAGTCATTACAGCAGGGGATTAAGTCCAACTGGCCAGTCTCAGTTAATCCTATTAAAGGTCAAGATAACGTGGACCCATCTGTATATCCTCTGTGTGTGATCCAGAGCAAAAAATATATTTCTATTGGTGCATCACTTAGTGACGACTACCAGTACTGCCGTACACTACTGCTATATATCTGTGTGTGATCCAAAGTAAAAAATATATTTCTATTGGTGCGTCACTCAGTGACGACTAGTACTGTGGCTGATGTACAATACTGCTTTATATCTCTGTGTCATCCAAAGCCAAAAATATATTTATATTATGTATTTGAAAGGGGTGCTCTGTCTGCTGTGTCTGAAAGGAGTGATCTGTCCGTCCATCCAGGGGCTCCACCCCAGTGTAAAATTAAAATAATAAAAGCTAAAAACAAAAAGTCTAATATTATAATTATAAACAGAAATATCTCTTTTTTTTGTCTGTGCTTTAACCCAGTTTACTATACAATTTTTATTTTATTTTCATAAGTGCTGTGACACTGCCATTCAGACCACTGCATATTATTTCCTACTCATACATACATTGTGCAATGCGGTCGGTTTTAGTCAACCTCAGTGTGTAATTATTATATATATTTCTGATTCATTTGTGCAGCACTGTAACCACTGGCGTGTGATATAAAAAATACTTCTACATATTTTTGACTCATTTGTGCAACACTGTAACTGCAGTGTGTGATATAAAAAATTATATATTCTTTATATTTTTATTTAAATTAATATATTGTGGTGTGTCATCCCAGTATACATCTAGGGACTGCAGCTGCTCCATCTGTCTGTGCTGTCAGTCCACCCAAAATAAAAGACAACTTTATTTATATGTTGTGCTGTATCCTCCCAGGCATGCTCCGTCCATTTCAGGGTGTGTTGTCTGTAGCTCATATTCTTATTATAACTTATTGTCCTATTTTCATAATTCTTCTTATCACCAAAGTGTAATTAAATTAAAAAATAAATTGAAATTAAAATAAATTAAATTAATTAAATCTAAAATATTCTTTTTTTATTATTCTTTGCCTCAATCATCTTTTTGTGAATTGAAATCTTGAGCCTTGCATAATGCGTCTTTTTTAAATGCAGATGGAGCCTCCGTTATCTTGACTGTTTCTCCACCTAAACAGAGGTTTAGTCGTACCTAGGCTATAGCTTAGGTTGCTGAGTTAAATCATGGATAGACGCATTGAGGCACGACTTCATACTCAGCATGCATTACACATCTTCACCACTGGGTGGCTAATGCTTTACTAATCCAGTACTTTAGAGCGAATAGCGGCAGAAAGATCTACAGTACAAGCTCTGGCAAATGGTCAGTGACAACTGTAATGTTAATGTACACACAGACCAATGGTCAGACGGAGAGAGTCAATTAAAAAAAAAAGTTTTTACTGCATGTGAGAGTAAAAGTCCCATAGACAAAGCAGTAGAGTAAAATTAATATAGTGTATGCAGACGTAACTAATGTGTGAAAGCAATAGTGTAGTTCACTGACATTAAAGTATGTACAGTATACTGCATGATTTGTACTTTATGAGCGTCCAAGTCCCTTAAAGGCATAAACACACACCAATGGGAAGGTATCGCTGCTTACAGTACTTTTACACATGAGCTTGTGTATCTTCCATGAAGTAGTGTGGGCAAGCGGTGAAGTTTTCCGCCTCCCAGGCTGAGAGTCCTGGGTTTGATTCCCAAAGTGCGAGTGTATTCTTTTTTTTCTGACACTCACTTTATTAATTTTTTTTGTAATCTATTGTAATACATTCAAATAGAAGTGTGCACACAGGCTCTACATAAATCAGGGTAAACCAGCAGGAGCGTCTCATTCCGCTATCTAAAATACACAGCGGCAATGAGGACCCATAGACATACCAATAAATATAAATTAGTGTATTCTGATGCAACTACTGTAACTGTTTGAGCAACACGGTACTGTAGATCATCAGCTTTAGAGAATCTGTGTTGTACTTCATGAGAAGGGATCACTGCTACTGTACCATTTACACATCTATCAAAGTGATTGCAGTTCTCTATCTGATTTTCATATACAGTACAGTAATGTGTTGTACATTTATTGTAACTTGACCTCCCTCCCTGTCTACTGTATGAACTGTGCAGGCTCCCAGGGGGTGGGGGAAGTGGGATGGGGGGAGGGGGAGGTGGTCACTAAATACCGTGTTCTGCAAAATGAGTGTCCAAGTCCCTTAAAGGCATAAACAAACACAAATGGGAATGAATCACTGCTTACAGTACTTTTACACATGAGCTTGTGTATATTTCATGAAGTGGCGTGTGCATGAGGAGAAGTCTTCCGCATCCCAGGCTGAGAGTCCGGGTTCAATTCCCAAAGTGCGAGTGTATTCCTTTTTTTTTCTTTCTGACACTCACTTTATTTATTTATTTTTTGTAATCTATTGTAATACATTCAAATAGAAGTGTGCACACAGGTTTTACATACATCAGGGTAAATATGCAGGAGCGTCTCATTCCGCTATCTAAAATAAACAGCGGCAATGAGGACCCATAGACTTACCAATAAATATAAATTAGTGTATTCTGATGCAACTACTGTAACTGTTTGAGCAACACAGTACTGTAGATCATTGGCATTAGAGAATCTGTGTTGTACTTTATGAGAAGAGATCACTGCTACTGTACCATTTACACATCTATCAAAGTGACTGCAGTTCTCTATGTGATTTTCATATACAGTACAGTAATGTGTTGTACATTTATTGTAACTTGACCTCCCTCCCTGTCTACTGTATGAACTGTGCAGGCTCCCAGGGGGAGGGGGAAGTAAGATGGGGGTAGGGGGAGGTGGTGGCTAAATATCATGTTCTGCAATATTAGTGTCCAAGTCCCTTAAAGGCATAAACAAACACCAATGGGAAGGAATCGCTTCTTACAGTACTGTTACACATGAGTTTGTGTATCTTCCATGAAGCAGCGTGGGCAAGAGGAGAAGTCTTCCTTCCTCTCTGGCTGAGAGTCCCGGGTTCGATTCCCAAAGTGCTAGTGTATTATTTTTTCTTTCTGACACTCACTTTATAAATTTTTTTTGTAATCTATCATAATACATTCAAATAGAAGTGTGCACACAGGTTTTACATAAATCAGGGTAAATCTGCAGGAGCATCTTGTTCCACTATCTAAAATACACAGTGGCAATGAGGACCCGTAGACATACCAATAAATATAAATTAGTATATTCTGACACAACTAACTGTTCGAGCAACATTTGAATTGATCATTCTATGGGACCTTATTGCCCCTGTGTATTTTAGCTAGGGTACTGAGATGCTAGTTCAGCATTGCCCTGTAGTCTGTAAAACCTATGCTGTCGCTGGCTCTATAGCTGATGGCTTCCACGGGGCAAGGGATAACAGGTGGCAGCCATTTTGTCAACTTGCTATGCGATTGAGTCCGGTGTTTCATAATGTGCATAGAGATTGCTTATCCCTATCGCCCATGTGTATGTGTGCTAGGGTATTCAGACACTCCTTCAGCATTGCCCTGGAGCCTGCAAAACCTATGCCGTTGCTCGCTCCATAGCTGAGGGCTGCCACGAGGTGGCGGGTCACAGGCGAAAGCCATTTTGTCAGCTTGCTATGCAATCGAGTCCAGTGTATCGTAATGTGCATAGAGCTCACTTATCTCTACCGCCCCTGTGTATTTTAGGTAGAGTATTGAGACACTCCTTCAGCATTGCCCTTTAATTTGCAAAACCTATGTAGTTGCTGGCTCCATAGCTGAGGGCTTCCACGAGGCAAGGGGTCATGGGTGGTAGCCATTTCAATCAAGTCTGGCATGCTACAGTATTGTAAGTGTACCATACGGTGCATAGAACCTTATCCTCGTAGCCGCTGTGTATTTTACAGTAGATACGCTCCGGCAGCTTTGCCCTGCTTTATGTAAAACTTGTGTGCACTTTGCCCTGCTTTACTGTATGCAAAACTTGTGTACAATAGATACAAAAATAAAAATAATAATAAAGTGTCAGGAAAAAATTAATCAAACCCGGGACTCTAAGCATGGGAAGCGGCACACTTCACCACTTGGACATGCCGCCGCATGACAGAAACGTAAGCCCCTTTGGTTTTGATTATGCAGTAATGGCTATGGGATTTGGATTCTCACATATCCATAACATCAATAGATCTGTATCACGTTTGTTTGTGTCTGTATACACTACCGTTTTTATTTGTTGATTTGTCTGTGGGACTTGGACGCTCACATATTCCTAACGTCAATGGACTATACTGTGGCGTTATCATGTTCATTTGCATCTGTATATACTGTACTACTGTATTGCATCTGTACACTGTAATATACTATATGACATAAAGTACTGTAGCATATCGTAGAGTAATTAAACGCACCAATAAAGTAGTTCTTATGTTGTAGTTCAGTATTGTATTTTAATAGAGACCACACGCATGCACAATGGTGATTTTAAAAAGTGACATCTGGTGGATGATCGCAGGTGTTACTCTTAAAGGTAACACCAAATGCTCTGTGTGCCTTCCTACGACTAGGCAAGCCTCCTTGCGCCCAGGCATGCTGCATCGCGACTAACGCCTCAGCTAGCCAAGATAACGGAGGCTCAATCTGTACCTTCTTTTTTTAAATATTTTGTAAGGGACACTTCTGCTATGGGCATTATATTTCAGCAGGGCTACTACTAGGGGAATTAGTTATAAGGAGTGCTACTACTTTGGGCATTACATGTAAGGGTGGCTACTACCATAGGCAAATGTGAAGATGGGGGAATCCGGTCTCCCAGAAACCCCCCCTCTTCTTGGCAAGTAGCTCCAATTATGACAACAGTAGCAATGGTTTATAATGCAGTTACTATAGCTGCCACCGCAACATGCAGTTTAATGGACATAGCAGAGCTGATACACATGACCAGTGGTAGTAGCATCTTTTACCAAGTTTGCTGTGTGTGTGGATCTGAGACCTCAATCAGTGCTCTGGACTAGAGAGTAGCTACCAAGAGGAATTGACAGGAGCGTTACCCTAAGGAGGGAAAATGTTTGATTAGAAAGTGCAGTACTGGTTCTATTATGTTTGTGTAATTATTTATTTATTATGGCATGTTTAACCTTTTTCTGACCCCTTATTTACAGTCTAATATTTAAAAATGTTTGTTACAGCCTATACTATAGACCATCTATAGTGTTACATATTAATACTGTATTCCATACAGTATCCAGTGTATAAAAAGACCAATGTTTAATGTCCAGGGTTGTTAGTTGGTTCTTCTGCCACTTTCCCAGACTCCTACACTTGCTCCAATGGTCTGTAGAGTGGGATTGTGGACTGCATTTGCCACTGACTACTATGGGTATTAGGTATAATGGGAACTACTACTATGTGCATTAGGTATAAGGGGCACTACTACTATGGGCATTAGGTATAAGGGGTGATCATTTTATGCGCATTAGGTATAAGGATCACTACTGCTATGGCCATTACCTATAATGGGTGCTACTGCTAAGGGCATTACGTATAAGTTGTGCTACTGCTAAGGGGTGTTACTACTATGGGCATTAGGTATATGCGGTGCTACTGCTATGGGGCACTACTACTACTACTATGGGCATTAGGTATAAGGGGCACTTCTACTATGGGCATTAGGTATAAGGGGCTCTTCTACTATGGGCATTACATATACTGTAAGTGGCACTTCTACTATTGACATTACGTAAAAGGGGCGCTACTACTATGGGCATTAGGTATAACGGGTGCTACTACTATGGGCATTAGATAATGTGTATAATGTGCACAGCTAAACACAGAATACAGGATGAACCCAATGGGCATTTCGCCTCTTTTCAACCTCTACAACTATGTGTATGTTACTATGTATATAAGAGTCACTATTGCTACAGGTATTAGGCATAGGTGTTGCTACTACTATGGGCATTAGGTATAAAGGTGGTGATTCCGAGTTAATCACACGTAGCAACTTTTTGCTGCTCATACGATCAACTTGACGCCGCCTATGGGGGAGTGTATTTTAGCATAGCAGGGCTGCGATTGCTTGTGCAGCCCTGCTATGCTAAAAAAGTTTCAAGCAAAACAAGACTAGCCCTGCAGATACTTACCCATTGCGACAGATCCAGCGATGAAGGTCCCAGCTGCGACGTCAAACATCCGCCCTCCAAACGCCTGGACACGCCTGCGTTCACCTTACTGGGAAACGGTGAGCAGACGCTCCAATCCTCCATCCCGCTGTCAATCTTCTTGCGATCACACCTGCGATCGCTGTCAATGGTCCTGGCATTGTTTCCCAGCAACAGCCGTCACTGGGCAACGATGAGTGTGCGCAATGCGGGCGCTGCACAGCAGCAGTTCCGACCCGTTCGCACAGCAGCGAAGAGCCGCTGCGTGCGAGCGGGTCGGAATGACCCCCAAAGATCACTTCTACTATGGGCATTAGTTGTAAGGGTCGCTACTGCTATGGGCATTACGTATAAGTGGTGCTACTGTTATGGGCATTGCGTATAAGTTATGCTACTGCTAATGGGTGCTACTACTATGGGCATTATGTATAAGCAGCGCTACTGCTATAGGCATTACGTATAAATGGTGCTACTGCTATGGGCATTATGTATAAGGAGTGCTACTACTGTGGACATTACATATAAGTGGCGCTACTCCTATGGGCATTATGTATGAGCATTATATAAGGGATGCTACTGCTATTGGCATTACTGCTCTGGACATTTTGTTTAGGGTGTGCTACTGCTGTGTGCCTTATGTGTATAAGCAGTGCTGCTACTGTTGGCATTATGTATAAGAGGTGTTATTACTATGGGCATTATGTGTATAAGCGGCACTGCTACTATGGGCATTATGTGTATAAGCGGCACTACTACTGTGGGCATTATGTGTATAAGCTGTGCTACTGCTGTGGGCATTATGTGTATAAGCGACACTACTACTTTGGGCATTATGTATATAAGCTGCACTACTACTAGGGGCATTATGTGTATAAGTGGCACTACTACTATAGATATTATGTATAAGGGGCACTA
Source organism: Pseudophryne corroboree (assembly GCF_028390025.1). Classification (NCBI taxonomy): domain Eukaryota; kingdom Metazoa; phylum Chordata; class Amphibia; order Anura; family Myobatrachidae; genus Pseudophryne; species Pseudophryne corroboree. The sequence goes on from NC_086450.1 coordinate 224,419,545, forward strand.
TTACTATGGGCATTATGTGTATAAGCAGCACTACTACTATGGGCATTATGTATAAGGGGCGCTACTTGTGTGGACATTATGCATACGTGGCACTACTACTAGGGTCATTATGTGTTAGTGCACTACTACTGTGGGCATTATGTATAAGTGGTGCTAATACTGATAAGCATTATATATGTATAAGAGGTGCTACTACTGGTGGCATTATAAATTGGTGGCACTACTACTAGGGGCATTATGTGTTTAAGGGGCACAACTACTGTGGGCATTATGTATGAGTTGTGCTACTATTGGGGACATTACATGTATAAACACTAGAGATGAGCGGGTTCGGTTTTACTCGGATTTACTCGTTTCTCAAGACAGCATCTTATTGGCTCACGGATGTCTCGTGTTTTGAATAGCCAATACGATGCTGTTTAGAGAACTGAGTAAATCTGAAAAAAATAGAGTAAAACCCAAACCCGCTCATCTCTAATAAGCACCAATGGGCAATATGTGTATAAGTGGCACTACTACAGTGGGCAATGTGTGTGTATAAGTGGCACTATTGGTGGCATTATATGTATAATATGCAATACTACAGGGGGCATTATGTGTATAAGCAGCACTACTACATGAGGTGTAATGTAAATAATATTGTGTTGCTGCGTTGCATAATTTGAAATGGGGGTACTATTGTGTGGACACGTCCCTTCCTTGTGAGACCACACCCCTTTGGCGTGTGCTATCCCCTTGTAAAGTATAGGAGGGCGCAAATATATTGCAGGAGGGCGCCAAACACACTAGCACCGGTTGCTGAATATTTCTTTGTTTTATGACAATGTATTGTTATACTACAGAATATTATGGCGCACTACATTTTTTACATACTGTAGCACATACATTATTTTGCACAGGTTCTTAAGGGATTATCCATGGATTATTCCACAAATTTGGAGAGCAACTTTTGGTTACAATACCACAAGCAGCAGTGAACACGAGTTTGGACAATAAATTATATTACAGGGGTGCTCAACATGTAGCTGTTCAGCTGTTGTATAACTATACATCCCGCCATGCCTTTCCACAGTTTTGCTATTAGGGCAAGGCATGCTGGGATTTGTAGTTTCATAACAGCTGGAGGGCCACATGCAGATTGCTGCCAGAACTGTAGAGCACCCATGTACTAAATATGTGATGGAAATTCTTTCATTGGCTAATATACAGATGGGTCCACGATTATCTTGACTAGTTTTCTGCGCCTAGGCACAACATGACTTATTAGCATAAACCCTTCATCTATTGTTCTCAGATGCAATACAATACAGAGAACAATACAGCAGGGGATTAAGTCATTACAGCAAGGGGATTAAGTCCGACTGGCCAGTCTCAATTAATCCTATTAAAGGTCAAGATAAACATGGACCCATCTGTAGTTACTTTTGGTCATTGGTAAAACTTCTGCCTAGGATGGTGAATAATTTTTTGTTCATTACCTCTGACATAAGGGTGTTTTTGAACAAACAGGAAAAAATGTGCAGTATTTTAGTAGAAACCTGAAAAGTTGATTTTACTGAAAGGGGCGGTACCAGTGGCAGAACCACACCGGGTGCTGCTCATGCCTACTCTCCCAGTTTGAGATATTAAAATTTGTAGGCGATCTCCCAAAGCCATGAAAGAGTAAGCAGTCTTTTGGCATCTTACCCACTTCCTAGCAAAGTGGGTACTATGGGGGTCATTCCGAGTTTATTTATTATTTATTTATTAACAGTTTCTTATATAGCGCAGCATATTCCGTTGCGCTTTACAATTAGAACAACAGTAATAGAACAAAACTGGGTAAAAACAGACAGACAGAGGTAGGAAGGCCCTGCTCGCAAGCTTACAATCTATAGGGAAATAGGCATAGATACACAAGGATTGATGCTACCTATTGCATAATGGTCCACCAGATTGCTAGGTTCTTAATGGGTTGTATGATGATACCCCACAAAGTTATCCAAGTGTCAGGAGGGTGTGAGACTAAAGAAAGACAAGATATGTGATGTTATGAATACTCTACAGAGGATGTAATTAGATAGGGAAGCACTGAAGGTTATGTGGGTGGGTCTGGAATTTGATAGGCTTGTCTGAAGAGGTGAGTTTTCAGGGAACATTTAAAGGTTTGGAGACTAGAGGCGAGTCTTACTGTGCGTGGGAGGGCATTCCACAGAGTGGGTGAAGCCCGGATAAAGTCCAGTAATTTTGAGTGTGAACAAGTAATGCGTGTGGATGAGAGACGTAGGTCTTGTGCAGAGCGGAGAGGTCGGGTTGGGAGATATTTTGAGATGAGTGAAGAGATGTATGTTGGTGCAGTTTGGTTAATAGCCTTGTATGTGAGTAAAAGTATTTTATATTTAATACGGTAGAATATCGGTAACCAATGGAGGGACTGACAGAGCGGATCTGCAGACGATGAACGTCTGGCAAGGAAGATTAGCCTCGCAGCTGCATTCAAAATGGATTGTAGTGGTGAGAGCTTATGTTTGGGAAGACCGGTCAGGAGACTATTACAATAATCAATGCGGGAGATAATGAGAGCATGGATTAGAGTTTTTGCTGTGTCTTGTGTAAGATAAGGGCGTATTTTGGATATGTTTCTTAGATGTATGTAACATGATCTTGAGACAGATTGAATGTGGGTAACAAAGGACAGTTCAGAGTCAAGAATGACACCTAGGCAGCGAGCTTGTGGGGTAGGGGTGATTGCAGAGTTCTCAACAGTGATAGAGATATCAGGTTGGAAACTACTATTGGCCGGTGGAAATATAATTAATTCTGTTTTGGAAATATTAAGTCTGAGGTGGCGAGATGTCATCCAAGATGAAATGGCAGAAAGGCATTCAGTGACACGGCCCAATACAGATGGTGACAAATCAGGGGAGGATAGGTAGATTTGAGTATCATCCGCATACAGATGGTACTGAAATCCGAAAGAGTTGATTAGTTTGCCAAGAGATGTGGTATAGATAGAGAAAAGCAGAGGACCTAGGACTGAGCCTTGCGGTACTCCAACTGAGAGAGGTAGCGAAGGAGAGGTTGAATCAGAGAAACGAACACTGAAGGAGCGATTAGATAGGTAGGATGAGAACCAAGAAAGGGCTGTGTCCTGAATACCTAGGGATTGTAGTGTTTGTATGAGAAGAGAGTGGTCAACAGTGTCAAAAGCAGCAGAGAGATCAAGGAGAATAAGTAGAGAGAAATGTCCTTTAGATTTAGCAGTGACCAAATCATTCACTACCTTAGTCAGTGCTGTCTCTGTGGATTGTTGGGCACGAAATCCTGACTGAAGTGGGTCCAGTAGGCTGTGTGAGTTAAGAAAGTGTGTGAGGCGAGTGTAGGCAAGTCTCTCCAGTAGCTTGGAGGGGCATGGGAGCTGAGAGATGGGACGGTAGTTAGAGAGAGTGTTCGGGTCAGAGTTTTGTTTTTTCAGAATGGGAGTAATCACTGCATGCTTGTATAGAGAAGGAAAGATACCAGTAGACAGGGAGAGATTACAGATTTTCGTTAAGGTTGGGATGAGCACAGTAGACAGAGCTTTACTAATTTGTGAGGGTATAGAGTCAAGGGGAGAGGTATTAGAGTAGGCAGATGAAAAGAGTGCAGATACTTCATCTTCATTTGTAGGATAAAAGGAAGAGAAGGTGTTAGAGGGTTCAGGCAGGGAATTGAGCTGGTCACTTGCTGTGGAAGAGCATACCATTTCATTTCGGATCTTGTCAATCTTGTCCTTGAAATAGGAAGCAAGATCTTGCGCACTGACAGTGGCTGGTGGGTTAGGTGAGGGAGGGACAAGAAGTGATTTAAATGTATTAAAAAGTCGCTTGGGGTTAGAGGCTTGAGCAGAGATGATAGATTGAAAATATGTTTGTTTGGCAGTGTCCAGAGCAGTACGATAAGAGTGGTAGGTGGTCTTATATGTGAGAAAGTCACTTGAACTACGAGATTTACGCCACTGGCGTTCAACTTTTCGTGAGAGTTTTTGTAAGTGTCTAGTGTATTTAGAGTGCCACGGTTGACATCTAAGTCTACGTGGAGTGTGATGGGTAGCTGGAGCCACTTCATCAAGTGCTGTTACTAGAGTTAGGTTATGGTGTGACACAGCAGTCTCTGGAGAGGTGAATGTAGAAATTGGTGAAAGTAGTGGTTGCAGAGAGGTAGATAGTTGTTGAAAATTAATAGCGTTAATATTTCTGCGGGTAAGAGGTGTCCTTGTAGACTTTAGGGACATGGAGTTTGAAGTAATGGAGGAGAGCATGCATGTGATAAGGTTGTGATCTGAGAGAGGGAAAGGAGTGTTAGTGAGTTCAGAAACAGAGCATAGTCTGGTGAATACAAGATCAAGGCAGTGGCCCTCCTGATGAGTAGGGGAGTCAGTCCATTGGGAGAGGCCAAGAGAGGAGGTTAGAGAGAGTAGTTTAGAGGCATGGGGAGATTGTGGACTGTCAATAGAGAGATTGAAATCACCCATAATGATGGTGGAGATGTCAGAGGATAGAAAGTGAGGGAGCCATGCAGAAAAATCTTCCAGAAACTTTTTGGGTTGCCCAGGTGGGCGATAGATAGCTGCAACACGCAGAGAGAAAGGGGTGAAAATCCTAATAGAGTGTACTTCAAAGGATGTAAATGTGAGTGAGGGAACAGGTGGTAAAACGATGTGCGTGTAAGATTTGGACAGTAATATTCCAACACCCCCTCCCTTGATGTTACCAGGCCTGGGGGTGTGTGTGAAGTGGAGGCCACCATGTGACAGTGCTGCAGGGGAGGCAGTGTCTGATTGTGTGAGCCAGGTTTCTGTTATAGCCAGCATATTGAATTTGTTTGCTATGAAAAGGTCATGAATAGCTGTTAATTTGTTGCAAACAGAGCGTGCATTCCATAAAGCACATTTTAGTGACTTGGAGGTAGATGGGAGACAAGTGATGTTGATAAGGTTTGTTGATTTTATATTCCGTTGTGAATCAGCTGAATGTGAGCGTGGTATGTGGATGGGACCTGGATTTGGGGATATGTCACCAGCTAGTAGAAGCAGAAGAAGAGAGAGATATGTATAGTTGGGGGAGGTGTGTGATAGTTTCTTATGGTGACAGGTAGAGGATGTGACAGTTAGTGTACATAGATAGGTTAAAAGCTCATGAGTGTTAATAAGAGGGGAGTGGATTAATGAGGCTGCAATGTGTACAGAGCGATAAATAACAGGAATAGTGAAGGACGATGTCATTTTATAGAGGATACCATGAAGTGCTATGAGGAAAAACAGTTTGTGGAGCATGGTGTTTATAAAGAGTAAAGTATAGTTTGGAAAATGCTTATGGAAATTGTTAATTAAATGGTAGATTTACCTGCTTTCCAATGTTTTTCAATGTTTGTTCAACTGTTGGTTTAACTGTTCTTTTTAAAATTTCCAAACTTCGTATATTTCTAAACTTCTGACAACTGCCCAGCAGACAACTGCCCCATAACTGAATGCTAACATATACTAGTTCTAATTTACAAAGGCTTCAGCTGAAGCTAATTGGACATCTAATCAAAGGAATTATATTACCCTGTGTTAAGTAAACACCAGTCCATGTATGCTAATAAACTCCACTCCACTGACCAACATCTATACAAAGATAATATCAGCTATAAGCAAGTACTAATATTCTACAAATACAATTACATACACTGCTAAAATATACATTGGTGTGAATAGAGATCAAGAGGTATAGTTTGCAGGGATCAACAAGCAGAAATCCACATACATTTGAAAATATAGCATGGAGATGTCTGTGGGTTATTGCAGAGGTGTAGGGATCAACAAGCAGAAATCCACATACATTTGAAAATATAGCATGGAGATGTCTGTGGGTTATTGCAGAGGTGTAGGGATCAACAAGCAGAAATCCACATACATTTGAAAATATAGCATGGAGATGTCTGTGGGTTATTGCAGAGGTGTAGGGATCAACAAGCAGAAATCCACATACATTTGAAAATATAGCATGGAGATGTCTGTGGGTTATTGCAGAGGTGTAGGGATCAACAAGCAGAAATCCACATACATTTGAAAATATAGCATGGAGATGTCTGTGGGTTATTGCAGAGGTGTAGGGATCAACAAGCAGAAATCCACATACATTTGAAAATATAGCATGGAGATGTCTGTTGTTCGCTCGTTATTTTTTTCTCGCAACGGAGCGATTAGTCGCTAATGCGCATGCGCAATGTCCGCAGTGCGACTGCGCCAAGTAAATTTGCTATGCAGTTAGGTATTTTACTCACGGCATTACGAGGTTTTTTCTTCGTTCTGGTGATCGTAATGTGATTGACAGGAAGTGGGTGTTTCTGGGCGGAAACTGGCCGTTTTATGGGAGTGTGTGAAAAAACGCTACCATTTCTGGGAAAAACGCGGGAGTGGCTGGAGAAACGGAGGAGTGTCTGGCGAACGCTGGGTGTGTTTGTGACGTCAAACCAGGAACGACAAGCACTCAACTGATCGCACTGTCAGAGTAAGTCTCGAGCTACTCAGAAACTGCAATTTTACTATGCTAAGATTCACTCCCAGTAGGCGGCGGCTTAGCGTGTGCAAAGCTGCTAAAAGCAGCTTGCGAGCGAACAACTCGGAATGACCCCCTATAGGTAGGTAAATGCCACACATCACGGATAAATGCCCCCTACCCTTCTTAATCATCCCACAATTTGCTGCAATCCACCATGAGGAGCAGGACCCGCTGCAACATGTCACTAGGCCACTCATCTGAGCTGCATATCTCCTTTGAACTTATCTTGGAGGAAAGAGTGCGAAAGACGGTAAGTATGGAGCTGCTTCTGTAGGGTCAATTGGTGAGGAAACCCATCAATGCCAACTTACCACTAATTCATACTGTACATACATCCCCCTTCAGAATCATCAAATAAATATTTTCCATCTGATTTTCTGTTCTAGGCACAAACAATGTGCATAGTTATTGATGTCTCTGGACCATTCTGATTCTTCCAGTGATTTACTTAACTTTTAGTGCATTTGCAAAACCTTGATGTACAATGCACGCAGGTACATAAAATAAAAGCTTGGGGCCGCACACAACATGAACTGCAGAGGTGATCAATACCAATACTTCTAAAGACCATGGGGTCCCTGTACTAAGGGGAAACAAGTGGACCAAATGAAAAAGACAAATAAAAACGCTTTACATATAGCTACTTGATATGTACTAAAGGGATTTCTCTGTACCCTGTCTGCTAATGATACTAGCGGGCTATAATAACAGCAGCCCTAAGTGACTCAGGTGTTACTAAGTTGTGTAAACACCTACCGTAAGTTGTCTTCTCCAGCTCTGATATCGTCACTTGAAGGTCCCATATATCTGCTTCCAGCTGAAGAGTGACAATCTGGATATACTATATCTCTAGCTGTAGACTGTCAATAAAGTTTATAAAAAAAACCATAAAGCAGCGCAGTACTAGTGTTCCACATCTGCACGACTCTTTCAAGCTGTGCAGTGCCTCTCTGCAGACACCTCTGAGGGGATGACTTCACGCTCACTACTCTTGGGGCTATTTTTAATACACATCCTATTAACAGCTTCTTGCTTTGCAACGATGAAAGGCAAAGCAGGAGCGACTTTTTCCCCAAGGTTAATAGTAGCCCCATATATTATGAAGCTACACAGTAGCATATGCGTACTCACTTTACACTGCATTTAGTTGTGCGACTTATACACATAATGCCTCCAGTAGTAGCTCAGCTTATAAACATAAAGACCCAAGTACTAGTGTGGCTTATACACATAATGCCCCCAGTAGTAGTGTGACTTATTCACATAATGCCCACAGTAGTAGCGCTGCTTAAACACATGACTCAAGTAGTAGTGTGGTTTCCACACATAATGTCCCCAGTAGTATGACTTATTCACATAATGCCCACAGTAGTGCCACTTATACACATAATGCCCACAGTAGTAGTAGTAGTATCGCTTATACACATAATGCCCACAGTAGTGTTGCTTATACATGTAATGCCAACAGTATTAGTGCCACTTATACAGATGTATCCTTTTATATATTTGCTCCATAGTACATGGAGCCCCATATCACATGTTACAATGCATTCTTAAAGGGTCACTACAAAGTGATGGCCAGTAGCTATAGAACCTGGGAGTGACAGTAGAGATGTCATATATTTTAGCATCCATTCCAGGCTGGTGTATTACTATATAAACATTCTGTCAGCATATACAGCTGGTGCTCAATGTTTGCCAACAAGTAACAGACAACAAATTAATTCAAAATACAGATTTTAATCTAGCAGAGAGTCAGCAATTTCATAAATGTGAATCTCACTGGGTTTCTAAAAATGTACATAAGGCTCCAAAACAGAATTGGATACAGTAATACATTGAATAAGAACTGAATAGAAATGCACTGAAATAGAGTAAACACATAATCTTGCTCTCTGCAGGTGATTAGAGAACGCTGATTGTCACTCTGGATACAGTGTGTAACGTACAAGCATTCTGCTGACAGTTACTTCTAACAATCATGTTTCCATTGAAGAAACTTTGTACATTTTTCATTTTTACATTCTAGGAGCCTTGAAATTTTAATACATACTAATAATAATTTGCTTAAAATTACCAATACCTGCAGTCTGTTTCCTAGATAGAGACTCAATTAACTGAGAGTAGACTTTTAAATGCTACTAAGAAATGTTACTAAGAAGGTCATATCAATGAATTGTAATAAGTGTGCCATCAGTCCTAGGCTATACCCAGGGTCAGCGCAACTTGCTCAGCAAAGGGATGCAAATCAGGGAGGTGCCAGGCTAGAGAGGCGCTCTCCCACCTCTGCAACACTGCTGATGTCCATTTTGGTGCTGGCTGCTCCTGCATCTGTGAAACGAGGCATTTCAGTCACATCTGGGTGTCGTCCGGCCTGGATCCCTGGGTGTAAGATATTGTGTCCCAGGGGTACAGGCTGGAATTTCAAGATCTCCCTCCTCACCGATTTTTCGATTCAGGCTTGCCAGCTTTGCTACAGGAAGTCATCCAGGAGTTGGTGGAGACACAGGTTTTTGTACCAGTTGGTTCGGTCAGACCCATTCTGAATTTAAAATCGCTAAACCCCTTCCTGAGGGAGTTCAAGCTCAGAATGAAGTCTCTATGGGCAGTGATATCAGGTCTGGAAGAGGGGGAATTCCTGGTATCCCTGAATATCAAGGATGCATACCTACACATTCCGATTTGGCCGCCGCATAAAGCTTATCTCCAATTTGTACTGTTGGATTCTCGTTTCCAATTCCAGGCTATGCCATTCGGCCTCTCCACAGCACCGAGGGTATTCACAAAGGTGATGGCTGAGATGATGTTTTTCCTCTGCAGACAGGGGGTGAACATAATTCCATATCTGGACGATCTGCTAATACAGGCATTCGTCCAAGGAGAAGCTGTTGCAGTCCATTGAGGGTCATTCCGAATTGTTCGCTCGTTGCTGATTTTCGCTATACTGCGATTAGTCGCTTACTGCGCATGCGCAAGGTTCGCATAGCGCATGCGCTTAGTTATTTTACACAAAAGTTAGGTATTTTACTCACGGCGTAACAAAGTTTTTTCATCGTTCTGCTGATCGGTGAGTGATTGACAGGAAGTGGGTGTTTCTGGGCGGAAACTAACCGTTTTCTGGGAGTGTGCGGAAAAACGCAGGCGTTTCAGGGAAAAACGCGGGAGTGGCTGGAGAAACGGGGGAGTGTCTGGCTGAACGCTGGGTGTGTTTGTGACGTCAAACCAGGAACGAAACTGACTGAACTGATCGCAATGTAGGAGTAAGTCTCGAGCTACTCAGAAACTGGTAAGAATTTTCTATTCGCAATTCTGCTAATCTTTCGTTCGCAATTCTGCTATGCTAAGATACACTCCCAGAGGGCGGCGGCCTAGCATGTGCAATGCTGCTAAAAGCAGCTAGCGAGCGAACAACTCGGAATGAGGGCCATTGTTCTCACGTTCCATCTACTCAGAGAACACGGTTGGATCCTTAATCTTCCGAAATCAACTTTGGAACCAACCAGGAGGTTGTCCTTTCTGGGTATGATCCTCAACATGGAAGTTCAGAGGGTGTTTCTCCCAGAGGAAAAAGCGTTGGTGATACAAACAATGGTCCGGGATGTCCTGAAGCCAGCCCGGGTGTCGGTTCATCAGTGCATTCACCTTTTGGGGAAGATAGGAGCCTCTTTTGAGGCTCTGCAGTATGGGAGGTTTCATACACGGTCCTTCCGACTGGATCTCCTTGACAGGTAGTCGGGATCCCATCTACACATGCACCAGAGAAGACGTCTGTCACCAAAGGCCAGGATTTCACTCTGGTGGCTACAATTACCACACCTTCTGGAGGGCCAAAGGTTCAGGATTCAGGACTGGATCCTTCTGACCATGGATGCAAGTCTCCGGGGCTGGGGCGCAGTCACCCAAGGAAGGTGGTCAGGTCTGGAAGCCAGCCTGCCGATAAACATTCTGGAATTAAGAGCCATCTACAATGGTCTTCTCCAAGCGGCCCATCTTCTAAGAAATTGGGCCATTTAAGTGCAGACGGACAATGTAAAGACAGTGGCTTACATAAAGCGACAGGACAGAACGAAGAGCAGAGCTGCAATGTCAGAGGTAACAAGAATCATCCTCTGGGCTGAAAAACACGCATTGGCGCTTTCAACAATCTTCATTCCGGGTGTAGACAACTGGGAAGTGGACTTCCTCAGCAGACACGATCTCCATCCAGGGGAGTGGGGTCTCCATCCGGAGGTGTTCAAGGACATAACAGATCTTTGGGGTATGGCCTCTCGTATCAATAAGAATCTTTGGCATTATTGTTCCAGGTCGAGGGACCCGCAAGCAGTGGCGGTGGACGCCCTAATGACTCCGTGGGTATTCCAGTCGGTATACGTGTTTCCACCATTTCCACTCATTCCAAGAGTTCTAAAGCTCATAAGCAGATCAAGAGTTCAAGCGATCCTCATTGCTCCAGACTGGCCAAGAAGGACTTGGTACGCGGATCTTCTGGATCTACTGCTAGAAGAGCCAAGGCCTCTTCCTCTTCAGGAGGACCTGCTACAGCAGGGGCCGTTCGACTATCAAGACTTACCATGGCTACGTTTGATGGCATGGAGTTTGAACACCAGATACTAGCTCGGAAAGGCATTCCGAACAAGGTTATTCCTAAACTGATACAGGCTAGGAAAGGAGTAACGTCTAAACATTACCTTCGTATTTGAAAAAAATATGTATCTTGGTGTGAGTTCAAGAAGTTTCCTATGGTGGCGTTTCAACTGGGACGGTTTCTCCTCTTCCTGCAGATAGGTGTGGTTATGGACCTGAGGTTAGGATCTGTGAAGGTCCAGATTTCGGCCCTATACATTTTCTTCCAGAAACATTTGGCTGCTCTCCCTGAGGTTCAGACCTTTTTGAAGGGAGTTCTGCACATCCAACCTCCCTTTGTGCCGACTACGGCACCATGGGATCTTAACGTGGTGTTGCAGTTCCTTCAGTTGGACTGGTTTGAGCCTCTACAGGAAGTTGAGGTCAAGTTCTCACGTAGAAGGCTGTCACTTTGTTGGCCTTAGCTTCTGCTAGACGTGTGTCAGAGTTGGGGGCTTTGTCTTGTAAAAGACTATACTTGATCTTCCATGAAGATAGAGCTGAGCTCCGGATATGTCAGCAGTTTCTTCCGAAGATTGTGTCGGCATTTCATATCAACCAACCTATTGTGGTGGCAGTTGTGACTGACTCCTCAATTTCATCAAAGTCCTTAGATGTTGTAAGGGCTCTGAAAATCTATGTGAGGAGGACTGCTCGTCACAGAAAATCGAACTCTCTGTTTGTCCTGTATGATCCCAAGAAAATTGGGTGTCCTGCTTCTAAGCAGACGATCTCTCGCTGGATCAGGTTCACTATCCAGCATGCGTATTCTCTGGCAGGCTTGCCATGTCCTACGTCTGTTAAGGCCCACTCTGCTCGTAAGGTGGGTTCTTCCTGGGCTGCCCAGGGTGTCTCGGCTTTGCAACTCTGCCGAGTGGCTACTTGGTCTGGGTCAACCACGTATGCAAAGTTCTACAAGTTCGATACTTTGGCCCCTGAGGACCTAAAGTTTGGTCAGTTGGTTCTGCAGGAGCCTCTGCGCTCTCCCTCCCATTCTGGGAGCTTTGGTACATCCCCATGGTACTAATGTGGACCCCAGCATCCTCTAGGACATAAGAGAAAATAGGATTTTAATTACCTACCGGTAAATCCTTTTCTCGTAGTCCGTAGAGGATGCTGGGCACCCGCCCAGCGCTTCGTTCTCCTGCAGTCGTTATCTAATAATGTTTCAGCGGTTGCCGAGTTTCAAGCTAGTTAGCTTGGTTTGCCTTGTATGTGTGAGCGGGTATGAATCTCGCCACTCTCTGTGTATCATCCTTCTCTCAAAGATGTCCGTCTCCTAGGGCACAGTTTCTAGACTGAGTCTGGTAGGAGGGGCATAGAGAGAGGAGCCAGCCCACACTCTCAAACTCTTAAAGGGCCAATGGCTCCTAGTGGACCTGTCTATAACCCATGGTACTAATGTGGACCCCAGCATCCTCTACGGACTACGAGAAAAGGATTTACCGGTAGGTAATTAAAATCCTATGTTTGCTGTACAACTTGTATTATATGGTCTCCTAGGATTAATGGACTTTAACATGTCCATAATAACCTTCAAATAGGAGTAGACACGATAATAATAATAATTTTCAGTCTCTTTCTGAAATTTGCAATTACTATAGGAAATGTACATCCAGTCATCCCATGTCCTGTGATATTTTATAGGCCATGATCCAATCAATCCATTGACTGAAAGGACTGGGGTGGGCACAGACATGCAGCTTCTCAAAGATGTTTTTAGCATATACTGTACAAAAGCAAACAATGTATATGGGTTGATGACAAACATGCTAAAATCTATATTCTAATGTGCACTTGGCTTTTCCTGGTCTCTTTTATAACAGAACCTTTTCAACACTTAGTATACATCTCTTCTCATTGCATTTAATTATATAACAGCTTTTTAGGCATAAACTAGCAGCAGGATACAGATGGAGCCTCTGTTATTCAGGCTCTTTGTGTGACTAGGCGTGCCCGCAGGTATCCGTTCACATGGTCGACCATGTTATGGTCGACAGTCATTAGGTCAACCACTATTGGTCGACATTGACATGGCCGACATGGACACATGGTCGACACATGAAAATGGTCGACACATGAAAAGGTCGACATGAGTTTTTTAACTTTTTTTTCTTTTGGGGAACTTTTCCATACTTTACGATCCACGTGGACTGCGATTGGAACGGTAATCTGTGCCGAGCGAAGCGGTAGCGGAGCGAAGGCACCATGCCCGAAGCATGGCGAGCGAAGCGAACCATGCGAGGGGACGCGGTGCACTAATTGGGGTTCGTAGTCACTTTACGCAAAAAACGACACCCAAAAAAGTTAAAAAACTCATGTCGACCTTTTCATGTGTCGACCATTTTCACGTGTCGACCATGTGTCCATGTCGACCATGTGTCCATGTCGACCATGTCAATGTCGACCAATAGTGGTTGACCTAATGACTGTCGACCATAACATGGTCGACCATTCATACCGGAACCGTGCCTGCATGGGCGCACCTAGTCACTGTGAGCGTCTCCGTCTGGATGGGTACGCGCCCGGACAGAGACGCTCCCCATTCACTTTAATGGAGAGCATCTCCATCCACGTGCCTGGACAGAGACGCTCTGAATGGGAAGCGGCTCTTGCACTCCCAGTGTGACTAGGCGGACGGTGGTCCATTTTCTGTTTCATGTGTCCTTTCCCACAGGTAATTTTTTAGTGTGCTGGGGGGATACCAGGGGGAGAAAAAGCCCCCCCCCCTTCGTCTCTGTCTGCTGTTTGTCTGTGACCCCCTCCTCCTTTCTAGCACCTGATATATAATTATTTACAGGAATGATAGAGCAAATGCCACTGTTTGTCTGCATGTGTGAGAGAGGCATTGAATGGGAGCAGTATTTGGAAGGCATGCTGTTCCTTGTAGTGCTAATGGGAGATCCTGGGGTGGTCCCGGGTAAGATAGCTCTCTGTCTGGATGTGTTTTAGTATGAGCCTTTATCATGAGGCCTTACTGTAGACAAATCACATGGCCCTATGTGGGCACTGCTATTATGTAGTGTTAGGACTGCTGATATTGGAGAAGCCTTGGCACGGCTCAGCAGCTAAACATGTCTTCGCAAACACGTGTGACCAATTTTCTGAAATTCTATTACCAGATAGGTTCAGGTATGGTTACAGATAATTTTTTAGTGTGCTGGGGGGATACCAGGGGGAAAAAAAGCACCCCCTCCCCCCTTTGTCCATTGCTAAATTAATCCAGGTTATTATTAACTCTATTTTGCACGTGTTGGTGGCCTGAAAGTATCTATGCAACTGAGGGTCAAACAGCAATGTTGCAGTACCATATCTCCCAACTGACCCGATTCTCACTATTTGGACACTGTCCCGCTGTCCCACCTGCAGGTCACAGTGTCCCACAGGAGGGGGGTGGGGGGGGTGGGGGCAGTTGGGGGAACCTTTGATCAGCTGACTACTCTGCTCTGATGTACACTAATAAGCCTTTAAGAGTGATAAAGTGGAGAGAGATAAACTAGCAAACAACCAGCTCCTATTTTTGAAACTAGGGGGAATCCAGCAGCAGATTGATCCGCCAGGACATCGGATAAGATCCTGGTTGGCTGGTCCCCTACACCCCTCCGTGGGCTGTCCGGCGGCAAGCAGTGGCTGCCAGCTCAGGCTGCTGTGCTTCCAGGATCTGTGTTCCATTGGGACGCAAGCCAGAAGCTGTAAACTAGATCCAAGGCAGGTGTTTCCCGAGTTGAAGCTGGCGGCGTCTGTGGATTTTTGTAAGCTGCGGCCGCTATCCCCGTAGTCCCACTGTTCTCCTTTAATTTGCTGGCTGTCCCATCTGGATGCTGATGGATGCAGCAGGCAGAGAGATGCCCGCCCCCTTCCATAATGTCAATCATACAGGAATCTCCGCCCCCCAAAGTACACGAGGACAAGATGCCTGCTAGGCAAGTTCATTTTAAATAGCTTTTAATGTTTGTTGTTGAATTAATTGTTACTTTGGAATAGGTGCTGGGGTGAAGATAGATAGATAGATAGATAGATAGATAGATAGATAGATAGATAGATAGATAGTTTAGGTTCTAAGTAGAGATGAGCGGGTTCGGTTCGTCGAGATCCGAACTCCCACGAACTTCACCTATTTTACACGGGTCCGAGGAAGCCTCAGATCTTCCCGCCTTGCTCGGTTAACCCGAAAGCGGCCGAATGTCATCATCCCGCTGTCAGATTCTCGCGAGGTTCGTATTCTATATAAAGAGCCGCACATTGCCGCAATTTTCACTCGTGCATTGGAGATTGAATGGAGAGGACGTGGCTATGTTCTCTGCCTGAAAAGCTCCATATCTGTGCTCAGTGTGCTGCAAATATCTGTGCTCAGTGTGCTGCAAATATCTGTGCTCAGTGTGCTGCAAATATCTGTGCTCACTGTGCTGCAAATATCTACGTTCTCTGCCTGAAAAGCTCCATATCTGTGCTCAATGTGCTGCAAATATCTGTGCTCAGTGCGCTGCATTTTGGTGACCAACAGTATATAGTTGTACAGTAAAATAGTCCATTGCTGTATCTTGCAGCTCCGTGTCACTGCAAGTATCCATTCCATATCTGTGCTGCATTTTTGTGAGCAGTATATATAGTAGTACAGTGCAGCATTTTGGTGACCAACAGTATATAGTTGTACAGTACAGTAGGCCATTGCTGTATCTTGCAGGTCCGTGTCACTGCAAGTATCCATTCCATATCTGTGCTGCATTTTTGTGAGCAGTATATATAGTAGTACAGTGCAGCATTTTGGTGACCAACAATATATAGTTGTACAGTACAGTAGGCCATTGCTGTATCTTGCTGCTCCGTGTCACTGCAAGTATCCATTCCATATCTGTGCTGCTTTTTTGTGAGCAGTATATATAGTAGTACAGTGCAGCATTTTGGGGACCAACAGTATATAGTTGTACAGTACAGTAGACCATTGCTATTGATATAATAATATTACTGGCATATAATTCCACACATTAAAAAATGGAGAACAAAAATGTGGAGGGTGAAGTAGGGAAAGATCAAGATCCACCTAGTGCTGAAGCTGCTGCCACTAGTCATGGCAGAGACAATTTATTGCTATCAACGTCGTCTGCCAAGGCCGATGCCCAATGTCATAGTAGAGAGCGTGTAAAATCCAAAAAAACTAAAGTTCAGTAAAATGACCCAAAAATCTAAATTAAAAGCGTCTGAGGAGAAGCATAAACTTGCCAATATGCCATTTATGACACGGAGTGGCAAGGAATGGCTGAGGCCCTGGCCTATGTTCATGGCTAGTGGTTCAGCTTCACATGAGGATGGAAGCACTCATCCTCCCGCTAGAAAACTGAAGAGAGTTAACATGGCAAAAGCATAGCAAAGAACAGTGCGTTCTTCTAAATCACAAATCCCCAAGGAGAGTCTAATTGTGTCGGTTGCGATTCCTGACCTTCCCAACACTAGACGGGAAGAGGTGGCTCCTTCCACCATTTGCACGCACCCTGGAAGTGCTGGAAGGAGCAACCACATCCAGTTCCTGATAGTCAAATTGAAGATGTACACCAGGATGAGGATATGGGTGTTGCTGGCGCTGAGGAGGAAATTGACAAGGAGGATTCTGATGGTGAGGTGGTTTGTTTAAGTCAGACACCCGGGGAGACACCTGTTGTCCGTGGGATGAATATGGCCATTGACATGCCTGATCAAATTACAAAAAAAATCACCTCTTCGGTGTGGAATTATTTTAACAGAAATGCGAACAGCAGGTGTCAAGCCATGTGTTGCCTTAGTCAAGCTGTAATAAGTAGGGGTAAGGATGTTAACCACCTAGGAACATCCTCCCTTATACATCACCTGGAGCGCATTCATCAGATGTCATTGACAAGTTCAAAAACTTTGGGTGACAGCGGAAGCAGTCCACTGACAACTAAATCCCTTCCTCTTGTAACCAAGCTCCTGCAAACCACACCACCAACTCGCTCAGTGTCAATTTCCTCCTTAGACAGGAACGCCAATAGACCTGCAGGCCATGTCACTGGCAAGTCTGACGAGTCCTCTCCTAACTGGGATTCCTCCGATGGATCCTTGAGTGTAACGCCTACTGCTGCTGGCGCTGCTGCTGTTGTTGCTGCTGGGAGTCGATCGTCATCCCAGAGGGTAAGTCGGAAGACCACTTGTACAACTTCCAGTAAGCAATTGACTGTCCAACAGTCCTTTGTGAGGAAGATGAAATATCACAGCAGTCATCCTGTTGCAAAGTGGATAACTCATGCCTTGGCAGCTGTGTTGGTGTTAGACGTGTGTCCGGAATCCGCCATTAGTTCACAGGGACCTAGAGAATTTCTTGAGGTAGTGTGTCCCCGGTACCAAATACCATCTAGGTTCCACTTCTCTAGGCAGGTGATACCCGAGAATGTACACAGACGTCAGAAAAAGAGTCACCAGTGTCCTAAAAAATGCAGTTGTACCCAATGTCCACTTAACCACGGACATGTGGACAAGTGGAGCAGGGCAGACTCAGAACTATATGACTGTGACAGCCCACTGGGTAGATGTATTGCCTCACGCAGCAACAACAGCAGCGGCGGCACCAGTAGCAGCATCTCGCAAACGCAAACTCGTTTCTAGGCAGGCTACGCTTTGTATCACCGCTTTCCATAAGAGGCACACAGCTGACAACCTCTTACGAATACTGAGGAACATCATCGCAGAATGGCTTACCCCAATTGGACTCTCCTGGGGATTTGTGCCATCGGACAATGCCACCAATATTGTGCGTGTATTACATGTGGGCAAATTCCAGCACGTCCCATGTTTTGCACATACATTGAATTTGGTGGTGCCGAATTTTTTTAAAAACGACAGTGGCGTGCAAGAGATGCTGTCGGTGGCCCGAAGAATTGCGGGCCACTTTTGTCATTCAGCCACCTCGTGCCGAAGACTGGAGAACCAGCAAACACTCCTGAACCTGCCCCGCCATCATCTGAAGCAAGAGGTGGTAACGAGGTGGAATTCAACCCTCTATATGCTTCAGAGGATGGAGGAGCAGCAAAAGGCCATTCCAGCCTATACATCTGCATACAATATAGGCAAAGGAGGGGGAATGCACCTGACTCAAGCGCAGTGGAGAATAATTTAAACGTTGTGCAAGGTTCTGCAACCCTTTGAACTTGCCACACGTGAAGTCGGTTCAGACTCTGCCAGCCTGAGTCAGGTCATTCCCCTCATCAGGCTTTTGCAGAAGCAGCTGGAGAGATTGAAGGAGGAGCTAACACGGAGCAATTCCGCTAGGCATGTGGGACTTGTGGAGTGAGCCCTTCATTCGCTTAACCAGGATTCACGGGTGGTCAATCTATTGAAATCAGAGCACTACATTTTTGCAAACGCGCTCAATCCTAGGTTTAAAGCCTACTGTACATTGTATCTCTCTTTCCGGCAGACACAAGTCTGCACATGTTCAAAAACCTGCTGGTGAGACACTTGTCAAGTCAAGTGGAACGTGACCCGCCAACAGCTCCTCCTTCATTTTCTCCCGCCACTGGAGCTGCCAGGAAAAGGATCAGATTTCCAAAACTGGCGGTGATGCAGGGCAGTGAAGAGCAAAAACTGACATCTGGTCCGGACTGAAGGAGCTGCCACGTTTACTGACATGTAGTCTACTGTCACCGCATATGATTCTCTCAACATTGAAAGAATGGTGGAGAATTATATGAGTGACAGCGTCCAATTAGGCACGTCAGACAGTCCGTACGTATACTGGCAGGAAAAAGAGGCAATTTGGAGGCCCTTGCACAAACTGGCTTTATTTTACCTAAGTTGCCCCCCCTCCAGTGTGTACTCCGAAAGAGTGTTTAGTGCAGCCGCTCACCTTGTCAGCGATCGGCGTACAAGGTTACTTCCACAATATGTGGAGAAGATGATGTTCATCAAAATGAATTATAATCAATTCCTCCGTGGAGATATTCACCAGCAATTGCCTCCAGAAAGTACACAGGGACCTGAGATGGTGGATTTCAGTGGGGACGAATTAATACTCTGTGAGGAGGGGGATGTACACAGTTAAAGGGGTGAGGAATCGGAGCATGATGATGAGGTCGACATCTTGCCTCTGTAGAGCCAGTTTGTGCAAGGAGAGATTGATTGCTTCTTTTTCTGGTGGGGGCCCAAACCAACCAGTCATTTCAACCACAGTCGATTGGCAGACCCTGTCGGTGAATTGATAAGTTTGTTAAAGTGTGCATGTCCTGTTTATACAACATAAGGGTGGGTGGGAGGGCCCAAGGACAATTCCATCTTGCACCTCTTTTTTATATTTATTTATCTTTGCATCATGTGCTGTTTGGGGACTATTTTTTGAAGTGCCATCCTGTCTGACACTGCAGTGCCACTCCTAGATGGGCCAGGTGTTTGTGCCGCCCACTTGGGTCGCTTAGCTTAGACATCCAGCAACCTCGGTGAAAATTTTAGGACTAAAATTAATATTGTGAGGTGTTCATAATAGACTGGAAACGAGTGGAAATTATGGTTATTGATGTTAATAATACTATAGGATCAAAATTACCCCAAAATTCTATGATTTAAGCTGTTTTTGAGGGGTTTTTGAAAAAAAAAACCACCCGAATCCAACAAAAAAATGTCAGGGAGGTTTTGCCAAAACTAGAGATGAGCGCCGGAAATTTTTCGGGTTTTGTGTTTTGGTTTTGGGTTCGGTTCCGCGGCCGTGTTTTGGGTTCGACCGCGTTTTGGCAAAACCTAACCAAATTTTTTTTGTCGGATTCGGGTGTGTTTTGGATTCGGGTGTTTTTTTCCAAAAAACCTAAAAAACAGCTTAAATCATAGAATTTGGGGGTCATTTTGATCCCAAAGTATTATTAACCTCAAAAACCATCATTTCCACTCATTTTCAGTCTATTCTGAATACCTCACACCTCACAATATTACTTTTAGTCCTAAAATTTGCACCGAGGTCGCTGGATGACTAAGCTAAGCGACCCTAGTGGCCGACACAAACACCTGGCCCATCTAGGAGTGGCACTGCAGTGTCACGCAGGATGTCCCTTCCAAAAAACCCTCCCCAAACAGCACATGACGCAAAGAAAAAAAGAGGCGCAATGAGGTAGCTGTGTGAGTAAGATAAGCGACCCTAGTGGCTGACACAAACACCGGGCCTATCTAGGAGTGGCACTGCAGTGTCACGCAGGATGTCCCTTCCAAAAAACCCTCCCCAAACAGCACATGACGCAAAGAAAAAAAGAGGCGCAATGAGGCAGCTGTGTGAGTAAGATAAGCGACCCTAGTGGCCGACACAAACACCGGGCCCATCTAGGAGTGGCACTGCAGTGTCACGCAGGATGTCCCTTCCAAAAAACCCTCCCCAAACAGCACATGACGCAAAGAAAAAAAGAGGCGCAATGAGGTAGCTGTGTGAGTAAGATAAGCGACCCTAGTGGCCGACACAAACACCGGGCCCATCTAGGAGTGGCACTGCAGTGTCACGCAGGATGTCCCTTCCAAAAAACCATCCCCAAACAGCACATGACGCAAAGAAAAAAAGAGGCGCAATGAGGTAGCTGTATGAGTAAGATAAGCGACCCTAGTGGCCGACACAAACACCGGGCCCATCTAGGAGTGGCACTGCAGTGTCACGCAGGATGTCCCTTCCAAAAAACCCTCCCCAAACAGCACATGACGCAAAGAAAAAAAGAGGCGCAATGAGGTAGCTGTGTGAGTAAGATAAGCGACCCTAGTGGCCGACACAAACACCGGGCCCATCTAGGAGTGGCACTGCAGTGTCACGCAGGATGTCCCTTCCAAAAAACCCTCCCCAAACAGCACATGACGCAAAGAAAAAAAGAGGCGCAATGAGGTAGCTGTGTGAGTAAGATAAGCGACCCTAGTGGCCGACACAAACACCGGGCCCATCTAGGAGTGGCACTGCAGTGTCACGCAGGATGGCCCTTCCAAAAAACCCTCCCCAAACAGCACATGACGCAAAGAAAAATTAAAGAAAAAAGAGGTGCAAGATGGAATTGTCCTTGGGCCCTCCCACCCACCCTTATGTTGTATAAACAGGATATGCACACTTTAACCAACCCATCATTTCAGTGACAGGGTCTGCCACACGACTGTGACTGATATGACGGGTTGGTTTGGACCCCCACCAAAAAAGAAGCAATTAATCTCTCCTTGCACAAACTGGCTCTACAGAGGCAAGATGTCCACCTCATCATCATCCTCCGATATATCACCGTGTACATCCCCCTCCTCACAGATTATCAATTCGTCCCCACTGGAATCCACCATCTCAGCTCCCTGTGTACTTTGTGGAGGCAATTGCTGCTGGTCAATGTCTCCGCGGAGGAATTGATTATAATTCATTTTAATGAACATCATCTTCTCCACATTTTCTGGATGTAACCTCGTACGCCGATTGCTGACAAGGTGAGCGGCGGCACTAAACACTCTTTCGGAGTACACACTTGTGGGAGGGCAACTTAGGTAGAATAAAGCCAGTTTGTGCAAGGGCCTCCAAATTGCCTCTTTTTCCTGCCAGTATAAGTACGGACTGTGTGACGTGCCTACTTGGATGCGGTCACTCATATAATCCTCCACCATTCTTTCAATGTTGAGAGAATCATATGCAGTGACAGTAGACGACATGTCCGTAATCGTTGTCAGGTCCTTCAGTCCGGACCAGATGTCAGCATCAGCAGTCGCTCCAGACTGCCCTGCATCACCGCCAGCGGGTGGGCTCGGAATTCTGAGCCTTTTCCTCGCACCCCCAGTTGCGGGAGAATGTGAAGGAGGAGATGTTGACAGGTCGCGTTCCGCTTGACTTGACAATTTTCTCACCAGCAGGTCTTTCAACCCCAGCAGACTTGTGTCTGCCGGAAAGAGAGATCCAAGGTAGGCTTTAAATCTAGGATCGAGCACGGTGGCCAAAATGTAGTGCTCTGATTTCAACAGATTTACCACCCGTGAATCCTTGTTAAGCGAATTAAGGGCTCCATCCACAAGTCCCACATGCCTAGCGGAATCGCTCCGTGTTAGCTCCTCCTTCAATGTCTCCAGCTTCTTCTGCAAAAGCCTGATGAGGGGAATGACCTGACTCAGGCTGGCAGTGTCTGAACTGACTTCACGTGTGGCAAGTTCAAAGGGCATCAGAACCTTGCACAACGTTGAAATCATTCTCCACTGCGCTTGAGACAGGTGCATTCCACCTCCTATATCGTGCTCAATTGTATAGGCTTGAATGGCCTTTTGCTGCTCCTCCAACCTCTGAAGCATATAGAGGGTTGAATTCCACCTCGTTACCACTTCTTGCTTCAGATGATGGCAGGGCAGGTTCAGTAGTTTTTGGTGGTGCTCCAGTCTTCTGTACGTGGTGCCTGTACGCCGAAAGTGTCCCGCAATTCTTCTGGCCACCGACAGCATCTCTTGCACGCCCCTGTCGTTTTTTTAAAAATTCTGCACCACCAAATTCAAGGTATGTGCAAAACATGGGACGTGCTGGAATTTGCCCATATTTAATGCACACACAATATTGCTGGCGTTGTCCGATGCCACAAATCCACAGGAGAGTCCAATTGGGGTAAGCCATTCCGCGATGATCTTCCTCAGTTGCCGTAAGAGGTTTTCAGCTGTGTGCGTATTCTGTAAACCGGTGATACAAAGCGTAGCCTGCCTAGGAAAGAGTTGGCGTTTGCGAGATGCTGCTACTGGTGCCACCGCTGCTGTTCTTGCGGCGGGAGTCCATACATCTACCCAGTGGGCTGTCACAGTCATATAGTCCTGACCCTGCCCTGCTCCACTTGTCCACATGTCCGTGGTTAAGTGGACATTGGGTACAACTGCATTTTTTAGGACACTGGTGAGTCTTTTTCTGACGTCCGTGTACATTCTCGGTATCGCCTGCCTAGAGAAGTGGAACCTAGATGGTATTTGGTAACGGGGGCACACTGCCTCAATAAATTGTCTAGTTCCCTGTGAACTAACGGCGGATACCGGACGCACGTCTAACACCAACATAGTTGTCAATGCCTCAGTTATCCGCTTTGCAGCAGGATGACTGCTGTGATATTTCATCTTCCTCGCAAAGGACTGTTGAACAGTCAATTGCTTACTGGAAGTAGTACAAGTGGGCTTACGACTTCCCCTCTGGGATGACCATCGACTCCCAGCAGCAACAACAGCAGCGCCAGCAGCAGTAGGCGTTACACGCAAGGATGCATCGGAGGAATCCCAGGCAGGAGAGGACTCGTCAGAATTGCCAGTGACATGGCCTGCAGGACTATTGGCATTCCTGGGGAAGGAGGAAATTGACACTGAGGGAGTTGGTGGGGTGGTTTGCGTGAGCTTGGTTACAAGAGGAAGGGATTTACTGGTCAGTGGACTGCTTCCGCTGTCGCCCAAAGTTTTTGAACTTGTCACTGACTTATTATGAATGCGCTGCAGGTGACGTATAAGGGAGGATGTTCCGAGGTGGTTAACGTCCTTACCCCTACTTATTACAGCTTGACAAAGGCAACACACGGCTTGACACCTGTTGTCCGCATTTCTGTTGAAATACTTCCACACCGAAGAGCTGATTTTTTTGGTATTTTCACCAGGCATGTCAGTGGCCATATTCCTCCCACGGACAACAGGTGTCTCCCCAGGTGCCTGACTTAAACAAACCACCTCACCATCAGAATCCTCCTGGTCAATTTCCTCCCCAGCGCCAGCAACACCCATATCCTCCTCATCCTGGTGTACTTCAACACTGACATCTTCAATCTGACTATCAGGAACTGGACTGCGGGTGCTCCTTCCAGCACTTGCAGGGGGCGTGCAAATGGTGGAAGGCGCATGCTCTTCACGTCCAGTGTTGGGAAGGTCAGGCATCGCAACCGACACAATTGGACTCTCCTTGTGGATTTGGGATTTCGAAGAACGCACAGTTCTTTGCGGTGCTTTTGCCAGCTTGAGTCTTTTCAGTTTTCTAGCGAGAGGCTGAGTGCTTCCATCCTCATGTGAAGCTGAACCACTAGCCATGAACATAGGCCAGGGCCTCAGCCGTTCCTTGCCACTCCGTGTGGTAAATGGCATATTGGCAAGTTTACGCTTCTCCTCCGACAATTTTATTTTAGGTTTTGGAGTCCTTTTTTTACTGATATTTGGTGTTTTGGATTTGACATGCTCTGTACTATGACATTGGGCATCGGCCTTGGCAGACGACGTTGCTGGCATTTCATCGTCTCGGCCATGACTAGTGGCAGCAGCTTCAGCACGAGGTGGAAGTGGATCTTGATCTTTCCCTAATTTTGGAACCTCAACATTTTTGTTCTCCATATTTTAATAGGCACAACTAAAAGGCACCTCAGGTAAACAATGGAGATGGATGGATATTAGTATACAATTATGGATAGACTGCCGAGTGCCGACACAGAGGTAGCCACAGCCGTGGACTACCGTACTGTACTGTGTCTGCTGCTAATATAGACTGGTTGATAATGAGATGTAGTATGTATAAAGAAGAAAGAAAAAAAAAACCACGGGTAGGTGGTATACAATTATGGATGGACTGCCGAGTGCCGACACAGAGGTAGCTACAGCCGTGGACTACCGTACTGTACTGTGTCTGCTGCTAATATAGACTGGTTGATAATGAGATGTAGTATGTATAAAGAAGAAAGAAAAAAAAAAACACGGGTAGGTGGTATACAATTATGGATGGACTGCCGAGTGCCGACACAGAGGTAGCTACAGCCGTGGACTACCGTACTGTACTGTGTCTGCTGCTAATATAGACTGGATGATAATGAGATGTAGTATGTATAAAGAAGAAAGAAAAAAAAAAACCACGGGTAGGTGGTATACAATTATGGATGGACTGCCGACACAGAGGTAGCTACAGCCGTGAACTACCGTACTGTGTCTGCTGCTAATATAGACTGGTTGATAATGAGATGTAGTATGTATAAAGAAGAAAGAAAAAAAAAAACCACGGGTAGGTGGTATACAATTATGGATGGACTGCCGAGTGCCGACACAGAGGTAGCTACAGCCATGGACTACCGTACTGTACTGTGTCTGCTGCTAATATAGACTGGATGATAATGAGATGTAGTATGTATAAAGAAGAAAGAAAAATAAAAACCACGGGTAGGTGGTATACAATTATGGATGGACTGCCGAGTGCCGACACAGAGGTAGCTACAGCCGTGAACTACCGTACTGTGTCTGCTGCTAATATAGACTGGTTGATAATGAGATGTAGTATGTATAAAGAAGAAAGAAAAAAAAAAACCACGGGTAGGTGGTATACAATTATGGATGGACTGCCGAGTGCCGACACAGAGGTAGCTACAGCCGTGGACTACCGTACTGTACTGTGTCTGCTGCTAATATAGACTGGATGATAATGAGATGTAGTATGTATAAAGAAGAAAGAAAAAAAAACCCACGGGTAGGTGGAATACAATTATGGATGGACTGCCGAGTGCCGACACAGAGGTAGCTACAGCCGTGGACTACAGTACTGTACTGTGTCTGCTGCTAATATAGACTGGATGATAATGAGATGTAGTATGTATAAAGAAGAAAGAAAAGAAAAAAAACCACGGGTAGGTGGTATACAATTATGGATGGACTGCCGAGTGCCGACACAGAGGTAGCTACAGCCGTGAACTACCGTACTGTGTCTGCTGCTAATAAAAACCACGGGTAGGTGGTATACAATTATGGATGGACTGCCGAGTGCCGACACAGAGGTAGCTACAGCCGTGGACTACCGTACTGTACTGTGTCTGCTGCTAATATAGACTGGATGATAATGAGATGTAGTATGTATAAAGAAGAAAGAAAAATAAAAACCATGGGTAGGTGGTATACAATTATGGATGGACTGCCGAGTGCCGACACAGAGGTAGCTACAGCCGTGGACTACCGTACTGTACTGTGTCTGCTGCTAATATAGACTGGATGATAATGAGATGTAGTATGTATAAAGAAGAAAGAAAAAAAAAACCACGGGTAGGTGGTATACAATTATGGATGGACTGCCGAGTGCCGACACAGAGGTAGCTACAGCCGTGGACTACCGTACTGTACTGTGTCTGCTGCTAATATAGACTGGATGATAATGAGATGTAGTATGTATAAAGAAGAAAGAAAAAAAAAACCACGGGTAGGTGGTATACAATTATGGATGGACTGCCGAGTGCCGACACAGAGGTAGCTACAGCCGTGAACTACCGTACTGTGTTTGCTGCTAGTATAGACTGGATGATATATAATGATATAAAAAATATATATATATATCACTACTGCAGCCGGACAGGTATATATTATATAATGACGGACCTGCTGGACACTGTCTGTCAGCAGAATGAGTTTTTTAATTTTTATAGAATAAAAAAACACCACACAAGTCACACGACGAGTGTACTTTTTCAGGCAGACATTCAATCACAATATACTATACTGGTGGTCAGTGTGGTCAGGTCACTGGTCACAGTGGTCAGTGGTCAGTCACACTGGCAGTGGCACTCTGGCAGCAAAAGTGTGCACTGTTTAATATGTATATGTACTCCTGGCTCCTGCTATAACCTATAACTGCTCCCCAGTCTCCCCCACAATTAAGCTGTGTGAGCACAGTCAGATATTATACATAGATGATGCAGCACACTGGGCTGAGCACAGATATGGTATGTGAGTGTGACTGAGTCACTGTGTATCGTTTTTTTCAGGCAGAGAACAAGAACAGAACGGATTATTAAATAATAATAAATTATAAAACTGCACTGGTGGTCAGGTCACTGGTCATCAGTCACTAGTATAACTCCTCCTAAGCTCCAGTAAGTAAATGAAGTGTCTCACTCTCACTCTCCTATCTATTTTAATTTCTAAACGGAGAGGATGCCAGCCACGTCCTCTCCCTATCAATCTCAATGCACGTGTGAAAATGGCCGCGACGCGCGGCTCCTTATATAGAATCCCAGTCTCGCGATAGAATCCGAGCTTCGCGAGAATCCGACAGCGTGATGAAGACGTTCGGGCGCGCTCGGGTTAACCGAGCAAGGCGGGAAGATCCGAGTCGCTCGGACCCGTGTAAAAAAACATGAAGTTCGGGCGGGTTCGGATTCAGAGAAACCGAACCCGCTCATCTCTAGCCAAAACGCGTCCGAATCCAAAACACGGCCGCGGAACCGAATCCAAAACCAAAACACAAAACTCGAAAAATTTCTGGTGCACATCTCTAGTTTAGAGTAATGGGTTCTGGGTGTGTATGCAGTGCTGGGTGCTGGGCATATAAGTAGTGCTGGATGTGTATGCAGTAATGTGTGCTGGGTGTCTATGCAGTGATGGGTGCTGGGCATGTATGCAGTGATTGGTGCTGGGTGTGTTTGCAGTGATGGGTGCTGGATGTGTGTGGAGTAATGGGTGCTGGGTATGTTTGCATTGATGGGCGCTGGGTGTGTATGTAGTGATGGGTGCTGGGTGTGTATGTAGTGATGGGTGCAGGGTATATATCCAGTGATGGGCGCTGGGTGTGTATGTAGTGATTGGTGCTGGATGTGAATGCAGTAATGGGTGCTGGGTGTGTATGCAGTAATGGATGTTGGGGGTAAATGTATTAACGTGTTTTATTTTTTTCTGTTGGGGGCAGATGTCTTTTAATCTTTCTGTTGGAGGCAAATGTGTTTTATTTTTTCCTGTTTGCAGCCAGTGTGTTCGTATGTTACTACAGGGGCCATTGAGGTTCGTCTTTTTTTCCCTGTTAGCGTCCATTGTGTTTGCTTTCCTGTGACGGACAAAGGCCAGTATTCAGTTGTTTTCTTGCGCCCTGTGAAGGGAGATCTGGGTGCAATATTTAATTGTTTTTATGTTGCTTATTGCCAGGGCCGGTGCAAGGTTTCTAGGCACCCTAGGCAAGGCTGCATAATACTGTCTCTACTCTCCCCCCCCCCCCTTCGGAACCCCGGCGTCCGGGTCTTAGGACATACAGAAAATGTGGTAAAACCCCCAAGACTGGGATTTTACTACATTTTCCCGTTAGTACATCCCGCAGGCTGGGTATCGTATAGTGGTAGTCAGGATGATGGCGGTCAGAACACCAATTCCAGCATTCGGACTGGCTAAAACTCAACAGGGGAGCTTCAGTAAGAGAACCCTAATCTTCCCTCTAACCCTCGCTCCCTGCAGCCTAAACCTAACCTCCAGCAGCCTAACCCTATCCCTCCCCACACTCTAAGCCACCCACCCCCTGCAGCCTAACCATAATCTAACTTTCGTTCGGGATCCCGGGTGTTGGGATGCCGCTGTCGGCATTCTGACAGGTGTCAGGATTCCGAAGCAGGCATTCCGACCGCCAGGATGCTGAACGCCGGACTCCAAGATACATCCCCATCCCGCACAGTGTGCTGACTCTTAGTGTAAACATCAGGACAGGTTACTACTGTAATGCTGCAGGTGTACCCAAGGTGTGCAAGAACCGCTAGGCCTGGATTAGGCCTTTGGGAGGCCCAGGGCACTTAAGACAGGAGGGGTTTCTCTGTCATATCAGCACCACATCCTTGGCTGTGCCTATCAGTCACCTTTCCAGAGTTTTGAGCATTTGGGAAATACAGTCAAACCTCAGAGACTGCAGTTTGCAAAATTTTTATTGCATTTTAGTGTTAGACCCCCCCCCCCCTCATGTACAGACACATACAGGAAGTTCCCCATGCTCAATGCCCAGGATCAACAACACCAGACCCTGCTCAAAGTAGTTGAAGGATGGTGCCAATAACCACGTGCCTACCATGGCTAAGTGCCCATATTTGCAGCCACTTACCTGCGTGAAGCAGGGCAGGGAGTACATACTGCTTGATGTGCAGATTACAGTGGGTATAATGTGGCCAGGGAGAGAGAGGGGCAGGATCACACCTGCTGTTGCTGCTGGCTGCTATTACATGTCCCTCAGCAAACTGCTGCTCAGCCTATTCGGGGTTCATGAGCTGAATGTTCAGCACCCCTCACCCCTGGTTTGATCTGGCTTATGCCTCCTTGTGCTTAGCCCAGTCCCATGCTGGGAGCTGGCTGCACACAGTAATAACTTTATGGTCACTGCAGCCCTTCCCCACCACCTCCGAGCTCCGTTCTCAGCACAACCTAATAAATCATGCAGAGAGGCTGCCCGCTGATCTCCGTACATCACAGGGGAGGGGGTCTGTACAATGAGATCTTAACTTGCTTAGTACTGGACTGCACAGAGAGAGGATCAAGTACGGACTTTTCGCCCTCCCCACTCCGCTACAGCTTTAATTACCCATTCATGATCGTAGCATGCATATCCTCACTGCAATCACAGGTGTTGTCACGGAGGGGGGAAGGGGGGGGAGGGGGGCGAGGACTGCAGAGAGAGGAGCAGACAGTGCACATAAGGAGAGGCGGCTGACAGGTTATATACACTTACAATGTTAGTGCTGCTGCTGTGCCGGCTGATAACAGGTGGGCGGCCACGGCATCCCTGCTCTACATCTCTTAAGGAAGAGGAGGAGCTGAGTAATATAGGAGGCACTCATCTGCAGCGTGCGGCACCGCCCTCCAGTGGTCGGCGCCCATAGGCAGCTGCCTAAAGCTGCCTAGTGGTGGCGCCGGCCCTGCTTATTGCATCCAAACTGCCTGTCTTTAGCCGTGTAAGGTGGCTAAACCCGAACCAAGTACTGGGCGCAACATGAAAAGTCCCATTTGTATGCTGGTTATGTGGGGGGTGGGCAAGAAAACAATTGAATTCTGCCCATATTGTGTGTTTATCTTCCTGCGGTTGCTAATGTGTTCATTTTTTTGTGCGATGTTTTTAATCTGTGCATGCGCTTGAGTTGCACCAAGCATGCATCCGGAGAGTGTTCGTACAGTCATAGTACAGATTCAGTCGCATGCACAAAAAAGTTTATTAGAAATGTGTTTGGTGCACCTGGGCAGTTACAGGGGGTTGGCTAATCAGATGCAGATGTAACATATGGGTGTGTTATGACCCATATAATATGGGTGTGTTATGATGTGACATAGGCATGTTGCTTATAGTCGTTGAGCGCAGAGATGATGAATTGCTCACATTGGAAGCCATAGTCAGACAGATAATCTGCATGTAGCATAGGGCTGGCGCAAGTTTCAGATAACTGTTTTTATTGAAAAAATGCTGCAATACAGGAATGACGCAGTAACATACATCAAGAATGTGCTGGTGAAAGTTTCAATGATGCGACCAATGGTGGGGTCTAAACATGCAGAAAACATGACTGCAGCGTCTGTAGACAGTTACAGGGGGTGTATCAGTCCTTACATATTTGGATGTACACCACGGAAAGGGCATTGTAGCGGCATTAGCAGCAACTGCGTCCAACTCAGAATCAGGCCCTCTGACAAGGGAGTATCTCGCTCCCTTAACAAGCCACACCCCTTCAACAGACCCTGCCTCCATTAGGGCTGCTTCCAAAAATTTCCCAGGCTGGTTTCCCATTCCAATCCGCCCCTGGGGGACTGTAATATGGTGTGAGTATAGTGAAGTGAGAGATTTTGTGAGAGTTCTGTTATTTTAAGTGCCAATCATTATGGCAAAATCAACATTGTTTTGCCATGTAAATGATTACCGCTTTAAAACACAGATCTCTCACAAAAGCTCTCACATCCTTATTCTCACACCCTATTACATTCCCCCACAGCCTGTAACATGACAGTTAGGAGTTGATTGGTTGGTACTTTATGGTCTATTTACTAAGCCTTGGATGGAGATAAAGTGAATGGAGATAAAGTACCAGCCAATCAGCTCCTAACTGTTATATCACAGGCTGCATTTGAAAAATGACAGTTATGATCTGATTGGTTGGGACATTATCTCCATCTACTTTATCTCCATTCAAGTCTTAGTAAATAGACCCTTTTATCTCTTACCACTTTATCACTTTTAAATACTCTCCACCCCAATGAGCTTACCCTACAGAAAGTAGACACAGCAAATATTTGGACAGGACACTGAATTTGTATTCCAATGTGGTACCAGAAGTTCCAGCTTCTCTTTCTTGCAACTTGTCTGCAGCTATTCTGTGTTTCTCCTCAGCAAGTAACTCTTAGACACACTTGCTGCTTTTTGCTTTTCTCTATACCTCTGTTGCTGGTCCCTGACTTTTTTCTCCCCCCCCTTAGGATACATTTACTAAGAATCTTGGAGGTAATTCAGAGTTGATCGCAACAGCAAATTTGTTAGCAGTTGGGCAAAACCGTTGTACACTGCAGGGGGTGGGCAGATATAACATGTG
Source organism: Pseudophryne corroboree (assembly GCF_028390025.1). NCBI lineage: Eukaryota > Metazoa > Chordata > Amphibia > Anura > Myobatrachidae > Pseudophryne > Pseudophryne corroboree. The sequence goes on from NC_086450.1 coordinate 224,450,998, forward strand.
CAGAGAGAGTTAGATTTGGGTGGGGTGTATTCAAACTGAAATCTAAACTGCAGTGTAAAAATAAAGCAGCCAGTATTTACTAGAGATGAGCGGGTTCGGTTCCTCGGAATCCGAACCCGCCCGAACTTCATGTTTTTTTTCACGGGTCCGAGCGACTCGGATCTTCCCGCCTTGCTCGGTTAACCCGAGCGCGCCCGAACGTCATCATGACGCTGTCGGATTCTCGCGAGGCTCGGATTCTATCGCGAGACTCGGATTCTATATAAGGAGCCGCGCGTCGCCGCCATTTTCACTCGTGCATTGAGATTGATAGGGAGAGGACGTGTCTGGCGTCCTCTCCATTAGAATAGAGATAGATTAGATAGAGAGAGAGAGATTGTGCAGAGTCGCAGACAGAGTTAGTTTACCACAGTCAGTGACCAGTGCAGTTGCTAGTTAACTTTTATTTAATATAATATATCCGTTCACTTCTCTCTGCTATATCCGTTCTCTGCCTGAAAAAAAAAACGATACACAGCACAGTCAGTCACACAGTGTGACTCAGTCTGTGTGCACTCAGCTCAGCCCAGTGTGCTGCACAGTCATCAATGTATAAATTAAAAGCTTATAATTAATTGTGGGGGAGACTGGGGAGCACTGCAGGTTGTTAGCAGGAGCCAGGAGTACAATTATATTAATTAACAGTGCACACTTTTGCTGCAGGAGTGGTGACCAGTGCCTGACCACCAGTATAGTATTGTTGTATACTACTAATATCTCTTTAAATATCAACCAGTCTATATTAGCAGCAGACACAGTACAGTGCGGTAGTTCACGGCTGTGGCTACCTCTGTGTCGGCACACGGCAGGCAGTCCGTCCGACCAGAATTGTATTATTTATTATTATATACCTACCACCTAACCGTGGTTTTTTTTTCATTCTTTATACCGTCATAGTGTCATCCTAATTGTTACGAGTATACTACTATCTCTTTATCAACCAGTGTACAGTGCGGTAGTTCACGGCTGTGGCTACCTCTGTGTCGGCACACGGCAGGCAGTCCGTCCGACCAGAATTGTATTATTTATTATTATATACCTACCACCTAACCGTGGTTTTTTTTTCATTCTTTATACCGTCATAGTGTCATCCTAATTGTTACGAGTATACTACTATCTCTTTATCAACCAGTGTACAGTGCGGTAGTTCACGGCTGTGGCTACCTCTGTGTCGGCACACGGCAGGCAGTCCGTCCGACCAGAATTGTATTATTTATTATTATATACCTACCACCTAACCGTGGTTTTTTTTTTCATTCTTTATACCGTCATAGTGTCATCCTAATTGTTACGAGTATACTACTATCTCTTTATCAACCAGTGTACAGTGCGGTAGTTCACGGCTGTGGCTACCTCTGTGTCGGCACACGGCAGGCAGTCCGTCCGACCAGAATTGTATTATTTATTATTATATACCTACCACCTAACCGTGGTTTTTTTTTTCATTCTTTATACCGTCATAGTGTCATCCTAATTGTTACGAGTATACTACTATCTCTTTATCAACCAGTGTACAGTGCGGTAGTTCACGGCTGTGGCTACCTCTGTGTCGGCACACGGCAGGCAGTCCGTCCGACCAGAATTGTATTATTTATTATTATATACCTACCACCTAACCGTGGTTTTTTTTTCATTCTTTATACCGTCATAGTGTCATCCTAATTGTTACGAGTATACTACTATCTCTTTATCAACCAGTGTACAGTGCGGTAGTTCACGGCTGTGGCTACCTCTGTGTCGGCACACGGCAGGCAGTCCGTCCGACCAGAATTGTATTATTTATTATTATATACCTACCACCTAACCGTGTTTTTTTTTCCATTCTTTATACCGTCATAGTGTCATCCTAATTGTTACGAGTATACTACTATCTCTTTATCAACCAGTGTACAGTGCGGTAGTTCACGGCTGTGGCTACCTCTGTGTCGGCACACGGCAGGCAGTCCGTCCGACCAGAATTGTATTATTTATTATTATATACCTACCACCTAACCGTGGTTTTTTTTTCATTCTTTATACCGTCATAGTGTCATCCTAATTGTTACGAGTATACTACTATCTCTTTATCAACCAGTGTACAGTGCGGTAGTTCACGGCTGTGGCTACCTCTGTGTCGGCACACGGCAGGCAGTCCGTCCGACCAGAATTGTATTATTTATTATTATATACCTACCACCTAACCGTGGTTTTTTTTTTCATTCTTTATACCGTCATAGTGTCATCCTAATTGTTACGAGTATACTACTATCTCTTTATCAACCAGTGTACAGTGCGGTAGTTCACGGCTGTGGCTACCTCTGTGTCGGCACACGGCAGGCAGTCCGTCCGACCAGAATTGTATTATTTATTATTATATACCTACCACCTAACCGTGGTTTTTTTTTCATTCTTTATACCGTCATAGTGTCATCCTAATTGTTACGAGTATACTACTATCTCTTTATCAACCAGTGTACAGTGCGGTAGTTCACGGCTGTGGCTACCTCTGTGTCGGCAGTCGGCAGGCAGTCCGTCCATCCATAATTGTATTATTATTATAATATATACCACCTAACCGTGGTTTTTTTATACCACCTAACCGTGGCAGTCCGTCCATAATTGTATACTAGTATCCAATCCATCCATCTCCATTGTTTACCTGAGGTGCCTTTTAGTTCTGCCTATAAAATATGGAGAACAAAAAAGTTGAGGTTCCAAAATTAGGGAAAGATCAAGATCCACTTCCACCTCGTGCTGAAGCTGCTGCCACTAGTCATGGCCGAGACGATGAAATGCCAGCAACGTCGTCTGCCAAGGCCGATGCCCAATGTCATAGTACAGAGCATGTCAAATCCAAAACACCAAATATCAGAAAAAAAAGGACTCCAAAACCTAAAATAAAATTGTCGGAGGAGAAGCGTAAACTTGCCAATATGCCATTTACCACACGAAGTGGCAAGGAACGGCTGAGGCCCTGGCCTCTGTTCATGGCTAGTGGTTCAGCTTCACATGAGGATGGAAGCACTCAGCCTCTCGCTAGAAAACTGAAAAGACTCAAGCTGGCAAAAGCACCGCAAAGAACTGTGCGTTCTTTGAAATCCCAAATCCACAAGGAGAGTCCAATTGTGTCGTTTGCGATGCCTGACCTTCCCAACACTGGACGTGAAGAGCATGCGCCTTCCACTATTTGCATGCCCCCTGCAAGTGCTGGAAGGAGCACCCGCAGTCCAGTTCCTGATAGTCAGATTGAAGATGTCAGTGTTGAAGTACACCAGGATGAGGAGGATATGGGTGTTGCTGGCGCTGGGGAGGAAATTGACCAGGAGGATTCTGATGGTGAGGTGGTTTGTTTAAGTCAGGCACCCGGGGAGACACCTGTTGTCCGTGGGAGGAATATGGCCGTTGACATGCCAGGTGAAAATACCAAAAAAATCAGCTCTTCGGTGTGGAGGTATTTCACCACAAATGCGGACAACAGGTGTCAAGCCGTGTGTTCCCTTTGTCAAGCTGTAATAAGTAGGGGTAAGGACGTTAACCACCTCGGAACATCCTCCCTTATACGTCACCTGCAGCGCATTCATAATAAGTCAGTGACAAGTTCAAAAACTTTGGGTGACAGCGGAAGCAGTCCACTGACCAGTAAATCCCTTCCTCTTGTAACCAAGCTCACGCAAACCACCCCACCAACTCCCTCAGTGTCAATTTCCTCCTTCCCCAGGAATGCCAATAGTCCTGCAGGCCATGTCACTGGCAAGTCTGACGAGTCCTCTCCTGCCTGGGATTCCTCCGATGCATCCTTGCGTGTAACGCCTACTGCTGCTGGCGCTGCTGTTGTTGCCGCTGGGAGTCGATGGTCATCCCAGAGGGGAAGTCGTAAGCCCACTTGTACTACTTCCAGTAAGCAATTGACTGTTCAACAGTCCTTTGCGAGGAAGATGAAATATCACAGCAGTCATCCTACTGCAAAGCGGATAACTGAGGCCTTGGCATCCTGGGTGGTGAGAAACGTGGTTCCGGTATCCATCATTACTGCAGAGCCAACTAGAGACTTGTTGGAGGTACTGTGTCCCCGGTACCAAATACCATCTAGGTTCCATTTCTCTAGGCAGGCGATACCGAAAATGTACACAGACCTCAGAAAAAGAGTCACCAGTGTCCTAAAAAATGCAGCTGTACCCAATGTCCACTTAACCACGGACATGTGGACAAGTGGAGCAGGGCAGGGTCAGGACTATATGACTGTGACAGCCCACTGGGTAGATGTATGGACTCCCGCCGCAAGAACAGCAGCGGCGGCACCAGTAGCAGCATCTCGCAAACGCCAACTCTTTCCTAGGCAGGCTACGCTTTGTATCACCGCTTTCCAGAATACGCACACAGCTGAAAACCTCTTACGGCAACTGAGGAAGATCATCGCGGAATGGCTTACCCCAATTGGACTCTCCTGTGGATTTGTGGCATCGGACAACGCCAGCAATATTGTGTGTGCATTAAATCTGGGCCAATTCCAGCACGTCCCATGTTTTGCACATACCTTGAATTTGGTGGTGCAGAATTTTTTAAAAAACGACAGGGCCGTGCAAGAGATGCTGTCGGTGGCCAGAAGAATTGCGGGACACTTTCGGCGTACAGGCACCACGTACAGAAAACTGGAGCACCACCAAAAACTACTGAACCTGCCCTGCCATCATCTGAAGCAAGAAGTGGTAACGAGGTGGAATTCAACCCTCTATATGCTTCAGAGGTTGGAGGAGCAGCAAAAGGCCATTCAAGCCTATACAATTGAGCACGATATAGTAGGTGGAATGCACCTATCTCAAGTGCAGTGGAGAATGATTTCAACGTTGTGCAAGGTTCTGATGCCCTTTGAACTTGCCACACGTGAAGTCAGTTCAGACACTGCCAGCCTGAGTCAGGTCATTCCCCTCATCAGGCTTTTGCAGAAGAAGCTGGAGGCATTGAAGGAGGAGCTAACACGGAGCGATTCCGCTAGGCATGTGGGACTTGTGGATGCAGCCCTTAATTCGCTTAACAAGGATTCACGGGTGGTCAATCTGTTGAAATCAGAGCACTACATTTTGGCCACCGTGCTCGATCCTAGATTTAAAGCCTACCTTGGATCTCTCTTTCCGGCAGACACAGGTCTGCTGGGGTTGAAAGACCTGCTGGTGACAAAATTGTCAAGTCAAGCGGAACGCGACCTGTCAACATCTCCTCCTTCACATTCTCCCGCAACTGGGGGTGCGAGGAAAAGGCTCAGAATTCCGAGCCCACCCGCTGGCGGTGATGCAGGGCAGTCTGGAGCGACTGCTGATGCTGACATCTGGTCCGGACTGAAGGACCTGACAACGATTACGGACATGTCGTCTACTGTCACTGCATATGATTCTCTCAACATTGATAGAATGGTGGAGGATTATATGAGTGACCGCATCCAAGTAGGCACGTCACACAGTCCGTACTTATACTGGCAGGAAAAAGAGGCAATTTGGAGGCCCTTGCACAAACTGGCTTTATTCTACCTAAGTTGCCCTCCCACAAGTGTGTACTCCGAAAGAGTGTTTAGTGCCGCCGCTCACCTTGTCAGCAATCGGCGTACGAGGTTACATCCAGAAAATGTGGAGAAGATGATGTTCATTAAAATGAATTATAATCAATTCCTCCGCGGAGACATTGACCAGCAGCAATTGCCTCCACAAAGTACACAGGGAGCTGAGATGGTGGATTCCAGTGGGGACGAATTGATAATCTGTGAGGAGGGGGATGTACACGGTGATATATCGGAGGGTGAAGATGAGGTGGACATCTTGCCTCTGTAGAGCCAGTTTGTGCAAGGAGAGATTAATTGCTTCTTTTTTGGGGGGGGTCCAAACCAACCCGTCATATCAGTCACAGTCGTGTGGCAGACCCTGTCACTGAAATGATGGGTTGGTTAAAGTGTGCATGTCCTGTTTTGTTTATACAACATAAGGGTGGGTGGGAGGGCCCAAGGATAATTCCATCTTGCACCTCTTTTTTCTTTTCTTTTTCTTTGCATCATGTGCTGATTGGGGTGGGTTTTTTGGAAGGGACACCCTGCGTGACACTGCAGTGCCACTCCTAGATGGGCCCGGTGTTTGTGTCGGCCACTAGGGTCGCTAATCTTACTCACACAGCTACCTCATTGCGCCTCTTTTTTTCTTTGCGTCATGTGCTGTTTGGGGAGGGTTTTTTGGAAGGGACATCCTGCGTGACACTGCAGTGCCACTCCTAGATGTGCCCGGTGTTTGTGTCGGCCACTAGGGTCGCTAATCTTACTCACACAGTCAGCTACCTCATTGCGCCTCTTTTTTTCTTTGCGTCATGTGCTGTTTGGGGAGGGTTTTTTGGAAGGGCCATCCTGCGTGACACTGCAGTGCCACTCCTAGATGGGCCCGGTGTTTGTGTCGGCCACTAGGGTCGCTAATCTTACTCACACAGCTACCTCATTGCGCCTCTTTTTTTCTTTGCGTCATGTGCTGTTTGGGGAGGGTTTTTTGGAAGGGACATCCTGCGTGACACTGCAGTGCCACTCCTAGATGGGCCCGGTGTTTGTGTCGGCCACTAGGGTCGCTTATCTTACTCACACAGCGACCTCGGTGCAAATTTTAGGACTAAAAATAATATTGTGAGGTGTGAGGTATTCAGAATAGACTGAAAATGAGTGTAAATTATGGTTTTTGAGGTTAATAATACTTTGGGATCAAAATGACCCCCAAATTCTATGATTTAAGCTGTTTTTTAGTGTTTTTTGAAAAAAACACCCGAATCCAAAACACACCCGAATCCGACAAAAAAAATTCGGTGAGGTTTTGCCAAAACGCGTTCGAACCCAAAACACGGCCGCGGAACCGAACCCAAAACCAAAACACAAAACCCGAAAAATTTCAGGCGCTCATCTCTAGTATTTACCCTGCACAGAAACAAAATAAACCACCCAAATCTAACTCTCTCTGCAAATGTTATATCTGCCCCCTGCAGTGCACATGGTTTCGCCCAACTACTAACAAATTTGCTGCTGCGTTCGACTCTGTATTACCCCCCATGGAAGTTTGAGTTTGCAAACACGGTTGTATTTTCCATCTTGGTAATTTACTAAACACAAAAACGGCAGTGTTTGCTCAAATAAAACAAAAACAAAAATGGTTTGAACAGACATTTGTGATGAAATACACCATGAGCCAAACTCGGAAGGACTTTCCATAGGCACCGATACAACATGAAAAATTACTAGAGATATGCACTGGACACTTTTCAGGTTTTGTCTTTTGGTTTTGGATATGGATCTCTGTTCATATTTTGGATCTGGATTGGTTTTGCCAAAACCACCATTTCGAGTTTTGGTTTTGGATCTGGATTTTTTTTTAAATATAAGAACAGCTAAAATCACAAAATTTGTTTTTTTTTTTGTTACTATAGTATTATTAACCTCAATAACATTAATTTCCACTAATTTACAGTTTATTGTTTACAATTATTTACAATATTGTTTTTAGGCCAAAAGGTTGCACCGAGGTAGCTGGAGGACTAAGCTAAGTGACACAAGTGTGTGGCACAAACATGTGGCCCATCTAGGAGTGGCACTGCAGTGGCAGACAGGATGGCAGTTTTAAAAACTAGGCCCCAAAGAGCACATAATGCAAAGAAAAAAAAAAGAGGTGCAAGATGGAATTGTCCTTGGGCCCTCGCACCCACCCTTATGCAGAGCCGGCCATAGGCATAGACAAACTAGGCAATTGCCTAGGGCATTTGATATGCCTAGGGGCATCATCAGCTTCTGCTGATTAAAATGATATGCGGCATGCCTATATTCTGTATGTAGCATTTCATATGCAGATACAGCCACAGTCTCACACAGTATATTGGCATGCTGCATATCAGTTTAATCAGCAGAAGCTGCTTGTGCATCCTAGCCACATAGCAATGCAAATAAGATGCATTTTCATTAAAAAAAAAGTGCCCGTCGTTAGCATTGATGCAAGATTTGTGAGGACACATCTGTATCCAAGCAGAGGCAGAGGTCACAGTGTTAGTGGAAGTGTGAGTGCTGTGTGCATGTGAGTGGGTTGGTTGTGCAGTAGTGTTCAGAATATGTGTAAGGAGCATTATGTGTGTCATGTAAAAATGCATTAATAACGTGCAACATATGTGTAAAGGGCCACTATGTGTGTCATTATGTGTATAAGGGCATTAATAATGTGCAGCATATGTGTAAGGGACATTATGTGTAAAAGGGCATTAATAAAGGTTGTCATAATGTGTAAGGTGCATTATGTTTATAAGGACATTAATGTGTCTCATATGTGTAAGGGGCATTACTGTGTGGAATTGTGTATAAATGCATTACTAATGTGTGGCATTATGTGTATAAGGTGCTCTACTATGTGGCGTTGCAAATAGAAACGGCACTACTGTGTCGTCTAATGTGAATAAAGAGCAATAAGGTGTGGTGTAATGTGAATAAGGAGCAATTCAGTGTGATGTAATGTGAATAAGGGGCTCTACTGTGATGAGTAACGTTTATAAGGTAAAGTGATACTACTGTGGGATGTAATATGAATTATGGACACTATCGCAAGATAAAATGTGAATAAAGTTGCAGTACTGTGTGGCGTAATTGGGATTGGGGCTACTATTGTGTGGCCATGCCCCTTCCCAGCAAGAAGATGCCCCTTTTTGGGCTGTGCGTCAAATGTGCGAACTGTTCCTATTTAAAATATAGGGAGTACAAGGACTGCTATGGGTGAGGGGTGATGGTGCTGGGAAAGAGGTGCAAGGTCAGAGGCAGACCCAGCGGTGGTGCTAGGGGGCACCAGCCAAAATCTTGCCTAGGGCATCATATTGGTTAGGGCCGGCTCTGCCCTTATGTATTTTAAACAGGACATGCACAGTTTTCACATTATGAGAAGAGGCAAGAGGAAGAGGACAGTGTCAAGAAGGTGATTAAAAATTAGAGAGGCACATGCAATCAGGAACAACACACAGGCTTTCACCTCCACTCCTATCTTGGTGTGGAACAGAAAGGACTTAAACCAAGCAAATACAGGTTGAGTATCCCATATCCAAATATTCCGAAATACGGAATATTCCGAAATACGGACTTTTTTGAGTGAGAGTGAGATAGTGAAACCTTTGTTTTCTGATGGTTAATGTACATAAACTTTGTTTATTACACAAAGTTATTCAAAATATTCTATTAAATGACCTTCAGGCTGTGTGTATAAGGTGTATATGAAACATAAATGAATTTGGTGACTGTACACACACTTTGTTTAATGCATAAAGTTATTAAAAATATTGGCTAAAATTGCCTTCAGGCTGTGTGTATAAGGTGTATATGAAACATAAATGCATTCTGTGCTTAGACTTGGGTCCCATCGCCATGATATCTCATTATGGTATGCAATTATTCCAAAATACGGAAAAATCCGATATCCAAAATTCCTCTGGTCCCAAGCATTTTGGATAAGGGATACTCAACCTGTATATACTGTAATTATCACATTACTGGACAAACGGAAAAACTAGGGGTAAAAGCCTCCAAATTTGTACCCTTTTCTCTATTTTCAGGGATATGATAATCTCGGATTTAATGCTGGGATGCAAATAAACTGGTGTATGCCACAGGCTCAAGATTGGATATTTTCCCCTCCACGCAGTCTTGAGACTTATTTTGTGAAAATAGGAACTGGAGGCTTTTTGCCAAGAAGAATGGGCAGCTTTACCATCTGAGAAAATAAAGAGCCTCATCCACAACTACCACAAAAGACTTCAAGCTGTTATTGATGTTAAAGGAGGCAATACACGGTATTAAGAACTGGGGTATGTAAACTTTTGATCAGGGTCATTTGGGTAGTTTCTGTTGTCATTATGATTTAAAGAGTAAACACAGTTGTTTGACAATAAATGGCTTCACCAACCACTAACCATGAGTGAAAGAAAAGTTTGTGAGTTACAGACCCTCCAACATGACCCGCCCCTCTAGGTACAAAATGTTCTATTTCTGGATTTCCCTCTTAATTTATGATTTCCATCACCTGTGTTGAACTAGTTAAATGATAAGAAAGCTGTTTCTTCACAGGTGATGGCAATAATAAATTAAGAGGGAAGTCCATAAACAGAGCATTTTGTACCTAGTGGGGCGGGTCATGTTGGAGGGTATGGAGTTATCATTCATATTCTCTGACAAATGGCCAGAAAATCACAAATTCTGCTAGGGTATGTAAACTTATGAGCACAACTGTATATAATTACCCAGAACCTTAACTTTAAATACTATGCAGCCAACCTTACCTCTTTTTATCTCTGCTGTCAGGCTGCACACCTATAATAGGAGAGCCTCGGTGTCTCCTCCAAGCATCAAAACATCTAATCTGGCTGGCTCCACAAGCCGCTGTCTGTCCACAAGCTGCATCTTCCTTGTTCCTGTCACTCAGCTGTCCTGCCTCCCTGTGGGTGGCGGAGAGAGCCGGGAGGGCGTGAGCCACGAGCCGCCCAGGACAGGCGTCACTCAGCTGCCCCTGCGTGTGGTGCCGCTGGTGTTTTACAATACAGTGGGGAGCCGGGACCGGGAGCACAGCACAGAGATACGATCTGTAGAGGTGGTGCCGGCAGCGGGCCCTTTTACTTAATCCGGCTCTGCTGGAATTAAACGGCAGCACCTCTGGACTTATACAGCAGACAGGCAACAGCACCCCTGGACTTAAACGGCAGTGGGGCAGCACCCTTGAACTGATAGGGCAGAGGGGCAGCAGCCCATATAGGGAAGCACCCCTGGCATGATGTGGCAGACAAAGAAAAGCAATATGGAATTGCTCTCCCTCCCACCCTTATGTTGTATAAACAGGACATGCACAATTTAACAAACCAATCATTTCAGTGACAGGGTCTGCCACATGGTTTTGGCTGAAATGATTGCTTTGTTTGGGCCCCCACCAAAAAAGAAGCAATTAATCTCTACTTGCACAAACTGGCAAGATGTCCTGCTCATCCTCATTCACCGATTCCTCACCCCTTTCACTGTGTACATCCTCCTCCTCACAGAGAAATAATTCCACACCAAAGAAGTGGATTTTTTGGTATTTTGCCCAGGCATGACAACGGGCTTTTTCATCCCATGGCCAACAAATGTCTCCACTGGTGCCTTATTCAAACAAACCACATTTAAACAAACCACATCATCGTCAACTTACTCCTCAGCGCCCACTACACCAATATCCTCCTTATCCTGGTGTACTTCTACAGTGATATCCTCAATCTCAATATCAGTAATTGGACTAGCGGTGCTCCACACAGCACTTGCCTCCTCTTCCAATAAAGTCTTGGGAAAGTCAGGCCTAAACATCGTAACCGCGGACACACTTGGATTCTCCTTGGGGATTTGTAATATCTCAGAATGCACAGTTCTTTACTGTGCTTTAACAAGCTTTATTTTTTTTATTTTTAAAGAGGGAGGAGGGCTTCCATCTTAATAAGAAGCTGAACCACCAGTCATGGACATAGGCCAAGGCCTTAGCCTTTCCTTGCCATGTCGTGTCGTGAATGGCATATTGCCAATTTTAAGTTTCTCATCAGATAATTTATTTTTTTGTTTTTGGTTATTAATTTTTGCTTCTTGGATTTTACATGCCCTCTATGACGTTCGGCATCGTCCTTAGCAGACGACATTGATGGAATTGCATTGTCAATGTCATGACTGGTGGCAGCAGCAGCTTCAGCACTAGAACAAGGATCTGGAAGTGGTTTCTGATCTTTCACAATTTTTTCCTTCAAATATTTGTTTTCTATTTCACAGGACAATGGGGGTTATTCAGACCTGATCATAGCTGTGCTAAATTTAGCACAGCTACGATCATCCACACTGACATGCGGGTGGGCGTCCAGCACAGGGCTAGTCCGCCCCGCATGTCAGGCCCGGCCCCACTGCACAAGTACAAAAGCAATGGCGATGCTTTTGTACTTGAAGAGTAACTCCAAGCCAGCGATGCGTGCTGGCCGGGAGTTACTCGTCATTGTGATGGTCGCTGCGACTCCCACACACACACACAGTCCGGCCACACCTGTATTGGCTGGACCATACCCACAAAACCACCACCTCCCTCACAGCGACCACCTCTGCCTGTCAATCAGGCAGATGCCATCGCTGGGCTATGACAGCCATCGGTTGTCTGGCATGCACCGGGGCACTGCGGTGCCGATGCATGCGCACTTCTGACCTGATTGCTGCGCTGCGATGAGCGGCAGCGTGCAATCAGGTCAGAATGACCGCCTATGTCCCTTTATTATACAGCACACAGAACAGTGCCCCTATATTTTTACAGCAAAGAGAACAGTGCCCCTTTATATTTACAGCACCCCTGTATTTTTACAGCATACAGGAGAGTGACACAGCACCCCTGTATTTTCACAGCACCCTTATATTTTTACTGTATTTCCTGTATTTTTATAGCATAAAGGGAAGGACCAGCGTTCCTTTATTTTTACAACACCCTGCATTTTTACAGCATACAGGACAGGGACACAGCACCCCTGTATTTTAACAGCACCCCTGCATTTTTACAACATCCCAGTATGTTTACAGTATACAGGAAAGGACCAGTATTAATTTATTTTTACAACACCCCTGTATTTTTACAACATACAGGACAGGGACACAGCACCCCTGTATTTTTACAACACCCTTGTATTTTACAGCATACAGGACAGAGCCAGTGTTCCTTTATTTTTACAACACCCCTAGATTTTTTTCAGCACATAAAACAGTGCCCCTGTACAGCACAGGACTCCAGCAACCCTGTACAGCACCCCAAACAGCATAGGACACCCCAGAACAGAGACCCTGTACAGTACAGTACAGCAGAACTCCTAACAGCACAGTATACTAGCACAGAACACCACCCCAGAGCAGCACAGGATAGCAGCACCCCTAAAAGCACTGTAGACCAGCACAGTACACCACCCCAGACAGCACAGGACAGCAGCACCCCTAACAGCACAGTACACTAGCACAGGACACCACCCCAGAATTGCACAGGAGAGCAGCACCCCTGTACGCCACTATCTGCAGACAGACAGAGGTCTGTCTCCCTCATTCTCCAACTCTGGAGTGAAAATGGCGGCGACACAGGGCTCCTTATATAGAATCCCATGAGCATTTGACAGCGGGATGATGACATTTTGCCTTGTTCTGGGATCCGAGTCTGGCTGGAAGTCCCATGCCAGACTCGGATCCGGGCTCGGATCCTGAAGTCCGGGGGGAAGTTCGTATCTTGGAGATCCAAAGCCACTCATCTCTAAAAATTATTAAGATTCGTTTCTGCAAACACAACCATGAATTGGCTCAGAATTCAGTTTTTCAAATACAGTAGATGTCCATCTGAGCAGCGTGTTTAGAGAAGGCTGCATGGATCTCACTGATCTCTGTGCAAAGTTAAAGAGTTAAAATTAAAAAAAACTGTGTGTTGTCCCCCCTTCTAAGCATAAGTTGCCCTGTACTCTAAAGGGGAAAAACTGTGTGAGGTCCTGGTTCCAAAAATACAAGGAAAATGGACGTAGGGATTTCCCGTATTTTTAAAACCAGCACCAGGCTCCACTAGCCAAGGAAGTAATGCCACAGATGGCGGTCACATTTATACTGGTCCCTGCAGCCGTAACATGACACCACTACCTAGTCTGTCTTGGCCGGGGTTCCCTTGGGGAGTGGAGACCATCCATTAAGGAAATGACTCCCTCCAAGCCATCCAAAGGCCAGGGCTGTAGCCTGAGGCTATGCTTGCAACCCCTGGGCTATGGGTGGTGAGTTTATAGCATTTCAGTGTAAAAATAAGAATTACAATTGTGTTTTACTTGTGGATCTACAGGTCCCACTAAGCCTCCCTGCATGCTGGTTCCAGTACAGCTGTGGTATCACCACCTTGGCTAGTGGATCCCGGCAGGGTCGAATTTCGGGGTGAGGACACCCCTAAGTACAACAGTAATGGCTGCCCCCTGCCTGCCTAATTTTATTACTTTTATTGGTTGGTTAATAAACCACTTTAATAGAATATTAAAGAAAAATCCACTAGCTATGATATTTTTTTTATTTTTAATTATGTATCCATATTTGCTAAATTGGACAGCTTTCAAGGGCAGTGTGTTCTTTTTCTAACCATTTGCACTCCATTCAAGATAGCATGTGGTACAGTACAGTGGATATATTTTGCAGTTACTGGCACTTTTTAGGCTGACAGTACAAACACAAGCATCCAAGTGCCGTCTCACATGCAGGGCCAGCTCCAGGCCTACTAGTGCCCTGAGCGAGAAAATTTCAAAGTGACCCTCCCGATCCAGCCACCCTGCGCGCTCCTGAAAAAGTGGGAGTGGCCTTGCAACTTTATATAATCAAACTATTAATAAATATATTTTCACACACAATTAGTAGCCTTACACATAACGCCCACATTACACATAATGTCTCCAATATAGGGGGTCATTCCGAGTTGATCGCACCAAGCAACTTTTTGCACGATTGTGCAGCCCTGCTATGCTAAAAAAGTTTCACGTTAAATAAGAGCAGCTCTAGACATACTTACCCTGTGCGACGGATCCAGCAATGATGGGTCCAGCTTTGACGTCAGACATCCGCCCTCCGTTCTCCTGGACACGCCTGCATTTTCCTTACCACTCCCTGAAAATGGCTGCCAACGGACAGGTGACGCCCCGGAATGCTTCCTTCTGTCAATCTTCTTGCGGTCGCCGCTGCGACCACTTTCTTCAAATACAGCATCATAGCCCGGCGACAGGGGTCGCAGGGCAACAAAGCTGCACATGTGCAGTTCTGACCTGATCGCAACGTTGCGAGGAAGTGCAGCGTGCGATTGGATAAGAATGACCCCCATAGTGTCAGACCCCAGTAGTGCAGTGCCAGATACACATACGCCCCCAGTAGTGCTAAATACACATGCACCCCCTGTAGTGCCAAATACACATTATTTGCCCCCAGCAGCGCCAGATACACATATGCCCCCACAGTGCCAGATACACATTATATGCCCCCACAGTGCCAGATACACAGTATATGCTCCCACAGTGCCAGTTACACATTATATGCCCTCACAGGGCCAGATACACATATGACCCCAGAAGTGCAGTGCCAAATACACATATGCCCCCACAGTGCCAGATACACATTATATGCCCCCACAGTGCCAGATACACATTATATGCCCCACAGTGCCAGATACATAGTATATGCCCCCACAGTGCCAGATACACATTATATGCCCTCACAGTGCCAGATACACATATAACCCCAGAAGTGCAGTGCCAGATACACATATGCCCCCACAGTGCCAGATACACATTATATGCCCCACAGTGCCAGATACACATTATATGCCCCACACTGCCAGATACACATGCCCCCCAAACAGTAACAGATATATATGCCTCCCAAACAGTGCCAGATACATGTGCCCCACAAACAGTGCCAGATACATATGCCCCCCAAACAGTGCCAGGTACATATGCCCCCCAAACAGTGCCATATACACATTATATGCCCCACAGTGCCAGATACACATTATATGCCCCACAATGCCAGATACACATTTTATGCTCCCACAGTGCCAGATACACATTATATGCCCCACAGTGCCAGATACAAATTATATGCCCCACAGTGCCAGATACACATTATATGTCCCACAGTGCCAGATACACATTACATGCCGCACAGTGCCAGATACACATGCCCCCCAAACAATGCCAGATACATATGCCCCCAAACAGTGCCAGATACATATGCCTCTCAAACAGTGCCAGATACACATGCCACCCAAACAGTGCCAAAAAGACATGCCCGGCCATTGTCATGAAACTAACTGGCGCACACCAGAGTCTTCCCCCAGCAGCACGCAGGCAGGCCAGGATACACACAGAAGAGGAGCCCTGGCATCAGCAGTCCAGGGGAGCCGTACAGCAGCCACTAGAGTCAGCCTGATCCCAGACCGGACCGCAGTGTGGGACCATGGGTTACAGAACGGGGGAGCTGAGGAGGGGGAGCCACAGAGTGGGGCGATCCTGGCTGATGCTGGCAAACAGCAAGCCAGAGCAGCATTAGGATCCCCCGCACATCATGTGCTGTCACTGCCGGTGTCTTTGGGAGGGAACTCGGCAGTGTGACAGCCAGCACTGGGAGCCAGCGGGGCAAGAGCGGGGAGAGCCATGGGAGGGGAAAGAACAGTGTACGGGGAGCGGAGGGGGCACAGAATGGGGAAAGCAGGGTTTGGTAGTTGCTGCTACTGCTGCTGCTGAGAGCCGGGGAAGGGGGTGCAGAGCACGGAAAGAAGAGGGAGATAGTTGCTGCTGAGAGGGGGGGTGATAGGAATGGTATACGGGGAGGGGGTGGAGAGCAGGGGGAATTAGAGCCAGAGATGGACCAGTGAGCCAATATGGTGGTGAGAAATTGGCGCGCCCCATTTAGGGTTGCACCCTGCATGGCCGCACGTGTCTAACTTGCCTAGAGCCGGCCCTGTTCACATGCCTAATATGAAATTCGCCAATGGAGCCTGGTGCTGGTTTTAAAAATACGTGGGATCCCTACGTTCCTTTTCCCTTTGTATTTTTGGAACCAGGACCAGTCCAAGAGCCTGGTGCTGGTTCTTTAAATACAGGGGGACTTTAAGCAATTTCTCCCTGTATTTTAGAACCAGGACCGGCTCAAAGAGCCTGGGGCTGGTTATGCTTAGGTGTGGGGACCACACACAGTTTTGTTTTTATTTACAGATGTAGCAAATCTCATTGTTGCTGCGAAGCGTACGCATGGGCATTTGAATCGCGGCAAGGTGCTGAAAGCAGCCGGCATTCACCCATAGGAATGAACACGCACATTCATTGCCACGTCATCCTCACTGCAATGTGTACGCAATGCAACATAGATGAGCATGGCTGCATCTGTAATTTTAACTCTTCAATTAACTTTTACGCAAAGAAAAACTGAACGGATCTCACTGATTCATGGTGACTTCATGTTCAGCAGTGTTTGGCTGCTGGAAAACCCTGCAGATAAACACAATTGCAGGAAAACATGAATCCAGCAAACATGGGAGTTAGCAAATTACCAGCATTTATTTAAAAAAATACAGCTGTATACGTTCATAACCAGGCTAAAACACGAATCTTAGTAAATTTACCTCTCTCACTGCATACCTCCCAACTGTCCCACGACAGATGGGACAGTCCCAATTTTTTAGGACTGTCCCGTCCACAGGCCGTAGTGTCCTGTGGGAGTGGGGGGGGGGGGGGAGCAGTTGGGTGGGCCCTGTCACTTGCTGCTCTGCTGTAGAGCAGTGGTGAATAGAAGCTGTGCGCATGTGCACAGTGTCTATTCAAAGAGAAAAGAAGGACTGGGGGCATGCCAGCAGCTCAGAGAGCGCTGGGCATGCCCCCATAGTGACATAAAATGCGGGCATGGCTCGCAATTGCAGCATTACCGTGAAGCCACACCTTCTTTTATGGAGACCACAACGCTTTTTGGGCGGGCACCGCTATGCTGGGATGGAGTCCCGCTTATTGCCTCCTGAACGTTGGGAGGTATGTCACTGTCTCTACTCCAACTGCTCTTTTTTAATCAAATTTCGATAAAAAGGCCCTGGCCTCTGGTTCTTTTGTAAAATGACACCTGGGGTATCACATATTACTGTTTGTCATCGGTATAATTGATTGATGCTCAGCATAAGGAAAGGAGCCAAACAGTTTCAGGAAAGCAAAGGGGCAAGAGAAACATTGGTTTATACTATTTAATTATATTTGAACTGTGCATGTTAAATCTCTCAAGCAATAAATATCTTTACATATCCCCACAATTGGTATTTCTATAAAGTGGTGGATAATTATCTGCTCTATAGGCCTATAACGAGGTAGCATGATTATAAATGTGGAGTTTTCCATCGTCAAGTACTATAAGAACAAATTATTCTGTCTCAGCAAGGACAAATATAATCTGTCAGTGCAGCTGTATGTATCGTAAGGAACGCATGGATTGTAACTAAAATTAACCATATTTGGACGAGAAATGCTATAATGGGGCTGCTCCAGGGTTGGCTGCAAAGAAAAAACAGCAAGCAACGTTGCACTGTACAGAGAGCAAATACATTTATTTTTTTATTTTTTTATTTATTTTGATTAATTTTGCTTGCAGCGTAAATACTGGAAGCTTTTGTATGTAGCCTGCAATTGTTGAACAGCTTTATTATTACACTGCAATTTTGACATGAGTTTGAACACGCTCCACCCAAAACTACATCGACCCCATCTGCAGTACATCATGGTTTTGCCAAGGTGCAAAGTTACCTGGTTTCTTACTTTCCTGTTTCAGTCCTTATGTGAGCACATGAAGGGATAGGAATAACACTGTCCAAATATAAGGCCTAATTCAGACCTGATCACAGAAGCAAAATATTTCTCTAATGGGCGAAACCATGTGCACTGCAGGGGGGTGGGCACAGGGCCATCTTAACAGCAGTGTAGGCCCCTGGGCACAGCAATGCACTGGGCCCCCTACCCATCCTCCAGCGGTAGGGGTGGGGGGTACTATCAGCGGCAGCTTTGATGTCCCGCGGGCGGTAGGGGGTGTTCTATCTTCAACTCAGCATGTAGGACCTGGAGCAGTAATTTCTGCTAATTACTTCTTTACTGTACAGATGGGGCTAAACTGTATAAGGGGGCATTGGGCTAAATGACGAAGCCTGAGTACGTGACTTCCAGTGTGGTAGATGGTGTTTAATACGTAGGGGAGGGGTGGACAGTGGAGTGGGCTTAATATTTATCAATTTCCAGTGGGAGGGCAGCTTGCTTGACTGCAGATATCTCAAGTTCCTGAAAATGTATTTCTTAGCTTTGAATGGGCTAAAAAACTAGAGAGTTCCACCTTTCAGAAGGTTCTGGGGACTTGGGAATCAGAGTTCAGGAGCCAGAGCAATCCACCAATGAAAATCTAAAACTGCATACCAGGCGTGTGGAGCTGGAGCAGGGACCAGCTGCTGGAAGGCTGATATCTCTTGTTCTGGGCACAGTAGAAACAAGCTGCCAGTGTCCAACAAAAGGGGAGAGTCACAGCTTTAGGACTATCCCTCAGAAAAACTGTAAGTCAGACAGAACCCGAGATATCTGGCTGGGAAGAGCAATTAACAGGTTTGGATGGGGACCACTGCTTTCAAGTCGGATATCTCCAGTTCCCCAGGGACGATTTTCAAAAATCTGGTACCCCTGGAAAGAGGGGACCCTCAGCTATCAGACTAGGACCCTTATACTCCTGTGGCCCTTGGGCAAGAGCCCATTGAGCCCATATGATAAGACGGCCCTGGGTGGGCAGATATAACGTGTAGAGAGAGTTAGATTTGGGTGGGTTATATTGTTTCTGTGCAGGGTAAATACTGGCTGCTTTATTTTAACACTGCAATTTAAATTTCAGTTTAAACTCACCCCACCCAAATCTAACTCTCTCTGCACAGGTTATATCTGACCCACCTGCAGCTCACATGTTTTTTGCCCATTAGAGAAAAAATTTGCTGCTGCGATCAGGTCTGAATTAGGCTCATAATGTGGTGTACTGGTTAATTTATTATATCAAATTGTCCATGTAAGAGTCCTACTATTGCATTGGTTCTGTAGCCTTTATTTGCTATACTGATCGCCGTTGCAAAATATCTGTACAGTGTCCCAGTTGCTGGTAAATGTATTCTCCATGTTGGCCAATTCTTAGCGTTACTCTTGTGTTACTCAGAAATATAATAGGAACACATGTCAGGGGCTAGTTAATGTTCTAATACCATTGTGAAAGCAATAACTTATAGATAATAGCAGTTTGAATTAGTGATAAGCGGGATCAGTTCCTCGGAATCCGAATCCCCCCGAACTTCACCCATTTTACACGGGTCCGAGGCAGACTCGGATTCTCCCGTATGGCTCGGTTAACCCGAGTGCGCCCGAACGTCATCATCCCGCTGTCGGATTCTCGCGAGATTCGGATTCTATATAAGGAGCCGCCATTTTTCACTCGTGCATTGGAAATGATAGTGAGAGGACGTGGCTGGCGTCGTCTCACTTTGTTTCATGGGCTGCAGTGCAAATATCTTTATTCTGGGGACCAGCAGTATTATATAGGAGGAGTACAGTGCAGAGTTTTGCTGACCAGTGACCACCAGTATTATACGTTCTCTGCCTGAAAAACGCTCCATATCTGTGCTCAGTGTGCTGCATATATCTGTGCTCACACTGCTTTATTGTGGGGACTGGGGACCAGCAGTATTATATAGGAGGAGTACAGTGCAGAGTTTTGCTGACCAGTGACCACCAGTATTATACGTTCTCTGCCTGAAAAACGCTCCATATCTGTGCTGCATTGTAGTATATAGTAGGAGTACAGTGCATAATTTTGCTGACCACCAGTATATAATATATAGGAGTACGGTACAGAAAGCCACTGCTCTACCTACCTCTGTGTCGTCAAGTATACTATCCATCCATACCTGTGGTGCATTTCAGTTTTGCACAGTTTGCTGACCACCAGTATATAATATATAGCAGTACGGTACAGTAGGCCACTGCTCTACCTACCTCTGTGTCGTCAAGTATACTATCCATCCATACCTGTGGTGCATTTCAGTTGTGCGCAGTATATATGTAGTAGTAGGCCATTGCTATTGATACTGGCATATAATTCCACACATTAAAAAATTGAGAACAAAAATGTGGAAGGTAAAATAGGGAAAGATCAAGATCCACTTCCACCTCGTGCTGAAGCTGCTGCCACTAGTCATGGCCGAGACGATGAAATGCCATCAACGTCGTCTGCCAAGGCTGATGCCCAATGTCATAGTACAGAGCATGTAAAATCCAAAACACAAAAGTTCAGTAAAATGACCCAAAAATCAAAATTAAAAGCGTCTGAGGAGAAGCGTAAACTTGCCAATATGCCATTTACGACACGGAGTGGCAAGGAACGGCTGAGGCCCTGGCCTATGTTCATGGCTAGTGGTTCAGCTTCACATGAGGATGGAAGCACTCATCCTCTCACTAGAAAAATGAAAAGACTTCAGCTGTCAAAAGCACAGCAGAGAACTGTGCGTTCTTATAAATCACAAATCCCCAAGGAGAGTCCAATTGTGTCGGGTGCGATGCCTGACCTTCCCAACACTGGACGGGAAGAGGTGGCGCCTTCCACCATTTGCACGCTCCCTGCAAGTGCTGGAAGGAGCACCCGCAGTCCAGTTCCTGATAGTCAAATTGAAGATGTCACTGTTGAAGTACACCAGGATGAGGATATGGGTGTTGCTGGAGCTGAGGAGGAAATTGACAAGGAGGATTCTGATGGTGAGGTGGTTTGTTTAAGTCAGGCACCCAGGGAGACACCTGTTGTCCGTGGGACGAATATGGCCATTGACATGCCTGGTCAAATTACAAAAAAAATCACCTCTTCGGTGTGGAATTATTTTAATACAAATGCGGACAACAGGTGTCAAGCCGTGTGTTGCCTTTGTCAAGCTGTAATAAGTAGGTGTAAGGACGTTAACCACCTCGGAACATCCTCCCTTATACGTCACCTGCAGCGTATTCATCATAAGTCAGTGACAAGTTCAAAAACTTTGGATGACAGCGGAAGCAGTCCACTGACCACTAAATCCCTTCCTCTTGTAACCAAGCTCCTGCAAACCACACCACCAACTCCCTCAGTGTCAATTTCCTCCTTACACAGGAAAGCCAATAGTCCTGCAGGCCATGTCACTGTCAAGTCTGACGAGTCCTCTCCTGCCTGGGATTCCTCTGATGCATCCTTGAGTGTAACGCCTCCTGCTGCTGGCGCTACTGTTGATGCTGCTGGGAGTCGATCGTCATCCCAGAGGGGAAGTCGGAAGACCACTTGTACTACTTCCAGTAAGCAATTGACTGTCCAACAGTCCTTTGCGAGGAAGATGAAATATCACAGCAGTCATCCTGCTGCAAAGCGGTGAGAAACGTGTTTCCGTTATCCACCGTTAATTCACAGGCAACTACAGACTTGATTGAGGTACTGTATCCCCGGTACCAAATACCATCTAGGTTCCATTTCTCTAGGCAGGCGATACCGAAAATGTACACAGACCTCAGAAAAAGAGTCACCAGTGTCCTAAATAATGCTGTTGTACCCAATGTCCACTTAACCACGGACATGTGGACAAGTGGAGCAGGGCAGACTCAGGACTATATGACTGTGACAGCCCACTGGGTAGATGTATTGCCTCCCGCAGCAAGAACAGCAGCGGCGGCACCAGTAGCTGCATCTCGCAAATGCTAACTCGTTCCTAGGCAGGCTACGCTTTGTATCACCACTTTCCAGAAGAGTCACACAGCTGACAACCTCTTACGGAAACTGAGGAACATCATCGCAGAATGGCTTACCCCAAATGGACTCTCCTGGGGATTTGTGCCATCGGACAACGCCAGCAATATTGTGCGTGCATTACATCAGGGCAAATTCCAGCACGTCCCATGTTTTGCACATACATTGAATTTGGTAGTGCAGAATTATTTAAAAAACGACAGGGGCGTGCAAGAGATGCTGTCGGTGGCCCGAAGAATTGTGGGCCACTTTCGGCATTCAGCCACTGCGTGTCGAAGACTGGAGCACCAGCAAACAGTCCTGAACCTGCCCTGCCATCATCTGAAGCAAGAGGTGGTAACGAGGTGGAATTCAACCCTCTATATGCTTCAGAGGATGGAGGAGAAGCAAAAGGCCATTCAAGCCTATACATCTGCCTACGATATAGGCAAAGGAGGGGGAATGCACCTGACTCAAGCACAGTGGAGAATGATTTCAACGTTGTGCAAGGTTTTGCCACCCTTTGAACTTGCCACACGTGAAGTCAGTTCAGACACTGCCAGCCTGAGTCAGGTCATTCCCCTCATAAGGCTTTTGCAGAAGAAGCTGGAGACATTGAAGGAGTAGCTAAAACAGAGCGATTCCGCTAGACATGTGGAACTTGTGGATGGAGCCCTTAATTCGCTTAACCAGGATTCACGGGTGGTCACTCTGTTGAATCAGAGCACTACATTTTGGCCACCGTGCTCGATCCTAGATTTAAAACCTACGTTGGATCTCTCTTTCCGGCAGACACAAGTCTGCAGAAGTTCAAAGACCTGCTGGTGAGAAAATTGTCAAGTCAAGCGGAACGTGACCCGTCAACAGCTCCTCCTTCACATTCTCCCGCAACTGGGGGAGCGAGGAAAAGGCTAAGAATTCCGAGAATTACCACCCGCTGGCGGTGATGCAGGGCAGTCTGGAGCGAGTGCTGACATCTGGTCCGGACTGAAGGACCTGCCAACGATTACTGACATGTCGTCTACTGTCACTGCATATGATTCTCTCACCATTGAAAGAATGGTGGAGAATTATATGAGTGACCGCATCCAAGTAGGCACGTCAGACAGTCGGTATGTATACTGGCAGGAAAAAGAGGCAATTTGGAGGCCCTTGCAGAAACTGGCTTTATTTTACCTAAGTTGCCAACCCTCCAGTGTATACTCCGAAAGAGTGTTTAGTGCAGCCGCTCACCTTCTCAGCAATCGGCGTACGAGGTTACTTCCAGAAAATGTGGAGATGATGATGTTCATCAAAATGAATTATAATCAATTCCTCCGTGGAGACATTCACCAGCAATTGCCTCCAGAAAGTACACAGGGACCTGAGATGGTGGATTCCAGTGGGGACGAATTAATAATCTGTGGGGAGGGGGATGTACACAGTGAAAGGGGTGAGGAATCGGACGATGAGGAGGAGGTGGGCATCTTGCCTCTGTAGAGCCAGTTTGTGCAAGGAGAGATTGATTGCTTCTTTTTTGGTGGGGGCCCAAACCAACCAGTCATTTCAGTCACAGTTGTGTGGCAGACCCTGTCGCTGAAATGATGGGTTTGTTAAAGTGTACATGTCCTGTTTATACAACATAAGGGTGGGTGGGAGGGCCCAAGGACAATTCCATCTTGCACCTCTTTTTTCTTTCATTTTTATTTGCATCATGTGTTGTTTGGGGACTATTTTTTTGAAGTGCCATCCTGCCTGACACTGCAGTGCCACTCCTGGATGGGCCAGGTGTTTGTGTCGGCCACTTGTGTCGCTTAGCTTAGCCATCCAGCGACCTTGGTGCACCTCTTTTTTTCTTTGCATCATGTGCTGTTTGGGGACTATTTTTTTGAAGTGCCATCCTGTCTGACACTGCAGTGCCACTCCTAGATGGGCCAGGTGTTTGTGTCGGCCACTTGGGTCGCTTAGCTTAGTCATCCAGCGACCTTGGTGCAAATTTTAGGACTAAAAATAATATTGTGAGGTGTGAGGTGTTCAGAATAAACTGAAAATGGGTGGAAATTATGGTTATTGAGGTTAATAATACTATGGGATCAAAATGACCCCCAAAATTCTATGATTTAAGCTGTTTTTGAGGGGGTTTTGTAAAAAAAAACACCCAAATCCAAAACACACCCGAATCCGACAAAAAATTTTCAGGGAGGTTTTGCCAAAACGCGTCCGAATCCAAAACACGGCCACGGAACCGAATCCAAAACCAAAACACAAAACCCGAAAAATGTCCGGTGCACATCACTAGTTTGAATATTTCATAAGGAAAGATGCTAGGCTGAACAGCAGCCTGGCTGAACAGGGTTGTCTTAGAAGGGTTGTTTTAAAAGGGTTAAGAAAATATTACAATATAGACTTACCCAGGACTTACACAGTGGCTGTATCTTTGCCATACAGTATATTGAAGGGCTGTGCTGGACCAATGTGACGATTGCTCTCCTTTCTCTGCAGGTAATCACCACTCATCATTTGGAGTTTGGGTCTGCTTAGAATATACATGCTGCAATTATATTTTTTATTATATTAGGTAATCTACACTCATTATTTGGAGTTTGGGTCTGCTTAGAATATACATGCTGCAGTGATATTTTTATTATATTAGGTAATCCATACCTCCCAACATGACCCTCTCCAGGAGGGACAGAATGCAAAGAAAAAAAGAGGTGCACCAAGGTCGCTGGATTGCTAAGCTAAGCGACCCAAGTGGCTGACACAAACACCTGGCCCATCTAGGAGTGGCACTGCAGTGTCAGACAGGATGGCACTTCAAAAAAATAGTCCCCAAACAGCACATGATGCAAAGTAAAAAAGAGGTGCAATGAGGTAGCTGTGTGACTAAGCTAAGCGACCCAAGTGGCCGACACAAACACCTGGCCCATCTTGGAGTGTCACTGCAGTGTCAGACAGGATGGCCGATTTAAAAAATAGTCCCCAAACAGCACATGATGCAAAGAAAAAAAGAGGTGCACCAAGGTCGCTGGATGGCTAAGCTAAGCAACCCAAGTGGCCGACACAAACACCTGGCCCATTTAGGAGTGGCACTGCAGTGTCAGACAGGATGGCAGATTAAAAAAATAGTCCCCAAACAGCACATGATGCAAAGAAAAAAAGAGGCGCAATGAGGTAGATGTGTGACTAAGCTAAGTGACCCAAGTGGCCGACACAAACACCTGGCCCATCTAGGAGTGGCACTGCAGTGTCAGACAGGATGGCAGATTAAAAAAATTGTCCCCAAACAGCACATGATGCAAAGAAAAAAAGAGGCACAATGAGGTAGCTGTGTGACTAAGCTAAGCGACCCAAGTAGCCGACACAAACACCTGGCCCATCTAGGAGTGGCACTGCAGTGTCAGACAGGATGGCAGATTAAAAAAATTGTCCCCAAACAGCACATGATGCAAAGAAAAAAGAGGCGCAATGAGGTAGATGTGTGACTAAGCTAAGTGACCCAATTGGCCGACACAAACACCTGGCCCATCTAGGAGTGGCACTGCAGTGTCAGACAGGATGGCAGATTAAAAAATTGTCCCCAAACAGCACATGATGCAAAGAAACAAAGAGGCGCAATGAGGTAGCTGTGTGACTAAGCTAAGCGACACAAGTGGCCGACACAAACTCCTGGCCCATCTAGGAGTGGCACTGCAGTGTCACGCAGGATGGCCCTTCAAAAAAATACTCCACAAACAGCACATGACGCAAAGAAAAATGAAAGAAAAAAGAGGTGCAAGATGGAATTGTCCTTGGGCCCTCCCACCCACCCTTATGTTGTAAAAACAGGACATGCACACTTTAACGAACCCATCATTTCAGCGACAGGGTCTGCCACACAACTGTGACTGAAATGACTGGTTGGTTTGGGCCCCCACCAAAAAAGAAGCAATCAATCTCTCCTTGCACAAACTGGCTCTACAGAGGCAAGATGTCCACCTCCTCCTCATCGTCCGATTCCTCACCCCTTTCACTCTGTACATCCCCCTCCTCACAGATTATTAATTCGTCCCCACTGGAATCCACCATCTCAGGTCCCTGTGTACTTTCTGGAGGCAATTGCTGGTGAATGTCTCCACGGAGGAATTGATTATAATTAATTTTGATGAACATCATCTTCTCCACATTTTCTGGAAGTAACCTCGTACGCCGATTGCTGACAAGGTGAGCGGCTGCACTAAACACTCTTTCGGAGTACACACTGGAGGGGGGGCAACTTAGGTAAAATAAAGCCAGTTTCTGCAAGGGCCTCCAAATTGCCTCTTTTTCCTGCCAGTATATGTACGGATTGTCTGACGTGCCTACTTGGATGTGGTCACTCATATAATCCTCCACCATTCTTTCAATGGTGACAGAATCAAATGCAGTGACAGTAGACGACATGTCAGTAATCGTTGGCAGGTCCTTCAGTCCGGACCAGATGTCATCACTCGCTCCAGACTGCCCTGCATCACCGCCAGTGGGTGGGCTCGGAATTCTTAGCCTTTTCCTCGCAGCCCCAGTTGCGGGAGAATGTGAAGGAGGAGCTGTTGACGGGTCACGTTCCGCTTGACTTGACAATTATCTCACCAGCAGGTCTTTGAACCTCTGCAGACTTGTGTCTGCTGGAAAGAGAGATACAACGTAGGTTTTAAATCTAGGATCGAGCACGGTGGCCAAAATGTAGTGCTCTGATTTCAACAGATTGACCAACCGTGAATCATGGTTAATCGAATTAAGGGCTCCATCCACAAGTCCCACATGCCTAGCGGAATCGCTCTGTTTTAGCTCCTCCTTCAATCTCTCCAGCTTCTTCTGCAAAAGCCTGATGAGGGGAATGACCTGACTCAGGCTGGCAGTGTCTGAACTGACTTCACGTGTGGCAAGTTCAAAGGGTTGCAGAACCTTGCACAACGTTGAAATCATTCTCCACTGCGCTTGAGTTAGGTGCATTCTCCCTCCTTTGCCTATATCATGGGCAGATGTATAGGCTTGAATGGCCTTTTGCTGCTCCTCCATCCTCTGAAGCATATAGAGGGTTGAATTCCACCTCGTTACCACCTCTTGCTTTAGATGATGGCGGGGCAGGTTCAGGAGTGTTTGCTGGTGCTCCAGTCTTCGGCACGCAGTGGCTGAATGCTGATAGTGGCCTGCAATTCTTCGGGCCACCGACAGCATCTCTTGCACGCCCCTGTCGTTTTTTAAATAATTCTGAACCACCAAATTCAATGTATGTGCAAAACATGGGACGTGCTGGAATTTGCCCACATGTAATGCACACACAATATTGGTGGCGTTGTCTGATGTCACAAATCCCCAGGAGAGTCCATTTGGGGTAAGCCATTCTGCGATGATGTTCCTCAGTTTCGGTAAGAGGTTGTCGCTGTGTGCCTCTTATGGAAAGCGGTGATACAAAGCGTAGCCTGCCTAGGAACGAGTTTGCGAGATGCTGCTACTGGTTCCGCCACTGCTGTTCTTGCTGCGGGAGGCAATACATCTACCCAGTGGGCTGTCACAGTCATATAGTCCTGAGTCTGCCCTGCTCCACTTGTCTACATGTTTGTGGTTAAGTGGACATTGGGTACAACTGCATTTTTTAGGACACTGGTGACTCTTTTTCTGATGTCTGTGTACATTTTCGGTATCGCCTGCCTAGAGAAATGGAACCTAGATGGTATTTGGTACCGGGGACACAGTACCTCAATCAATTCTCTAGTTCCCTGTGAATTAACGGTGGATACCGGAAACACATTATTCACCACCCAGGCTGCCAAGGCCTGAGTTATCCGCTTTGCAGTAGGATGACTGCTGTGATCTTTCATCTTCCTCGCAAAGGACTGTTGGACAGTCAATTGCTTACTGGAAGTAGTACAAGTGGTCTTCCGATTTCCCCTCTGGGATGACGATCGACTCCCAGCAGCAACAACAGCAGCGCCAGCAGCAGTAGGTGTTACACTCAAGGATGCATCAGAGGAATCCCAGGCAGGAGAGGACTCGTCAGACTTGACAGTGACATGGCCTGCAGGACTATTGGCTTTCCTGTCTAAGGAGGAAATTGACACTGAGGGAGTTGGTGGTGTGGTTTGCAGGAGCTTGGTTACAAGAGGAAGGGATTTAGTTGGCAGTGGACTGCTTCTGCTGTCACCTAAAGTTTTTGAACTTGTCAATGATTTCTGATGAATGCGCTCCAGGTGACGTATAAGGGAGGATGTTCCTAGGTGGTTAATGTCCTTACCCCTACTTATTACAGCTTGACAAAGGCAACACATGGCTTGACACTAGTTGTCCGAATTTCTGTTGAAATAATTCCACACCGAAGAGGTGATTTTTTTTGTAATTTGACCAGGCATGTCAATGGCCTTATTCGTCCCACGGACAACAGGTGTCTCCCCGGGTGCCTGACTTAAACAAACCACCTCAATATCAGAATCCTCCTTGTCAATTTCCTCCCCAGCGCCAGCAACACCCATATCCTCATCCTGGTGTACTTCAACAGTGACATCTTCAATTTGATTATCAGGAACTGGACTGCGGGTGCTCCTTCCAGCACTTGCAGGGGGCGTGCAAATGGTGGAAGGCGCCACCTCTTCCCGTCCAGTGTTGGGAAGGTCAGGCATCGCAACCGACACAATTGGACTCTCCTTGGGGATTTGTGATTTAGAAGAACGCACATTTCTTTGCTGTGATTTTGCCATCTTAACTCTTTTAAGTTTTCTAGCAGGAGGATGAGTGCTTCCATCCTCATGTGAATCTGAACCACTAGCCATGAACATAGGCCAGGGCCTCAGCCGTTCCTTGCCACTCCGTGTCGTAAATGGCATATTGGCAAGTTTACGCTTCTCCTCAGATGCTTTTAATTTAGATTTTTGGGTCATTTTACTGAACCTTTGTTTTTTGGATTTTACATGCTCTGTACTATGATATTGGGCATCGGCCTTGGCAGACGACGTTGATGGCATTTCATCGTCTCGGCCATGACTAGTGGCAACAGATTCAGCACGAGGTGGAAGTGGATCTTAATCTTTCCCTATTTTACCCTCCACATTTTTGTTCTCCATTTTTTAATGTGTGGAATTATATGCCAGTAATATATCAATAGCAATGGCCTACTACTATATATATTGCGCACAAAAACTTAAATGCACCACAGGTATGGATGGATAGTATACTTGACGACACAGAGGTAGGTAGAGCAGTGGCCTACTGTACCGTACTGCTATATATTATATACCGGTGGTCAGCAAAATTATGCACTGTCCTACTACTATATATATACTGCGCACAAAAACTTAAATGCACCACAGGTATGGATGGATAGTATACTTGACGACACAGAGGTAGGTAGAGCAGTGGCCTACTGTACCATACTGCTATATATTATATACTGTTGGTAAGCAAAATGATGCACTGTCCTACTACTATATATATACTGCGCACAAAAACGTAAATGCACCACAGGTATGGATGGATAGTATACTTGACGACACAGATGTAGGTAGAGCAGTGGCCTACTGTAACGTACTGCTATATATTATATACCGTTGGTCAGCAAAATTATGCACTGTCCTACTACTATATATATACTGCGCACAAAAACTTAAATGCACCACAGGTATGGATGGATAGTATACTCGACGACACAGAGGTAGGTAGAGCAGTGGCCTACTGTACCGTACTGCTATATATTATATACTAGTGGTCAGCAAAATTAAGCACTGTCCTACTACTATATATACACTGCGCACAAAAACCTAAATGCACCATAGGTATGGATGGATAGTATACTTGACGATACAGAGGTAGGTAGAGCAGTGGCTTACTGTACCGTACTGCTATATATTATATACTGGTGGTCAGCAAAATTATGCACTGTTCTACTACTATATATATACTGCGCACAAAAACTTAAATGCACCACAGGTATGGATGGATAGTATACTTGATGACACAGAGGTACGTAGAACAGTGGCCTACTGTACCGTACTGCTATATATTATATACGGGTGGTCAGCAAAATTATGCACTGTCCTACTACTATATATATACTGCGCACAAAAACTTAAATGCACCACAGGTATGGAGGGATAGTATACTTGATGACACAGAGGTAGGTAGAGCAGTGGCCTACTGTAACGTACTGCTATATATTATATACTAGTGGTCAGCAAAATTATGCACTGTCCTACTACTATATATACACTGCGCACAAAAACTTAAATGCACCACAGGTATGGATGGATAGTATACTTGACGACACAGAGGTAGGTAGAGCAGTGGCTTACTGTACCGTACTGCTATAAATCATATACTGGTGGTCAGCAAAATTATGCACTGTCCTACTACTATATATATACTGCGCACAAAAACTTAAATGCACCACAGGTATGGATGGATAGTATACTTGACGACACAGAGGTAGGTAGAGCAGTCGCCTACTGTACCGTACTGCTATATATTATATACTAGTTGTCAGCAAAATTATGCACTGTCCTACTACTATATATACACTGCACACAAAAACTTAAATGCACCACAGTTATGGATGGATAGTATACTTGACGACATAGAGGTAGGTAGAGCAGTGGCTTACTGTACCGTACTGCTGTATATCATATACTGGTGGTCAGCAAAATTATGCACTGTCCTACTACTATATATATACTGCGCACAAAAACTTAAATGCACCACAGGTATGGATGGATAGTAAACTTGATGACACAGAGGTAGGTAGAGCAGTGGCCTACTGTAACGTAC
The DNA here is from genome assembly GCF_028390025.1 of Pseudophryne corroboree. Lineage (NCBI taxonomy): Eukaryota > Metazoa > Chordata > Amphibia > Anura > Myobatrachidae > Pseudophryne > Pseudophryne corroboree. Next base: position 224,482,121 of record NC_086450.1, read on the forward strand.
TGCTATATATTATATACTGGTCAGCAAAATTATGCACTGTCCTACTACTATATATATACTGCGTACAAAAACTTAAATGCACCATAGGTATGGATGGATAGTATACCTGACGACACAGAGGTAGGTAGAGCAGTGGCCTACTGTACCGTACTGCTATATATTATATACTGGTGGTCAGCAAAATTATGCACTGTCCTACTACTATATATATATACTGCGCATAAACACTTAAATGCACCACAGGTATGGATGGATAGTATACTTGACGACACAGAGGTAGGTAGAGCAGTGGCCTACTGTACCGTACTGCTATATATTATATACTGTTGGTCAGTAAAATTATGCACTGTCCTACTACTACATATATACTGCGCACAAAAACTTAAATGCACCACAGGTATGGATGGATAGTATACTTGACGACACAGAGGTAGGTAGAGCAGTGGCTTACTGTACCGTACTGCTATATATTATATACTGGTGGTCAGCAAAATTATGCACTGTCCTACTACTATATATATACTGCGCACAAAAACTTAAATGCACCACATGTATGGATGGATAGCATACTTGACGACACAGAGGTAGGTAGAGCAGTGGCCTACTTTACCGTACTGCTATATATTATATACTGGTTGTCAGCAAAATTATGCACTGTCCTATTACTATATATATACTGCGCACAAAAACTTAAATGCACCACAGGTATGGATGGATAGTATACTTGACGATACAGAGGTAGGTAGAGCAGTGGCCTACTGTACCGTACTGCTATATATTATATACTGGTGGTCAGCAAAATTATGCACTGTCCTACTACTATATATATACTGCGCACAAAAACTTAAATGCACCACAGTTATGGATGGATAGTATACTTGACGACACAGAGGTAGGTAGAGCAGTGGCTTACTGTACCGTACTGCTATATATCATATACTGGTGGTCAGCAAAATTATGCACTGTCCTACTACTATATATATACTGCGCACAAAAAATTAAATGCACCACAGGTATGGATGGATAGTATACTTGACGACACAGAGGTAGGTAGAGCAGTGGCCTACTGTAACGTACTGCTATATATTATATACTGGTGGTCAGCAAAATTATGCACTGTCCTACTACTATATATATACTGCATACAAAAACTTAAATGCACCACAGGTATGGATGGATAGTATTCTTGACGACACAGATTTAGGTAGAGCAGTGGCCTACTGTACCGTACTGCTATATATTATATACTGTTGGTCAGTAAAATTATGCACTGTCCTACTACTATATATATACTGCGCACAAAAACTTAAATGCACCACAGGTATGGATGGATAGTATACTTGACGACACAGAGGTAGGTAGAGCAGTGGCCTACTGTACCGTACTGCTATATATTATATACTAGTGGTCAGCAAAATTATGCACTGTCCTACTACTATATATATACTGCGCACAAAAACTTAAATGCATCACAGGTATGGATGGATAGTATACTTGACGATACAGAGGTAGGTAGAGCAGTGGCTTAGTGTACCGTACTGCTATATATTATATACTGGTGGTCAGCAAAATTATGCACTGTCCTACTACTATATATATACTGCGCACAAAAACTTAAATGCACCACAGGGATGGATGGATAGTATACTTGATGACACAGAGGTAGGTAGAGCAGTGGCCTACTGTACCATACTGCTATATATTATATACTGGTTGTCAGCAAAATTATGCACTGTCCTATTACTATATATATACTGCGCACAAAAACTTAAATGCACCACAGGTATGGATGGATAGTATACTTGACGACACAGAGGTAGGTAGAGCAGTGGCCTACTGTACCGTACTGCTATATATTATATACTAGTGGTCAGCAAAATTATGCACTGTCCTACTACTATATATACACTGCGCACAAAAACTTAAATGCACCATAGGTATGGATGGATAGTATTCTTGATGATACAGAGGTAGGTAGAGCAGTGGCTTACTGTACCGTACTGCTATATATCATATACTGGTGGTCAGCAAAATTATGCACTGTCCTACTACTATATATATACTGCGCACAAAAACTTAAATGCACCACAGGTATGGATGGATAGTATACTTGACGACACAGATGTAGGTAGAGCAGTGGCCTACTGTAACGTACTGCTATATATTATATACCGTTGGTCAGCAAAATTATGCACTGTCCTACTACTATATATATACTGCGCACAAAAACTTAAATGCACCACAGGTATGGATGGATAGTATACTCGACGACACAGAGGTAGGTAGAGCAGTGGCCTACTGTACCGTACTGCTATATATTATATACTAGTGGTCAGCAAAATTAAGCACTGTCCTACTACTATATATACACTGCGCACAAAAACCTAAATGCACCATAAGTATGGATGGATAGTATACTTGACGATACAGAGGTAGGTAGAGCAGTGGCTTACTGTACCGTACTGCTATATATTATATACTGGTGGTCAGCAAAATTATGCACTGTTCTACTACTATATATATACTGCGCACAAAAACTTAAATGCACCACAGGTATGGATGGATAGTATACTTGATGACACAGAGGTACGTAGAGCAGTGGCCTACTGTACCGTACTGCTATATATTATATACGGGTGGTCAGCAAAATTATGCACTGTCCTACTACTATATATATACTGCGCACAAAAACTTAAATGCACCACAGGTATGGAGGGATAGTATACTTGATGACACAGAGGTAGGTAGAGCAGTGGCCTACTGTAACGTACTGCTATATATTATATACTAGTGGTCAGCAAAATTATGCACTGTCCTACTACTATATATACACTGCGCACAAAAACTTAAATGCACCACAGGTATGGATGGATAGTATACTTGACGACACAGAGGTAGGTAGAGCAGTGGCTTACTGTACCGTACTGCTATAAATCATATACTGGTGGTCAGCAAAATTATGCACTGTCCTACTACTATATATATACTGCGCACAAAAACTTAAATGCACCACAGGTATGGATGGATAGTATACTTGACGACACAGAGGTAGGTAGAGCAGTCGCCTACTGTACCGTACTGCTATATATTATATACTAGTTGTCAGCAAAATTATGCACTGTCCTACTACTATATATACACTGCACACAAAAACTTAAATGCACCACAGTTATGGATGGATAGTATACTTGACGACATAGAGGTAGGTAGAGCAGTGGCTTACTGTACCGTACTGCTGTATATCATATACTGGTGGTCAGCAAAATTATGCACTGTCCTACTACTATATATATACTGCGCACAAAAACTTAAATGCACCACAGGTATGGATGGATAGTAAACTTGATGACACAGAGGTAGGTAGAGCAGTGGCCTACTGTAACGTACTGCTATATATTATATACTGGTGGTCAGCAAAATTATGCACTGTCCTACTACTATATATATACTGCGTACAAAAACTTAAATGCACCATAGGTATGGATGGATAGTATACCTGACGACACAGAGGTAGGTAGAGCAGTGGCCTACTGTACCGTACTGCTATATATTATATACTGGTGGTCAGCAAAATTATGCACTGTCCTACTACTATATATATATACTGCGCATAAACACTTAAATGCACCACAGGTATGGATGGATAGTATACTTGACGACACAGAGGTAGGTAGAGCAGTGGCCTACTGTACCGTACTGCTATATATTATATACTGTTGGTCAGTAAAATTATGCACTGTCCTACTACTACATATATACTGCGCACAAAAACTTAAATGCACCACAGGTATGGATGGATAGTATACTTGACGACACAGAGGTAGGTAGAGCAGTGGCTTACTGTACCGTACTGCTATATATTATATACTGGTGGTCAGCAAAATTATGCACTGTCCTACTACTATATATATACTGCGCACAAAAACTTAAATGCACCACATGTATGGATGGATAGCATACTTGACGACACAGAGGTAGGTAGAGCAGTGGCCTACTTTACCGTACTGCTATATATTATATACTGGTTGTCAGCAAAATTATGCACTGTCCTATTACTATATATATACTGCGCACAAAAACTTAAATGCACCACAGGTATGGATGGATAGTATACTTGACGATACAGAGGTAGGTAGAGCAGTGGCCTACTGTACCGTACTGCTATATATTATATACTGGTGGTCAGCAAAATTATGCACTGTCCTACTACTATATATATACTGCGCACAAAAACTTAAATGCACCACAGTTATGGATGGATAGTATACTTGACGACACAGAGGTAGGTAGAGCAGTGGCTTACTGTACCGTACTGCTATATATCATATACTGGTGGTCAGCAAAAGTATGCACTGTCCTACTACTATATATATACTGCGCACAAAAAATTAAATGCACCACAGGTATGGATGGATAGTATACTTGACGACACAGAGGTAGGTAGAGCAGTGGCCTACTGTAACGTACTGCTATATATTATATACTGGTGGTCAGCAAAATTATGCACTGTCCTACTACTATATATATACTGCATACAAAAACTTAAATGCACCACAGGTATGGATGGATAGTATACTTGACGACACAGATTTAGGTAGAGCAGTGGCCTACTGTACCGTACTGCTATTTATTATATACTGTTGGTCAGTAAAATTATGCACTGTCCTACTACTATATATATACTGCGCACAAAAACTTAAATGCACCACAGGTATGGATGGATAGTATACTTGACGACACAGAGGTAGGTAGAGCAGTGGCCTACTGTACCGTACTGCTATATATTATATACTAGTGGTCAGCAAAATTATGCACTGTCCTACTACTATATATATACTGCGCACAAAAACTTAAATGCATCACAGGTATGGATGGATAGTATACTTGACGATACAGAGGTAGGTAGAGCAGTGGCTTACTGTACCGTACTGCTATATATTATATACTGGTGGTCAGCAAAATTATGCACTGTCCTACTACTATATATATACTGCGCACAAAAACTTAAATGCACCACAGGGATGGATGGATAGTATACTTGATGACACAGAGGTAGGTAGAGCAGTGGCCTACTGTACCATACTGCTATATATTATATACTGGTTGTCAGCAAAATTATGCACTGTCCTATTACTATATATATACTGCGCACAAAAACTTAAATGCACCACAGGTATGGATGGATAGTATACTTGACGACACAGAGGTAGGTAGAGCAGTGGCCTACTGTACCGTACTGCTATATATTATATACTAGTGGTCAGCAAAATTATGCACTGTCCTACTACTATATATATACTGCGCACAAAAACTTAAATGCACCATAGGTATGGATGGATAGTATTCTTGATGATACAGAGGTAGGTAGAGCAGTGGCTTACTGTACCGTACTGCTATATATCATATACTGGTGGTCAGCAAAATTATGCACTGTCCTACTACTATATATATACTGCGCACAAAAACTTAAATGCACCACAGGTATGGATGGATAGTATACTTGACGACACAGAGGTAGGTAGAGCAGTGGCCTACTGTACCGTACTGCTATATATTATATACTGGTGGTCAGGAAAATTATGCACTGTCCTACTACTTAATATATATACTGCGCACAAAAACTTAAATGCACCACAGGTATGGATGGATAGTATACTTGACGACACAGAGGTAGGTAGAGCAGTGGCCTACTGTACCGTACTGCTATATATTATATAGTGTTGGTCAGTAAAATTATGCACTGTCCTACTACTACATATATACTGCGCACAAAAACTTAAATGCACCACAGGTATGGATGGATAGTATACTTGACGACACAGAGGTAGGTAGAGCAGTGGCCTACTGTACCGTACTGCTATATATTATATACTAGTGGTCAGCAAAATTATGCACTGTCCTACTACTATATATATATACTGCGCACAAAAACTTAAATGCACCACAGGTATGGATGGATAGTATACTTGACGACACAGAGGTAGGTAGAGCAGTGGCCTACTGTACCGTACTGCTATATATTATATACTGGTTGTCAGCAAAATTATGCACTGTCCTATTACTATATATATACTGCGCACAAAAACTTAACTGCACCACAGGTATGGATGGATAGTATACTTGACGACACAGAGGTAGGTAGAGCAGTGGCCTACTGTACCGTACTGCTATATATTATATACTGGTGGTCAGCAAAATTATGCACTGTCCTACTACTATATATATACTGCGCACAAAAACTTAAATGCACCACAGTTATGGATGGATAGTATACTTGACGACACAGAGGTAGGTAGAGGATGGTGGCCTACTGTACCGTACTGCTATATATTATATACTGGTGGTCAGCAAAATTATGCACTGTCCTACTACTATATATATACTGCGCACAAAAACTTAAATGCACCACAGGTATGGATGGATAGTATACTTGACGACACAGAGGTAGGTAGAGCAGTGGCCTACTGTACCGTACTGCTATATATTATATACTGGTGGTCAGCAAAATTTTGCACTGTCCTACTACTATATATATACTGCGCACAAAAACTTAAACGCACCACAGGTATGGATGGATAGTATACTTGACGACACAGAGGTAGGTAGAGCAGTGGCCTACTGTACCGTACTGCTATACATTATATACTGGTGGTCAGCAAAATTATGCACTGTCCTACTACTATATATATACTGCGCACAAAAACTTAAATGCACCACAGTTATGGATGGATAGTATACTTGACGACACAGAGGTAGGTAGAGCAGTGGCCTACTGTACCGTACTGCTATATATTATATACTGGTGGTCAGCAAAATTTTGCACTGTCCTACTACTATATATATACTGCGCACAAAAACTTAAACGCACCACAGGTATGGATGGATAGTATACTTGACGACACAGAGGTAGGTAGAGCAGTGGCCTACTGTACCGTACTGATATTGGGGGTCATTCCAAATTGTTCGCTCGCAAGCGGATTTTAGCAGATTTGCTCATGCTAAGCCGCCGCCTACTGGGAGTGAATCTTAGCATCTTAAAATTGCGAACGATGTATTCGCAATATTGCGATTACACACCTCGTAGCAGTTTCTTAGTAACTTCAACCTTACTCGGCATCTGCGATCAGTTCAGTGCTTGTCGTTCCTGGTTTGATGTCATAAACACACCCAGCGTTCGCCCAGACACTCCTCCGTTTCTCCAGCCACTCCCGCGTTTTTCCCAGAAACGGTAGCGTTTTTTCCCACACGCCCATAAAACGGCCTGTTTCCGCCCAGAAACACCCACTTCCTGTCAATCACACTCCGATCGCCTGAACGAAGAAAAAGCCGTGAGTAAAATACCTAACTGCATAGCAAATTTACTTGGCGCAGTCGCAGTGCGAACATTGCGCATGCGCACTAAGCGGAAATTCGCTGCGATGCGAAAAAATTTACCGAGCGAAAAACTCGGAATGACCCCCATAATTCTGGTGGTCACTGGTCAGCAAAACTCTGCACTGTCCTCCTACTATATACTATAATGCAGCACAGATATGGAGCGTTTTTCAGGCAGAGAACGTATAATACTTGTGGTCACTGGTCAGCAAAACTCTGCACTGTCCTCCTACTATATAATACTGGTGGTCTCCAGTCCCCACAATAAAGCACACTGAGCACAGATATTTGCAGCACACTGAGCACAGATATGGAGCATTTTTCAGGCAGAGAACGTAGATATTTGCAGCACTCTGAGCACAGATATTTGCAGCACACTGAGCACAGATATTTGCAGCACACTGAACACAGAAACTGAGAGAATGCCAGCCACGTCCTCTCACTATGATCTCCAATGCACGAGTGAAAAATGGCGGCGACGCGCGGCTCCTTATATAGAATACGAATCTCGCGAGAATCCGACAGCGGGATGATGACGTTCGGGCGTGCTCGGGTTAACCGAGCAAGGCGGGAGGATCTGAGTCTGCTCGGAACCGTGCAAAAATGGGTGAAGTTCGGGGGGGGGGGGGGGGGGTTCGGATCCCGAGGAACCGAACCCGCTCATCACTAATAAATATATATATGAGACGCACGCCGTGGACAGCTGTGTTGATGAGTTTGATCAGCTGCAGTGAGTAATATGTAGTTAGTGGGTTATAAAGCTGGTTGTGTCTGTAGGGTGTCTGCTTGCAGATGGCTCTGGATGGTGGAAGGTGACTGTTACTTGGTGTGCGAGTCTTGAACGGTCCACATGGGACCGAGGTCGACGGACGTACCGGTTTGATCTTTTTCACATCCTCTTTATAAGCAAAACATTTGTTTACTCTAAAGCACTTTATGATGCTGCATAAGCTGTATTTTATTCAAGAGTTTTTGCTGAGCCACCACCATCAATGTGATTCCACCTGAAATGCCCGTTGTTGGGTGAAAATAAAATTTATAAGACTTTTTTTCATATACCATGATTGATTGAGTGCCTCTTTTCCATAGTATATTTTTACTGGACCATCAAGGAACAGATTATAGGGAGCACCTGGATATATTATTTTTCAAAAGTGTGCAAATGTATATATAGCTTTATATATATTTCCAGCTATAATCCTCATGACCTCTAAGAACAGAATGCAACTAATTTTGTATAAAACCAGTTGCATTGAGATTTGCATGTGACTGTACATACCTGTTTGTCATTTTTTCTGTCATGCTCAGTTAACATACAATGGACCACCACCAGTAAATAGGAACCTGAACTTTTAACTCTAACAAGTGAAACCTTACACTCTCAGCCTAGATAACTCTGGTTTAATCCCAAACAAACTATGTACCACAAATTGATTTTTGCCATTGCACTTCATGGAATATTCCTAAGGGCCATTGCATCACTCCGTCTCCCAGCAACTCACCTCTCTGTACATATTGCCCCCTCAATTATTCACTCCCCTCTTATTAACACTCATGCGCTTTATACTTCCCTATACTCATTGACAATAACATCTACAACCTCTCACCATAAAAAAAACTTTCACAAACCTCTGACACTCACATTTATCTATCTCTTCTGCTTCTGATAGCTGGTGACATTTCACCAAATCCAGGACCCAACCACTTGCATCACTTACATTCACCTGATTCACAGCAACATAGAAATCCAGCTAACCTCATAAACATCACATGTCTTCCATCACCCACCAGATCACTAGATTGTGCCTTATGGAATGCACACTCTGTTTGTAACAAATTTACATCCATCCATGATCTCTTCATATCTAACAACTTCAATCTGCTGGCTATAACAGAAACCTGGCTCACACAATCAGACACAGCCTCCCCTGCAGCACTGTCACATGGTGGTCTCCACTTTACACTAGTGATGTGCACCGGACATTTTTCGGGTTTTGTGCTTTGGTTTTGGATTCGGTTCCGCGGCCGTGTTTTGGATTTGGACGCATTTTGGCAAAACCTCACCGAAATTTTTTTGGCGGATTCAGGTGTGTTTTGGATTCGGGTATTTTTTTCAAAAAACCCTAAAAAACAGCTTAAATCATAGAATTTGGGTGTCATTTTGATCCCATAGTATTATTAACCTCAATTACCATAATTTCCACTAATTTCCAGTCTATTCTAAACACCTCACACCTCACAATATTATTTTTAGTCCTACAATTTGCACCAAGGTCGCTGGATGGCTAAGCTAAGCGACACAAGTGGCCGACACAAACACCTGGCCCATCTAGGAGTGGCACTGCAGTGTCATGCAGGATGGCACTTCCAAAAAATTGTCCCCAAACAGCACATGATGCAAAGAAAAAAAGAGGCGCACCAAGGTCGCTGAATGGCTAAGCTAAGCGACACAAGTGGCCGACACAAACACCTGGCCCATTTAGGAGTGGCACTGCAGTGTCAGGCAGGATGGCACTTCCAAAAAATTGTCCCCAAACAGCACATGATGCAAAGAAAAAAAGAGGCGCACCAAGGTCGCTGGATGGCTAAGCTAAGCGACACAAGTGGCTGACACAAACACCTGGCCCATCTAGGAGTGGCACTGCAGTGTCAGGCAGGATGGCACTTCAAAAAAATTGTCCCCAAACAGCACATGATGCAAAGAAAAATTAAAGAAAAAAGAGGTGCAAGATGGAATTGTCCTTGGGCCCTCCCACCCACCCTTATGTTGTATAAACGGGACATGTACACTTTAACGAACCCATCATTTCAGCGACAGGGTCTGCCACACGACTGTGACTGACATGACTGGTTGGTTTGGGCCCCCACCAAAAACGAAGCAATCAATCTCTCCTTGCACAAACTGGCTCTACAGAAGCAAGATGTCCACCTCATCATCATCCTCCGATTCCTCACCCCTTTCACTGTGTATATCCCCCTCCTCACAGATTATTAATTCATCCCCACTGGAATCCACCATCTCAGGTCCCCGTGTACTTTCTGGAGGCAATTGCTGCTGGTGAATGTCTCCACGGAGGAATTGATTATAATTCATTTTGATGAACATCATCTACTCCACATTTTCTGGAAGTAACCTCGTACGCCGATTGCTGACAAGGTGAGCGGCTGCACTGAACACTCTTTCGGAGTACAAACTGGAGGGAGGGCAACTTAGGTAGAATAAAGCCAGTTTGTGCAAGGGCCTCCAAATTGCCTCTTTTTCCTGCCAGTATACGTACGGACTGTCTGACGTGCCTACTTGGATGCGGTCACTCATATAATCCTCCACCATTCTTTCAATGGTGAGAGAATCATATGCAGTGACAGTAGACGACATGTCAGTAATCGTTGGCAGGTCCTTCAGTCCGGACCAGATGTCAGCACTCGCTCCAGACTGCCCTGCATCACTGCCAGCGGGTGGGCTCGGAATTCTTAGCCTTTTCCTCGCACCCCCAGTTGCGGGAGAATGTGAAGGAGGAGCTGTTGACGGGTCACGTTCCGCTTGACTTGACAATTTTTTCACCAGCAGGTCTTTGAACCTCTGCAGACTTGTGTCTGCCGGAAAGAGAGATACAACGTAGGTTTTAAATCTTGGATCGAGCACGGTGGCCAAAATGTAGTGCTCTGATTTCAACAGATTGACCACCCGTGAATCCTGGTTAAGCGAATTAAGGGCTCCATCCACAAGTCCCACATGCTTAGCGGAATCACTCTGTTTTAGCTCCTCCTTCAATGTCTCCAGCTTCTTCTGCAAAAGCCTGATGAGGGGAGTGACCTGACTCAGGCTGGCAGTGTCTGAACTGACTTCACGTGTGGCAAGTTCAAAGGGTTGCAGAACCTTGCACAACGTTGAAATCATTCTCCACTGCGCTTGAGTCAGGTGCATTCCCCCTCCTTTGCCTATATCGTGGGCAGATGTATAGGCTTGAATGGCCTTTTGCTGCTCCTCCATCCTCTGAAGCATATAGAGGGTTGAATTGCACCTCGTTACCACCTCTTGCTTCAGATGATGGCAGGGCAGGTTCAGGAATGTTTGGTGGTGCTCCAGTCTTCTGTATGCGGTACCTGAATGCCGAAAGTGGCCCGCAATTCTTCGGGCCACCGACAGCATCTCTTGTACGCCCCTGTCGTTTTTTAAATAATTCTGCACCACCAAATTTAATGTATGTGCAAAACATGGGACGTGCTGGAATTTGCCCACATGTAATGCACGCACAATATTGCTGGCATTGTCCGATGTCACAAATCCCCAGGAGAGTCCAATTGGGGTAAGCCATTCTGCGATGATCTTCCTCAGTTCCCGTAAGAGGTTGTCAGCTGTGTGCCTCTAATGGAAAGCGGTGATACAAAGCGTAGCCTGCACCTAGGAATGAGTTGGCGTTTGCGAGATGCTGCTACTGGTGCCGCCGCTGCTGTTCTTGCTGCGGGAGGCAATACATCTACCCAGTGGGCTGTCACAGTCATATAGTCCTGAGTCTGCCCTGCTCCACTTTTCCACATGTCCGTGGTTAAGTGGACATTGGGTACAACTGCATTTTTTATGACACTGGTGACTCTTTTTCTGAGGTCTGTGTACATTTTTGGTATCGCCTGCCTAGAGAAATGGAACCTAGATGGTATTTGGTACCGGGGACACAGTACCTCAATCAAGTCTATAGTTGCCTCTGAATTAGCGATGGATACCGGAACCACGTTTCTCACCGCCCAGGCTGCCAAGGCCTGAGTTATCTGCTTTGCAGCAGGATGACTGCTGTGATATTTCATCTTCCTCGCAAAGTACTGTTGGACAGTCAATTGCTTACTGGAAGTAGTACAAGTGGTCTTCCGACTTCCCCTCTGGGATGACGATCGACTCCCAGCAACAACAACAGCAGCGCCAGCAGCAGTAGGCGTTACACTCAAGGATGCTTCGGAGGAATCCCAGGCAGGAGAGGACTCGTCAGACTTGACAGTGACATGGCCTGCAGGACTATTGGCTTTCCTGGGTAAGGAGGAAATTGACATTGAGGGAGTTGGTGGTGTGGTTTGCAGGAGCTTGGTTACAAGAGGAAGGGATTTAGTGGTCAGTGGACTGCTTCCGCTGTCACCCAAAGTTTTTGATCTTGTTACTGACTTATGATGAATGCGCTGCAGGTGACGTATAAGGGAGGATGTTCCGAGGTGGTTAACGTCCTTACCCCTACTTATTACAGCTTGACAAAGGCAACACACGGCTTGACACCTGTTGTCCGCATTAGTGTTGAAATAATTCCACACCGAAGAGGTGATTTTTTTTGCATTTTGACCAGGCATGTCAATGGCCATATTCGTCCCACGGACAACAGGTGTCTTCCCGGGTGCCTGACATTATACAAACCACCTCACCATCAGAATCCTCCTTGTCAATTTCCTCCTATCAGGAACTGGACTGCGGGTGCTCCTTCCAGCACTTGCAGGGGGCGTGCAAATGGTGGAAGGCGCCACCTCTTCCCGTCCAGTGTTGGGAAGGTCAGGCATCGCAACTGACACAATTGGACTCTCCTTGGGGATTTGTGATTTAGAAGAACGCACAGTTCTTTGCTGTGCTTTTGCCATCTTAAGTCTTTTCATTTTTCTAGCGAGAGGATGAGTGCTTCCATCCTCATGTGAAGCTAAACCACTAGCCATGAACATAGGCCAGGGCCTCAGCCGTTCCTTGCCACTCCGTTTCGTAAATGGCATATTGTCTAGTTTATGCTTCTTCTCAGACGATTTTAATTTTGATTTTTGGGTCATTTTACTGAACTTTTGTGTTTTGGATTTTACATGCTCTCTACTATGACATTGGGCATCGGCCTTGGCAGACGACGTTGATGGCATTTCATTGTCTCGGCCATGACTAGTGGCAGCAGCTTCAGCACGAGGTGGAAGTGGATCTTGATCTTTCCCTATTTTAACCTGCACATTTTTGTTCTCCATTTTTTAATGTGTGAAATGATATGCCAGTATCAATAGCAATGGCCTACTACTATATTTACTGCGCACAACTGAAATGCACCACAGGTATGGATGGATAGTATACTTGACGACACAGAGGTAGGTACAGCAGTGGCCTTCCGTACTGCTATAAATAGTATACTGGTGGTCACTGTGTCAGCAAACTGCAAAACTAAAATGCACCACAGGTATAGAATGCAGATGTATAGTATACTGAATGGATGACGACACAGAGGTAGGTACAGCAGTGGCCTACCGTACTGCTATATATAGTATACTGGTGGTCACTGTGTCAGCAAACTGCAAAACTAAAATGCATCACAGGTATAGAATGTAGATGGATAGTAAACTTAATGAATGACGACACAGAGGTAGGTACAGCAGTGGCCTACCGTACTGCTATATATGGTATACTGGTGGTCACTGTGTCAGCAAACTGCAAAACTAAAATGAACCACAGGTATAGAATGTAGATGGATAGTATACTTAATGAATGACGACACAGAGGTAGGTACAGCAGTTGCCTACCGTACTGCTATATATAGTATACTGGTGGTCACTGTGTCAGCAAACTGCAAAACTAAAATGCACCACAGGTATAGAATGTAGATGGATAGTATACTTAATGAATGACGACACAGAGGTAGGTACAGCAGTTGCCTACCGTACTGCTATATATAGTATACTGGTGGTCACTGTGTCAGCAAACTGCAAAACTAAAATGCACCACAGGTATAGAATGTAGATGGATAGTATACTTAATGAATGACGACACAGAGGTAGGTACAGCAGTGGCCTACCGTACTGCTATATATAGTATACTGGTGGTCACTGTGTCAGCAAACTGCAAAACTAAAATGCACCACAGGTATAGAATGTAGATGGATAGTATACTTAATGAATGACGACACAGAGGTAGGTACAGCAGTGGCCTACCGTACTGCTATATATAGTATACTGGTGGTCACTGTGTCAGCAAACTGCAAAACTAAAATGCACCACAGGTGTAGAATGTAGATGGATAGTATACTTAATGAATGACGACACAGAGGTAGGTACAGCAGTGGCCTACCGTACTGCTATATATAGTATACTGGTGGTCACTGTGTCAACAAACTGCAAAACTAAAATGCACCACAGGTATAGAATGTAGATGGATAGTATACTTAATGAATGACGACACAGAGGTAGGTACAGCAGTGGCCTACCGTACTGCTATATATAGTATACTGGTGGTCACTGTGTCAGCAAACTGCAAAACTAAAATGCACCACAGGTATAGAATGTAGATGGATAGTATACTTAATGAATGATGACACAGAGGTAGGTACAGCAGTGGCCTACCGTACTGATATATATAGTATACTGGTGGTCACTGTGTCAGCAAACTGCAAAACTAAAATGCACCACAGGTATAGAATGTAGATGGATAGTATACTTAATGAATGACGACACAGAGGTAGGTACAGCAGTGGCCTACCGTACTGCTATATATAGTATACTGGTGGTCACTGTGTCAGCAAACTGCAAAACTAAAATGCACCACAGGTGTAGAATGTAGATGGATAGTATACTTAATGAATGACGACACAGAGGTAGGTACAGCAGTGGCCTACCGTACTGCTATATATAGTATACTGGTGGTCACTGTGTCAACAAACTGCAAAACTAAAATGCACCACAGGTATAGAATGTAGATGGATAGTATACTTAATGAATGACGACACAGAGGTAGGTACAGCAGTGGCCTACCGTACTGCTATATATAGTATACTGGTGGTCACTGTGTCAGCAAACTGCAAAACTAAAATGCACCACAGGTATAGAATGTAGATGGATAGTATACTTAATGAATGATGACACAGAGGTAGGTACAGCAGTGGCCTACCGTACTGATATATATAGTATACTGGTGGTCACTGTGTCAGCAAACTGCAAAACTAAAATGCACCACAGGTATAGAATGTAGATGGATAGTATACTTAATGAATGACAACACAGAGGTAGGTACAGCAGTGGCCTACCGTACTGCTATATATAGTATACCGGTGGTCACTGTGTCAGCAAACTGCAAAACTAAAATGCACCACAGGTATAGAATGTAGATGGATAGTATACTTAATGAATGACGACACAGAGGTAGGTACAGCAGTGGCCTACCGTACTGCTATATATAGTATACTGGTGGTCACTGTGTCAGTAAACTGCAAAACTAAAATGCACCACAGGTATAGAATGTAGATGGATAGTATACTTAATGAATGACGACACAGAGGTAGGTACAGCAGTGGCCTACCGTACTGCTATATATAGTATACTGGTGGTCACTGTGTCAGCAAACTGCAAAACTAAAATGCACCACAGGTATAGAATGTAGATGGATAGTATACTAAATGAATGATGACACAGAGGTAGGTACAGCAGTGGCCTTCCGTACCGTACTGCTATATATAGTATACTGGTGGTCACTGGTCAGCAAACCTCTGCACTGTACTCCTCCTATATAATATTAATTATACTGGTGGTCCCCAGTCCCCACAATAAAGCAGCACACTGAGCACAGATATGGAGTGTTTTTCAGGCAGACAACGTATACTGGTGGTCACTGTCAGCAAAACTCTGCACTGTACTCCTGCTATATAATACAGCTGCTCCCCAGTCCCCACAATTAAGCAGTGTGAGCACAGATATATTATGCAGCACACTGAGCACAGATATGGTATGGAGCGTTTTTTTCAGGCAGAGAACGGATAACTGGTGGTCACTTATCAGCAAAACTCTGCACTGTACTCCTCCTAACAGCTGCTCCCCAGTCCTCCCCACAATTAAGCAATAAAGCAATCAAGTTCAACAATAAACGGGGAGGATGCCAGCCACGTCCTCTCCCTATCATCTCCAATGCACGAGTGAAAATGGCGGCGACGCGCGGCTGCTCATATAGAATCCGAATCTCACGAGAATCCGACAGCGGGATGATGACGTTCGGGCGCGCTCTGGTAAGCCGATCAAGGCGGGAAGGTTCGAATCTGCCTCGGACCCGTGTAAAATGGGTGAAGTTCGGGGGGGTTCGGTTTCCGAGAAACCGAACCCGCTCATCTCTACTTTACACACACCTCCAGACCTGGTAACCATAAAGGAGGAGGAGTTGGACTATTACTTTCCCAATCTTTCGCATACACTGTTCTACCACAGGTTCCATCACTCACACTTACATCATTTGAAGTACATTCCATCAGGGTTTACTCTCCTTTCTCTCAATGTGTTGCAGCTATCTATCGCCCACCTGGGCATCCCAAACAATTTCTGGAAGATTTTTCTGCCTGGCTCTCTCACTTCCTATCCTCTGACATCTCCACCATCATCATGGGTGATTTCAATATTGCTATTGATAGTCCAAAATCTGCTTCTCACGCCTCCAAACTACTCTCTCTAACCTCCTCTATCGGCCTCTCCCAATAGACTGACTCCTCTACTCATCAGGAGGGCCACTGCCTTGATCTAGTATTCAGCAGACTATGCTCCGTTTCTGAACTGACTAACACTCCTTTCCTCCTCTCAGATCACAACCTTATCACCTGCATGCTCTCCTCCATTAATTCAAACTCTGTGTTGCTGAAGTCCTCCAATCCTCCTCAAACCCACAGAAATATTAACACAATTAATCTTCAAGAACTTTCCACCTCACTCCAAAAACTGCTTTCACCTATTTCTGCATTCACCCCTCCTGAGATGGCTGTATCACACCTGAACGAGACTCTAGAACTAGCCCTTAATGAAGTGGCTCCAGCTACACATCACACTCCACGTAGTCCTAGATGTCAACCATGGCACTCTAAATTAACAAGACAACTACAAAACCTCACACGTAAACTTGAACGTCAGTGGTGTAAATCTCGTATTTCAAGTGATTTCCTCACATATAAGACTGGCTACCACTCTTATATGTGATCCAAGATGAAATGGTATGCTCTTTGGCAGCCAGTGACCTGCTCAGTTCTTTACCTGAACCCTCTGGCACTCTCTCTTCATTTGATCCCACAAATGAAGATGAAGTATCATCACTCTTCTCATTCTGCTTCTCTACTACTTCTCCTCTTGATCCTTTACCCTCACAAATAAGTTAAGCTCTGTCTCTGGTGCTCATCCCTACCTTAACTAACTGTGATCTCTCCCTCTACTGGTATTTTTCCTTCACTCTTCAAGCATGCAGTGATTACTCCTATTTTGAAACACAAAATTCTGACCCTAACTTTATCTCAAACTACCGCCCTATCTCTCAGCTCCCTTGTCCCTTGACATTACTCACTACTTATTCTTCTAGATCTATCTGCTGCCTTTGACACTGTTGACCACTCTCTTCTCATATAAACACTACAATCCCTAGGTCTTAAAGACACAGCCCTTTCTTGGTTCCTATCCTACTTATCTAATCGCTCCTTCAGTGTTCGCTTCTCTGAATCTACTTCCTCTTCGCTACCTCTTTCAGTTGGAGTACTACAAGGCTCAGTCTTGGGTCCTCTGCTTTTCTCTATCTATACCTCATCTCTTGGTAAACTAATCAGCCCTTTTGGATTTCAGTATCATCTGTACGCAGATGATACTCAAATCTACCTATCCTCCCCTGATTTGTCCCTATCTGTACTGGGCCGTGTCACTGAATGCCTAGCTGCCATTTCATCTTGGATGACATCTCGCTACTTCAAACTTAATATTTCAAAGACAGAGTTAATTATATTTCCACTGCCCAATAGTAGGTACCAACCTGACATCAATATCAATGTTAAAAACTCGACTATCTACCCTACCCCACAAGCTCGCTGCCTAGGTGTCATCCTTGACTCTGATCTGTCCTTTGTTCCCCACATTCAATCTGTCTCAAAATCATGTTACATGCATATAAAAAACATATCCACAATACGACCATACCTTACACAAGACACTGCTAAAACTCTAATCCGCGCTCTCATTATCTCCCGCATTGATTATTGCAATAGTCTCCTAACTGGTCCTCCCAAAATGAGACTCTCACCACTACAATCCATTCTGAATGCAGCAGCGAGGCTAATCTTCCTTGCTAGATGTTTATCATCTGCAGATCCACTCTGTCAGTCCCTCCATTGGTTACCTATATTCTACTGTATTCAATCTAAAATACTTTTACTCACACACAAGGCCATTAACCAAACTACACCAACGTACATGACTTTGCTTATCTCAAAATATCTCCCAACCCGACCTCTTCGCTCTTCACAAGATCTGCGTCTCTCATCTACACTCAGTACTCACTCCCACTCACGATTGCAGGACTTTCTTCGGGCTTCACCCACTCTGTGGAATGCCCTACCATGTACAATAAGACTCTCCTCTAGTCTCCAAACCTTCAAGCGTTCCCTGGAAACTCACCTCTTCAGGCAAGCGTATCAAATTCCAGAACCGCCCACATAACTTTCATAAACCTTCCTATCAAATTGCATCCACTCTGTATAGTCCACACATATCCTCACATGCCTTCTCATCCTTCCTCTCGATCCTGGTTCATCATTGCTGTATGACCATATCATACAGCCCACCAAGAACCTTTGCAATCTGGTGGACAACTATCCACCTATCCTTGTGTATCCATGCCAATTTCCCTATAGATTGTAAGCTTGCAAGCAGAGCCTTTCTACCTCTATGACTGTTTGTTATTACCCAGTTTTGTTATATCATTGTTTTGTTATATCATTGTTATTTCCAATTGTAAAGCACAACGGAATTTGCTGCGCTATGTAAGAAACTGTTAATAATAAATAAATATATGTTTAGGGATATTGATGAATGCAGTCTTGTCATTGATGAAGTTCTGATTTGATGTTTCAAGGTTTCTCAATATTCTTGTGATGGAAAAAATCCAAGGATAACTGAATAATCTTTGCTGCAAGCCAAAGTTAAGGTTGGCCGATCAGAGGCGATGGGTTTAACAGGCCTCCCTGGTCTTTAACATACTCCTGCTAAAAGTTTTCGTCTTGAGTACTGAGTGATCTGCCTCCTGTGCTTCCCCTTCATGTTGCAAGCTGGCAATTTCTAGTTTCAGATGTTAATATGGAGAAAATGGGTTAGGTAAGCTAGGGTCTGCTATGCAAGCAAACTATGAGGTTGTCATGATATGTATACAGCCAGAATTTACACTACTACAGCCAGGATTTGTATTATCTAGAGAGATTGAAGCCTAGTGTCTCTTTTGCACAGACTCCTGCAAGGAAGGAGGTATGAACTACACTGCACCCGGTATGCAGGTCACAGCCCCTGAACTGTTTCCTAGTGTGACAAGCTGGAATAGAAAATGGCCAAAGAAGGAAGGCCTGGTACACAAATCTGGAAGGTATTTGACAAAGGGAGAAAACAAAGAAGTACAGCTGAGCAGTGGCATCAGCAGCCCCTGGGCTGCAGCTCACACCACATAGTACAGGGGGAGAGCCATTTAGCACATATAAACATACATATTGCAGAGATGTATGTAACATACATGCAGAGATGTATGTAATATATGTGCTGGCTGCAGGTCCCCAGAATTCGGCAGCACTGTGTCTATCCCAGGCGCCGCTGCACCCAAGACGATGCATTCAGCTTCACTGTCCTTCAAAGCCTGCCCCAGACTCCTGTGAAATCAAGCCAATGGGAGTCTGGGGACAAGCTTCAAAGGAAGTGATGCATAATGCTGAGTCCCGGATACACACGGCGCTGTTATACACAGTGCTGCCATCCCAGGATAAAGTAAGCCAGCATATATATTACATACATCTTAAAATACAATTGTAAAGTGCAAAGGAATTTGCTGTGCTATATAAGAAACTGTTAATAAATAAACATGTATGTTTATATGTGCTAAGTGGCCTCCGCCCTCCAGCATGTAATCCTGGGGCTGCAGCTGAGAATCATGGAGCAGAATCAAAACCCAAATAGGAGAGTTAATTAACCAAACTGGAGTCAGTATCTATATAATAACTTAATAAGGTCTGTCCCATCTCCTGAATGCGCACACAGTGGGATAAGGGGAGTGTGCGCCAGCAGGGCAGGGTGGACTGGACAGTATGTGGGGTAGTATATTATGCCTTGAAAAAGATACCCTGGTAGGTATCGAAATGCGTTGGAAGGAATACAGGAACATGGACCTCACTGTGGTTTGCTGCTAGCAATGTGTTTCCGAGGACACCTGTTTTAACATACTGTTATAAGCTGTCAAAGTCGAAAAATATTGCAGAACACACAGCACGTATAAACTGCACACACATGCCCACTGCGCGTGCACTTGTTCTGCATTGCGTGCACATGTACGCACTTTGCGTATGGTCGCTCCCGTGGTCCTGCGCATCGGCGCGTGGTATGGGTATTTACGGCAGAGTTTGTGTACGCATGGAGGGCCACCAGAACACATTACATATTTAATCCAAATAGTGCACAATGTACACATAGCCTCCCTGCACCACATCAGAAAGTTATAGCTGTTTAAATGGTAACAGAACAAAGGGATTCACCTTTACAGGATAGGAGGGGACAGATCAAGGTTACAAGGTGGTGTTTGGTATCCAGCTGTAGGGTATTTTAAGGGAAACATTCCGGTGTTGGTTTGAGGAAGATCGCATGTTCCTGTGGATAGTTATGTGCAGGAGCAGAATATAGATATAAACTGTATTTACTGTGCATTATGTATGCGGCGGGAATCCAGAGGAGACCACCCACAAGAGTAGTGAAAATAGATATCGCCCACCTATTCAAACAGACCTATGACCTCTCCTGTACTGTAAATGACCATCCCTGTGTCCAATGGACAAAGAGATTACAGTATCCATTGTGTTATGTTTTGGATGAAGTGAATAAAGAGAGCCTGCAGCAGGCTTAGTCAGACAGAAGGCTCATAACGCTATCTATCAGATGGCGGAGGACCGGACCGGGTAGCACAAGCGAATCCACTCACGTATGTACATTGACTGTAGCCATTATTCTGTTATATTGTTTTGTATTGTAGTGTATAATTTGTATTGTAAACCCCCTTTCAGAAATAATCCACTGTGGTGTCGGAACCCAGCGGTAAAATCACAATTGATGTCGTGTCCTCATTGCCCTGCTAAGGTTTAAAGTGTAATAGCATCACACTGCATTGCTGCATAAGGTTTAAAGTGTAATAGTATTACACTGCATTGCTGCATAAGGTTTAAAGTGTTATAGCATCACACTGCATTGCTGCATAAGGTTTAAAGTGTAATTTCATTGCATTGCATTACTGTAAAGGTTTAAAGTGTATTTAAGGTGTGTTTAAGGTATAGCTTTCATTCCTGTAAAGATAATCAGCTTTATCAATTGGGGGCTCTCATGGGATATCACGTTCTTAATGATGCACTGTACATTACAAACGCGGCTGTAATTGACCAGCTCCAATGGACGCATTGAGAAGCTCATGAAAATAACATCCACGTTAATGTAATTTTGTGGTATCAGTAAGCCGCTGGTATGAAATTCAAGGGACAATGCGTTTCTCATAATATTTAAGATGCTAAAATGTATTTTTATTGTTGCAAAACAAAGTTCAAATAAGTCATATTGTATTTGATTCAGATTGGATTGTTTATCTGTTTAAGTAGGTTTAAAAGTATATTTAAAAGTTGTTGCATAACCTTGATATAGTGTTTTTTTAACTCAGGCCTAAAATAACTTCAGGTGCTTGTATGCTGTGTGATTTCTTTGTGACAAAGGAAGCCGCATGGTCTGTCCTCCATTTTGGACTAACCACATGGCCTGTCCACCATTTTGTGTAACCCTCATGGATGTGGAAGGGAGGGGAGAAGTGGCCATTTTGGGAAGGTCATTTTTTTCTAAATGGCTGATTTTCAGTCTGCTCAAGAATAATCAGCTCTCCCTGGTCACATCAATCACCATTTATGACTTACCAATGCATTTATTTAACCCATGCCATAGTCAATTACAAATAGTTTCAGCTGGGCCTAGTGAAAGTTAATAGTAAGATGAATACTTGATGTAAGAACGACACACAGATATAAACAACGTTTTTTTTCCTTTACCTCCAGGATTTAGTTAGAATCTGCTTGCTATAAGATAGCCATTGAAATGCAAATTAACCTGTGTAACTGCTTTTTCTTAGCAGTGGGAAAAAAACACCACTTTTACAGACAGCCAAAAGCACATAGCATTTATTATTATTATTATTATTATTATTATTCTTTATTTATATGGCGCCACAAGGGTTCCGCAGCGCCAACTTACAGAATACATAAACAAATAATCAAACAGGAAAACAGCAACTTACAGTTGATGACAGTATAGGACAAGTACAGGGTAAATAAACATAGTTACATCAGCAGATGACACTGGAATAAGTATCAGGTGGCAGAAGACTGCTGGATGTGGTGCAGTTGTAGATTATTAAAGTAAGAAAGGATAAACACATGAGGGAAGACGGCCCTGCTCGTGAGAGCTTCCATTCTAAAGTTCATATGCAAATTAGAAGCACTGAATGGTTAAAAGAGTCTCAGAAGACCAGTGAATGGTATATATATAATTATTATAATTATGTGTATATTTATATCAGTGTATGTTCTGCAAGATAGCTATCCAATCTGAATCATATCATTTAAATTATTGATTATTGCTAGAGTCATTATAGATCTGTGTGAAATAGGATATATTTGTTGCTATATAGGTAAATATATAGGTAAATTTGAAATAACAGTATTTTAAGGAAGTAAACGTAAAACACAAACACAGTCTGGCCTAGTTAAAAAGTTTCTACAGAAAGACACTGTGTTGTGTTAAGTGAGCGATTATAGGTAATATCGCTTACATTTATAGAAGTGTGGGATTTGTACTATTGCGGACGTACGGTTTTTGTACACGTGTCTCAGACAAAGTACGGGACTGCGTACGCAACGTAAAGACATACGCAAGGTCGCGTGTTTACGCAACGTGCATAAGGGTATGGCCGCTAAGTACAAATTACACAATAGTATCGTTTAGTTTAAAGGCGGGACAGTAGCCACGCTACATTAGCATAAATTGCTCGGTTTTCCAAGATTTAGTTTAAATAAAACCTTTTTTACTGCATTGCCTCTGGTACTAAGGCTGTTTATCTGAATGAAAGATAATTTTCTGTACAGAAAAACCAAAGTGTATTTGAGTGAACGAACGTGAGTGAGCAAACATAATAAAGGTTTTGTGGACCCAGGAAATTCGGGATACCGTCGAGTGGTACACCAAGTGAGTGGAGACTTGGTGGCGTGAGATAGCTGACTCACGTTAATATAGATTGAAGTGCAAAGGAGCAAGGTAGCAGAGTACCGCGGCCCAGGAGGTCAGCGAGGTTTAGAGTACCGCAGCCCAGGGGGTTAGCGAAGGTTTACCCATTTAGCCTGAAAATCGATTCCAGTGGTCGTACGGCGGATAAGTAACAAGTACCTATACGCTATGCAATTGGACCGCGCGTTCGTGGGTGCAATATTTAGCGCAACGTGATACCCTTTTTACGAGCTTTGTGTAAAATCGAGGTATCATTAGCTCTATATATGGCATACGCAAGCGTGATTTGTGTATAATAAAGGTTTAGGGAGTTGTCGCTGGTCTCTCTCAGGAAATCTCCAACAACTTATATTTACTGGAAAGGGTAAGTT
The DNA here is from genome assembly GCF_028390025.1 of Pseudophryne corroboree. NCBI lineage: Eukaryota > Metazoa > Chordata > Amphibia > Anura > Myobatrachidae > Pseudophryne > Pseudophryne corroboree. Next base: position 224,506,147 of record NC_086450.1, read on the forward strand.
ATTCCCAGATACTTCCAGTAAATAGAGGTTACATAGGGCCCTAGGTTGGGTACATTGCCTTCGCTATCGACAGTGTATGGTAGTACTGGCCAACGTAGACGGTGAGCGGGTGAAGAGCGCTCAGAGAACTTTCACCGTTGCCTTATATTGAGTATTTTGTTTTTTTGTGGGATTAGCCGAAAGGACAATACCTGCAAAATATGGGGGCCAGTTGCTCAAATAATGGACGTTCAACCAGGGTTCAGGTTGACATACCGCGGTCCAGGGGGTCAGCGGGGTTCATAATGTGTGAGATGTATGGACCACACAGAGAAGTTTTGTGCAATGTATGGGAACGTATGACTGCGGGAGATAGGGAACCAATCCCTAAGGTAGGCAGTTTTGAACCAGAGGTATTGCAGAATTTAAGGATTAGGATATGTCTGATAAAATCCCGAAAACAAAGGATTAAACATACAGACTGTTTAAATTTATGGCAACAGGAGGGGGATATGCAAAAGGAATTAGCTCGCGCAGTAGGTTCCAAACCTAGCAGGAAAACAATGGCGACCGCACCACCACTACAGTATATTGCGGGGGAGAAGATGGCTACAGTCAATGGTATATCCGTAAAATATAGTAGTATGTAAAAACAATGTATTAACCCTAATTATTATTATTTTTTTGCAAGATGTATCCTGTTTTCTTTTTTGAAGTCTTTTCAAGGTTATAGGTCACAAGAGGATGATGGACTTGCTGGCAGATCAGTTCCTGTATTTATTTGCAGAGAGAGAGAGACATAAGATGCATTGGAGGGAATGGTAATTGTATCGCTGGCCTGTAACTGTAATTGTATGTAACCGTATGTTTTAACTGCTTACTGTATGAGTTGTAACTATAGGTATACTGTACTTTGTAATATATATATTGAATCTATATCTTTTTTTTTAATAACAAATATATCCAGCCAAATCGCAGCTCTCCTCCAAGCAGTCACCTCGCTGCAGGAAACTCAGGTGGGGCCTGTCCAACCAGGTAGTGCAGTAACAATATTTCCCAATCAAAGAACGGGCGAGGTCACAGCTACCGGTAAGTGTGAGACAGTTAATTGCACAGAGACAACAACACCTCACTGTAAACAGATTAGGAACGGAATGGTAGAATTACACCCTGTCTTGGAAATAGTAACTCCCAATGGGGGAACCGATAGTCAGGGAGTAATCCTCACCAGGAATAATGCAATATATTGCTCGTGGCCCAAAGATGAGCTGCGATCAATCATTTCAGAATTCCCCGACCCTCGGAAGCATGTAGCCAGATGTCAAAAGTTTATCAGAGATCAGGGTAATGCGTATGAACCGACAAACCAACATTGGCGGACATTTTTGAAAGCGTGCCTACCCCCTAATATTGACACCCAAAAAAAAAAAATTACCACTGATTGTAGGCTAGAGTCGGATAGTCCTATGACTGACAGAAACAATCAGGAAAATATAGAACAAATTAATAGGCAACTAGAGTTATGTTTCCCCACTGAGTGGAGAAGAATTTTCTCCATAAAACAGAGGGAAAATGAAATGACATCTGAATATTTCCATCGGGCCCTGCAAATAATGGATTTATACATGGGGGTATCAGATACAGGGAACGATACGAATAACAGGAAGGCAGCTGTGTCTGTGCTAATGGACGGACTCGATAAGACAGTAAGGGACAGAGTACAAACATCTTTGCCTAATTGGAGAAGGGTCGCAGTAGCTTGCCTTAGAGAGTGCGCAATTGTACACCACAAAAATATTGTTAGGCGTAGAAAACAACAAGAGGAGATGCTGAGGATTGAAAGTATGCAGGCTCTTACACCAAAGTCTCATCAGCCCTAGCCCCAAAACCCTAGTAGTAACAAAAGATAGAGAATATGTTACATTTGTAAAAATAAAGGACATTTTGCTAGAGATTGTAAGAGTAGTACAGCACATAGCCAATATAGACCCCTAGACAGAATAAACAAGCCACGTTATCAAACACCTAGACTGGATCAAGGGACATATAGTAAGGAATCACGATACAGTATAGAAAAACACAGATTCGGTTAATGGGAAGAACAGAATAAATGCAACTTTACCATTTTGACAGAACTTACTGGGGTTAGGAGGAGGCCTCTAAACTTCTGCTTCTCTCTCTAGCAGAAGTGACCTCTAAGTAACTTAAAAGGAGTTTTGTTAGAGATCATATACATATAGAGTGCTCCCATCCAGGAAGCACAAAATATGTTGGATACCCACGAAGACTAATGTTGCATTTCACTGTTTTAGATGCATGTCCATCACAGGTAGAGGAAATTATCTCAAAGATACCGGGTTCCCTATGAACTTAGAATGGACAAGACACTGGATTGATGGCTAAGATAGTCCCAGTAGAGATATAACATACATAGAATTTTTTTTAGGGGAACAGACCGATTAGGGAATCATTCCCCGTAGTGCCCAATCCAGATGTCAAACTTTGTAAAACCTTCTTTGCCTCTACAAACTTATCTGTTACTAAACTCTGTGATTTGTCTCCAAAGTTTCCTCTTCATCTCTTGCGTTCACCGACAGGATTACAGTTCAAACGTCACATGCCTATTCGGTCTTTTCAGAGTTCTGCCCAAACCCAGTATATCTCACCCATAGGGACACCAGTATCAGTGTGCCTGGTCATGCACAAAGGGTGGAGAATGGGAATACTGGTGAAGGGAGACTGTGCATAGATACCGATATACATAATGGTGTGACAGCCTGATGGTGAACGCAAATCTGACAAATTTTCTTTTTATTATTTCCCCTCTCTCTTCACTTTCCACAGATGGTTTACTTCACACAACTGATAATACACAACAGTTAAACTCATTGAAATGCAAGATTTATGTTCCCTACAGAAAGGTCGCTGACCCGGAGAGAACCCGTGACAAAGAGCAGAGAGTAGAGAACATCGTATCACTGGAGTGTCTGTTCCGGGAAGGTTGAGAGGCAGGACTGTTGAGACGGCACCTGAGCGCGGAGAACAACAAGACCAGAGGCGGCTGTCGCACCAGTTTTTCCTTTTTATTATTTTCTCCATCTCCCACTACCCTCCTTCTCTACTTCTCTTTCTCCCCCCTTCTTGTTTCCTTTATCTTCCCTTAACAAGATGGACTTACCCCAAGAGACTGCGTTCCGGGTTTTCCTGTTAATCCTGTTGTTGACCAGGACAGTCTGTTTCGGTGAGGATCCCAGAGAGGTCGAGAAAGGATCTGGAATGGGTTCTGATTACGTGGATGGATTTGTAGAATTCCAAGAGCAACACATCACTCAAGCAAAGGCGAGTATCAGAAAATGATCTGGTAGTCAGGGAGCTCGGAGGCACTGTGAAGGGTTATTGGCTGAGGAAAATTGCATTTGTAAGAATTGTGAGAACATAGTCGAGGATGGGTGCATCCAGAGATGTCAGTCCAGCCTTAATATCAACATGGACTGTCATCCGTTGAGTGATTACCACTCACTAGTGGGTAAGGTCTTAAACCAGACAGAATATTGGGTGTGCTCACAAGTACCTTAAGGTCAGAGCAAGTCAGGATTAGTACCGTACCCTTTAGCAATAGATGAGGTACTCGAATTATGGGGTGGGAGGCCGGTGGACAAGAAATTCAATATTCCTAGACCCCTAGTTTGAAGCTCCACCAGTATCATGTAGATAGATCCTTATTATGTTTCAATATTTCCAATTACCGAAAACCAGGAAATTGGGAAGTGACATGGAATAACCAGACCATGCCCTTTTCGCACAGAGCTGATAGGATACCCATAGACTCTGAACTTGTACGCCAAATAGCCAACAGTGGAAGGTATTTTCGGTATAGGTATACTCGAGGAAGCAAGACCATGTGGGTTGGAAAAGTATCACCAGGGTACTGTGCTCATATCATCCAGCCCGATACTTGCACTGAGCAGATGGGAGAACTAGGGATTGGGTTTTTCACTTGGAAAGTTTGTAATATGGTAATGTCATATTCTGTCCCATATGTTATCCCCGATGATGCCTATTTCATATGTGGGAGGAAGGCGTATAAGTGGCTTGTTCCGAACTCAGAGGGATTGTGTTATGTTGGAAGAGTGTTGCCAGAGGTCATGACCATAACCCATGATAAGATGAAAGATGTTCACCACAGTGCTCAGGCTCCTTATGCTCATACTCACTATGAACACATCGTCAAGAGACACCTCATAGATAGGACAGAGCACGTAGCCTCTGATTTGATCCACGAATCCACCGGGATTCAATTCTTTCTCGCATTAGACATCACCCGTACTGCCAGTGGAATTATAAACTATAGGTATATCCATGCGCTAGCGAACTTGATAGATAATATCACTGAGATGTATGACGACACCTTCAGGTATATGGGTAGGGAGTTACAAGCTTACAAGACAGAACTGATCCAGCACAGGATGGTCCTCAATTATATCACAGCCGTGACGGGTGGGCACTGTGTCACTTTGGCAACTCAATATGGTGTGAAGTGCTGCACGTATATTACAAACAGCACTGACGACCCCACAGAGATTATCGATCAAAAGATGGATGATATATTGCAGTTGAAGTGGGAGTTACGGAGGAGACACAACCTTACCCTGACCGCTGTGGGTAATGAGCTGACCGGCTGGGTCTCATGGTTGAACCCACGAAATTGGTTCTCAGGATAAGGAGAGTGGGCTCAAAATGTTATTATGAGTGTAGGGAAGTTTCTCCTTTGTAGCCTGGGAGTCGTCATGATTATTGGCTTGATATTTAGGTGTGTTCGAATTCTAACGCGGCGCAAGCACGGCACAAATTTGATGAGTTTAAGGAGCAGGGGCATTGTTACAGCAGTAGATTTAATTTACAACCCATCCATAGAGACCGCGTTATGATAAGGATTGCAAATGAATTCCATGGCCTGTTTCTTTCACCCGTTTTTCCTTTGTCTCCCCCTCTGCCCAGATACACCGATCCAGAAAAGACATCGACCCTACCCAAGAATGATTATGAAAATGTTATGTGAATGTATTTTAGATATGTGTCTTATCTTCATCTCTACAACCTTCAGTTAATGACACATAGTCGACAGGTGATATCCACATATACTAGCACTCACATATGTTCCCCCTCCATGTATCATCAACTAAATGTGCACCCCATTTGTTGGAACAAGAAGCCGAAAAGAGCTCGGTAGTGTTTGTTGGCCCACTTACAGACCCTTAATACGGGATAAGAAGGATTTAATGTATACTTCGCAATACCTTGAAGCTTATCTAGAACATATACGGCACGATGATACATGCCCCTCAGACATGGATTCATACATACATGCTTTTTACTATCCCACTAGGTCATACATTTCCCGCCTTCAACTCTCCTCCGACCATCCAATCGTCTGTAGATATTGTATTGATATTTTTCTGTTTAGTGATTAGATAGTGGCAGTTATTGGTGACTGCCAAAGGGTGGACTGTCAAAGTCGAAATATATTGCAGAACACACAGCACGTATAAACTGCACACACATGCCCACTACGCGTGCACTTGTTCTGCAGTGCGTGCACATGTACGCACTTTGCGTATGGTCGCTCTCGCGGTCCTGCGCATCGGCGCGTGGTATGGGTATTTACGGCAGAGTTTGTGTACGCATGGAGGGCCACCAGAACACATTACATATTTAATCAAAATAGTGCACAATGTACACATAGCCTCCCTGCACCACATCAGAAAATTATAGCTGTTTAAATGGTAACAGAACAAAGGGATTCACCTTTACAGGATAGGAGGGGACAGAACAAGGTTACAAGGTGGTGTTTGGTATCCAGCTGTAGGGTATTTTAAGGGAAACATTCCGGTGTTGGTTTGAGGAAGATCGCATGTTCCTGTGGATAGTTATGTGCAGGAGCAGAATATAGATATAAACTGTATTTACTGTGCATTATGTATGCGGCGGGAATCCAGAGGAGACCACCCACAAGAGTAGTGAAAATAGACATCGCCCACCTATTCAAACAGACCTATGACCTCTCCTGTACTGTAAATGACCATCCCTGTGTCCAATGGACAAAGAGATTACAGTATCCATTATGTTATGTTTAGGATGAAGTGAATAAAGAGTTGCAGCAGGCTTAGTCAGACAGAAGGCTCACAACGCTATCTATCAGATGGTGGAGGACAGGACTGGGTAGCGCAAGCGAATCCACTCACGTATGTACATTGACTGTAGCCATTATTCTGTTATATTGTTTTGTATTGCAGTGTATAATTTGTATTGTAAACCCCGTTTCAGAAATAATCCACTGTGGTGTCGGAACCCAGCGGTAAAATCACAATTGGTGTCGTGTCCTCATTGCCCTGCTAAGGTTTAAAGTGTAATAGCATAACACTGCATTGCCCTGCTAAGGTTTAAAGTGTAATAGCATCACACTGCATTGCTGCATAAGGTTTAAAGTGTAATAGCATCACACTGCATTGCTGCATAAGGTTTAAAGTGTAATAGCATCACACTGCATTGCTGCATAAGGTTTAAAGTGTAATATAATTGCATTGCATTACTGTAAAGGTTTAAAGTGTATTTAAGGTGTGTTTAAGGTATAGCTTTCATTCCTGTAAAGATAATCAGCTTTATCAAAGCATACCGTCTACTATTTTGTGAGTAGACAATACATCTCTGTGAGAGTCCATTTCATTGTTTGTATGTTTTGAATTAAAAAAAATATATTTTATTAAATGTACTACACTATTGGAACTTCTTTGCATTCTTTGAGGTGAAGATCATCAGCATACGAATCTGTGTGGCTGTGTCCGCTCCATTAGAAGTGCAAATGTCTACCTGAATAGTAGACCATCTATAGGGGTAGACGTATCTATAGCCTTCATTGTATACCTATATGTTAATTTTTTGTAATTCTGCACCATGATGTTTTTAATTTTTTTTTTTATTTTGAGGTGTTTATTCCAGAGAATACTGCTGGAAAACATTGTGATATTATCCAACCAGTTCTCATCCTTGAATGAGTTAGGACAAGTGATCGAATACCCAGGTGGCAACAATCTTTTTTTCTGTATATGTTTTAAGGTGTTGGTGACCCTTTATATACCATCGGTTTCTGAGCTGCTGTAGGTGAAAAAAGCGCAAAATATTTCCTTTTCTATCCAATGTTTTAGTATGTGGGGCATGGTGAATGAGGTGACAGGGTCCCTTTAGTTGACCAAAATGAAGAAATATGCAGCAAAAGTCGAGGAGACACTGTAACACTTGATACTTTGACCCCAAATAATGCTAAGAATGAGATTTAACTTGAGATTGTTTGGAACTCTTACCTCTCTGATGTTAGCAGTCAAGCGACACCAAATTTTACAGACTATAGATTAGATGTTCCTCATTACTGCTACTAGAAACCAGAGAAGTGTCAACAGTAGGAAAGGAAACGGTGGAGAATTGGGCACTTGACTCATAAAAGGAAGAGCTGACTCTACTGTGTGACAATTATTAAATATCTATGGATGTGTTGACAGGGAATTTTCTTTAATGTGCAACTATATTTGGATGTTAGTATTGTGTATTACATATACTCCATACTATGTTCTTCAATATATCAAGCCTTGGAGAGTGATAATTAGCATGGTGAGAAAGTGCCAACCAATCAGCTCCTAATTGTAATTTTTCAAACACAGCCTGTAGCATGAAAGTTGGGAGCTGGTTGGTTGGTACTTTATCACCGTGCTATTTATCACTCTCCAAGGCTTGATAAATGGGGGACAAAGAGCATAAACCGAGAAAGACCACATTTGTGGGTTAAAAAGGGTGTGGTTTATTACAATTAATAACATTAGTAGTAAACATGAATTGTCTTTATTTAATGGGCGATTTATTTTTGTGGAAATGTCAGAACATTATTTATACAGATGATTATTTCAAAGGGACAAATCATAACAGTTATTACATATTAATAGATTCTAAAACAAATGAACACTTGAAAAGGGACTACTTAAAGCAGTGATTAAGTTTTAAAACTATAATTGATTATGCACATGTTAAAACTACAGTATGGGATAATGTAGCCTCAAGAGTAATGAATTAATTAAATTCTTTCCTATGATAAGTGACTCTTTCTCCCTAGTGCTTTCCCAGCCTCATTTTGATTCACAAACCAGTTTTTCTAATGAGAAAATTTGCCAAAATACAGTGCCTTGCTAAAGTATTCACCCCCTTTGTATTTTTCATGTTTTGTTGCCTCACAACCTGTAATTAAAATGGATAGTTTGAAGGTTTGCATCATTTCATTCACAGAACATGGATACAACTTTAAAGATTTTTTTTTTTATTGTGAAGCAAATAGCAAATAGGACAAAAAAACAGAAAACTTCAGCATGCATAACTATTCACCCCACTAAAGTCAGTACTTTGTAGAGCTACCTTTTGCGGAAATTACAGCTGCAAGTCGTTTTGGATAAGTCTCTATGAGCTTGCCACATCTTGCCACTGGGATTTTTGCCCATTCCTCAAGGCAAAACTGCTCCAGCTCCTTCATGTTGGATGGTTTCCGCTTGTGAACAGCAATCTTTAAGTCTGACCACAGATTCTTAATTGGATTGAGATCTGGGCTTTGACTAGGCCCATCCAACACATTTAAATGTTTCCCCGTAAACCACCTGAGAGTTGCTTTAGCAGTATGCTTCGAGTCATTGTCCTGCTGGAAGGTGAACATCTGTCCCAGTCTTAAATCACAGGTAGACTGAAACAGGTTTTGCTTAAGAATATCCCTGTATTTAGCACCATCCATCTTTTCCTCGACTCGAAACAGTTTCCCAGTCCCTGCTGCTGAAAAACATGCCCACAGCATGATGCTACCACCACCATGTTTCACTGTGGGGATGGTGTTCTTGGGGTGATGGGATGTGTTGGGTTTGCGCCAGACATAGCATTTTCCTTGGTGGGCGAAAAGTTCAATTTTAGTCTCATCTGAACACAGCACCTTCCTCCATACATTTAGGGAGTCGTCTACATGCCTTTTGGCAAACCCAAAACGTGCCTTCTTATTTTTAACACAAAGTAATGGCTTTTTTCTGGCCACTCTTCCATAAAGCCCAGCTCTGTGGAGTGTATGGCTTATTGTGGTAACAAGCACATATACACCAGTCTCTGCTGTGGAACTTTGCAGGTCCTTTAGGATTACCTTTGGTCTCTGTGCTGCCTCTCTGATTAATGCCCTCCTTGCCTGGTCTCTGAGTTTTGGTGGCTGGCCCTTTCTTGACAGGTTTGTTGTGGTACCATGTTCTTTCCATTTGAAGATGATGGATTTGATGGTGCAACTGGGGATCATCAAAGATTTGGATATTTTTATATAACCCAACCCTAACTTGTACTTTTCAACAACTTTGTCCCTGACTTGTTTAGAGAGCTCCTTGGTCTTCATGGTGTGATGCCTCTTGCTTAGTGGTGTTGCAGCCTCTGGGGCCTTTCAGAAAAGGTGTGTTTATACTGACAGATCATGTGACACTTAGATTGCACACAAGTGGACTTCATTTCACTAATTATGTGACTTCTGAATAATTTCTACCACATTCAAGCTTGTAAGATGGTGTTAAAGATTCTTCTTTTAATACATTTTTTTTTTTGCAAATGCCGAAGTGATCTGCAAACATAGTAATGTCTGCAGTTTTATTAAAAATAGTAGTAATAATAATAATAATAATAATAATAATGAATCCCATTTTTATTACTTTAGAATGTTCTGTTTTATCATTATTTTGTTTATAGTTTCAAAGAGAAAAAAAAACTACACATAACATAGGAGCAGACCAACATAGATGTGAAAGAAAGTAAATCACTATCAGGATACAAACCAAAAGATGAGATAGACTTAACGTTTACATAAAGCAGAATATATAAAACAGAATAACAAAAAAAGAAATACGAGATTGTAAAGGCAAACCATAATCAGAAAACACAATTCAGTCATATAGAAAAGGGAAAAAACAAATGGGGTGTTGCCAATAAGTGAAATGCTAAAAATGTAAAAAAAAAGGTGAAAAAAGGTGAAAAAAGAGAATTTTTTACAGAGGAACATAGCAATTGAATCAGAAAAAAGCCCTGAATGTCCTCATGAAGAATGAATGGTGGGGATGGGTCTAGCAAAGGAATAACAGGACCCCAGACCTAAAGGAATTGGTGATTTAAGCTGTAATTTTCTCCATTGCAGCCAAATGTCAAATGTTAATGATAACTGCAGTGAAAGTGGGAGGAGCATTGTTTTTCCAATGAGAGGTAACAAAACATCCAGCTGCATCAAATATTTGGGTAGCCGATATATCCACATACTTGTCTAAGGAGTCGCAGGGAAGACCGAAGAGTAAAGTCCATGAGTTAGCTTGTATGGAGGAGTGTAAGACAGTTCAAATGTGAATAAAGGTATCTAAATTTGTGCAACGTTTCCAACAGAGGGTAGAGGATGAGTAATATGAAGTCTAGTTGGGACCATGTCCAATGGTAAGAAATTTTATAAGAGTTTACTATAACTAACGTAGATATTAAGTATTTAGCAATCCGCTCCCTAATCTGCTCCCTAAGCAACTTCCTCAGAGGGCAGCTGAATCATCGTCTCACTACAGCAGGATATGGAGGGCTCAATCGAGAAGGTAAGAGATCATACCCAATTGTAAAGGTCTACTGTAACAGATGGGTTCAAAGGAATTCAGGGGGTGAAATAGACCCAAGCGGTGGAGAGAGGTGAAGAAAAATAAAGGACGCAATTGAAGGGATTAACTTCAGGAAAGGATATTTTTGACTGCAGGTCATCTAAAGACATCAGCACATCCATCACAATGCAGATACCCCAAAACACCCAGAGTGTAGAGCAAAGAGGGTACAAACCAAGAGGAAAGGTGGGGTTTCCCCAAGTAGGGTAACACAGGTAAAGAGTAAAAGGTCATTTTGAAAAGTTCCGTACTGGAGTACCAATTTTGAAATGTAAAATTAACAACCAGTTCGACACAACAGACTAGAAGCCAAAGATGAGGGGAGATACCTAAAAGAGGTGGTGGGGGGGGGGGGAAGCAAAGATGCTACTGAATGCATAGTAAGTTCCAAGTCTATTCAAAGCAGGTGACTAAAGGAAGTGACCCATGTGACAGCCTGGCTAAAGTGGGTGGCTAAATTATAAAGTTTAACATCAAGTAAACTTCGACCACCATTCATGGTGGCTCAATACAAGTTGACAAAGCTATTTCTAGGAATTTTAGTTCTCCAGACAAACTGTCCAAATCAATTATGGTTCTTGGAAAGCACAGTAAGGAACCTTTTATAGGCAACATCTTGAACACGTAAAAGAGCATTGGCAGGAGATTAATTTTGAGGACAGCAAACCTTCTGAGCCATGAGACGATGTGGCCACCCTACTGCAATATCTTTGCTTTTATGGAGGAAAGGACAATGTAGTAATTTTCTTTATAGACCAAATCATAACTACAAGTTAGAAAAACTAAACTTAGCATAATTTGGTTGTCCTCCAAGCAAAGTAATAGTTATGCTGCAGGTAATCTAAGAGGTGGACAGGGTATAAACTGTCAGAGCCTCAGTTTAAGTGTAGTTAATGTTCTATCATAAGATGGTCCCATAAGTATATAGGATTTCAAAAAGGTTTGGAAGAGTAATAAGTGAGGTAAAAAAAGGGGAAGCAAGACATTAGCTGTGAAGATTTTGAACTCTTTGGTGCCTATTTTGATGCCAGCAATATCCTGGGAGAGGTGGATCCTGGCAGCCAGGAGTTCTACTATTAAAGCAAATATTAAGTGGTATAATGGACACCTTTGTCCATTGGAGACAGAGAAAGACTCAGAAACAAAACTATTCAGTGAAAGTGTAGCAGAAGGGTGAGAATAGAGAGCACAAATCCAATTGAGACAGGTCCCACCAATACCAAAGTGAAGTAGAGTTTCATGCATGAAGGATAAGTCATTTCTATTAAAAGCATTCTCTGCATCCATAGAAAGCAGAAGGACAGGGATCCTAAAAGATTTCATAGAATGGATAAGGGGAATCACACACAAGCGGCGGGATGTAATGCCGCCTGAGTCCGGCAGCTGTGTGGGATACCGGCTGAACTGGGACTTTTTTAAAGGGGCAGTCACTTACAAGGTAAAACCATGCCTTGTAAAAGATTGCCCCTTGAAAAAAATGTCCAAGTTCAGCCGGCATCCCGCACGGCTGAAGTACTCGGGCGGCATACATACCGCCTCTGATGTTGTCTTGCCAGCCCAGAGTAAAACCAACTTGGTCAAGAACCACATTTTAGAAAAAAATTAATGGCAGCATTTAAAAAAGAAATGGGGTGGTAAATGGACACAGTGAGTGAGGTCTATACTCTCCTTGTGAATCACAATACACTTAGCTTCAAGAACTTGTCTTGAAAAGGAGTTATTTTTTTAAATACTATTGAACAAAGTGGACAGATGGGGTTAGCAAATTTTGCAAATATTTATAAGAGGAACATATGAGTGCATTATGGGATTTAATTTGCTTAATGACAGAGCAGATCTCTTGTTCACGAATCTCAGCACCCAGTGCTTCTTAAGCCTCAGTGGAGAGATAAGGTAGGCTGCAGTGAGAGGAAAATTGCTGGAATGTGCGGCTGAAATCCTGACAAGGGGCGTTAAGTAGTCTAACCCTACCCGAACCCTCTCTTTTAGGTATCTAACCCTAACCCTCCTCTCCGAGTAGTGCCTAAACCAAACCCCCCCTCCCCACAACCTAAACCTAACCCTCTACATCGCATCCTAGCTGTCACGATCCGGGTGTCTGGTCGCCATTTTCTGCCAGTTAGGTGTCTCCTGAGATTGGCTCAGCGTGCCAGGCTCGGGTCATAACTATGTTTTGGTTACATTTCATTGTTATGTTACCTACAGTGCCTGCTCAGCGGCCTTCTTAGTGTATTCACCTGGCTCGGTGTGGCACTCTCTGCCTGGTGCGGCCGTCACCGCCGCACCTGTGGTCCTGCCGCATGGAGACTGAGTGTGACGTCCTCTGTGTACCGCGGCCGCTGCTGTCATCCCTTTGCCCGCAGTACCTGTAGCGTGGAGTCTTCTGCTGCCGCGGCCTCCGCCGCCATTATTGTTTGGCACATGGTTCTTTTCCCCTTCAACCTCTGTTCATGGGCGCAGCCATGTTGGATGGGGTCACATGTCAAGTCTCTCACCAATCCGCAGCACTGCTGGTGCCTGTGTCAAGTTGTTAGCCAATGCCTGTTCACCACTGGGTATAAATATCCTGTCCCAGCAGCCAGGAAATTGTCAGTGCTTCAATTGTCTTCCAGTCTGCAGTTTCACCAGTGACTCTCCTGTGTTATACTCTGCGGTACAGCCTGACTCCCCTGTGTCCATACTCTGCGGTGCAGTCTGCTTCTCCTGTGACAACTCTCTACAGTGCAGCCTGCTTCTCTTGTGACAACTCTCTACAGTGCAGCCTGCTTCTCATGTGATAACTCTCTGCAGTGTAGCCTGCCTCCCCTGTGATAACCCTCTGCGGTGCAGTCTGACTTTCCTGCTGTTGCACCCGGTGTCGGCAGAGTATATTCTTTGGCTAACAGTAGCTATTCTCCAGAGGAACTCTCCTCACATGGTTCTCAGTATTCCACATTGAGGCTAAGTGCTATTCCTGTGATCTCTAGCATCATTCCTGTATTTCTTCAATGCTCTCAAGCATCACTAAACACCCACAACTACTCTTACAAGTTCTGGTCTCAAACCAGCTGAAGTCCAGAGACTTGCTTCATGTTTATTGTTCTGTTTAATTTTTCATGACTTTTATTATTTAATAAAAACCTTTAAAGTCATCTCCGGTTGTCGTAGTCACGCCTTCGGGCATTGGTGCTGCAGCTCCCGCACATGTCTAGGAGTCCCATCATACCTCCTAAGTTTCAGTACCCGTCAGCCCCTGCAACTGAGGCTTCCCGTTACCAACACCAGCCCTCAGTTGTGACAGTAAGCACTGACCTAATGAAGCCGGTCGGAGATCAAGTCGAAGGGACTAGCCCATTGCAAGAACTGGCAGCCCGCTTTGAACATCAGGAGGCTGCACAAGGCCATGTCATCCAATGTCTTCAGGACCTCTCCTCCCGGCTGGATGAAATTCAAGCAACCCTCTGTGGGTCAGGGGCATCCAGTGTACCAACTGTAGCACCTGTGGTGGTGTCCCCACCCGCTATACCCATTTCTGCTCCACGGCTCCACTTGCCGACACCTACTAAATATGACGGATCCCAGAAAGCCTGCAGGGGTTTCCTAAACCAGTGTGAGATACACTTTGAGTTGCAACCGGGCAGTTTTCCTACAGATCGCACTAAAGTTGCTTATATAATCTCTCTTCTCACTGGCTCCGCCCTTGACTGGGCATCACCTTTATGGGAAAGATCAGATACGCTGTTGTCGTCCTACTCAGATTTCGTGGCAACTTTGAGACGCATCTTTGATGAGCCAGGTCGAGTATCTTCAGACTCTTCTGAAATCCTCCGGCTACGTCAGGGGACACGAACTGTCGGCCAGTATTTAGCTCAATTCCAGACTTTGGCGTCAGAAGTTTCCTGGAATGAGGAATGCAGCTTTCTGGCAAGGCTTGTCTGAATGTATTAAAGATGAGCTCGCTACTAGAGACTTGCCCTCGAAATTGAATGAGCTCATATTGCTCTGCACCAAGGTTGACCTAAGGTTCCGTGAAAGGGCTATAGAGCGAGGCAGATCAACAATTCATAAGACTCCTTCTACTCCTCCTCCTCGCCAGCCATCTCCGCCCAAAGACGAACCTATGCAGATAGGTCACTCACGATTATCTCCAGCTGAGCGCAGAAGACGTCTATCTCACCATCTTTGCCTGTTTGGGCTGCACCGTCTCACCTCATTACCGCCTGTCCCGAGCGTCCGGGAAACTCCAGGTCCTAGCCCGCCAAGGAGAGGGTCGGCTAGGAGCAATGAATTCCTCTCCGTCTTCAAGTGACTGCAACCTCTCAGTTTCTCTTCAGGTGGCTCAACGTACCAAGAATCTCGTTGCTTTGTTTGATTCTGGAGCAGCCGGAAACTTTATAACTGAGAAGTTCGTTAAGCAGTGGTCTCTACCCACTGAGAGAATTTCATCTCCTATATCTCTAACTGCCGTGGACGGTAGTAAGATTTCTAATGCGGTGATTACCTCCAAGACCCTACCTATCCGTCTGACGGTAGGGGCTCTGCACACCGAACTGATTTATTTTCTGGTAATCCCAAGGGCCACGCATCCTGTGGTTCTAGGCCTCCCATGGCTTCGTTTGCATAATCCTCAAGTTGATTGGAGGACTATCCATATCCTGGCATGGGGTCCTTCCTGTTCTGAGTCATGTCCACGCAAAGTGCGCCCAGTTTGCAAATCCTCTTCTAAGTCTCCTGATGTTCCACCTACTCCATATCAGGATTTCACCGATGTATTCAGTAAGTCATCATATGATATTCTTCCTCCCCATAGAGAATGGGACTGCCCAATTGATCTCATCCCAGGGAAAACTCCTCCTCGTGGACGCACATATCCATTGTCCTCGACTGAGACCCACTCTATGGAAGAGTATATTAAAGAATCTGGCCAAAGGGTTCATCCGGCCTTCATCTTCTCCAGCTGGCGCAGGCTTCTTCTTCGTAAAGAAGAAAGATGGTGGCCTGCGGCCTTGTATCGACTACCGGGGTCTGAATGACATCACAGTGAAAAATCGGTACACTCTGCCGCTTATCACCGAGTTGTTTGACAGCGTCAGTGGAGCAACCATTTTTACAAAGTTAGATTTAAGGGGTGCTTATAATCTCATCCGAATCCGAAAGGGAGACGAGTGGAAGACCGCTTTTAACACCCGTGATGGACATTATGAATACCTCGTCATGCCCTTCGGACTCAGCAATGCTCCAGCGGTATTTCAACACTTCGTGAATGAAATCTTTAGAGACATTCTTTATCGACACATTGTGGTTTATCTCGATGATATCCTTATCTTTGCGAATGATCTGGAGGAACATCGATACTGGGTTAAAGAAGTTTTGTCCCGTCTTCGTACTAATCAACTGTATTGCAAACTGGAAAAATGCGTCTTTGAAGTTAAATACATCCCATTCCTGGGGTATATTGTGTCCAGTTCTGGCCATGAGATGGACCCCGAGAAGCTTCAAGCCATTCAAGATTGGCCGATTCCTGTAACCCTCAAAAGCATCCAGAGACTCCTAGGTTTCACCACCTATTACAGGAAATTTATTAGAGACTTCTCCACCATTGCAGCACCTATTACTGCGCTTACAAAGAAAGGTGCTAACCCTTCCAAGTGGTCAGAAGAAGCCGTTCAAGCCTTCCATCAGTTGAAACAGAGTTTCATCTCTGCTCCAGTATTAAAGCATCCAGATACTACCTCACCCTTTACCCTAGAGGTGGATGCCTCATCTGTTGGAGTGGGTGCAGTCCTGTCTCAAAGAGCCAATGATGGTCATCTACATCCCTGTGGGTTCTTCTCTCTGAAGTTTTCCCTGGCGGAGTGCAACTATGCCATTGGTGACCAAGAGCTTTTGGCTATCAAACTTGCACTGGAGGAGTGGAGATATTTGTTAGAAGGCGCTTCTCATGCCATCACCATTTTGACGGATCACAAGAACCTTTTGTATTTAAAAAATGCTCAATGTCTTAACCCTCGTCAAGCAAGGTGGGCACTCTTTTTCTCCAGATTTGACTTCAAACTTCAGTTTTGTCCTGGGTCACAGAATCGTAAGGCTGATGCCCTCTCCCGCTCTTGGGAGCAAGAAAATGAGTCTGAGTCTACTGACAAGCATTTCATTATTGATCCAGTGGCGTTTTCCGCAGTGAGGATGGGCTCTATGCCCCCATCAGGGAAAAGTTTCGTAAAGCCAGCTCTCAGAAGGAAGCTCTTGCATTGGGCACATTCCTCCCATTTTGCCAGACACGCAGGCATCCAGACGACCTTAGAATTCTTTTCCAGATCATACTGGTGGCCGTCCCTGAAGAAGGACATTACTGAGTTTGTTACGTCATGTCAAAGATGTGCTCAGCACAAAGTGCCCCGCCAGTCACCTGTTGGGCAACTGGTTCCGTTATCTGTTCCTCATCATCTGTGGACTCACTTATATATGGATTTAGTCACGGATCTCCCTATGTGTAATAAATTTAACACCATTTGGGTGGTAGTTGACCGGTTCACCAAGATGGCTCACTTCATTCCTCTCACCGGTCTTCCGTCAGCTTCCAAGTTGGCACAAATCTTCATCCAAGAGATCTTCAGATTACATGGTCTGCCAAAGGAGATTATTTCCGACAGAGGTGTTCAGTTTGTGGCCAAGTTTCGGCTAAGTCTCTGCCAGGCTCTCCAAGTCAAGTTGAAATTCTCTACAGCCTATCTGTTAGGGTCTCCTGCTCTGTGCTGCCACGTCGTCATGGCAACTGGGAGACAAGTGCTAGCGGAGTAACCTGAGCGTAGCTGATACTCCGGTTCGGGTCTTTTGCTGTGCAGTGGTTACAGGCTCTGTGCACGGCAGGGGATCCGGTGCTGGTTTTTGTGCTCACAGTCTGTGAGGTCTGAGTGGGGCGTGGACAGCACCTGCTATATAAACCCTCTTCTCAGGTTAGGCAGATGCTGCTGAATCTTTGTTGGTTAGTCAGTTCCTGAAAGCTATCTAGTACTGTGTAAACTTTGTATTTGTTTGTTGCTTACTGCAAATAGGCCTTGGGATTTGGTATTACACTCTGCCAATCCAGACCTAGCAGTAAGACTGGAGTCAGTCATTTAACCTGCTGGGGTTCTTTTGCTACTCTGTGAACCTAGCAAGTTTGCGGCTGTATTCTCAGACTTGCCTGCCAAAATCCTTTCTCACTGTGCAAGGTGTTCAGGTGTCAGTTTAGTGGCAGTAAGCTGAACCAGTGCACTGCAAGTGAGGACTAGGATTGTGGAGACTCTCCTTGTGTCTATTATTCCATCTCTGACCAAGGAGTTTACTGCCACACCCGTTGGTAACCATTTTGGGTTTTGCTGTTGCCCTTAGCAACAGCATTTCGGGTTCTCTACGTATTAAATCACTACATCTTGCTTCTTTCCATCTGAGCATTCCTAATACTAGGGAGACACCCAGTTTCTTAGCCTTTGGGCTTCTCTGTTCACTTTGTGTTTATTTTGTTACCCTATCACCTTCTGTGTATGTAATGTCATATTCCCCAGTCTGTCTGTGAGTTCATTTGTTTTGCATCCCTCACCGTTCAGACACCAGTACATTCCTGCTGGCACTGGTGTGCATAACATATTCAGCAGCCCAATACTCCTGTTGAAATTTTGTGGGAATATGGAGCATACTCCTTAAAATACTTTGCAACAGGTGGTCGATCAGGTGCAGGTCCTGACTCGACAATTTAATGATTTGTCCATTAAAATGCACCCCTCGCAGGCCGCTGGCGGAGCTCCCGCAGCAGCAGTACCTTCAGGGGTTAAGGAGCCGAAAGTAAATCTCCCGGATCGTTTTTCTGGAGATCGCTCGCAGTTCTTTTGTTTCAAGGAGAGCTGCAAGCTCTATTTCCAGCTTAGGCCTCAGTCTTCTTGGTCGGAGATTCAGCGGGTGGGCATAGTGATTTCCTTGCTACAAGGAGACCCACAGGTCTGGGCATATGGGTTGCAGCCTGACTGTCCGTCGCTTAAAAGTGTTGATGCTTTTTTTACGGCACTGGGCATGTTGTATGATGACCCTGACAAGACGGCCTCAGCCGAGGCTCAGATTTCGATCCTTAAGCAAGGGCGAAGGCCAGTTGAGGATTATTGTACGGAGTTTCGGAGGTTGGCCCATGATACCCAGTGGAATGACCCAGCCCTGAGACACCAGTACCGAAGAGGTCTTTCTAACCAGTTAAAAGACCAACTGGTACAATATCCCTTGCCTGATAGCTTGGATCAGCTCATGCAGTTATCCATTCGGGTGGATAGACGGCTGAGAGAGCGCAGGCTTGAAAGGGAGACCGAGGTTTCCTTCTTTCCCAAGGGAACCTCAGACTCTGAGGAATTTTCCGAGGAGCCTATGCAGATTGGGGCTACCCGCCTCTCCTCGCGTGAGAAGACGCGGAGGAGACAGCAGGGGTTATGTTTGTACTGTGGGAATAAAGGTCATGTGGTAGTATCATGCCCAGAAAAGCCGGAAAACTTCAGGGCCTGAGGGTGATGGGAAATATCTTGTCAGGCCAGAAGTCAGAATTTCCCAATAAGACTTTTATCATTCCGGTGACCTTGAAGATCCTCGGTCAAACTGTCAAGACTGAGGCCTTTGTGGACAGTGGGGCCGACGGGGTTTTTATGGACCGCCAATTCGCCCTGAAACACTCTGTTCCCTTAGTACCCTTGGCATCGGAAATTGAGATTTGTGGGTTAAACGGGGAACCATTATCCCAGGGTAAAATTACCTCTTGCACTAGCCAGATTTCTTTGTCTATTGGAGCCACACACTCTGAAAAATTGTCCTTTTATGTGACTGTCTGTACTTTTGCCCCATTGGTGTTGGGGTTACCCTGGTTAAGGGCCCACAATCCTCAATTTGACTGGGTCTCTGGGGAGATTCTTAGTTGGGGTACTGATTGTTTCAGGAGTTGCTTGAGCCTTCCTGTCAGGCTGTCGCAGCTAAGTTTGCCAGGATTGCCAGGATGTTATGCAGATTTTGCGGACGTGTTCTCCAAAAGAGTTGCAGAGGTACTACCTCCCCATCGCCCCTATGACTGTGCCATTGATTTGTTACCGAATGCTAAGCTTCCCAAGAGCAGGTTGTACTCCCTGTCACGTCCTGAGACTCAGGCTATGGCAGAGTACATTCAGGAGAACTTGGCTAAGGGATTTATCAGACCTTCACAGTCTCCAGTTGGGTCGGGGTTCTTCTTCGTGGGTAAAAAGGACGGTTCGTTGCGACCCTGCATCGACTTCAGGGAATTGAACCGTATCACGATTAAAAACTCATACCCACTGCCTCTCATTTCGGTCTTGTTTGACCAGCTTCGTACTGCCACCATTTTTTCTAAGATTGACCTACGCGGTGCGTACAATCTAATCCGAATAAGAGAGGGGGATGAATGGAAGACTGCCTTTAATACCCACTCAGGGCATTATGAATATTTGGTGATGCCTTTTGGGCTCTGTAATGCCCCGGCAGTCTTCCAGGACTTCATGATCGATGTGCTCAGGGAATATTTGGATAGATTCTTAGTTGTATACTTAGATGACATCCTAATCTTCTCCCATTCCCTGGAGGAACATCGGAAGCATGTACGCTTAGTCCTCCAGAAACTCAGAGACCACCGGCTTGGGGCGAAGCTGGAGAAGTGCGAATTTGAAGTTCAGCAAATCGCATTTCTAGGATATATTATCTCCCCAGAAGGTTTCCAA
The DNA here is from genome assembly GCF_028390025.1 of Pseudophryne corroboree. Classification (NCBI taxonomy): domain Eukaryota; kingdom Metazoa; phylum Chordata; class Amphibia; order Anura; family Myobatrachidae; genus Pseudophryne; species Pseudophryne corroboree. The sequence continues at coordinate 224,526,578 of NC_086450.1, forward strand.
ATGGAGGGTTCCAAGGTACAGGCAGTCCTGGATTGGGTGCAGCCCACTAGTTTGAAGGCGCTTCAGCGTTTTCTGGGCCTTGCGAATTTTTATAGACAATTTATCGCTGAATTTTCGTCTATAGTGGCGCCCTTGGTGGCACTCACTAAGAAAGGGGCGGATGTTGCTCACTGGTCTTGTGAGGCCAAAGCGGCTTTTGCCCGTCTCAAAAGGGCATTTGTCTTGGCCAAGGTGCTGCGACACCCAGATCCAGAGCGTCCTTTTGTGGTGGAGGTGGATGCCTCTGAGATGGGTATTGGGGCAGTGCTCTCTTAGATGGGGGTGTCTGATAATCGCCTTCATCCCTGTGCTTACTTTTCCCGTAAATTTTCGCCTGCCGAGATGAATTATGACGTGGGTAACCGGGAATTGTTGGCTATTAAGGATGCACTCGAGGAGTGGAGACACTGGCTTGAGGGGGCTAAGTTTGTGGTCTAAATTCTCACCGACCATAAGAATTTGGCATATTTAGAGTCAGCGAAGCGCCTCAATGCCAGGCAGGCACGATGGGCTTTGTTTTTTGCTCGCTTTAATTTTTTGATAACATATCGCCCTGGGTCAAAAAACATCAAGGCTGATGCGCTCTCGCGGAGTTTTGCTCCAATCCAGGAGACCACCGAGGAGCCATTGCCCATTGTGTCCCCATCATGTATTAAAGTGGGCATTACCCAGGACCTCTTGTCATTAGTCCTTAGAGCACAGGAGCAGGCTCCTCCAGACCTTCCGGTAGGTCTTTTGTTTGTGCCTCCTAGGTTAAGACAGCGAGTGTTCCTGGAATTCCATGCCAAGAAGTCGGCAGGTCACCCGGGTATTGCCAGAACTCGGGAGTTGCTATCTAGGGCGGTGTGGTGGCCCTCGGTGGCTAGGGATGTGGATCAGTGGGTTCGGGCATGTGACATCTGTGCCCGAAATAAGACTCCTAGAGGGGTTCCTGTTGGCCCATTACATCCACTCTCTATTCCATCTAAGCCATGGACCCACATTTCAATGGATTTTGTGGTGGACTTGCCCAAATCCTCGGGGATGACAGCCATCTGGGTTGTCGTTGACAGGTTTTCGAAGATGGCGCACTTCGTTCCATTGGTTGGGCTGCCATCGGCCAGACGCCTGTCTGAATTATTTATGCTGCATGCTGTGCGCCTCCACGGGTTGCCACTTGATGTGGTCTCTGACCGCGGATCCCAGTTTGTGGCCAAATTCTGGAGGGCATTTTGTTCCGATCTCCAGATTTCTGTCAGCTTATCGTCAGGCTACCATCCGCAGTCTAATGGGCAGACTGAAAGGGTGAACCAGTCCTTGGAGCAGTTCCTCAGGTGTTATGTCTCCAAGTGTCAGACTGACTGGGTTGCTCATCTGTCCATGGCGGAGTTTGCCTATAACAACGCGGCTCACTCTGCTACAGGGATCTCTCCCTTCCTTTGTGTGTATGGGCATCATCCTAAGGCCAATTCTTTTGACCCCCTGGACTCCACGCCTGGTGGTTCCTCTGTGGTTTCGGTCCTTAGAGGTATTTGGAGGAAAGTGAAGAAAGCCCTTGTGTCTGTGTCATTAGTGACCAAAAGGGTTTTTGATAAGCGGAAAAGACCCTGCAGCTTCAAATTAGGGGACTTCGTCTGGTTGTCTACCAAGAATTTGAAGTTGAGACAGCCATCTCATAAGTTAGGCCCCCGGTTCATCGGTCCTTATAAGATCACTAGGGTTATCAATCCGGTGGCATTTCAGTTAGATCTACCCCGTTCTTTGGGTATCAATAAAACATTTCATTGTTCCCTTTTAAAACGGGCGATTAGTAATCCTTCTTCCAGTGGAAGACCTTCCCCTCTTCTGATACGTGGCCAGAGGGAGTTTGTTGTTGAAAGGATTCTTGACTCCAAGATGGTTCGGGGTCAGCTGTCATTTTTGGTGCACTGGAAGGGGTATGGCCCGGAGGAGCGGTCGTGGGTGCGCAGTTGTGATCTTCATGCCCCCAGACTGTTACGCTCTTTCTTCTCGCAGTTCCCCGATAAACCCGGTGGTAGGGGTTCTTTGACCCCTCGTCAGAGGGGGGGTACTGTTAGGGTCTCCTGCTCTGTGCAGCCACGTCGTCATGGCAACCGGGAGACAAGTGCTAGCGGAGTAACCTGAGCGTAGCTGATACTCCGGTTTGGGTCTTTTGCTGTGCAGTGGTTACAGGCTCTGTGCACGGCAGGGGATCCGGTGCTGGTTTTTGTGCTCACAGTCTGTGAGGTCTGAGTGGGGCGTGGATAGCACCTGCTATATAAACCCTCTTCTCAGGTTAATCAGATGCTGCTGAATCTTTGTTGGTTAGTCAGTTCCTGAAAGCTAGCTAGTACTGTGTAAACTTTGTATTTGTTTGTTGCTTACTGCAAATAGGCCTTGGGATTTGGTATTACACTCTGCCAATCCAGACCTAGCAGTAAGACTGGAGTCAGTTGTTTAACCTGCTGGGGTTCTTTTGCTACTCTGTGAACCTAGCAAGTTTGCGGCTGTATTCTCAGACTTGCCTGCCAAAATCCTTTCTCACTGTGCAAGGTGTTCAGGTGTCAGTTTAGTGGCAGTAAGCTGAACCAGTGCACTGCAGGTGAGGACTAGGATTGTGGAGACTCTCCTTGTGTCTATTATTCCATCTCTGACCAAGGAGTTTACTGCCACATCCGTTGGTAACCCTTTAGGGTTTTGCTGTTGCCCTTAGCAACAGCATTTCGGGTTCTCTACGTATTAAATCACTACATCTTGCTTCTTTCCATCTGAGCATTCCTAATACTAGGGAGACACCCAGTTTCTTAGCCTTTGGGCTTCTCTGTTCACTTTGTGTTTATTTTGTTACCCTATCACCTTCTGTGTATGTAATGTCATATTCCCCAGTCTGTCTGTGAGTTCATTTGTTTTGCATCCCTCACCGTTCAGACACCAGTACATTCCTGCTGGCACTGGTGTGCATAACATATTCAGCAGCCCAATACTCCTGTTGAAATTTTGTGGGAATATGGAGCATACCCCTCAAAATACTTTGCAACAGGTGGTCGATCAGGTGCAGGTCCTGACTCGACAATTTAATTATTTGTCCATTAAAATGCACCCCTCGCAGGCCGCTGGCGGAGCTCCCGCAGCAGCAGTACCTTCAGGGGTTAAGGAGCCGAAAGTAAATCTCCCGGATCGTTTTTCTGGAGATCGCTCGCAGTTCTTTTGTTTCAAGGAGAGCTGCAAGCTCTATTTCCAGCTTAGGCCTCAGTCTTCTGGGTCGGAGATTCAGCGGGTGGGCATAGTGATTTCCTTGCTACAAGGAGACCCACAGGTCTGGGCATATGGGTTGCAGCCTGACTGTCCGTCGCTTAAAAGTGTTGATGCTTTTTTTACGGCACTGGGCATGTTGTATGATGACCCTGACAAGACGGCGTCAGCCGAGGCTCAGATTTCGATCCTTAAGCAAGGGCGAAGGCCAGTTGAGGTTTATTGTACGGAGTTTCGGAGGTTGGCCCATGATACCCAGTGGAATGACCCAGCCCTGAGACACCAGTACCGAAGAGGTCTTTCTAACCAGTTAAAAGACCAACTGGTACAATATCCCTTGCCTGATAGCTTGGATCAGCTCATGCAGTTATCCATTCGGGTGGATAGACGGCTGAGAGAGCGCAGGCTTGAAAGGGAGACCGAGGTTTCCTTCTTTCCCAAGGGAACCTCAGACTCTGAGGAATTTTCCGAGGAGCCTATGCAGATTGGGGCTACCCGCCTCTCCTCGCGTGAGAAGACGCGGAGGAGACAGCAGGGGTTATGTTTGTACTGTGGGAATAAAGGTCATGTGGTAGTATCATGCCCAGAAAAGCCGGAAAACTTCAGGGCCTGAGGGTGATGGGGAATATCCTGTCAGGCCAGAAGTCAGAATTTCCCAAGAAGACTTTTATCATTCCGGTGACCTTGAAGATCCTCGGTCAAACTGTCAAGACTGAGGCCTTTGTGGACAGTGGGGCCGACGGGGTTTTTATGGACCGCCAATTCGCCCTGAAACACTCTGTTCCCTTAGTACCCTTGGCATCGGAAATTGAGATTTGTGGGTTAAACGGGGAACCATTATCCCAGGGTAAAATTACCTCTTGCACTAGCCAGATTTCTTTGTCTATTGGAGCCACACACTCTGAAAAATTGTCCTTTTATGTGACTGTCTGTACTTTTGCCCCATTGGTGTTGGGGTTACCCTGGTTAAGGGCCCACAATCCTCAATTTAACTGGGTCTCTGGGGAGATTCTTAGTTGGGGTACTGATTGTTTCAGGAGTTGCTTGAGCCTTCCAGTCAGGCTTTCGCAGCTAAGTTTGCCAGGATTGCCAGGATGTTATGCAGATTTTGCGGACGTGTTCTCCAAAAGAGTTGCAGAGGTACTACCTCCCCATCGCCCCTATGACTGTGCCATTGATTTGTTACCGAATGCTAAGCTTCCCAAGAGCAGGTTGTACTCCCTGTCACGTCCTGAGACTCAGGCTATGGCAGAGTACATTCAGGAGAACTTGGCTAAGGGATTTATCAGACCTTCACAGTCTCCAGTTGGGTCGGGGTTCTTCTTCATGGGTAAAAAGGACGGTTCGTTGCGACCCTGCATCGACTTCAGGGAATTGAACCGTATCACGATTAAAAACTCATACCCACTGCCTCTCATTTCGGTCTTGTTTGACCAGCTTCGTACTGCCACCATTTTTTCTAAGATTGACCTACGCGGTGCGTACAATCTAATCCGAATAAGAGAGGGGGATGAATGGAAGACTGCCTTTAATACCCACTCAGGGCATTATGAATATTTGGTGATGCCTTTTGGGCTCTGTAATGCCCCGGCAGTCTTCCAGGACTTCATGATCGATGTGCTCAGGGAATATTTGGATAGATTCTTAGTTGTATACTTAGATGACATCCTAATCTTCTCCCATTCCCTGGAGGAACATCGGAAGCATGTACGCTTAGTCCTCCAGAAACTCAGAGACCACCGGCTTGGGGCGAAGCTGGAGAAGTGCGAATTTGAAGTTCAGCAAATCGCATTTCTAGGATATATTATCTCCCCAGAAGGTTTCCAAATGGAGGGTTCCAAGGTACAGGCAGTCCTGGATTGGGTGCAGCCCACTAGTTTGAAGGCGCTTCAGCGTTTTCTGGGCTTTGCGAATTTTTATAGACAATTTATCGCTGGATTTTCGTCTATAGTGGCGCCCTTGGTGGCACTCACTAAGAAAGGGGCGGATGTTGCTCACTGGTCTTGTGAGGCCAAAGCGGCTTTTGCCCGTCTCAAAAGGGCATTTGTCTTGGCCAAGGTGCTGCGACACCCAGATCCAGAGCGTCCTTTTGTGGTGGAGGTGGATGCCTCTGAGATGGGTATTGGGGCAGTGCTCTCTCAGATGGGGGTGTCTGATAATCGCCTTCATCCCTGTGCTTACTTTTCCCGTAAATTTTCGCCTGCCGAGATGAATTATGACGTGGGTAACCGGGAATTGTTGGCTATTAAGGATGCACTCGAGGAGTGGAGACACTGGCTTGAGGGGGCTAAGTTTGTGGTCTCAATTCTCACCGACCATAAGAATTTGGCATATTTAGAGTCAGCGAAGCGCCTCAATGCCAGGCAGGCACGATGGGCTTTGTTTTTTGCTCGCTTTAATTTTTTGATAACATATCGCCCTGGGTCAAAAAACATCAAGGCTGATGCGCTCTCGCTGAGTTTTGCTCCAATCCAGGAGACCACCGAGGAGCCATTGCCCATTGTGTCCCCATCATGTATTAAAGTGGGCATTACCCAGGACCTCTTGTCATTAGTCCTTAGAGCACAGGAGCAGGCTCCTCCAGACCTTCCGGTAGGTCTTTTGTTTGTGCCTCCTAGGTTAAGACAGCGAGTGTTCCTGGAATTCCATGCCAAGAAGTCGGCAGGTCACCCGGGTATTGCCAGAACTCGGGAGTTGCTATCTAGGGTGGTGTGGTGGCCCTCGGTGGCTAGGGATGTGGATCAGTGGGTTCGGGCATGTGACATCTGTGCCCGAAATAAGACTCCTAGAGGGGTTCCTGTTGGCCCATTACATCCACTCTCTATTCCATCTAAGCCATGGACCCACATTTCAATGGATTTTGTGGTGGACTTGCCCAAATCCTCGGGGATGACAGCCATCTGGGTTGTCATTGACAGGTTTTCGAAGATGGCGCACTTCGTTCCATTGGTTGGGCTGCCATCGGCCAGACGCCTGTCTGAATTATTTATGCTGCATGCTGTGCGCCTCCACGGGTTGCCACTTGATGTGGTCTCTGACCGCGGATCCCAGTTTGTGGCCAAATTCTGGAGGGCATTTTGTTCCGATCTCCAGATTTCTGTCAGCTTGTCGTCAGGCTACCATCCGCAGTCTAATGGGCAGACTGAAAGGGTGAACCAGTCCTTGGAGCAGTTCCTCAGGTGTTATGTCTCCAAGTGTCAGACTGACTGGGTTGCTCATCTGTCCATGGCGGAGTTTGCCTATAACAACGCGGCTCACTCTGCTACAGGGATCTCTCCCTTCCTTTGTGTGTATGGGCATCATCCTAAGGCCAATTCTTTTGACCCCCTGGACTCCACGCCTGGTGGTTCCTCTGTGGTTTCGGTCCTTAGAGGTATTTGGAGGAAAGTGAAGAAAGCCCTTGTGTCTGTGTCATTAGTGACCAAAAGGGTTTTTGATAAGCGGAAAAGACCCTGCAGCTTCAAATTAGGGGACTTCGTCTGGTTGTCTACCAAGAATTTGAAGTTGAGACAGCCATCTCATAAGTTAGGCCCCCGGTTCATCGGTCCTTATAAGATCACTAGGGTTATCAATCCGGTGGCATTTCAGTTAGATCTACCCCGTTCTTTGGGTATCAATAAAACATTTCATTGTTCCCTTTTAAAACGGGCGATTAGTAATCCTTCTTCCAGTGGAAGACCTTCCCCTCTTCTGATACGTGGCCAGAGGGAGTTTGTTGTTGAAAGGATTCTTGACTCCAAGATGGTTCGGGGTCGGCTGTCATTTTTGGTGCACTGGAAGGGGTATGGCCCGGAGGAGCGGTCGTGGGTGCGCAGTTGTGATCTTCATGCCCCCAGACTGTTACGCTCTTTCTTCTCGCAGTTCCCCGATAAACCCGGTGGTAGGGGTTCTTTGACCCCTCGTCAGAGGGGGGGTACTGTTAGGGTCTCCTGCTCTGTGCAGCCACGTCGTCATGGCAACCGGGAGACAAGTGCTAGCGGAGTAACCTGAGCGTAGCTGATACTCCGGTTCGGGTCTTTTGCTGTGCAGTGGTTACAGGCTCTGTGCACGGCAGGGGATCTGGTGCTGGTTTTTGTGCTCGCAGTCTGTGAGGTCTGAGTGGGGCGTGGACAGCACCTGCTATATAAACCCTCTTCTCAGGTTAATCAGAAGCTGCTGAATCTTTGTTGGTTAGTCAGTTCCTGAAAGCTAGCTAGTACTGTGTAAACTTTGTATTTGTTTGTTGCTTACTGCAAATAGGCCTTGGGATTTGGTATTACACTCTGCCAATCCAGACCTAGCAGTAAGACTGGAGTCAGTCGTTTAACCTGCTGGGGTTCTTTTGCTACTCTGTGAACCTTGCAAGTTTGCGGCTGTATTCTCAGACTTGCCTGCCAAAATCCTTTCTCACTGTGCAAGGTGTTCAGGTGTCAGTTTAGTGGCAGTAAGCTGAACCAGTGCACTGCAAGTGAGGACTAGGATTGTGGAGACTCTCCTTGTGTCTATTATTCCATCTCTGACCAAGGAGTTTACTGCCACACCCGTTGGTAACCCTTTAGGGTTTTGCTGTTGCCCTTAGCAACAGCATTTCGGGTTCTCTACGTATTAAATCACTACATCTTGCTTCTTTCCATCTGAGCATTCCTAATACTAGGGAGACACCCAGTTTCTTAGCCTTTGGGCTTCTCTGTTCACTTTGTGTTTATTTTGTTACCCTATCACCTTCTGTGTATGTAATGTCATATTCCCCAGTCTGTCTGTGAGTTCATTTGTTTTGCATCCCTCACCGTTCAGACACCAGTACATTCCTGCTGGCACTGGTGTGCATAACACTATCACCCCCAAACCAATGGGCAAACTGAGAGGGTGAATCAGGACTTGTAGGCTTTCCTCCATATCTATGTCTCACCTTCCCAAGATGATTGGGTTCAACTCCTCCCATAGGCTGAATTTTGCCACAACAATCAATAGCCTTCTTCATCTTCCTCTACATTATTCTTCCCCAACTATGGGTTTCACCCAAAAGTTCCAGAGTTCCAACCACTTCCAACAACATCTGTGCCTGCAGCTGATATCACGCTTTGGCAGTTTTCTGACAACTGGAAGAATGTTCGAGCAGCTCTTCTGAAAGCGTCCTCCAGGTACAAGAAATTTGTGGATAAGGAGCATAGGGCAGTACCTGCTCTTAAAGTTGGTGATCGTGTCTGGTTATCTACAAAGAATTTAAGATTGAGGGTCCCAAGCATGAAGTTCGCTCCCCGCTTTATTGAACCTTTTCTGATTGAACAAGTCATTAATCCAGTGGCTTACAGACTTCAGCTACCTCCATTCTTGAAAGACATAGGGGGTCATTCCGAGTTGATCACTCTCTGACGATTTTCGCAGTGCAGCGATCAGGCAGAAAAACTGCAAAACTGCGCATGTGTATGCACCGCAATGCGCATGCACGTCGTACGGGTACAAACAACATCGATGCTGTGCAATGCTTCCAGCGACGAATCCATTCACACAGCCGATTGCAAGAAGATTGACAGGAAGAGGCATTTATGGGTGTCAACTGACCGTTTTCTGGGAGTGGTTGGGAAAACGCAGGCGTGACCAGGCATTTGCAGGGCGGGTATCTGACGTCAATTCCGGTACCTCCGTCTCTGTAATCATCGCACAGGATAAGTAACTACAGGGCTAGTCTTGTTTTGCACAAAATGTTTTTGTACCGCTCGGCTGCACATGTGATCACACACTTGCAAAGCGAAAATACACTCCCCCGCGGGCAGCGACTATGCGTTTGCACGGCAGCTAAAAGTAGCTAGCGAGCGATCAACTCGGAATGAGGGCCATAAGCAGAAAAGAAAAGGCCGTGTAGCAGTGCACAGTAAGAAACAAAGCAGGAACTTGTTGGATTAGTACGGAGTTTACAGTTCAGTTCCATAGCAGTTATGATATCAGGCGGTTAGTAAATAAGCAAGCACTTGAGAGCTGGCAAGCATTACTGAATAGAAATAACAATGCAGTTCACAAGTCAGAGTTAAATAATGGGGGTCATTCCGAGTTGATCGCACGTAACAACTTTTTGCTGCTCATGCGATCAACTTGACGCCGCCTATGGGGGAGTGTATTTTAGCATTGCAGGGCTGCGATTGCTTGTGCAGCCCTGCTATGCTAAAAAAGTTTACTGCAAAACAAGACCAGGGTGAGACTTACTTACCCTATGCGACGGATCCAGCGACGAAGGTCCCGGAATTGATGTCAGACATCCACCCTCCATACGCCTGGACACGCCTGCGTTCGACTCACCACGCCTGGAAATACGGTCAGTTGACGCCCCGGAATGCCTCCCGTCTGTCAGTCTTCTTCCGATCACCGCTGCGATCACTTTTTCCGCTGGCGGCGGCGCTGCCCGGTGACGGGCGTCGCCATGCAAAAACGCGCATGCGCATTGCGGGTGCTGCGCAGGTGCAGCCCCGACCCATTCGCACCGAAGCGATGAACCGCTGCGTGCGAATGGGTCGGAATGACCCCCAATGTCTCTAGCATCCAATGAACATCAAGCTGACTTAAACTAGATGGTGGCTGCAGCTGGCTGCTCTCCCTAAGATCTTCTTGCACAATCCATGCTAAAGGAGCAAAAAAATTCCTCACTTGTAGCTCTCTTACAGAGATGATGACAGGAGCATATAAAATCGCTGGTAGAATAAGATCTCTTTACTAGTGCTAAATTGTCAGAGCCTCACTGCAGTACCCCTCATGTACGGGTAGCTCAGTTTCTACTAGAGATGTGCGGCAGGCACTTTTCATGTTATGTGTTTTGGTTCTGGTTCCATGCTCGTGCTTTGGATCTGGATTGGTTTTGCCAAAACCACCCTTTCGTGTTTTGGATTTGGTTTTGGTTTTGGGTCTGGATGATTTTTGGGAAAAAAACATAAAAACAGGTAAAATCACATAATTTGGGGGTAATTTTGATCCTATGGTATTATTAACCTCAATAACATTCACTTCCACTCATTTTCAGTCTATTCTGAACACCTTACACCTCACAATCTTGGCCCTCATTCCGAGTTGTTCGCTCGGTATTTTTCATCGCATCGCAGTGAAAATCCGCTTAGTACGCATGCGCAATGTTCGCACTGCGACTGCGCCAAGTAACTTTACTATGAAGAAAGTATTTTTACTCACGGCTTTTTCTTCGCTCCGGCGATCGTAATGTGATTGACAGGAAATGGGTGTTACTGGGCGGAAACACGGCGTTTCAGGGGCGTGTGGCTGAAAACGCTACCGTTTCCGGAAAAAACGCAGGAGTGGCCGGGGAAACGGTGGGAGTGCCTGGGCGAACGCTGGGTGTGTTTGTGACGTCAACCAGGAACGACAAGCACTGAAATGATCGCACAGGCAGAGTAAGTCTGGAGCTACTCTGAAACTGCTAACTCGTTTGTAATCGCAATATTGCGCGTACGTCGGTCGCAATTTTAAGAAGCTAAGATTCACTCCCAGTAGGCGGCGGCTTAGCGTGTGTAACTCTGCTACATTCGCCTTGCGAGCGAACAAATCGGAATGAGGGCCATTGTTTTTAGACCAAAAGGTTGCACCGAGGTGGCTGGATGACTAAGCTAAGCGACATAAGTGTGCAGCACAAACACCTGGCCCATCTAGGAGTGGCACTTCAGTGGCAGACAGGATGGCAGATTTAAAAAAATAGGCCCCAAACAGCACATGATGCAAAGAAGAAAAAGAGGTTCAATTAGGTAGCTGGATGGCTAAGCTAAGCGACACAAGTGTGCAACACAAACACCTGGCCGATCTCAGAGTGGCACTGCAGTTGCAGACAGGATGCCACTTAAAAAACTAGGCCCCAAACAGCACATGCAAAGAAAATGAGATAGCTGTACGACTAAGCTAAGCGACACAAGTGTGCGGCACAAACAACATGGGACGTGCTGGAATTGGCCCAGATGTAATACATGCACAATATTGGTGGCACAGGAGAGCATACCCCTAAACCACACACACACACACACACACACACACACACACACACACACACACACACACACACACACACGCCAAAGCCTGTAAAATTTATATGGATAATAACCCTTTTCTTTGGAGCTATTATAATAATATGCAGCACAGGCGAGCATACCCCTACACCACACAATCCCTGTAAAATTATTTGGATAATAATATAAGTAATGTATATAACCCTTTTATTTGGAGTAAATAATATTCAGCACATGACACCACCACTTATGACAGCACAGGACACCACCACTGGACTGATGCAGCACAATACAGCACCACTGGACTGGACTTATACGGCAGTACCCCTGGACTTATACGGCAGTACCCGTGGAGTTATATGGCAGTGTCAGACAGGATGGTACTTTAAAAAATATAGTCCCCTAACAGCACATGATGCAAAGAAGAAAAAGAGGTGCAAGATGGAATTGTCCTTGGGCTCTCCCACCCACCCTTATGTTGTATAAACAGGACACGTGCACTTTAACAAACCAATAATTTCAGCGACCAGTTCTGCCACACGACTGTGGCTGAAATGACTGGTTTGTTTGGGCCCCCACCAAAAAGAAGCAATCAATCTCTCCTTTCATAAGCTGGCTCTACAGAAGCAAGATGTCGACCTCATCCTCATCCTCTGATTCCTCACCTCTTTCAGTGTGTACATCCTCCTCCTCACAGAGTATTAATTCGTCCCCACTGGAATCCACCATACAGGTCCCTGCATACTTTCTGGAGGCAATTGCTGGTAAAGGTCTTCCTGGAGGAATTTATAATTAATTTTGAAGAACATCATCTTCTCCATGTTTTGTGGAAGTAACTTCCTACGCCGATCGCTGACAAGGTTACAAGCTGCACTAAACACTCTTTCGGAGTACAAACTGAGGGAAAGGGGGGGGGGGGGTAACTTAGCTAAAATAAATCCAGTTTGTGCAAGGGCATCCAAATTGCCTCTCTCTCCTGCCAATACAGGAGCATATAAAATTGCTGGTTTATTAAGGTTTCTTTACTAGTGCTAAATTGTAGAGATGTGCACTTGAAATTTTTCGGGTTTTGTGTTTTGGTTTTGGGTTCGGTTCCGCGGCCGTGTTTTGGGTTCGACCGCGTTTTGGCAAAACCTCACCAAATTTTTTTTGTCGGATTCGGGTGTGTTTTGGATTCGGGTGTTTTTTTCAAAAAACACTAAAAAACAGCTTAAATCATAGAATTTGGGGGTCATTTTGATCCCAAAGTATTATTAACCTCAAAAACCATAATTTCCACTCATTTTCAGTCTATTCTGAACACCTCACACCGAGGTCGCTGGATGACTAAGCTAAGCGACCCTAGTGGCCGACACAAACACCTGGCCCATCTAGGAGTGGCACTGCAGTGTCACGCAGGATGGCCCTTCCAAAAAACACTCCCCAAACAGCACATGACGCAAAGAAAAAAAGAGGCGCAATGAGGTAGCTGTGTGAGTAAGCTAAGCGACCCTAGTGGCCGACACAAACACCTGGCCCATCTAGGAGTGGCACTGCAGTGTCACGCAGGATGGCCCTTCCAAAAAACACTCCCCAAACAGCACATGACGCAAAGAAAAAAAGAGGCGCAATGAGGTAGCTGTGTGAGTAAGCTAAGCGACCCTAGTGGCCGACACAAACACCTGGCCCATCTAGGAGTGGCACTGCAGTGTCACGCAGGATTGCCCTTCCAAAAAACACTCCCCAAACAGCACATGATGCAAAGAAAAAAAGAGGCGCAATGAGGTAGCTGTGTGAGTAAGCTAAGCGACCCTAGTGGCCGACACAAACACCTGGCCCATCTAGGAGTGGCACTGCAGTGTCACGCAGGATGGCCCTTCCAAAAAACACTCCCCAAACATCACATGACGCAAAGAAAAAAAGAGGCGCAATGAGGTAGCTGTGTGAGTAAGCTAAGCGACCCTAGTGGCCGACACAAACACCTGGCCCATCTAGGAGTGGCACTGCAGTGTCACGCAGGATGGCCCTTCCAAAAAACACTCCCCAAACAGCACATGATGCAAAGAAAAAAAGAGGCGCAATGAGGTAGCTGTGTGAGTAAGCTAAGCGACCCTAGTGGCCGACACAAACACCTGGCCCATCTAGGAGTGGCACTGCAGTGTCACGCAGGATGGCCCTTCCAAAAAACACTCCCCAAACAGCACATGACGCAAAGAAAAAAAGAGGCGCAATGAGGTAGCTGTGTGAGTAAGCTAAGTGACCCTAGTGGCCGACACAAACACCTGGCCCATCTAGGAGTGGCACTGCAGTGTCACGCAGGATGGCCCTTCCAAAAAACACTCCCCAAACAGCACATGATGCAAAGAAAAAAAGAGGCGCAATGAGGTAGCTGTGTGAGTAAGATAAGCGACCCTAGTGGCCGACACAAACACCTGGCCCATCTAGGAGTGGCACTGCAGTGTCACGCAGGATGGCCCTTCCAAAAAACACTCCCCAAACAGCACATGACGCAAAGAAAAATGAAAGAAAAAAGAGGTGCAAGATGGAATTGTCCTTGGGCCCTCCCACCCTTATGTTGTATAAACAGGACATGCACACTTTAACCAACCCATCATTTCAGTGACAGGGTCTGCCACACGACTGTGACTGAAATGACGGGTTGGTTTGGACCCCCACCAAAAAAGAAGCAATTAATCTCTCCTTGCACAAACTGGCTCTACAGAGGCAAGATGTCCACCTCATCATCCTCCTCCGATATATCACCGTGTACATCCCCCTCCTCACAGATTATCAATTCGTCCCCACTGGAATCCACCATCTTAGCTCCCTGTGTACTTTGTGGAGGCAATTGCTGCTGGTCAATGTCTCCGCGGAGGAATTGATTATAATTCATTTTAATGAACATCATCTTCTCCACATTTTCTGGATGTAACCTCGTACGCCGATTGCTGACAAGGTGAGCGGCGGCACTAAACACTCTTTCGGAGTACACACTTGTGGGAGGGCAACTTAGGTAGAATAAAGCCAGTTTGTGCAAGGGCCTCCAAATTGCCTCTTTTTCCTGCCAGTATAAGTACGGACTGTGTGACGTGCCTACTTGGATGCGGTCACTCATATAATCCTCCACCATTCTATCAATGTTGAGAGAATCATATGCAGTGACAGTAGACGACATGTCCGTAATCGTTGTCAGGTCCTTCAGTCCGGACCAGATGTCAGCATCAGCAGTCGCTCCAGACTGCCCTGCATCACCGCCAGCGGGTGGGCTCGGAATTCTGAGCCTTTTCCTCGCACCCCCAGTTGCGGGAGAATGTGAAGGAGGAGATGTTGACAGGTCGCGTTCCGCTTGACTTGACAATTTTCTCACCAGCAGGTCTTTGAACCCCAGCAGACTTGTGTCTGCCGGAAAGAGAGATCCAAGGTAGGTTTTAAATCTAGGATCGAGCACGGTGGCCAAAATGTAGTGATCTGATTTCAACAGCTTGACCACCCGTGAATCCTTGTTAAGCGAATTAAGGGCTCCATCCACAAGTCCCACATGCCTAGCGGAATCGCTCCGTGTTAGCTCCTCCTTCAATGTCTCCAGCTTCTTCTGCAAAAGCCTGATGAGGGGAATGACCTGACTCAGGCTGGCAGTGTCTGAACTGACTTCACGTGTGGCAAGTTCAAAGGGCAGTAGAACCTTGCACAACGTTGAAATCATTCTCCACTGCGCTTGAGACAGGTGCATTCCACCTCCTATATCGTGCTCAATTGTATAGGCTTGAATGGCCTTTTGCTGCTCCTCCAACCTCTGAAGCATATATAGGGTTGAATTCCACCTCGTTACCACTTCTTGCTTCAGATGATGGCAGGGCAGGTTCAGGCGTTTTTGGTGTTGCTCCAGTCTTCTGTACGTGGTGCCTGTACGCCGAAAGTGTCCCGCAATTCTTCTGGCCACCGACAGCATCTCTTGCACGCCCCTGTCGTTTTTTAAAAAATTCTGCACCACCAAATTCAAGGTATGTGCAAAACATGGGACGTGCTGGAATTTGCCCATATTTAATGCACACACAATATTGCTGGCGTTGTCCGATGCCACAAATCCACAGGAGAGTCCAATTGGGGTAAGCCATTCCGCGATGATCTTCCTCAGTTGCCGTAAGAGGTTTTCAGCTGTGTGCGTATTCTGGAAAGCGGTGATACAAAGCGTAGCCTGCCTAGGAAAGAGTTGGCGTTTGCGAGATGCTGCTACTGGTGCCGCCGCTGCTGTTCTTGCGGCGGGAGTCCATACATCTACCCAGTGGGCTGTCACAGTCATATAGTCCTGACCCTGCCCTGCTCCACTTGTCCACATGTCCGTGGTTAAGTGGACATTGGGTACAACTGCATTTTTTAGGACACTGGTGAGTCTTTTTCTGATGTCCGTGTACATTCTCGGTATCGCCTGCCTAGAGAAGTGGAACCTAGATGGTATTTGGTAACGGGGGCACACTACCTCAAGAAATTGTCTAGTTCCCTGTGAACTAACGGCGGATACCGGACGCACGTCTAACACCAACATAGTTGTCAAGGCCTCAGTTATCCGCTTTGCAACAGGATGACTGCTGTGATATTTCATCTTCCTCGCAAAGGACTGTTGGACAGTCAATTGCTTGGTGGAAGTAGTAAAAGTGGGCTTACGACTTCCCCTCTGGGATGACCATCGACTCCCAGCAGCAACAACAGCAGCGCCAGCAGCAGTAGGCGTTACACGCAAGGATGCATCGGAGGAATCCCAGGCAGGAGAGGACTCGTCAGAATTGCCAGTGACATGGCCTGCAGGACTATTGGCATTCCTGGGGAAGGAGGAAATTGACACTGAGGGAGTTGGTGGGGTGGTTTGCGTGAGCTTGGTTACAAGAGGAAGGGATTTACTGGTCAGTCGACTGCTTCCGCTGTCGCCCAAAGTTTTTTAACTTGTCACTGACTTATGATGAATGCGCTGCAGGTGACGTATAAAGGAGGATGTTCCGAGGTGGTTAACGTCCTTACCCCTACTTATTACAGCTTGACAAAGGCAACACACGGCTTGACAAATGTTGTCCGCATTTCTGTTGAAATACTTCCACACCGAAGAGCTGATTTTTTGGGTATTTTCACCAGGCATGTCAATGGCCATATTCCTCCCACGGACAACAGGTGTCTCCCCGGGTGCCTGACTTAAACAAACCACCTCACCATCAGAATCCTCCTTGTCAATTTCCTCCCCAGCGCCAGCAACACCCATATCCTCCTCATCCTGGTGTACTTCAACACTGACATCTTCAATCTGACTATCAGGAACTGGACTGCGGGTGCTCCTTCCAGCACTTGCAGGGGGCGTGCAAATGGTGGAAGGCGCATGCTCTTCACGTCCAGTGTTGGGAAGGTCAGGCATCGCAACCGACACAATTGGACTCTCCTTGTAGATTTGGGATTTCGAAGAACGCACAGTTCTTTGCGGTGCTTTTTCCAGCTTGAGTCTTTTCATTTTTCTAGCAAGAGGCTGAGTGCTTCCATCCTCATGTGAAGCTGAACCACTAGCCATGAACATAGGCCAGGGCCTCAGCCGTTCCTTGCCACTCCGTGTGGTAAATGGCATATTGGCAAGTTTACGCTTCTCCTCCGACAATTTTATTTTAGATTTTTGAGTCCTTTTTTTACTGATATTTGGTGTTTTGGATTTTACATGCTCTGTACTATGACATTGGGCATCGGCCTTGGCAGACGACGTTGCTGGCATTTCATCGTCTCGGCCATGACTAGTGGCAGCAGCTTCAGCACGAGGTGGAAGTCGATCTTGATCTTTCCCTATTTTTGGAACCTCAACATTTTTGTTCTCCATATTTTAATAGGCACAACTAAAAGGCACCTCAGGTAAACAATGGAGATGGATGGATACTAGTATACTTATGGATGGATGAGCGACTGCCGACACAGAGGTAGCTACAGCCGTGGACTACCGTACTGTGTCTGCTGCTAATATAGACTGGATGATAATGAGATAAAATTAAAATATATATATATATCACACTAGTACTGCAGCCGGACAGGTATATATATTATGTAATGACGGACCTTCTGGACACTGTCTGTCAGACTCAGCACTGCAGACTCCTAAAGTAAACTACTAGTATCAAGAAGATAGAAAAAAAAAACACGGATAGGTGGTATACAATTATGGATGGACGAGCGACTGCCGACACAGAGGTAGCTACAGCCGTGGACTACCGTACTGTGTCTGCTGCTAATATAGACTGGATGATAATGAGATAAAATTAAAATATATATATATATATCACACTAGTACTGCAGCCGGACAGGTATATATTATGTAATGACGGACCTGCTGGACACTGTCTGTCAGACTCAGCACTGCAGACTCCTAAAGTAAGCTACTAGTATCAAGAAGATAGAAAAAAAAAAACCACGGGTAGGTGGTATACAATTATGGATGGACGAGCGACTGCCGACACAGAGGTAGCTACAGCCGTGGACTACCGTACTGTGTCTGCTGCTAATATAGACTGGATGATAATGAGATAAAATTAAAATATATATATATATATATATATCACACTAGTACTGCAGCCGGACAGGTATATATATTATGTAATGACGGACCTGCTGGACACTGTCTGTCAGACTCAGCACTGCAGACTCCTAAAGTAAGCTACTAGTATCAAGAAGATAGAAAAAAAAAAAACCACGGGTAGGTGGTATACAATTATGGATGGACGAGCGACTGCCGACACAGAGGTAGCTACAGCCGTGGACTACCGTACTGTGTCTGCTGCTAATATAGACTGGATGATAATGAGATAAAATTAAAATATATATATATATCACACTAGTACTGCAGCCGGACAGGTATATATTATGTAATGACGGACCTGCTGGACACTGTCTGTCAGACTCAGCGCTGCAGACTCCTAAAGTAAGCTACTAGTATCAAGAAGATAGAAAAAAAAAAAAACCACGGGTAGGTGGTATACAATTATGGATGGACGAGCGACTGCCGACACAGAGGTAGCTACAGCTGTGGACTACCGTACTGTGTCTGCTGCTAATATAGACTGGATGATAATGAGATAAAATTAAAATATATATATATATCACATTAGTACTGCAGCCCGACAGGTATATATTATGTAATGACGGACCTGCTGGACACTGTCTGCAGAATGCGTTTATAAAAACACCACACGACGAGTGTTTAACTTTTTCAGGCAGACAATCACAATATACTGGTGGTCAGCAGACAATCACAATACTGGTGGTCAGTGGTCACTGGTCAGTCACACTGGCAGTGGCACTCTGGCAGCAAAAGTGTGCACTATACTTAAGTGCAGTCAGATAATGATATACAGTATATGATGCAGCACACTGGGCTGAGCACAGATATGGTATGTGTGACTGTGTCACACTGTGTATCGTTTTTTTTCAGGCAGAGAACGGATTAATTAAACTGGTGGCACTGGTCACTGGTCACACTATCAGCAGCAAGTAGTACTCCTCCTATATGCTCCCCAAAATTTGTGTCTCTCTCTAGTACTCTAGTCACTCTAAACGGAGAGGACGCCAGCCACGTCCTCGCCCTATCAATCTCAATGCACGTGTGAAAATGGCGGCGACGCGCGGCTCCTTATATAGAATCCGAGTCTCGCGATAGAATCCGAGCCTCGCGAGAATCCGACAGCGGGATGATGACGTTCGGGCGCGCTCGGATTAACCGAGCAAGGCGGGAAGATCCGAGTCGCTCGGCCCCGTGTAAAAAAAACTGAAGTTCAGGCGGGTTCGGATTCCGAGGAACCGAACCCGCTCATCTCTACTAAATTGTCAGAGCCTCACTGAAGTAACCCTCATGTACGGGTAGCTCCGTGAGATGTGCGGCAGGCACTTTTCGTGTTTTGGTTTTGGTTCTGGTTTCATGCTCGTGTTTTGGATCTGGATTGGTTTTGCCAAAACCACCCTTTCATGTTTTGGATTTGGTTTTGGTTTTGGATCTGGATGAATTTTAAAAAAAAACATAAAAACAGCTAAAATCACATAATTTGGGGTTAATGTTGAGCCTACGGTATTATTAACCTCAATAACATTCATTTCCAGTCTATTCTGAACACCTCACACCTCACAATATTGTTTTTAAACCAAAAGGTTGCACCGAGGTGGCTGGATGACTAAGCTAAGCGACACAAGTGGCCGACACAAACACCTGGCCCATCTAGGAGTGGCACTGCAGTGGCAGACAGGATGGCAGATATAAAAAATAGGCCCCAAACAGCACATCATGCAAAAAAGTAAAAGAGGTGCAATGAGGTAGCTGTATGACTAAGCTAAGCGACACAACATCATCTTCTCCACATTTTGTGGAAGTAACTTCCTATACCGATCGCTGACAAAGTTACCAGCTGCACTAAACACTCTTTCGGAGTACAAACTGGGGGATGGGGGGGGGAGCAACTTAGCTAAAATAATCCAGTTTGTGCAAGGGCATCCAAATTGCCTCTTTTTCCTGCCAGTATACATACGGACTGTCTGACATGCCTACTTGGATGTTGTCACTCATATAATCCTCCACCATTCTTTCAATGGTGACAGAATTATATGCAGTGACAGTAGACATGTCAGTAATCATTGGCAGGTCCTTCAGTCTGGACCAGATGACAGCAATCACTCCTTACTGCCCTGCATCACCACCATCGGGTTGGCTTGGAAATCTTATCTTTTTCCCCGCAGCTCCAGTTGTGGGAGAAAATAAAGGAGGAGCTGTTGACGGGTTACATTCCGCTTGAGTTGACAATTTTCTCACCAGCAGGTCTTTGAACCTCTGCAGACTTGTGTCTGCCGGAAAGAGAGCTATAATGTAGTGCTCTGATTTAAACATATTGACCACCCTTGAATCCTGGCAAAGTGAATGAAGGGCCCCATCCACAAGTCCCACATACTTTGCTGAATTGCTCCGCCTTAGCTCCTCCTTCAATTTCTCTAGCTGCTTCTGCTAAAGCCTGATGAGGGGCAGTACCTGACTCAAGCTGGCAGTGTCTGAACTGACTTCACGTGTGGCAAGTTTGAAGGGTTGGAGAACCTTGCACAAGACGGAAATCATTCTCCACTGTGCTTGAGTCAGGTGCATTTCCCCTCCTTTGCCTATATCATAGGTGGATGTATAAGCTTTAATGGCCTTTTGCTGCTCCTCCATCCTCTGAAGCATATAGAGTGTTGAATTCCACCTCATTACCACCTCTTGCTTCAGGTGATGGAAGGGCAGGTTCAGGAGTGCTTGCTGGTGCTCCAGTCTTCGTCACGCGGTGGCTGAATGTCAAAAGAGGCCCGCAATTTTTCGGGCCACCGACAGCATCTCCTGTTCGCCCCTGTCATTTAAAACGTGCTGGAATTTGCCCAGATGTAATGCATGCACAATGGGGGTAATTCTGAGTTGATCGCAGCAGCAAGTTTGTTAGCAATTGGGCAAAACCATGTGCACTTCAGGGTGGGCAGATATAACATTTGCAGAGAGAGTTAGATTTGGGTGGGTTATTTTGTTTCTGTGCAGGGTAAATACTGGCTGCTTTATTTTTACACTGCAATTTAGATTTCAGTTTGAATACACCCCATCTAACTGCACATGTTATATCTGCCCCTCCTGCAGTGCACATGGTTTTGCCCAACTGCTAACAAAATTGCTGCTGCGATCAACTCAGAATTAGGCCCAATATTCGTGGCGTTGTCTGATATCACAAATCCCCAGGAGAGTCTAATTGGGGTAAGCCATTGTGCGATGATGTCCCTCAGTTTCCGTAAGATGCTGTCAGTGGTGTGCCTCCTACGGAAAGCGGTGATACATAGCATAGCCTGCCTAGGAACGAGTTGGCATTTGCGAGATGCTGCTGCTGCTGTTGTTGCTGTGGGAGGCAATACATCTACCCAGTGGGCTGTCACAGTCATACAGTCCTTAGTCTGCCCTGTTCCACTTGTCCACATGTCCGTGGTTAAGTGGACAGCTGGTACAACTGCATTTTTTAGGACACTGAGGACACTTTTTCTGATGTCTCTGTACATTCTCGGTATCGCCTGCCTAGTGAAATGAAACATAGATGGGATTTGGTGCCGGAGAGACACACTACCTCCATCAATTCTCTAAGTCCCACAGAACTAATGGCGAATACTGGAAGCATGTCTAATACCAACATAGCTGTCAAGGCCTCAGTTATCCGCTTTGCAACAGGTTGACTGCTGTCATATTTCATCTTCCTCACAAAGGACTGTTGGACAGTCAATTGCTTATTTGAAGTAGTACAAGTGGTCTTCCGAGTTCCCCTCTGGGATGATGATCGACTCCTAGCAGCAACAACAGCAGCAGCAGCAGCAGCAACAGCAGCAGTAGGCGTACCACTCAAGGATCCTCCAGAGGAATCCCAGTTAGGAGAGGACTCCTCAGTCTTGCCAGTGACATGGCCTGCAGGACTACTGACGTTCCTGACTGAGGAGGAAGTTGACGTTGAGGAAGTTGGTGGTGTGGCTTGCAGGAGCTTGGGTACAAGAGGAAGAAGGGATTTAGGTGTCAGTGGACTGCTTCCGCTCTTACCCAAAGATTCACAACTTGACACTGACTTCTGATGAATACGCAGTAGGTGACGTATAAGGGTAGATGTTTCTAGGTGGTTAACATCCTTACCCCTACTTATTACAGATTGACAGAGGCAACACACGGCTTGACACATGTTGTCCGGAATTGTGTAGAAATAATTCCACACCAAAGAGGTGGCTTTTTTGGTATTTTGCTAAGGCATCACAATGGGCTTATTCATTCCACAGACAACAGGTGTCTCCCCTGGGGCCTGATTAAAACAAACCACATCACCATCAGAATCCTCATCGTCAACTTCCTCCTCAGCGCCAGCAACACCCATATTCTCACCTTGGTGTACTTCAACATTGACCTCTTCAATTTCAATATCAGAAACTGGACTGTGGGTTCTACTTCCAGCACTTGCAGGGGGTGTGCAAATGGTGGAAGGAGCCACCTCTTCCCATCCAGTGTTGGGAAGGTCAGGCATCGCAACCGCCGACACACTTGGACTCTCCTTGGGTATTTGTAATACCATCTTAGAACGCACAGTTCTTTGCTGTGCTTTTGCCAGCTTAACTCTTATCATTTTTCTAGCAGAAGGATGAGGGCTTCCATCGTCATGTGAAACTGAACCATTAGTCATGAACATAGGCCAGGGCCTTAGCCATTCCTTGTCACCCCATGTCGTAAATGGCATTTTGGCAAGTTTATGTTTCTCCTCAGACCATTTAAATTTATTTTTTGGAGTCCTTTTACTGAATTTTGGCATTTTGGATTCTGCATGCCCTCTACTATCACATTGGGCATTGGCCTTGGCAGACGATGTTGATGGTCTGCCATTTCATTGTCTATGTCATGACTAGTGGCAGCAGCTTCTGCACTAGGAGGAAGTGGTTCTTGATCTTTCCCTATTTTATCCTCCAAATTTTTGTTCTCCATTATTTTTCTGGAGTTATATAACAATATGCTATACAGGAGAGCATACCTCTACACCACACAGGGTAAACCTTGTGAAATTATTTGGATTAAATATTAATAACCCCTTTATTTGGAGTAAATAATATACAGCACAGGACAGCACCACTGAACTTATATGGCAGCACCACTGGACTGGATTTTTACGGCAGTACCACTGGAACTATATGACAGTATCACTGGAATTATACGGCAGTATTACTGGAATTATATGGCAGTACCACTGGACTCATACATCAATACCACTGGACTTACATGGCAGTACCACTGGACTGGATTTATATGGCAGTATCACTGGATTTATATGCCAGTATCTCTGGAATTATATGGCAGTACCACTGTAATTATACGGCAGTACCACTGGACTGGATTTATACTGCAGTATCCATGGATTTATATGCCAGCACCACTGGAATTATACAGCAATATCACTGGAATTATATGGCCGTATCACTGGAATTATATAGCAGTACCACTGGACTTATACGGCAGTACCACTGGATTGGATTTATACTGCAGTATCACTGGATTTATACACCAGTACCACTGCAATTATACGGCAGTATCATTGGAATTATATGGCAGTACCACTGGACATAAACGGCAGTATCACTAGACTGAATTTATACGCCAGTACCACTGGATTTATACGGCAATACCACTGGACATATATGGCAGTATCACTGGACTGGATTTATACGGCAGTACCACTAGACATATATGGCAGTATCACTGGATTTATACGGCAGTACCACTGGACAAAAATGGCAGTACCACTGAACATATATGGCAGTATCACTGGACTGGATTTATACGTCATTACCACTGGATTTATACGGCAGTACCAGTGAACATATATGGCAGTATCACTGGAAATATATGGCAGTACCACTGGACATATATGGCAGTATCACTGAACTGGATTTATAAGCCAGTACCACTGGACTTATACACCATTACCACTGGAATTATACAACAGTACCACTGGATTTATACGGCAGTACCACTGGACATATACGGCAGTATCACAGGATTTATACGGCAGTACTACTGGACATATATATACGGCAGTTATTACTGGACTGGATTTATATGCCAGTACCACTGGATTCATATGGCATGACCACTGGACATATACGGCAGTATCACTGGACTGGATTTATACGGCAGTATCACTGAAATTATACGGCAGTATCACTGGAATTTTACGGCAGTACCACTTGAATTATACGGCAGTACCACTGTAATTATACGGCAGTATCACTGGACTGGATTTATACACCAGCACCGCTGGAATTATACGCCAGTACCACTGGAATTATACGGCAGTACCACTGGACATATACAGCAGTATCACTGGACATATAAGGCAGTATCACTGGACTGGATTTATACGCCAGTACCACTGGACTTATATGCCATTACCACTGGAATTATACAACAGTACCACTGGATTTATATGGCAGTACCATTGGACATATACGGCATTATCACTGGATTTATATGGCAGTACTACTGGACATATATATACGGCAGTTATTACTGGACTGGATTTATACGCCAGTACCACTGGATTCATATGGCATGACCACTGGACATATACGGCAGTATTACTGGAATTATATGACAGTACCACTGGGCATATACGGCAGTATCACTGGACTGGATTTATACGGCAGTATCACTGAAATTATACGGCAGTATCACTGGACATATACGGCAGTACCACTGGACATATATGGCAGTATCACTGGACATATACGGCAGTATCACTGGACTGGATTTATACGCCAGTACCACTGCAATTATATGGCAGTACCACTGGACATTTACAGCAGTATCACTGGATTTATACAGCAGTAGCGCTGGACATATACGACAGTATCACTGGACATATACTGCAGTATCACTGGACATATTCGGCAGTACCACTGGACATATACAGCAGCACAGGGACACCACCACTGGACTGATGCAGGATAACACAGCACCACTGCAATGGACTTGACTTTTACAGCAGCACTGGACATATGGCAGCAGGGGACACCACCACTGTGACTGGACTGATGCAGCACAAGACACTACCACTGAACTGATGCAGGACACTGAGGACGGAGACACGCCCTCTCTCTACACTCTCCAATGCCGGAGTGAAAATGGCGGCGATGCGCAGCTCCTTATATGGAATCCAAACCCCGCGAGAATCCAACAACGGGATGATGACGTTTGGCCTCTTACTGGTTTCCGAGTCAGGCGGGAAAACCAGAGCCTGACTCGGATCCGGGCTCGGGTAATGAAGTTCGGGGGGGTTCAGTTCTCAGGGAACCGAACCCGCTCATCTCTAGTTTCTACAGACTGTGATAGAGCGGGATGGTTAATGTACTGAGCAATTCTCAGCCGTCTCTCTTTGACTGAGAGTACACTGCCTGTTGCGGCCCTGCCTGGGCGCCCAACTATCTAGTGCAGGCCCTTTTATGAGGTGGTAACTAGGATGTTGTCTTTGCTGTACTGTGAGCAGCAGGGGAATATAAACAGAGGTGGACAGGTACCTCAGACACTCCAAGCAGCCAGTGGGCAGTATCTCACACCCACTGCTGGTAATTTCATCACCAACCCTCCTGTACCCACGACAGGCAGCAAAGAGACATAGATCCTGTAAGTTTCAGTTAGATATAGTTGACAAGCATTCCGACAGGTAGCAAAAATACAAAAAATCCTGAAAGTTTCAGTCAGATATAATTGACCAGCCTCCCAACAGGCAGCAAAGAGACATAAATCCTGTCTGTTTCAGTCAGATATAGGTTTCCAGACTCCTTACCAGCGACTGTTCCTGAATACTAGTCTGTCAGGCAGCCCCGGAGAAGGCAGGATCTAAGTAACTTCTGATACTGAGGGTCAGTCATCAATTGCAGCCGCAGTGAGGCCCAGTGTAGTCCACTTAATATTATTGATTCATTGCCAGCCAAGCTTACATGGAGCCTTACTGTTATCTACTGTTACACAAGCTCAATGAACTGAGTTGACTTTTGCCTCTCACTATTAGGGATTGCATGGCATTTTCCCCTTCCTGCCTGTGTTCACTTACTTGCATGATTCTTCAGGGGATAACTGTAATGCTTATCCTGTATTGTTCCTAACCTGATTCCACCTGTCTGCTTATCTACCAAGTAACTGGGTTGCATTCCTCTCTGTCATTCGCAGGTATCTACCACCTCTCCTGCTTCCATCACTGTCGAGAAACTGCACTGTCTAACTGCATGTTTGCTACTTGTCAACACGGAACTGCATTACATTCTGTCACACACTGCCATCAGCTATCTTGTATCTTCTACCCCCATGGATAGCTGTACATTATAGTTCTCTGGGTTCTAAACAAAGCCCGTTCCATCTGTTTATTAAACTGAACTACTTTACAGTGCATCCCTAGAGGACATAGGGGGATATTACCACAAACCATTTAATTATAACGCTAAGCAGAGACTGCAACTGGTGGATATTTAAGGTCATTACATAGGAATAATTCTAGCTTCACAGTGAACTGCATACTGTTATTTTGTGGCCACTTTATTTGAACTTTGTTCTTTATTCTTCCACATTACCGTGTTACATACAACTGGTGATTATAATGTAATGACTGCGATTTACTGTGATTTATATTTGTTGTTGAACTATTAATCCTACTTAACTCCAGAACCTTAAAGTTGAATCTACAATGTTGATCAGTTATTCAAAGTGAATGGGAGCATCTCTGTATGCTTGGCAGCGTGCCGAGGTGCAGGCGTGCCTAGGCAAGCCGTGCACCCCTGCCTGTGATGCAGCCACGCTCAATGAGCGTGACTCCATCTGTAGTGGGTGACATGGAGAGGTATAAGGTGACAGAGAAAGGCCATGGATGAAGGCAGGGAGAGGCAGGAAATGACAGAGAGAAGGTGACAGGAGAGGCAGTAGGTGACAGGGAAAAAGTGACATGGAGAAGCAGTGTGTGACAGGAGGTGGGTGACACTGGAGTGAGGCAGTGGGTGACAGTCAGTGGGAAACTGCATTAATAAGAAAAAAAAGTAACATAACACAAAAGAAATCCACCAATTTTCCTTTAACCTTCCAACTGACCAACTTGTTTGTCAACTTAAATGGTGTTCCTGACATCTAACAAACTTTTTCATCACATGGGCCAACTTCTCTCTAACTTATAATACAGAAGTAGGCGGACAGTGTCTATTGTTAGGGCGCAGAGAAGGGGAGGTCAGAAGAAGGTGGGTAAGGTTAGGATTAGTGATGAGCACCGGAAATTTTTCGGGTTTTGTGTTTTGGTTTTGGGTTCGGTTCCGCGGCCGTGTTTTGGGTTCGAACGCCTTTTGGCAAAACCTCACCGAATTTTTTTTGTCGGATTCGAGTGTGTTTTGGATTCGGGTGTTTTTTTCAAAAAACCCTAAAAAACAGCTTAAATCATAGAATTTGGGGGTCATTTTGATCCCAAAGTATTATTAACCTCAATAACCATAATTTCCACTCATTTTCAGTCTATTCTGAACGCCTCACACCTCACAATATTATTTTTAGTCCTAAAATTTGCACCGAGGTCGCTGGATGGCTAAGCTAAGCGACCCAAGTGGCCGACACAAACACCTGGCCCATCTAGGAGTGGCACTGCAGTGTCACGCAGGATGGCCCTTCCAAAAAACACTCCCCAAACAGCACATGATGCAAAGAAAAAAAGAGGCGCAATGAGGTAGCTGTGTGAGTAAGCTAAGCGACCCTAGTGGCCGACACAAACACCTGGCCCATCTAGGAGTGGCACTGCAGTGTCACGCAGGATGGCCCTTCCAAAAAACACTCCCCAAACAGCACATGACGCAAAGAAAAAAAGAGGCGCAATGAGGTAGCTGTGTGAGTAAGCTAAGCGACCCTAGTGGCCGACACAAACACCTGGCCCATCTAGGAGTGGCACTGCAGTGTCACGCAGGATGGCCCTTCCAAAAAACCCTCCCCAAACAGCACATGACGCAAAGAAAAAAAGAGGCGCAATGAGGTAGCTGTGTGAGTAAGCTAAGCGACCCTAGTGGCCGACACAAACACCTGGCCCATCTAGGAGTGGCACTGCAGTGTCACGCAGGATGGCCCTTCCAAAAAACACTCCCCAAACAGAACATGACGCAAAGAAAAAAAGAGGCGCAATGAGGTAGCTGTGTGAGTAAGCTAAGCGACCCTAGTGGCCGACACAAACACCTGGCCCATCTAGGAGTGGCACTGCAGTGTCACGCAGGATGGCCCTTTCAAAAAAACACCCCCCAAACAGCACATGACGCAAAGAAAAATGAAAGAAAAAAGAGGTGCAAGATGGAATTGTCCTTGGGCCCTCCCACCCACCCTTATGTTGTATAAACAGGACATGCACACTTTAACCAACCCATCATTTCAGTGACAGGGTCTGCCACACGACTGTGACTGAAATGATGGGTTGGTTTGGACCCCCACCAAAAAAGAAGCAATTAATCTCTCCTTGCACAAACTGGCTCTACAGAGGCAAGATGTCCACCTCATCATCATCCTCCGATATATCACCGTGTACATCCCCCTTCTCACAGATTATCAATTCGTCCCCACTGGAATCCACCATCTCAGCTCACTGTGTACTTTGTGGAGGCAATTGCTGCTGGTCAATGTCTCCACGGAGGAATTGATTATAATTCATTTTAATGAACATCATCTTCTCCACATTTTCTGGATGTAACCTCGTACGCCGATTGCTGACAAGGTGAGCGGCGGCACTAAACACTCTTTCGGAGTACACACTTGTAGGAGGGCAACTTAGGTAGAATAAAGCCAGTTTGTGCAAGGGCCTCCAAATTGCCTCTTTTTCCTGCCAGTATAAGTACGGACTGTCTGACGTGCCTACTTGGATGCGGTCACTCATATAATCCTCCACCATTCTTTCAATGGGGAGAGAATCATATGCAGTGACAGTAGATGACATGTCCGTAATCGTTGGCAGGTCCTTCAGTCCGGACCAGATGTCAGCATCAGCAGTCGCTCCAGACTGCCCTGCATCACCGCCAGCGGGTGGGCTCGGAATTCTGAGCCTTTTCCTCGCACCCCAAGTTGCGGGAGAATGTGAAGGAGGAGATGTTGACAGGTCGCGTTCCGCTTGACTTGACAATTTTGTCACCAGCAGTTCTTTGAACCCCAGCAGACTTGTGTCTGCCGGAAAGAGAGATCCAAGGTAGGTTTTAAATCTAGGATCGAGCACGGTGGCCAAAATGTAGTGCTCTGATTTCAACAGATTGACCACCCGTGAATCCTTGTTAAGCGAATTAAGGGCTCCATCCACAAGTCCCACATGCCTAGCGGAATCGCTCTGTGTTAGCTCCTCCTTCAAAGTCTCCAGCTTCTTCTGCAAAAGCCTGATGAGGGGAATGACCTGACTCAGGCTGGCAGTGTCTGAACTGACTTCACGTGTGGCAAGTTCAAAAGGTTGCAGAACCTTGCACAACGTTGAAATCATTCTCCACTGCGCTTGAGACAGGTGCATTCCACCTCCTATATCGTGCTCAGTTGTATAGGCTTGAATGGCCTTTTGCTGCTCCTCCAACCTCTGAAGCATATAGAGGGTTGAATTCCACCTCGTTACCACTTCTTGCTTCAGATGATGGCAGGGCAGGTTCAGGCGTTTTTGGTGGTGCTCCAGTCTTCTGTACGTGGTGCCTGTACGCCGAAAGTGTCCCGCAATTCTTCTGGCCACCGACAGCATCTCTTGCACGCCCCTATCGTTTTTTAAATAATTCTGCACCACCAAATTCAAGGTATGTGCAAAACATGGGACGTGCTGGAATTTGCCCAGATTTAATGCACACACAATATTGCTGGCGTTGTCCGATGCCACAAATCCACAGGAGAGTCCAATTGGGGTAAGCCATTCTGCGATGATCTTCCTCAGTTGCCGTAAGAGGTTTTTAGCTGTGTGCATATTCTGGAAAGCGGTGATACAAAGCGTAGCCTGCCTAGGAAAGAGTTGGCGTTTGCGAGATGCTGCTACTGGTGCCACCGCTGCTGTTCTTGCGGCGGGAGTCCATACATCTACCCAGTGGGCTGTCACAGTCATATAGTCCTGAGTCTGCCCTGCTCCACTTGTCCACATGTCCGTGGTTAAGTGGACATTGGGTACAACTGCATTTTTTAGGACACTGGTGAGTCTTTTTCTGAGGTCTGTGTACATTTTCGGTATCGCCTGCCTAGAGAAATGGAACCTAGATGGTATTTGGTACCGGGGACACAGTACCTCCAACAAGTCTCTAGTTGCCTCTGCAGTAATGATGGATACCGGAACCACGTTTCTCACCGCCCAGGATGCCAAGGCCTCAGTTATCCGCTTTGCAGCAGGATGACTGCTGTGATATTTCATCTTCCTTGCAAAGG
Organism: Pseudophryne corroboree; assembly: GCF_028390025.1. NCBI lineage: Eukaryota > Metazoa > Chordata > Amphibia > Anura > Myobatrachidae > Pseudophryne > Pseudophryne corroboree. The sequence continues at coordinate 224,556,761 of NC_086450.1, forward strand.
ACTGTTGGACAGTCAATTGCTTGGTGGAAGTAGTAAAAGTGGTCTTACGAGTACGACTTCCCCTCTGGGATGACCATCGACTCCCAGCAGCAACAACAGCAGCGCCAGCAGCAGTAGGCGTTACACGCAAGGATGCATCGGAGGAATCCCAGGCAGGAGAGGACTCGTCATAATTGCCAGTGACATGGCCTGCAGGACTATTGGCATTCCTGGGGAAGGAGGAAATTGACACTGAGGGAGTTGGTGGGGTGGTTTGCGTGAGCTTGGTTACAAGAGGAAGGGATTTACTGGTCAGTGGACTGCTTCCGCTGTCGCCCAAAGTTTTTGAACTTGTCACTGACTTATGATGAATGCGCTGCAGGTGACGTATAAGGGAGGATGTTCCGAGGTGGTTAACGTCCTTACCCCTACTTATTACAGCTTGACAAAGGCAACACACGGCTTGACAAATGTTGTCCGCATTTCTGTTGAAATACTTCCACACCGAAGAGCTGATTTTTTTGGTATTTTCACCAGGCATGTCAATGGCCCTATTCCTCCCACGGACAACAGGTGTCTCCCTGGGTGCCTGACTTAAACAAACCACCTCACCATCAGAATCCTCCTGGTCAATTTCCTCCCCAGCGCCAGCAACACCCATATCCTCCTCATCCTGGTGTACTTCAACACTGACATCTTCAATCTGACTATCAGGAACTGGACTGCGGGTGCTCCTTCCAGCACTTGCAGGGGGCGTGCAAATGGTGGAAGGCGCATGCTCTTCACGTCCAGTGTTGGGAAGGTCAGGCAACGCAAACGACACAATTGGACTCTCCTTGTGGATTTGTGAGGCTGAGTGCTTCCATCCTCATGTGAAGCTGAACCACTAGCCATGAACATAGGCCAGGGCCTCAGCCGTTCCTTGCCACTCCGTGTGGTAAATGGCAAATTGGCAAGTTTACGCTTCTCCTCCGACAATTTTATTTTAGATTTTTGAGTCCTTTTTTTACTGATATTTGGTGTTTTGGATTTTACATGCTCTGTACTATGACATTGGGCATCGGCCTTGGCAGATGACGTTGCTGGCATTTCATCGTCTCGGCCATGACTAGTGGCAGCAGCTTCAGCACGAGGTGGAAGTCGATCTTGATCTTTCCCTATTTTTGGAACCTCAACATTTTTGTTCTCCATATTTTAATAGGCACAACTAAAAGGCACCTCAGGTAAACAATGGAGATGGATGGATACTAGTATACTTATGGATTGACGAGCGACTGCCGACACAGAGGTAGCTACAGCCATGGACTACCGTACTGCATCTGCTGCTAATATAGACTGGATGATAATGATATAAAATATATATATATATATATATCACTACTGCAGCTGGACAGGTATATATTATATAATGACGGACCTGCTGGACACTGTCAGCTCAGCACTGCAGACTCCTAAAGTAAGCTACTAGTAGTATCAAGAAGATAGAAAGAAAAAAAAACACCACAGGTAGGTGGTATACAATTATGGATGGACGAGCGACTGCCGACACAGAGGTAGCTACAGCCGTGGACTACCGTACTGCGTCTGCTGCTAATATAGACTGGATGATAATGATATTAAAAAAAAATATATATATATATCACTACTGCAGCCGGACAGGTATATATTATATAATGACAGACCTGCTGGACACTGTCAGCTCAGCACTGCAGACTCCTAAAGTAAGCTACTAGTAGTATCAAGAAGATAGAAAAAAAAAAAAACACCACAGGTAGGTGGTATACAATTATGGATGGACTAGCGACTGCCGACACAGAGGTAGCTACAGCCGTGGACTACCATACTGCGTCTGCTGCTAATATAGACTGGATGATAATGATATAAAATATATATATATATATATCACTACTGCAGCCGGACAGGTATATATTATATAATGACGGACCTGCTGGACACTGTCAGCTCAGCACTGCAGACTCCTAAAGTAAGCTACTAGTAGTATCAAGAAGATAGAAAAAAAAAAAACACCACAGGTAGGTGGTATACAATTATGGATGGACGAGCGACTGCCGACACAGAGGTAGCTACAGCCGTGGACTACCGTACTGCGTCTGCTGCTAATATAGACTGGATGATAATGATATAAAAAATATATATATATATATATATCACTACTGCAGCCGGACAGGTATATATTATATAATGACGGACCTGCTGGACACTGTCAGCTCAGCACTGCAGACTCCTAAAGTAAGCTACTAGTATCAAGAAGATAGAAAAAAAAAAAACACCACGGGTAGGTGGTATACAATTATGGATGGACGAGCGACTGCCGACACAGAGGTAGCTACAGCCGTGGACTACCGTACTGCGTCTGCTGCAGTGCTAATATAGACTGGATGATAATGATATAAAAAATATATATATATCACTACTGAAGCCGGACAGGTATATATTATATAATGACGGACCTGCTGGACACTGTCAGCAGAATGCGTTTATAGAATAAAAACACCACACGACGAGTGTTTAACTTTTTCAGGCAGACAATCACAATATACTGGTGGTCAGTGGTCACTGGTCAGTCACACTGGCACTGGCAGTGGCACTCTGGCAGCATCGTTTTTTTTCAGGCAGAGAACGGATTAATGAAACTGGTGGTCACTGGTCACACTATCAGCAAGTAGTACTCCGTCCTAATATGCTCCCCAAAATTAGTAAATCAAGTGTCTCTACTCTCTACTACTCTCTAGTCTACTCTAAACGGAGAGGACGCCAGCCACGTCCTCTCCCTATCAATCTCAATGCACGTGTGAAAATGGCGGCGACGCGCGGCTCCTTATATAGAATCCGAGTCTCGCGATAGAATACGAGCCTCGCGAGAATCCGACAGCGGGATGATGACGTTCGGGCCCGCTCGGGTTAGCCGAGCAAGGCGGGAAGATCCGAGTCTGCCTCGGACCCGTGTAAAAAGCGTGAAGTTCGGGGGGGTTCGGTTTCCGAGAAACCGAACCCGCTCATCACTAGTTAGGATGCAGCTATAGGTCAGGATAAGGTGAGTGAGGGTAGGGTGTAGTGATAGAGAGGTCAGAGCAAGTGCAGATCAGCTTGTACTGGGGGTGTCTGAGGTGCAGTATAGTAATAGTAGTTAGTGCAGCATAGTACAGTAAAATATAATATAGTGGTTACAGCGGCACACTACAGTATTATACAGAATGGTTAGGGCAGTACAGAGTGGATAGCACAGTATAGTTTAACAAAATGTTTAGGGCAACAGCACAGTATAGTATAACAAGGGCTACACGTTACAGTATAATACAGAGTGGTAAGGGTAGCACAGTACAGTATAATACGGCTGTACTGGGAGGGTTGTGGCCAAGTGACATTCTACTGCTGTTCTGGGGGGGGGGGGGTGCAAGCAGAGGAGTCTGTGCTGCAGTTCAGGGGGAGAGTGTGAAATGCCGAGGGCTTACCTCCAAAGCCGGGATTCGGGGCTTGCCTGTCCAGCTTTTGGCGGTGCTGCGTGGATGTGGCGAAGCCCGGGGGGACTGGCGGCGGTGACGGTGCGGCTGCCGGAGTGTGGGAGATGGGGAACCTGCTGGGTAAGAGGGTGTGCTCCTGTGTGTCTGCAGCACTGGGAGCCACCATGTTGGTGACTAAGGTTCTCTATGTCCAATTGCTGAGCTCTGTGGTATGCTCAATCCAATAGGAGGCAGCTTCCTCTTACAAATGGGGTCAGCCTTGCATGCTTCCAGTGCTTTAACTTACTGCATAGAACAAAAGCTCCAGCTCTGGTCTTCTTTAGGTATCCCCTGTGGTAACCATGATCCAAAGGGTCTACAACTCTGTTGTACAGGCCTGTCTGTCACCTTCCACTGCACCTCTGCCAGCGGCTTCTCCATTCTGCAGTCCACAGCTGTTCACCCTCTGGACGGCATCCCGGGTGCCCTGCGACCATATAGGGGCTTACTGGTAATCCGCTGTGCCTCTTAGCCATGTATTTTCTGCATTCATTCCTGAATCTTAAAAAGCAGCAATAGCCAGTGTCCTCCAGTCACGTCTCCATAGCATTCATTCTTCAACAGTTATATTCAGTGTTCTTCAGTCATGTCTCCACAGCATTCATTCTTCAGCAGGTTTATTCAGTGTTCTTCAGTCACATCTCTGCAGCATTCATTCTTCAACAGTTATTCTCAGTGACGACACTGCAGCATTCATTCTTCAACAGTAATATCTAGTGTGCTTCAGTCATGTCTCTGCAGCATTCATTCTTTAACAGTTTTCTTCAGTCACTCCATCGCAGCATCCATTCTTCTACAGTTACAACTAGAGATGAGTGGGTTCGGTTCTCCGAGATCTGAACCCCCCAAAACTTCACCTATTTTACTCGGTTCCGAGGCAGCCTCGGATCTTCCCGCTTAGCTCGGTTAACTTGAACGCACCCGAACGTCATCATCCCGCTGTCGGATTCTCGCGAGATTCGTATTCTATATAAAGAGCCGCGCGTCGCCGCCATTTTCACTTGTGCATTGGAGATTGAACGGAGAGGACATGGCTGCATTCTCTCCCTGAAAAGCTCCGTAATCTGTGCTCAGTGTGCTGAAAATATCTACGTTCTCTGCCTGAAAACGCTCCATATCTGTGCTCAGTGTGCTGCAAATATCTGTGTTCAGTGTGATGCATTATGGGGACTGGGGACCACCAGTATATAATTATAGTAGTACAGAACAGTAGGCCATTGCTGTATCTTGCAGCTCTGTGTCAAGTATACTATCTCCGTGCTGCATTATTGTGAGCAGTATATTGTAGGACAGTGCAGCATTTTGGTGTCCAGCAGTATACATATAGTACAGTACAGTAGGCCATTGCTGTATCTTGCAGCTCTGTGTCAAGTATACTATCTCTGTGCTGCATTATTGTGAGCAGTATATAGTAGGACAGTGCAGCATTTTGGTGACCAGCAGTATACATATAGTACAGTACAGTAGGCCATTGCTCTATCTTGCAGCTCTGTGTCAAGTATACTATCTCTGTGCTGCATTATTGTGAGCAGTATATGCAGGGCCGGTGCAAGGTATCTCGGCACCCAAGGCAAAACTTCTGCCTTCTGCCCCTTCCCTTTACCCACCATTCAGATGAAAGGCAAGCTGCTCTCACCCCCTCCCCCCTACTCTGTTAAATGTCTGCTGTTCTATCCCCCCCAAAATCTGCGTGCATGCTGCTGCTCACCCCCCCAGACTGTGTGCATGGCTGCTCCTTATCTCCTCCCCCCACCCCCTCACCACACCGCTGCTCTCGCCCTCTTTCTTAATCAATGCAGAGAATGCACTGTGCAGCCACCTTACCTGCAGGCTGCAGTGCAGAGTTGGAACTGAGTAGTCTGTGAAAGAGCCTGGAATGAAGACCAGTGCTGCATGTCACCCACAGCCAGGACTCCAGGAGCTGCCAAAGTTACTGCCTATGCCGGGTGGAGGTGGAGCTGGAGGCTGCAATACGGGAGCTTAGCAGTCACAGCTACTGTAAGATACGCATTCTGGGGGATTGCAGTGGCTGTGAAAGGTAGGACTATGCTACCTTTTTTAGGCAGCTGTAGCAGGCCGCCCCCTCAGGTCCTGGCCCCCCTAGGCAGCTGCCTAAAGCTGCCTAGTGGAAGCTCCGGCCCTGAGTATATGGTAGGACAGTGCAGCATTTTGGTGACCAGCAGTATACATATAGTATAGTACAGTAGGCCATTGCTGTATCTTGCAGCTCTGTGTCACTTCTAGTTTCCTGATCAGTGCTCAATATCTGATGCATTGTTGTGACCAGTATGTATACTGTACTGTGCGACGGGATGCGGTCAAGATGCCGCCGGCCGGAATCCCGGCAGTCGTAATACCGACGCAGGAATCCTGACCGCCACAATACCGACCGCCACAATCCCGACATATCCTCCCTCCGTGGGTGTCCACGACACCCATAGAGGGAGAATATAATAGTATGCCGAGCGTGGCGAGCGAAGCGAGCCCGCAAGGGGCTGCGTTCTGCTCGCCACCCCTGTCGGGATTGTGTGGTCGGGATTCCGGCGTTGGTATTTCGACCGCCTGGATTCCGGCCGGCGGCATTTAGTACTGATCCATGTGCGACGTTTGTTATACACCTAGTGATTTTATACATCCTGTAATCTGTACTGAGCGATGTGTGAGATACACCTGGGGTTTATACACCCTGTATACTGTACTGTGCAACGTTTGTGGTACACCTGGTGATTATACAACCTGTATACTGTACTGAGCGATGTGTGAGATACACCTGGGGATTATACACCCTATATACTGTGCTGTGTGATGTGTAAGATATACCTGGGGATTATACACCCTATATACTGTACAGTGTGATTTGTGAGATACACCTGGGGATTATACACCCTATATACTGTACTGTGCGATGTGTGTTATACACCTGGTGATTATACATCCTGTAATCTGTACTGAGCGATGTGTGAGATACACCTGGGGATTATACACCCTGTATACTGTACTGTGTGATGTGTGAGATACACCTGGGGATTATACACCCTATATACTGTACTCTGCGATGTGTGTTATACACCTGGTGATTATACATCCTGTAATCTGTACTGTGCGATGTGTGTTATACACCTGGTAATTATTAGAGATGAGCGCCTGAAATTTTTCGGGTTTTGTGTTTTGGTTTTGGGTTCGGTTCCGCGGCCGTGTTTTGGGTTCGAACGCGTTTTGGCAAAACCTCACCGAATTATTTTTGTCGGATTCGGGTGTGTTTTGGATTCGGGTGTTTTTTTCAAAAAACCCTAAAAAACAGCTTAAATCATAGAATTTGGGGGTAATTTTGATCCCAAAGTATTATTAACCTCAAAAAACATAATTTACACTCATTTTCAGCCTATTCTGAACACATCACACCTCACAATATTATTTTTAGTCCTAAAATTTGCACCGAGGTCGCTGTGTGAGTAAGATAAGCGACCCTAGTGGCCGACACAAACACCGGGCCCATCTAGGAGTGGCACTGCAGTGTCACGCAGGATGTCCCTTCCAAAAAACCCTCCCCAAACAGCACATGACGCAAAGAAAAAAAGAGGCGCAATGAGGTAGCTGTGTGAGTAAGATTAGCGACCCTAGTGGCCGACACAAACACCGGGCCCATCTAGGAGTGGCACTGCAGTGTCACGCAGGATGGCCCTTCCAAAAAACCCTCCCCAAACAGCACATGACGCAAAGAAAAAAAGAGGCGCAATGAGGTAGCTGTGTGAGTAAGATTAGCGACCCTAGTGGCCGACACAAACACCGGGCCCATCTAGGAGTGGCACTGCAGTGTCACGCAGGATGGCCCTTCCAAAAAACCCTCCCCAAACAGCACATGACGCAAAGAAAAAAAGAGGCGCAATGAGGTAGCTGACTGTGTGAGTAAGATTAGCGACCCTAGTGGCCGACACAAACACCGGGCACATCTAGGAGTGGCACTGCAGTGTCACGCAGGATGTCCCTTCCAAAAAACCCTCCCCAAACAGCACATGACGCAAAGAAAAAAAGAGGCGCAATGAGGTAGCTGTGTGAGTAAGATTAGCGACCCTAGTGGCCGACACAAACACCGGGCCCATCTAGGAGTGGCACTGCAGTGTCACGCAGGATGTCCCTTCCAAAAAACCCTCCCCAATCAGCACATGATGCAAAGAAAAAGAAAAGAAAAAAGAGGTGCAAGATGGAATTATCCTTGGGCCCTCCCACCCACCCTTATGTTGTATAAACAAAACAGGACATGCACACTTTAACCAACCCATCATTTCAGTGACAGGGTCTGCCACACGACTGTGACTGATATGACGGGTTGGTTTGGACCCCCCCCAAAAAAGAAGCAATTAATCTCTCCTTGCACAAACTGGCTCTACAGAGGCAAGATGTCCACCTCATCTTCACCCTCCGATATATCACCGTGTACATCCCCCTCCTCACAGATTATCAATTCGTCCCCACTGGAATCCACCATCTCAGCTCCCTGTGTACTTTGTGGAGGCAATTGCTGCTGGTCAATGTCTCCGCGGAGGAATTGATTATAATTCATTTTAATGAACATCATCTTCTCCACATTTTCTGGATGTAACCTCGTACGCCGATTGCTGACAAGGTGAGCGGCGGCACTAAACACTCTTTCGGAGTACACACTTGTGGGAGGGCAACTTAGGTAGAATAAAGCCAGTTTGTGCAAGGGCCTCCAAATTGCCTCTTTTTCCTGCCAGTATAAGTACGGACTGTGTGACGTGCCTACTTGGATGCGGTCACTCATATAATCCTCCACCATTCTATCAATGTTGAGAGAATCATATGCAGTGACAGTAGACGACATGTCCGTAATCGTTGTCAGGTCCTTCAGTCCGGACCAGATGTCAGCATCAGCAGTCGCTCCAGACTGCCCTGCATCACCGCCAGCGGGTGGGCTCGGAATTCTGAGCCTTTTCCTCGCACCCCCAGTTGCGGGAGAATGTGAAGGAGGAGATGTTGACAGGTCGCGTTCCGCTTGACTTGACAATTTTGTCACCAGCAGGTCTTTCAACCCCAGCAGACCTGTGTCTGCCGGAAAGAGAGATCCAAGGTAGGCTTTAAATCTAGGATCGAGCACGGTGGCCAAAATGTAGTGCTCTGATTTCAACAGATTGACCACCCGTGAATCCTTGTTAAGCGAATTAAGGGCTGCATCCACAAGTCCCACATGCCTAGCGGAATCGCTCCGTGTTAGCTCCTTCTTCAATGCCTCCAGCTTCTTCTGCAAAAGCCTGATGAGGGGAATGACCTGACTCAGGCTGGCAGTGTCTGAACTGACTTCACGTGTGGCAAGTTCAAAGGGCATCAGAACCTTGCACAACGTTGAAATCATTCTCCACTGCACTTGAGACAGGTGCATTCCATCTCCTATATCGTGCTCAATTGTATAGGCTTGAATGGCCTTTTGCTGCTCCTCCAACCTCTGAAGCATATAGAGGGTTGAATTCCACCTCGTTACCACTTCTTGCTTCAGATGATGGCAGGGCAGGTTCAGTAGTTTTTGGTGGTGCTCCAGTCTTCTGTACGTGGTGCCTGTACGCCGAAAGTGTCCCGCAATTTTTCTGGCCACCGACAGCATCTCTTGCACGCCCCTGTCGTTTTTTTAAAAATTCTGCACCACCAAATTCAAGGTATGTGCAAAACATGGGACGTGCTGGAATTTGCCCATATTTAATGCACACACAATATTGCTGGCGTTGTCCGATGCCACAAATCCACAGGAGAGTCCAATTGGGGTAAGCCATTCCGCGATGATCTTCCTCAGTTGCCGTAAGAGGTTTTCAGCTGTGTGCGTATTCTGGAAAGCGGTGATACAAAGCGTAGCCTGCCTAGGAAAGAGTTGGCGTTTGCGAGATGCTGCTACTGGTGCCGCCGCTGCTGTTCTTGCGGCGGGAGTCCATACATCTACCCAGTGGGCTGTCACAGTCATATAGTCCTGACCCTGCCCTGCTCCACTTGTCCACATGTCCGTGGTTAAGTGGACATTGGGTACAACTGCATTTTTTAGGACACTGGTGAGTCTTTTTCTGACGTCCGTGTACATTCTCGGTATCGCCTGCCTAGAGAAGTGGAACCTAGATGGTATTTGGTAACGGGGGCACACTGCCTCAATAAATTGTCTAGTTCCCTGTGAACTAACGGCGGATACCGGACGCACGTCTAACACCAACATAGTTGTCAAGGACTCAGTTATCCGCTTTGCAGTAGGATGACTGCTGTGATATTTCATCTTCCTCGCAAAGGACTGTTGAACAGTCAATTGCTTACTGGAAGTAGTACAAGTGGGCTTACGACTTCCCCTCTGGGATGACCATCGACTCCCAGCGGCAACAACAGCAGCGCCAGCAGCAGTAGGCGTTACACGCAAGGATGCATCGGAGGAATCCCAGGCAGGAAAGGACTCGTCAGACTTGCCAGTGACATGGCCTGCAGGACTATTGGCATTCCTGGGGAAGGAGGAAATTGACACTGAGGGAGTTGGTGGGGTGGTTTGCGTGAGCTTGGTTACAAGAGGAAGGGATTTACTGGTCAGTGGACTGCTTCCGCTGTCACCCAAAGTTTTTGAACTTGTCACTGACTTATTATGAATGCGCTGCAGGTGACGTATAAGGGAGGATGTTCCGAGGTGGTTAACGTCCTTACCCCTACTTATTACAGCTTGACAAAGGGAACACACGGCTTGACACCTGTTGTCCGCATTTCTGGTGAAATACCTCCACACCGAAGAGCTGATTTTTTTGGTATTTTCACCTGGCATGTCAACGGCCATATTCCTCCCACGGACAACAGGTGTCTCCCCGGGTGCCTGACTTAAACAAACCACCTCACCATCAGAATCCTCCTGGTCAATTTCCTCCCCAGCGCCAGCAACACCCATATCCTCCTCATCCTGGTGTACTTCAACACTGACATCTTCAATCTGACTATCAGGAACTGGACTGCGGGTGCTCCTTCCAGCACTTGCAGGGGGCGTGCAAATAGTGGAAGGCGCATGCTCTTCACGTCCAGTGTTGGGAAGGTCAGGCATCGCAAACGACACAATTGGACTCTCCTTGTGGATTTGGGATTTCAAAGAACGCACAGTTCTTTGCGGTGCTTTTGCCAGCTTGAGTCTTTTCAGTTTTCTAGCGAGAGGCTGAGTGCTTCCATCCTCATGTGAAGCTGAACCACTAGCCATGAACATAGGCCAGGGCCTCAGCCGTTCCTTGCCACTCCGTGTGGTAAATGGCATATTGGCAAGTTTACGCTTCTCCTCCGACAATTTTATTTTAGGTTTTGGAGTCCTTTTTTTTCTGATATTTGGTGTTTTGGATTTGACATGCTCTGTACTATGACATTGGGCATCGGCCTTGGCAGACGACGTTGCTGGCATTTCATCGTCTCGGCCATGACTAGTGGCAGCAGCTTCAGCACGAGGTGGAAGTGGATCTTGATCTTTCCCTAATTTTGGAACCTCAACTTTTTTGTTCTCCATATTTTATAGGCAGAACTAAAAGGCACCTCAGGTAAACAATGGAGATGGATGGATTGGATAGTTTACTAGTATACAATTATGGACGGACTGCCACGGTTAGGTGGTATAAAAAAACCACGGTTAGGTGGTATATATTATAATAATAATACAATTATGGATGGACGGACTGCCTGCCGACTGCCGACACAGAGGTAGCCACAGCCGTGAACTACCGCACTGTACACTGGTTGATAAAGAGATAGTAGTATACTCGTAACAACTAGTATGACACTATGACGACGGTATAAAGAATGGAAAAAAAACCACGGTTAGGTGGTATATATTATAATAATAATACAATTATGGATGGACGGACTGCCTGCCGACTGCCGACACAGAGGTAGCCACAGCCGTGAACTACCGCACTGTACACTGGTTGATAAAGAGATAGTAGTATACTCGTAACAACTAGTATAACACTATGACGACGGTATAAAGAATGGAAAAAAAACCACGGTTAGGTGGTATATATTATAATAATAATACAATTATGGATGGACGGACTGCCTGCCGACTGCCGACACAGAGGTAGCCACAGCCGTGAACTACCGCACTGTACACTGGTTGATAAAGAGATAGTAGTATACTCGTAACAACTAGTATGACACTATGACGACGGTATAAAGAATGGAAAAAAAACCACGGTTAGGTGGTATATATTATAATAATAATACAATTATGGATGGACGGACTGCCTGCCGACTGCCGACACAGAGGTAGCCACAGCCGTGAACTACCGCACTGTACACTGGTTGATAAAGAGATAGTAGTATACTCGTAACAACTAGTATGACACTATGACGACGGTATAAAGAATGAAAAAAAAACCACGGTTAGGTGGTATATATTATGATAATAATACAATTATGGATGGACGGACTGCCTGCCGACTGCCGACACAGAGGTAGCCACAGCCGTGAACTACCGCACTGTACACTGGTTGATAAAGAGATAGTAGTATACTCGTAACAACTAGTATGACACTATGACGACGGTATAAAGAATGGAAAAAAAACCACGGTTAGGTGGTATATATTATAATAATAATACAATTATGGATGGACGGACTGCCTGCCGACTGCCGACACAGAGGTAGCCACAGCCGTGAACTACCGCACTGTACACTGGTTGATAAAGAGATAGTAGTATACTCGTAACAACTAGTATGACACTATGACGACGGTATAAAGAATGGAAAAAAAACCACGGTTAGGTGGTATATATTATAATAATAATACAATTATGGATGGACGGACTGCCTGCCGACTGCCGACACAGAGGTAGCCACAGCCGTGAACTACCGCACTGTACACTGGTTGATAAAGAGATAGTAGTATACTCGTAACAACTAGTATGACACTATGACGACGGTATAAAGAATGGAAAAAAAACCACGGTTAGGTGGTATATATTATAATAATAATACAATTATGGATGGACGGACTGCCTGCCGACTGCCGACACAGAGGTAGCCACAGCCGTGAACTACCGCACTGTACACTGGTTGATAAAGAGATAGTAGTATACTCGTAACAACTAGTATGACACTATGACGACGGTATAAAGAATGGAAAAAAAACCACGGTTAGGTGGTATATATTATAATAATAATACAATTATGGATGGACGGACTGCCTGCCGACTGCCGACACAGAGGTAGCCACAGCCGTGAACTACCGCACTGTACACTGGTTGATAAAGAGATAGTAGTATACTCGTAACAACTAGTATGACACTATGACGGTATAAAGAAAGAAAAAAAAATACCACGGTTAGGTGGTATATATTGTAATACAATTATGGATGGACGGACTGCCTGCCGAGTTCCGACTGCCGACACAGAGGTAGCCACAGCCGTGAACTACCGCACTGTACTGTGTCTGCTGCTAATATAGACTGGTTGATAAAGAGATAGTATACAATACATACAACAATGAATATACTACTATACTGGTGGTCAGGCACTGTGGTCACCACTAGTCACACTGGCAGTGGCACTCCTGCAGCAAAAGTGTGCACTGTTTAATTTTAAATTAATATAATATTATGTACTCCTGGGGGCTCCTGCTATAACAACCTGCAGTGCTCCCCAGTCTCCCCCACAATTATTATAAGCTTTGCCTTTTATACATTGATGTGCAGCACACTGGGCTGAGCTGAGTGCACACAGACTGAGTCACACTGTGTGACTGGCTGCTGCTGTGTATCGTTTTTTTTCAGGCAGAGAACGGATATAGCAGAGAACGGATATATATTAAAATAAATAAAAGTTAACTAACAACAACTGCACTGGTCACTGTGGTAAACTCTGTCTGACTCTGCACAATCTCTCTCTCTCTTCTAATCTAATTTCTAATGGAGAGGACGCCAGCCACGTCCTCTCCCTATCAATCTCAATGCACGTGTGAAAATGGCGGCGACGCGCGGCTCCTTATATAGAATCCGAGTCTCGCGAGAATCCGACAGCGTCATGATGACGTTCGGGCGCGCTCGGGTTAACCGAGCAAGGCGGGAGGATCCGAGTCTGCTCGGACCCGTGAAAAAAACATGAAGTTCGTGCGGGTTCGGTTTCAGAGAAACCGAACCCGCTCATCTCTAGTAATTATACATCCTGTAGTCTGTACTGACCAATGTGTGAGATACACCTGGGGATTATACCCCCTATATACTGTACTGTGTGATGTGTGAGATACACCTGGGGATTGTACACCCTATATACTGTACTGTGTGATGTGTGAGATACACCTGGGGATTGTACACCCTATGGGGGTAATTATCGCAGCAGCAAGTTTGTTAGCAGTTGGGCAAAACCATGTGCACTGCAGGTGTGGTAGATATAACATGTGCAGAGAGAGTTAGATTTGGGTGGGTTATTTTGTTTCTGTGCAGGGTAAATGCTGGTTGCTTTATTTTTACACTGCAATTTAGATTTCAGTTTGAATACACCAAACCCAAATCTCTTTCTCTCTGCACATGTTATATCTGTCCCCCCTGCAGTGCACATGGTTTTGCCCAACTGCTAACAAATTTGCTGCTGTGATCAACTCAGAATTAGGCCCTATATACTGTACTGTGTGATGTGTGAGATACACCTAGGGATTATACACCCTATATACTGTACTGTGCGATGTGTGTGATACACCTGGTAATTAATTATACACCCTGTATACTGTACTCTGCGACGTGTGTTATACACCTGGTGATTATACATCCTGTAATCTGTACTGAGCGATGTGTGAGATACACCTGGGGATTATACACCCTATATACTGTACTGTGCGATGTGTGTTATACACCTGGTGATTATACATCCTGTAATCTGTACTGAGCGATGTGTGAGAGACACCTGGTAATATCTGTGCTCAGTGTGCTGCATTTTGGGGACCACCAGTATATAATTATAGTAGTACAGTACAGTAGGCCATTGTTGTATCTTGCAGCTCTATGTCACTTCTAGTATCCTGATTGTCACACGCCAGAGGCGGCATTCGCCGCGCTTACCCCTGAGTGCTTGCTGGTCTGTGTTGCGGCCTCCGCCTTCGGTGGTCCACGGGCTCCGGCGTCTGGCTGGCGCAGCTCCCGGCGGTTCTCTGCGGCAGGGGCGCTGCCATGACACCCGGCATCACGTGGGCGGGGAGCAGGTGACGTCATCAGACTGTTCCGCCAATCCAGCGGAGGCGGGAGATTCAAAGTCAGATGCCGGGCAGAGCCTCGGTGCCTGAGTATCGTCTCTTTTCTGAAGTGGATGCCAGAGCTCCCGTACGCAGTGTGTTTCCCAGCAGCTATACTCCTTTGCACTTAGCATTCAGGGTGCCTTCCTGCAGCACAGTCTCCAGTGATCCGAGCAACTAGTGTGTTCCTCTGCAGTGCAGTTGGCAGCGCTCCCTGGATTCAGCAAGGCCTGCGGGCCGAACCAACCTTAGTACTTCCAGCGTTCAGTGTCAATTACCATCGCTCACAAGTTCTTCATTCATCAGAGTCCTTAAACACCGCTCACCAATTCTTCAGTGTCATTTATCATCGCTCACAAGTTCTTCATTCATCCGTGTCCTTAAACACCGCTCACCAATTCTTCAGTGTCATTTACCATCGCTCACAAGTCCTTCATTCATCAGTGTCTTTAAACACCGCTCACCAATTCTTCACTGTCATTTATCATCGCTCACAAGTTCTTCATTCATCAGTGTCCTTAAACACCGCTCACCAATTCTTCAGTGTCATTTACCATCGCTCACAAGTTCTTCATTCATCAGTGTCTTTAAACACCGCTCACCAATTCTTCAGTGTCATTTATCCTCGCTCACAAGTTCTTCATTCATCAGTGTCTTTAAACACCGCTCACCAATTCTTCGAGGTCATTTACCATCGCTCACAAGTTCTTCATTCATCAGTGTCTTTAAAACATCGTTCACCAATTCTTCAGTGTCATTTACCATCGCTCACAAGTTCTTCATTAAACATCGCTCACAAATTCTTCAGTGTCCTTCATCATTGCTCATGAATTCTTCAGTAACTTTTTGACATTGCCTACAAGTTCACGTTCTTTCATGTGCCGCTGTATTGCTCCCTTTCTTTAATAAAAGTTCCTCAGCATTCTTTTACCAAACCTAACTATTTGAGTCTTGTATGAGGAATTCCTATATCCAACCATCCCTGCTCCGACCCACCTGTGGTTCCTATTCCCGACCATCGGAAGAACCCCCGAGTCCACAACATTCCCAACCCAGGTCAGTGACACTGATCAGTGCTTAATATCTGTGCTCAGTGTCAGTGCTGCATTGTGGTGACCAGTATACTACAGTACAATAGTCCAGTGCTGTTCTCGCTGCTCAGTGTCAGTTCTCCGTAGTCATCCACCACTGAACACCACGCAACATTCTTGGCAGGCAGTGAACTAGGCAGCAGATTACCGAGGTCACTCAATGGACAGTGACCTGTAGCTGTCCATCTTGCAACCAACATATGAGGAGAGACCACCAGTGGCTACTAGAGGATGTTAGTGAGATCCTGCACTGTAGAGGAGACCAACAGTAAGTCAGAATGGCATCATGTGCATTGGTAAAGCCTCAGACACGAGGTCTGACACAGATCACTAATTCTGTTTAGCTGATATGTAGGTGGGACAAAAACAGATAGGATGTGGTGTATTTGAAAGTGTCAGAAACAGAGCTCCATAATCCATCATCCGCAATCTTGGTTGACCAAGTCACAGCCCCTATTTTTTTTATATTTAGTGTTTTATTTGTAAGGGGAGGATATATAAGGTAAATGTGTATTATCTTTTTAGTAAATTGAAAATTGTATTTTCATATAAACAAGTTATACACAACATATGTTTCCTCAAATGAACAGCTTGCTAGAAACACTATACAGTAAACTCTTACTATATAATCCCAGTATACTGTATTACAGGTTGAGTATCCCATATCCAAATATTCCGAAATACGGAATATTCCGAAATACAGACTTTTTTGAGTGAGAGTGAAATAGTGAAACCTTTGTTTTTTGATGGCTCAATGTACACAAACTTTGTTTAATACACAAAGTTATTAAAAATATTGTATTAAATGACCTTCAGGCTTTGTGTATAAGGTGTATATGAAAAATAAATAAATTGTGTGAATGTAGACACTTTGTTTAATGCACAAAGTTATATAAAATATTGGCTAAAATTGACTTCAGGCTGTGTGTATAAGGTGTATATGAAACATAAATGCATTCTGTGCTTAGACTTAGGTCCCATCACCATGTTATCTCATTATGGTATGCAATTATTCCAAAATACGGAAAAATCCGATATCCAAAATACCTCTGGTCCCAAGCATTTTGGATAAGGGATACTCAACCTGTACAGTATATTCTCAGTAATAGATGTAGAAAAGTGAGCTCTTCTGATAACACAGAGCAGGGAGCTATACGCATTGACAAATGAGAGTCATTTAATGTGTTGAAATGCTCAGAACATATAACATCAAAGAAGTGTCACAAATTGAATAGCACAGCACTTTTCAAACTTTTTCATCTTCAACAATTTTTAGGTTTGCACTTGAGTTGAGGAGCCTTAACTACAGAAAATACATTTATAAAAACCACAGACCATTTGTATTTGCAAACATTTCCTCTAGTAAAGTGCTTGAGAAAACCCCCTTGCTGGGAATTCTGGTAGAAACTGCATAAATGTATGAACCCCAAAGAATTAAAACCATGCGTGAAGAAATAGGAAAAATTCTGGGGCATCTTTCTGTTTTTGTTTATTCTAAGATCAGCCTCAATCATTTTCACAGACTTGTATTTGATGTTGCATTTTATTCTCACGTTCGTCTCCTCATTCGATATTAAATGACAGTGGGTTCCTCATAGTACTCCCACAGGTATTATATGATAAGCAGAAATAGCTGCCTTCAGTCTGCTCATTAACATCAACATGAGAGGACACAGCCAGAGGCTTTCTAAGAATGGATGTTACATATAAGGCTATTTTCAATAAGGTGCAAAACAGCTAATTTTCAGACCTTGATTCGATCTTTACTATTAGGGTTTCTTGGAAGAAAAGAAAGAGCAAGGAATTCATTTGAAATATTAATTAAAATGCAAATACATAGCAGGTTTCTCTGCTCCTAGACAGATTGTCTCTAAAGTTTAAACGAGAACAAAATGGAATTGAGGTATGAGTGTATAGACACACATAGATGAAAATACAGTATGAATGGTAAATTAAATTATTGACATTTTGAACAGCCAATAATTCAGTAAGACTGTTGGCCCTGAAACATCTCATCTACCATAATGAAGAATATGTCTAATGAAAATGTGTAATACAGATGTGTCTTAGATCAAGAAGAAGAGATGATATTTGAAGTAAAAAAAAGGTAATGAGCTCACCTACAGAGAATGTATAAAGAGAAAAGGAGAGGTCCAAGAACACAACATTTAGGGGGACACCTACTGTTAGTAAAAGTGGGGTGTAGTCATGAGAGTAGACAGAGAAAGAGCAGTCAAAAAGATTGAGGAGGTGTCCAAGATGGGAACAGGCAGAAAGAAAGAGGTAGCAGAATAAGCTGGAGGGGATATGGCCAAGTTGGTAGGTAGATGACCGGATGAGGGCTATGACTTCATCTCCAGATACAGGGAGGAAAAGTAGTAAGAGTTGGTAAGATGGATGGGGAAGGTTGGTCAAAGAAAGGAGAGGGCAGGTTGCTGAGGGTCTGGTGGGATGTGATGTCCTTCCGTATGGAGTCAATTTTGGATCTGAAGTAGGAGGCCATGTCAAAGAGACATTGGGGTTTTGAAGACTGTGAGGAGATGAGATTCTTGAAATTTGACTGTATTATGAGATCATAAATATGAAATTAAAGTAGTCCAGCTTAGAGCGTGATTTCCTCCACTGTCACTCAATGGTTTGTGAACTTTTTGCAGATATCTGGTACATTTGGAGAGCCAGGGTTTAGGTGTTGATCTGCGAGGGTGAATAGTGGCCGCTGGAGCAACAGAGGGTCTAATTTAGATGTGGTTGTTCTTGCTATAACTGTTGCTATCTTTTGCCATTTATTGTTGTGATTATATGCTAATATGGGCAGAAGCTAACCTGAGCATAGCGATGGCGACAGCTATCTCATCATTTCCGTCCAACAGCATATAATTGCTGATACATCAGTACCATCATCGCAAATTGGGTCATATAGTAGAGTCTGTAGACTCACAAACTGAGCTGCTTTTTGGGGATGCAGAGGGCTCTCCAGTAGCAAGTAAGATAATTAATGTAACAACTGCTAATTAATGCATGCCCCAAAAACGCCATCTAAATGGCTATGACACACCTGGGTTTAAACGACCACTCCCTCTTACCACCCCTAAATGTTGTATACCTTTCACTCACTTTGTAATGAATTCCTCGGTGCAACCACAATCACATTTCACTTTCTGCACATGCGCACTGCGCCTCAGACACATGTACAGTAAGAAAGCATTGACTGATTTGCGTACAATAGCAGCTTTGCAGCCGCATCTGAATTAGGCCCAGACTTAAGGGCAGAAGTTAGAGCGGCATTGTATACAGAAGTAGCTTGTTCAGGGCAGGAAATAGAGAGAATAGGAGATAAAAGTGAGTCGAGCAGGGAGGATAAGGACACAGTAGCCTCAATGTTACACTTAGTGAGGGAAGCCATAGGAGATAGAGATGAGGAAGCAGAGAGGGATAAGTTTGGGAAGGAGCCTGAGGGCTTGGCGTGCGCCTCTCTTGTGTCCCTCCTGGGTCTCCGGCGGCGGTGTGTCTGTAAATGAAGTGCCGTTTCGTGAGCCAATCACAGCTCGTGGACCGGCAGCCAATCAGGAGCCGCAGCTGCCGGTCTGCAAGCTCTGGTTGGCTCACGAACCAGATCTTCATTTGACAGACATGCCACTGGAGACACAGGATGGACACAGGAGAGGCACGCGCTATGCCCTCTGGCTCCTTCCCATACTTATAGACTGTACCCTCCTTCCCAGACATCACAGCAGCGGGGTGAGGGTGTGTACCTGGCACTGTGGGGGCATATTTGGCACAGGGGGCATATGTGTAGCTGGCACTGGGGGCATATGTGTATCTGGCACTGGGGGCATATGTGTATCTGGAACTGTGGGGGCATATGGGTTTCTGGCACTATGGGGGCATATTTTTATCTAGCACTATGGAGGAATATCTGGCATTGGGGGCATATATGGCACTGGGGGCACAGCCCTAGCAACAGGCATTACCCCCTGGTAACAAGCACAACACCCAACTCATGAAATCCCTGGCAACAAGCATTAACCCCTAGCAACAAGCATGACACCCAGTGCATGAAACCCCTGGCAACGAATTTTACTCCCTGGCAATGAGCTTGACACCCAGCACATGATATCCCTGGCAACAAGCATAACATCTAGCGCATGAAACCCCTGGGAACAAGCATGACACCCTGAGCATGAAAACCCCTGGCACGGAGCATGGAACCAAGAGCATGAAACCCCTGGCAACGAGCAGGTAATTTAAAAGTAATTACAAGCCTTACTGTAGGGCTTAATCTGTAATGGGTAATGCGGTGTGTGGCATAATGTATCACGGACATTGCTGTGTGTGGCATAAATGTATCACAGACATTGCGGTGTTTGGCATAATGTTTCACAGGCATTGTGGTGTGTGGTATACTATATCACGGGCATTGTAGTGTGTGGTATAATGTCTCAGGGGCATTGCGGTGTGTGGCATAAGGTATTACGGGCATTGTGGTATGTGTCACAGGCTTACGGTGTGTGGTATACTATATCACGGGCATTGTGGTATGTGGCATAATGTCTCAGGGGTATTGCAGTGTGTGGCAAAATGTGTAACGGCATTGTGGTGTGTCTCATAATGTGTCACAGGCTTGACGGTGTGTTCTGTACTGTATCATGGGCATTGTATGTGCTATAATGTCTCAGGGGCATTGCAGTGTGTAGCATAATGTATAACGGCATTGCAATGCGTGGTATAATGTATCACAGGCATTACGGTGTGTGGCATAATGTGTCAGGGGCATTACGGTGTGTGGCATATTGTGTAATGGGCATTATTGTGTGTGGCATAATGTCTAAGGGCCATTGCAGTATGTGGCATAATGTATACTGGGCATTACTATAAGGAGGAAAAGTGACAAATAATGTAAGGGGCATGAATCTGGATTATTATTGCCTGTGGTGGCCAAAGTCTGGGGTTGCAAAACTGGGTTATATGGTAGTCTTTTCCTGCAATGTCATGCCCCTTTAAGCAAAGCCACACCCATTTCAGCAAGGCCATGCCCCGGCGCGCGCAGATTCATCACTTTACTAGTGGCAATTATGGGTGGAGGGGCGCCAGAGAATGTTTTGGCTTGGGGGATAAAAATTTCTAGTTGCGCCACTGATTGTAACTCTGTACGAACATCATTGTGGTGCATGCATGCGCAGTGCAAAAATAAACACATTGGCCCCCACAGGAATACACACACAAATTGCCCCCCACAGAAATCAATAAAAACAAATTGTCCTGGATTTTCAGGTAGGGGTCATGACCTCATGGCAAGTGCCAAAATCACAAGCCACGCCCATTTTCATCAGTATGAGGACATGAACAGCACTAAGTGAGCTGCTGTCCATGCCCCCTGACCCTTTCTGCTGGGGAATAGATGCTGTGTACATGCGGACAGCATCTATTCACATCTGCTCTTCTCAGAGCAGTGAGTGACAGAAGGGAACTCCCAACCGCCCCCCACCGCGGGACACTGCAACCGATGGGTGAGACAGCGGGACAGACCGTGAAAAATGTGACTGTTCCGACAAAATTAGGCCCCAGATGTACATCGGCCCCTGAACCACACTGTGATAAAATAAGCATACACATGACAACATACATCCATACCTCCCAACATGACCCTCTCCAGGAGGGACAAAATGCTCTACTTCTGGATTTCTTTATTAATTTAAGATTGCCTGCACCTGTGCTGAACAGGTTAATGGATAAGAAAGGTGTTTCAGCGCAGGTGATGGCAATTATAAATTAAGAGGGAAATCCAGGAGCAGAGCATTCTGTGTTCCTGGAGAGGGTCATATTGGGAGGTACAGTATGTACATGCCTAAAGAAAAGTGCAATTTTGTAGATTTTAAAAACCTACTTTATTTAATTTGGCATGCAGCACCCTAAACAGAATTCCCTGCATCACTATGAACACGATCAGCTGCCTGTGATTTTGCAATTATTAGCTTGACCATTGGAACTTTTGCTGCTGCCATCAGTACTTCCACATAGTGATGTGCACCTGAAATTTTTCGGGTTTTGTGTTTTGGTTTTGGGTTCGGTTCCGTGGCCGTGTTTTGGGTTCGGACGCGTTTTGGCAAAACCTCACCGAATTTTTTTTGTCGGATTCGGGTGTGTTTTGGATTCGGGTATTTTTTTCAAAAGACCCTAAAAAACAGCTTAAATCATAGAATTTGGGGGTCATTTTGATCCCATAGTATTATTAACCTCAATAACCATAATTTCCACTAATTTTCAGTCTATTCTGAACACCTCACACCTCACAATATTATTTTTAGTCCTAAAATTTGCACCGAGGTCGCTGGATGGCTAAGCTAAGCGACCCTAGTGGCCAACACAAACACCTGGCCCATCTAGGAGTGGCACTGCAGTGTCACGCAGGATGGCCCTTCAAAAAAATACTCCCCAAACAGCACATGACGCAAAGAAAAAAAGAGGCGCAATGAGGTAGCTGTGTGACTAAGCTAAGCGACCCTAGTGGCCGACACAAACACCTGGCCCATCTAGGAGTGGCACTGCAGTGTCACGCAGGATGGCACTTCAAAAAAATACTCCACAAACAGCACATGACGCAAAGAAAAATGAAAGAAAAAAGAGGTGCAAGATGGAATTGTCCTTGGGCCCTCCCACCCACCCTTATGTTGTAAAAACAGGACATGCACACTTTAACGAACCCATCATTTCAGCGACAGGATCTGCCACACGACTGTGACTGAAATGACTGGTTGGTTTGGGCCCCCACCAAAAAAGAAGCAATCAATCTCTCCTTGCACAAACTGGCTCTACGGAGGCAAGATGTCCACCTCATCATCATCGTCCGATTCATCACCCCTTTCACTGTGTACATCCCCCTCCTCACAGATTATTAATCCGTCCCCACTGGAATCCACCATCTCAGGTCCTCGTGTACTTTCTGGAGGCAATTGCTGCTGGTGAATGTCTCCATGGAGGAATTGATTATAATTCATTTTAATGAACATCATCTTCTCCACATTTTCTGGAAGTAACCTCGTACGCCGATTGCTGACAAGGTGAGCGGCGGCACTAAACACTCTTTCGGAGTACACACTGGAGGGAGGGCAACTTAGGTAGAATAAAGCCAGTTTGTGCAAGGGCCTCCAAATTGCCTCTTTTTCCTGCCAGTATACGTACGGACTGTCTGACGTGCCTACTTGGATGCGGTCACTCATATAATCCTCCACCATTCTTTCAATGGTGAGAGAATCATATGCAGTGACAGTAGACGACTTGTCAGTAATCGTTGGCAGGTCCTTCAGTCCGGACCAGATGTCAGCATCAGCAGTCGGTCCAGACTGCCCTGCATCACCGCCAGCGGGTGGGCTCGGAATTCGTAGCCTTTTCCTCGCACCCCCAGTTGCGGGAGAATGTGAAGGAGGAGATGTTGACGGGTCGCGTTCCGCTTGACTTGACAATTTTGTCACCAGCAGGTCTTTGAACCTCTGCAGACTTGTGTCTGCCATAAAGAGAGATCCAAGGTAGGTTTTAAATCTAGGATCGAGCACGGTGGCCAAAATGTAGTGCTCTGATTTCAACAGATTGACCACACGTGAATCCTGGTTAAGCGAATGAAGGGCTCCATCCACAAGTCCCACATGCCTAGCGGAATCGCTCTGTTTTAGCTCCTCCTTCAATGCCTCCAGCTTCTTCTGCAAAAGCCTGATGAGGGGAATGACCTGACTCATGCTGGCAGTGTCTGAACTGACTTCACGTGTGGCAAGTTCAAAAGGTTGCAGAACCTTGCACAACGTTGAAATCATTCTCCACTGCGCTTGAGACAGGTGCATTCCACCTCCTTTGCCTATATCATGGCCAGATGTATAGGCTTGAATGGCCTTTTGCTGCTCCTCCATCCTCTGAAGCATATAGAGGGTTGAATTCCACCTCGTTACCACCTCTTGCTTCAGATGATGGCAGGGCAGGTTCAGGTGTTTTTGGTGATGCTCCAGTCTTCTGTACGTGGTGCCTGTACGCCGAAAGTGGCCCGCAATTCTTCTGGCCACCGACAGCATCTCTTGCACGCCCCAGTCGTTTTTTAAATAATTCTGCACCACCAAATTCAAGGTATGTGCAAAACATGGGACGTGCTGGAATTTGCCCAGATGTAATGCACTCACAATATTGCTGGCATTGTCCGATGTCACAAATCCCCAGGAGAGTCCAATTGGGGTAAGCCATTCTGCGATGATCTTCCTCAGTTGCCGTAAGAGGTTTTCAGCTGTGTGTCTATTCTGGAAAGCGGTGATACAAAGCGTAGCCTGCCTTGGAACGAGTTGGCGTTTGCGAGATGCTGCTACTGGTGCCGCCGCTGCTGTTCTTGCAGCGGGAGGCAATACATCTACCCAGTGGGCTGTCACAGTCATGTAGTCCTAAGTCTGCCCTGCTCCACTTGTCCACATGTCCGTGGTTAAGTGGACATTGGGTACAACTGCATTTTTTAGGACACTGGTGAGTCTTTTTCTGACGTCCGTGTACATTCTCGGTATCGCCTGCCTAGAGAAGTGGAACCTAGATGGTATTTGGTAACGGGGGCACACTACCTCAAGAAATTGTCTAGTTCCCTGTGAACTAACGGCGGATACCGGACGCACGTCTAACACCAACATAGTTGTCAAGGCCTCAGTTATCCGCTTTGCAACAGGATGACTGCTGTGATAGTTCATCTTCCTCGCAAAGGACTGTTGGACAGTCAATTGCTTACTGGAAGTAGTACAAGTGGTCTTCCGACTTCCCCTCTGGGATGACGATCGACTCCCAGCAGCAACAACAGCAGCGCCAGCAGCAGTAGGCGTTACACTCAAGGATGCATTGGAGGAATCCCAGGCAGGAGAGAACTCGTCAGACTTGCCAGTGACATGGCCTGCAGGACTATTGGCTTTCCTGGGTAAGGAGGAAATTGACACTGAGGGAGTTGGTGGTGTGGTTTGCGCGAGCTTGGTTACAAGAGGAAGGGATTTACTGGTCAGTGGACTGCTTCCGCTGTCGCCCAAAGTTTTTGAACTTGTCACTGACTTATTATGAATGCGCTGCAGGTGACGTATAAGGGAGGATGTTCCGAGGTGGTTAACGTCCTTACCCCTACTTATTACAGCTTGACAAAGGCAACACACGGCTTGACACCTGTTGTCCGCATTTCTGTTGAAATACTTCCACACTGAAGAGCTGATTTTTTTGGTATTTTCACCAGGCATGTCAATGGCCATATTCCTCCCACGGACAACAGGTGTCTCCCCGGGTGCCTGACTTAAACAAACCACCTCACCATCAGAATCCTCCTTGTCAATTTCCTCCCCAGCGCCAGCAACACCCATATCCTCATCCTGGTGTACTTCAACACTGACATCTTCAATTTCACTATCAGGAACTGGACTGCGGGTGCTCCTTTCAACACTTGCAGGGGGCGTGCAAATGGTGGAAGGCGCAAGCTCTTCCCGTCCAGTGTTGGGAAGGTCAGGCATCGCAACCGACACAATTGGACTCTCCTTTGGGATTTGTGATTTCGAAGAACGCACAGTTCTTTGCTGTGCTTTTGCCGCAAGTCTTTTCTTTTTTCTAGCGAGAGGATGAGTGCTTCCATCCTCATGTGAAGCTGAACCACTAGCCATGAACATAGGCCAGGGCCTCAGCCGTTCCTTGCCACTCCGTGTCGTAAATGGCATATTGGCAAGTTTACGCTTCTCCTCAGACGCTTTTAATTTTGATTTTTGGGTCATTTTTTTACTGATCTTTTGTGTTTTGGATTTTACATGCTCTGTACTATGACATTGGGCATCGGCCTTGGCAGACGACGTTGATGGCATTTCATCATCTCGGCCATGACTAGTGGCAGCAGCTTCAGGTGGAAGTGGATCTTGATCTTTCCCTATTTTTTTAACCTCCACATTTTTGTTCTCCATATTTTGCGCACAACTAAAAGCCACCACAGGTATACAATGTAGATGGATGGATAGTATAGTATTACTTATACTTATGGACGACGAGTGACGACACAGAGGTAGTTACAGCCGTGGCCTACCGTACTGCTGCTTAGTGCTTATATATAAATATAATATACTGTATAACGGACCTGGTGGACAGTTTCAGCAGACTGCTAAACTAGTATGAAGAAAGAAAAAAAAACCACCACAGGTATACAATGTAGATGGATGGATAGTATAGTATTACTTATACTTATGGACGACGAGTGCACTGACGACACAGAGGTAGGTACAGCCGTGGCCTACCGTACTGCTGCTTAGTGCTTATATATAAATATAATATACTGTATAACGGACCTGGTGGACAGTGTCAGCAGCAGACTGCTAAACTAGTATGAAGAAAGAAAAAAAAAAACACCACAGGTATACAATGTAGATGGATGGATAGTATAGTATTACTTATACTTATGGACGACGAGTGCACTGACGACACAGAGGTAGGTACAGCCATGGCCTACCGTACTGCTGCTTAGTGCTTATATATAAATATAATATACTGTGTGTATAACGGACCTGGTGGACAGTGTCAGCAGACTGCTAAACTAGTATGAAGAAAGAAAAAAAAACACCACAGTTATACAATGTAGATGGATGGATAGTATAGTATTACTTATACTTATGGACGAGTGACGACACAGAGGTAGGTACAGCCGTGGCCTACCGTACTGCTGCTTAGTGCTTATATATAAATATAATATACTGTATAACGGACCTGGTGGACAGTGTCAGCAGCAGGCTGCTAAACTAGTATGAAGAAAGAAAAAAAAAACACCACAGGTATACAATGTAGATGGATGGATAGTATTACTTATACTTATGGACGTCGAGTATAAGTGCTTAGTGCTTAATTATATATATAATATACTGTATAACGGACCTGGTGGACACTGCAGTGTCAGCAGACTGCTAAACAAACTAGCATGAAGAAAGAAAAAAAAAACACCACCGTGTTTTTCAGGCAGACAAACGTATACTGGACTGGTGGTCACTGTCAGCAAAACTGTGCACTGTACTCCTGCTATAACTGCTCCCCAGTCCCCACAATTAGGCAGTGTGAGCAGTGCACTCAGCACAGATATATCATGCAGCAGTGCAGCACACTGAGTGAGCACAGATATGGTGGAGCGTTTTTTTTCAGGCAGAGAAACAACGGATTAAACTCAAAACCCTGCACTGTACTCCCTAACAGCTGCTCCCCGTCCCCAATCCTCCCCACAATTATAACTAACTAAGTTCTAATATAATACAACGGACTCGGAGAGGACGCCAGCCACGTCCTCTCCCTATCAATCTCAATGCACGTGTGAAAATGGCGGCGACGCGCGGCTCCTTATATAGAATCCGAGTCTCGCGAGAATCCGACAGTGGGATGATGACGTTCGGGTGCGCTCGGGTTAACCGAGCAAGGCGAGAGGATCCGAGTCGCTCGGACCCGTGTAAAAAAAAGGTGAAGTTCGGGCGGGTCGGATTCCGAGGATCCGAACCCGCTCATCACTACTTCCACAGTCATCATAGTTCTTTAGCTACTCAGCCTGTGCTGTCCAAGCGTTTACAATTTCTGCAATCTATTTCACATATAATGCGAATGCAACACTCATGACACACCCACTACACACGGACCCATTCCACTGACACGCCTCCACCACTCATTTTTATATTTGCAAAACGTGAACTCTACTGTGTTTGCAGATACCTATGTAAGATCACGAAAACCAGACTTCACATGTGTACCAATTGCAATGAATCGCACAGGTAGGTGCAGCTCAGGAATGTAAAAAGACGCCCACTGCAGTGTTTGTGATGCAAATGCAGTTGCATATGCATCGCAATCCATACACAAAATCAGAAACATCGAAGGGGTAAATTCAATCTTCGCCAAGACAGAGCAACCACAAATCTGCACATGCTGTTGCATGCAAGTGATCGCAGGTGTTGTAAGAGACCCGCCCACCAAACGGCCATGGCACGCCTATGTTATTGCCACCACTCCCATAAAATGCCATGTTACCACTCCTAAAGATTCGTTTCCTCTCAATCACCGTGCGATCGCTTCACTTTAATATTGCGAACACACCGTGATCACAATGTGGCTCTGGTGCATGTGCAGTCTTTCAATAATCATCCAAATTGATAAATATCTCAGTTGCGATCCATTAGGCCCATTGTGCGATTATTCGCAATTGCAATTGATGCTGAATGCATCTCTATCTTTGCACCTCTATCTGTATATTTTTACAGATCTCCAAAAGAAAAACAAATGTTTATAGCAATCCATTCATTAAAGTGGTACTTATTAGGCATCAATTTTTCTGTGATAATTTTTGGAATATAGGGGGACTCCCCAACAACCAGCAACTCTCTTCTTTATATCTGAACCCTGTCTTGTTTTTTTCTCCTCCCCCAACAGCCACTCCCACTTTAATCAAACTTTAGATCATGCCAGTGGAGAGAGATCAAACTTCAACACTATTTCTGGATGAATAACCATGCATAGTTGCAGTTCATTACAATGAAATACATTTAATACAAAGATAGCTGATAGTATGAGAAATGTAGATATCAAAATAACGAAATGACTGTGAATTATATATTTGTAAATTGTATAACCTTTTTAGTTTAGTTTGTTTTTCTAATATTAAAAGTGCTTTACCATCACATCTGTCTTATAACAAATACGGTAACTCCCGTTATTTAACAAACATCACTACAAATGCCTTCTCTCGGAAACCTGTTATTTATAAGCATGGATGAGACTGCATGTAATATGTGTAATCAACACGTTAAATTGTGCAAATAATGTAAACCTACATTTATCATACACAACTGTGGGAAAAGCTGAAAATATGAAGAAAAAATAACTATTAAAATCTCAGCTTCTGCCCTTAATGGACCCATTTGACATGCTCGGAAGACAGTCCATTAAAAATATAATGTGAATTTTCTGAACCTGAATGTGGAGGATGAATTAAACCTCTGAACGAGACAGACTATCTGACACCCTCTCATAACTGGAGGAGTTCACTGCCTACGTATAAGGTCTATCTTACAGAGATAATGGTAGATATGTTTGATAGACTTCTAACAAATGTGGAGTAAACTATCACCCTAAAATAAGTAAGGCAAATAAGACAAAACTAACAGCACTGGAATGTGAGTCACAAATCAAATTATTACTTTATCTCTATTTTTTGTTTATTAGTCTATTTATATGGAAACTTGGGAATCAATAAAATAACTAAAAACTATTATGTTTAGCTGATGGATTTTCCTATAATTTTTTGTTCTATGGAAAACGCACAAGTAATTTCCCTTTATGCTATTGGTTACTAATTTTTCAAAATACACTGAATTGCAGTTTGCTCTACAATTACTAAAATTCCAACAGCTAAAATTCTGACTTCAAAGATGTATCATTAAAAAAGAAACTCCAATTAAGGTCTACATTAACACTAGGGGGTGAATTCAATTAGCCGCGGTAGACTACTGCAGGCTAATTGATCTCCTCCAGGGACATCTAATTAGTCACAAAGCCAGAAGTTATCGGTTGGGGTTGCCTTTGCGGGTCGGAAAAAAATTGGGGGTTAACGGATGTCGCTATCAAGTTATCGCACAAATCTGTGAACTTTTCTCAGATTCTGTAACTTGTTAACGTGATGTGATGTGTTAATGCCAATTAGCACATTAATTTGGGCATTAACTAGGCTATCGGGATAAGTTGTGAGTACAATTGAGTAGCCCCGGTTGTTAAAATCCAAAGCGACCTCCCATTTTCACTCACAGTACTTTACTGGGGCTTGATGGTATTTGAATATCATCCTAGGAATGAAACTGGAAAAACCTATTTAGATAGAGCTATATCTTGCATCACACACAATAGTTTATAACGATGTATAGAGAGCCAGTAAGCATGGCAGAAAAACACCTCCACAGCACACTACACCCTAATAATGCTATAATAAAGTACAAGCAGGTGAGCAGGTTGAACAGGTACCCCGCAGAGAGCACAAGGGGCAGCACATGTGCAGTGAAGCTCTCCCCCTCTCAGGGCTCTACTGTACATGCTCTAAAACCTACAAATATCCCACCACTGGCCTTGAATGTATACTTTGAACATACCTGTCATGCAATATGCAGATCCAACATTTGATAGGTGTTAAATTATAGCTGCAAACAGTTCAAGGGTCACGAATACATGTACAAACAATTATAATTGGGCCTCCATGATGATATCAGCAGTCCTACTCATGTACAGTATATGCTTAAACTTATGTGATCTCTAATTATCGCAGGATCATTCATAGTCACATTATCATGTAAGCGCTCCTTTGCATGGGAAAGCTCAAGCTCTGAAGTTACACTCTGGAATATATTGGGTGTTTATTGAAACATGTCATTGCATATTGAGCAATAGTGAGACACTGACACCAATGACTGATATAACTAAATCCTGCATGCAA
The DNA here is from genome assembly GCF_028390025.1 of Pseudophryne corroboree. Lineage (NCBI taxonomy): Eukaryota > Metazoa > Chordata > Amphibia > Anura > Myobatrachidae > Pseudophryne > Pseudophryne corroboree. The sequence continues at coordinate 224,587,054 of NC_086450.1, forward strand.
GGTGTGCTCTGAGTACACAATCATGACTTTAATATGCAGCAGACATTGTTACATAAAACAGTATATATTCAAACTTTGTATAATAAGTATAGAAGAATCTATATTAAGCTATTTAATTCATGATTTCAAAGAAAGGTCAAAACAGTTATTTTTCCAATTTTTTCTTGTCTAACATACGAAAGGGGCTTTTACAGCACTTACGTGTGTGCAGAATAGGATTTCTGATACAAATGACACCCTGATAGCACATTTTATGGTTTCCTAATGAAATAGTTTTGAATCATATGGGAATACAAAGCAGAATTAATTCTGACCTTTAATACATTTTCATGGTATTTGTACAAAGGGAATTTGTCTTAGCACTTAAAGGCATCCAATCACATCCTTGCAATTTTGCTTGCCCACTAACAATAAATCTGGCAGCCTTCTGGGAATGCATCTTATGTAGACTGGGCAGTAAGATAGAAAGTCAATAAGAAATGCAGGTTTGGTACATGTAGTATTGACTGAACTAATTATAAATACAGACGCATCCTTCAGGAAATCATGACTTGTTTCAAACATTGGTTCCCAATGAAAAGATATAGACTAAATCATATAAAACCACATATGAACTATTATATTCAGAAATTATGTGATGTAAAATGTTATATCTTCACTGCAGGGTGAAAGATTCCACCGACCCTTTTAAACTATTATCGCAGTTAAGCAGTTAAGACATTGATCTTCTCCAGTAGTCTGTTTCTCTTACATGGGGTTTTTGTACTTAAAGTAACAATTTCCTGCCTAGTACACCAAATAGGGTAAAGTGACCATGCATCAAATTTACCAATGAAAGTTATGTCACTAGAGTCACTGTCACTGCTTTACATGATGTTTGAATCCTGATACTTTTTTGCCATTTAGACTGTATAAATGTTCACACAGACGTCCATTACTTCCTGGGAAAATAACTTGAAATTAAGCCAAAAGAGTAAGAACTGTTACTTGAGGACCCAGTAAATATACATTCAGGACTTGGGAGTCTATTTACTAAGCCTGAGATGGAGAAAAAAGTCCACAGAGATGATGTTCCAGCCAATCTGCTCCTTACTGACATGTCACATACTGGGATTGAAAAATGACAGGAGATGATTGGCTGGTACTTTTTCTCCATTGACTTTATCTCCATCTAAGGCTTAGTAATTAGACCCCTTGATTGCTTAAGTCACTTGAGGATGACCGGATTGAGGAATCAATCTAAGGGCCAAATAAAGGGTCTGACTTTACTACCTTGAAGTCCACCTTTCAGGTATCTCAGGTTTGCCAGGGTTGGAGACATATAAAGCATAGGTGAAGCTGGGGGCATAGACCTAGGAGGCAGTCTCTTCCAAAACCTACTATTTATCTTCATAAAATATTGAAAAAATCTTCCAAATGTAATCTAAAATCTTCTCAGCAATATATTCTAGTTGCCTCAAACATTATAAGCAGTATACTGAGAGGAAGGATGCAATACAGGTTTCAGCAGAGACAAGTGGTAACTGGATTGGATCTGGTGCGTGGTACATGGCAATTAGGGCTGGAAACAAAGCTGAGGCCTGAGATGGAATTTGAAAATGGCCTATAGACTGTTCCACCATCTTTGGTAGATTTTTGATAGTGAACAAGACTAACTACCCTGCTTTAAAGTGATATAGGGCCTGCGCAGACAATGAGTTTCGTCCATCTGCGCATGCGCCGTGGCCACAGTGCGTGTGTGTGTGCGGGCTATCATGATGCGATCACATCCCGGATGGATTTATAAGCATCATGATTGACAGGTGACGGGTGTCCAGGTGGTGGTGATGCGGTGTTGGTGGGGAGTACAACAGGAAATGCATATTTATCATATACCACAAGTTTTATCATTCACAATGAGTTTTATCACTGATTGGTAAATGGACCCAATAATTTTTTTATTAATGGTCACTTCTGAAACTATAAGACATTTACAAAAGATTCATTTCAATGAATCCACAGTAATATGAATAATAACTTAGAGAATGTTTCTATGAAGTGCACTTCTTACATACTCTTTTAATGGTATAATAATATAGGTAATTACTCATGGTTAAGTAACCGATAAACTGCTACTACTGTACATACAATCACTACCCTTAAAGCTATTCACTCCCCCTAGCCCACATACCATTTGGGGCAGAGGTGTAGCATGGGTCCATGGCACTTGTAGCAAGCCCATTATACTGTCCCCCAACCCAGAACTAAGTAGGACAGGAGGGACAGATGTGGCCAGCACATGAGGGTAAGTGTCTAGCCAACAAGTTTCAGTGTCCAGTGCTCAGTGCTGGAACTCTACACTTTAGACATTACATCACCAGGTATTGTTCCCAGTGCTGCATTTGGACATTTTACAGTAAGCACTATGCCCATCACTTTATTATATTAAAGCACTAAAGCCTAGGGGGCAGATTTATAATTATTTTTTTTAATTAAAGTAATGCGAAAACTAGTGTATTCTTACAATGTTTCCATTATTTTAGTATCACTGAAATGTATGTAAGAGATTTTGGATGAGAATTGGCAAAATTATCTTCCAAGCTCTTGATTTTTTATTTTTTTAGTAAGCAGAGAACATTTCCCATACTTAAAATGGGAAATTCGATCTGTTCAAATTACTAAAGTCAAATTGTAAAAAAAAAACATGGAAGGAGCTTTGTGAAAATAACACCATCTTCAGATGGCACAGAGAGGCTACCTCTGTGCAGCAAATGCGGGAAGTGTGCTTTGGCAGGCAGTGAGGGAGAGATATTGGGCAATCCTTCCCCCATTCTGCTGTTCTGCTGTGCCTCACATCAGAGGCACAGCTGAGCCGACATCCGTAGTGGGCTTCAGTCAGCTCATCCGTTCATTACATAGGTCACAGAAGCACAGCAGAGCTGGAAAAAGATAAAAAAAATGTAAAAGAAAAAAATACAACTGGTTATAATATGAAATAGATAAATACACTTACCTCCATTCAGGGACAGGGGATTGGTGAGCTGCTTTTGTGACCTGATCAGCTGATCTATGTGGTCAGCTGAAGTACAGTGAAAATCCTGTCCGGCACATCAGCTGACCACACAGATCAGCTGATTGGTTATTAAAGCAGCTCACCGATCACTGGGTGCAGATAAAGTTTTTTTCTATTTATTTTCTATTATAAACATCTATTTCCTTACGCCTGCAGTCAGTGTCTATCAGACACAATCTGCATGCTCGTGTCCACAATCTGCACTACCTTACTGAGCATGTGCAGGGTTTTTCCCCTTGTGTGAAGGCTTTCACTTTTGCAATAGCCTGATGCAGGAACATCATCGGGACAGGGCTTTCTCGCAAGCTCTGTCCTAGCATGCAAAATATTAATACATTAATGCAATATTTATTATTATTGCAATGTAAATGTAGGTCAATTTATTTAATCACAACCACATCTGAAATGCGAATTGTGATTAATATCCCCCTAGAACTGAACTTTCCTAGTGCTGCAGGGTAAAACAAAATACAGTTAATTCTTTTATAGGTCTATGAGAGACTGGACACTGCATCCATCTCCATGTGGCATCTAAAATGTTTGCACTTCAAAATGTAATTGGTGCCGTGCTCAGTTCCGCCGCACATGCATGGCCAGTAGCACTGCATGGTTCCAACATAGAAGCAGAAGTGAAGTGACAGCTAATTTGATTACTTCACTGTTAACAGATAGCAGGGTTCCCTGCATGTGTTTTTTGATACATTCAGGTGGTACTGTACATCATTTCTATTTGTGGCAATAAGAAATTACATGTGACTATTATAGTGCACAGCACTGTCCTGGCAGAACTCAGTGGAAGTCATCACTATAACTTCTGCAGCAAGCAGTGCACAATATAAACTTGGCACATAAACTAAGGAAATGAGGCGTAGCTTCCAGGTACCACATTTATACGATCCTATAAAGGAACACTAAGGGCAGTGTCCAATTAGCCCCGGTACCATTCCTGACAATCAGAACAGCCAGATATCGCAATTAATGACTGATGGTCATTATCGCGGTATCCAAATAGAGGCTGTTTTGATCAACTGAAATTGGACCCACAATCACATGAAAATACACTCACGGATGTCACGTGTTTTGGATAGCCAATAAGATGCCGTTTTGAGAACCGAGTAAAACCGAATCCGCTCATCACTAAAATACACCCATGTCTTATTGTGGCTCCGGCGGCGCTTTACCGCAGATTATGTTTAAGGTGCCTGAGGTACCTGCAGCATACTCCCCGATAAGTGCTGTCATCGAGGGAAATGGATGCCAGCATCGGGGCTAATAGGATAGGCCCACAGTGATCCTATTAGCTGTGGTAAAGTACTGCTGCTACTAGAATACCACCCTAAATGTGGATGAGGTCATGTATGGGCACAATAATAGACTGCACCACCAAAATAAACTACATAGCTCAATGCTTACAAAGAGGAAGGTGGAGTACTGCTGTGACAGTGAGAGGGAAAGGACATGTGCCGTAGCAATAGGCTGTGTAGCATATTCACCAACCAAAGGCACTGAATATTGGTCCAGCTGAGACCTACCTGTCTGTGCCCCTGTGGCCATAGGCTTCTGCATAGGTTGCTGGTTCAATAGATGCATATTGTGAGTAACTGAAGCCTTTGTGAAGAAAATATCTGCTCCTTCTATCTCACAGTAGTCATTTTGCAGCAGCAGATAGAAATACACATGGTGGCTGGGGGACCTAAATGACTTTAAATGTAATTAAATTTCATATTAATGGCTTCCATTTCCCTACAATACATATAGCTATGGAAAAGGTGCCAATTTGCATAGGCTTATTAATCATCTTCTGTGTGTTTCTCATATTCATTAGATTTTAAATTAGTTGGGGGAAAAAAACATCTGCGAGTATTTATATTTCTGTAAATGTCCTTCAGGAGACACGACCTTAAAAACTGAGCACCATTTATGAGGAAAAACCACTAATTACATAGTAATGAAAAGTTACAGCTGACTCTTGTTTTGTAAAAATCCAATATGTCACATTGTATCAAATGTCTGTCACTAATTATTGTGCAGATAATCCTATAAAACCACATCTAGCGTATAGAATTCTAGTTATAACACTATGGATGTGACTGAAATTCTTAGTGCTTTTTTTCTATTATTTTCTAAGAAAAGTATGTTTTTGGACGCATTTTTCTCTCAAACTTGTGGTGTGTGTATGTTAAGAGGTATCTTCTGTTAATATGTAGAATGGATCTACATTATTTGGGTCTGGAACAGCAGCATTTAGGGGATGCCTAGAACCTTCTTTAAGACACAGAACCTTAATAACTCTTTAAGGGTGAGATGTCACAAAGCTTTCGAGAGAGATAAAATGGAGAGAGATAAAGTGGAGACAGGGTCGGACTGGCCCACAGGGGTACCAGGGAAACCACCAGTAGGCCCCACTGCCTGAGGGCCCACTCCTTCCTCTAGGGATCAATTTCCAGACTGTGCACTAGTATTATACATGGTAGATATGTTGCATTACACTGCACTAGACTATTGTGTATTTCAAGCCTCTGTGGGGGCTGGCCACACCCCCTTTGTAGGCTGGCCACACCCCTAAGTATGGGCCTCTATAACGGCATTCCCCCAATGGGCCCTTCATGCCCCAGTCCGACACTGAGTGGAGAGATTAGTACCAACAAACCACTCAGCTCCTAACTGTCATTTTACAGGCTGTGTTTAAAAAAGGACAGTTAGGAACTAATTGGTTGGTACTTTATATCTTTCCAAGGCTTAATACATCTCCCTCTGTGGCCAGTATTCAATTACCTGCACTTATTGATTGCAGGTAATTGCATCACCGGGGGCTATTAAATTAGGTCCAAAAAGCCATTGTGAGAGGGGCTTATCAGGGATTTTGTTTTACCTGCCTCAGACAGGCGAAACAAAATCCATGGAAACAGCCCAATTTTCGAAAATATACAGGTGTCACTGAACCTGTGTGTTTTCATGAGATATTTTCAGGAGTTTTTTTTCAGGTGACCTGATTGGATAGACCGAAAAAAATATATTGATGAAACATCAGAATTTTTCACTCCTGATGTTTCTTCACGGTTAATTGAATGAATACTGGCCCAAGTCTTCATTTTACCTTAAGCACCCCCACACAAAGGGTCCGCCCTGACATGGTAGGGTACATTTAAAGCTGCTGGCTGCTGTGTTTATAATAGGCTGCAAGTGAGGCATTAGGCTATGAAGTTACAGCACAGCATCCTCCTTTCAGTTAAGGGGGTGGAGGTTCCTGAAAGCTGAGAGGCTGACATGTAGCACACCATGGGCACATGATCCAGCTCTGTAACTGTTTCCTATTATAAACATTTGCAAAGTGGACATGTATGAAATTCCTTACCAATTAAAAAGTCAATGTTATATTTCTGAGGAGATCAATGATTGGATAGTCTAATACCTGTGTACACCTACCCTTAGTTTTGCCAATTCAAATATGAGGTCCGTAATTTACACATGGCTTCTGCAATTAAAATTGCTGGGTTTTTTTATTTCTAAAAACTATTTAAATAGTATTTTTTTAGTGCGAGCTAAACCTCATAATTCACATTTAGGGCTCTCTGTGCATAAAATGGTCAGACATGTTTAACTATCTGGATATCAGCTTTTTTTGTTAATTGATCAAAATTAAACAAAATACACCACTTGAAGAAACAACATGCAGCTGGCTTGTGCATTTGTTTATTTTAATTGTGTACAGTACAGTTTTTCCCAATCTCAGTCCCCAATTCACCATACTGTCCAAGTTGTTTATTTAACCATCTGCGCTCAAACATGGATATCCTTAAAAGCTGAAATGTTATGGTGCCATAAGGACTGAGTTTTGAAAACCCTGGTGTACAGAAGATCCTTGTTACAGGCAATGTAAACATATACAATCAAAATACTATGGCTCAGTATTGTCATATAAAAACTAAATAACCCCCACACTTATGTTACAGACTATGTGACAGTACAGTAACAAGATAGAGGGTTATGATTAAGTATTGAAAGCAGAAATGGCGCAGAGGTCACCTTTCATCATTGTAAACCAGCCTTTGCAGCATCTTGTCTATATGGAAAACAATTCCCATGATGCATCATGAAACAGAAGAAAAAGCTGTATTTTTAAGTGGTAGACACCAACATACCAACCTGTTCAATACAGCCCAGCAAGACTGCAGATGTCCATGCAAATATTACTGTATATTAGTGATGAGCGGGTTCGGTTCCTCGGAATCCGAACCCGCCCAAACTTCACCTTTTTTTTACACGGGTCCGAGCGACTCGGATCCTCCCGCCTTGCTCGGTTAACCCGAGCGCGCCCGAACGTCATCATCCCGCTGTCGGATTCTCGCGAGACTCGGATTTTATATAAGGAGCCGCGCGTCCCCACCATTTTTCACACGTGCATTGAGATTGATAGGGAGAGGACGTGGCTGGCGTCCTCTCCGTTGTATTAGAAAAAAAAAAAAAACTGAGTGACTTAGTTTTAATTGTGGGGAGGATTGGGGACGGGGAGCTGCTGTTAGGGAGTACAGTGCAGGGTTTTGAGTTTAATCCGTTGTTTCTCTGCCTGAAAAAAAACGCTCCACCATATCTGTGCTCACTCAGTGTGCTGCACTGCTGCATGATATATCTGTGCTGAGTGCACTGCTCACACTGCCTAATTGTGGGGACTGGGGAGCAGTTATAGCAGGAGTACAGTGCACAGTTTTGCTGACAGTGACCACCAGTCCAGTATACGTTTGTCTGCCTGAAAAACACTGTGGTGTTTTTTTTTTCTTTCTTCATGCTAGTTTGTTTAGCAGTCAGCTGACAGTGTCCACCAGGTCCGTTATACAGTATATTATATATATAATTAAGCACTAAGCAGCAGTACGGTAGGCCACGGCTGTACCTACCTCTGTGTCATCAGTGCACTCGTCGTCCATAAGTATAAGTAATACTATACTATCCATCCATCTACATTGTATACCTGTTAGAGATGAGCGGGTTCGGTTTCTCGGAAACCGAACCCCCCCGAACTTCAGCCTTTTTACACGGGTCCGAAGCAGACTCGGATCTTCCCGCCTTGCTCGGCTAACCCGAGCGCGCCCGAACGTCATCATCCCGCTGTCGGATTCTCGCGAGGCTCGTATTCTATCGCGAGACTCGGATTCTATATAAGGAGCCGCGCGTCGCCGCCATTTTCACACGTGCATTGAGATTGATAGGGAGAGGACGTGGCTGGCGTCCTCTCCGTTTAGAGTAGAGTAGAGAGTAGAGAGTCTAGAGACACTTGATTTACTAATTTTGGGGAGCATATTAGGACGGAGTACTACTTGCTGATAGTGTGACCAGTGACCACCAGTTTAATTAATCCGTTCTCTGCCTGAAAAAAAAGATACACAGTGTGACACAGTCACATACCATATCTGTGCTCAGCCTCAGTGTGCCCTCAGTGTGCTGCATCATCTATGTAATACTGTATATCTGACTGTGCTGAGTGCTCACTGCTCACACAGCTTTATTGTGGGGGAGACTGGGGAGCAGTTATAGCAGGAGTACATATTTTAACAGTGCACACTTTTGCTGCCAGAGTGCCACTGCCAGTGCCAGTGTGACTGACCAGTGACCACTACTACTTGCTGATAGTGTGACCAGTGACCACCAGTTTAATTAATCCGTTCTCTGCCTGAAAAAAAACGATACACAGTGTGACACAGTCACATACCATATCTGTGCTCACCCTCAGTGTGCCCTCAGTGTGCTGCATCATCTATGTAATACTGTATATCTGACTGTGCTGAGTGCTCACTGCTCACACAGCTTAATTGTGGGGGAGACTGGGGAGCAGTTATAGCAGGAGTACATATTTTAACAGTGCACACTTTTGCTGCCAGAGTGCCACTGCCAGTGCCAGTGTGACTGACCAGTGACCACTGACCACCAGTATATTGTGATTGTCTGCCTGAAAAAGTTAAACACTCGTCGTGTGGTGTTTTTATTCTATAAACGCATTCTGCTGACAGTGTCCAGCAGGTCCGTCATTATATAATATATACCTGTCCGGCTGCAGTAGTGATATATATATATTTTTTATATCATTATCATCCAGTCTATATTAGCAGCAGACGCAGTACGGTAGTCCACGGCTGTAGCTACCTCTGTGTCGGCAGTCGCTCGTCCATCCATAATTGTATACCACCTACCCGTGGTGTTTTTTTTTCTTTCTATCTTCTTGATACTAGTAGCTTACTTTAGGAGTCTGCAGTGCTGAGCTGACAGTGTCCAGCAGGTCCGTCATTATATAATATATACCTGTCCGGCTGCAGTAGTGATATATATATATATATTTTTATATCATTATCATCCAGTCTATATTAGCAGCAGACGCAGTACGGTAGTCCACGGCTGTAGCTACCTCTGTGTCGGCAGTCGCTCGTCCATCCATAATTGTATACCACCTACCCGTGGTGTTTTTTTTTTTTCTATCTTCTTGATACTAGTAGCTTACTTTAGGAGTCTGCAGTGTTGAGCTGACAGTGTCCAGCAGGTCCGTCATTATATAATATATACCTGTCCGGCTGCAGTAGTGATATACATATATATTTTTTATATCATTATCATCCAGTCTATATTAGCAGCAGACGCAGTACGGTAGTCCACGGCTGTAGCTACCTCTGTGTCGGCAGTCGCTAGTCCATCCATAATTGTATACCACCTACCTGTGGTGGGTTTTTTTTCTATCTTCTTGATACTAGTAGCTTACTTTAGGAGTCTGCAGTGCTGAGCTGACAGTGTCCAGCAGGTCCGTCATTATATAATATATACCTGTCCGGCTGCAGTAGTGATATATATATATATTTTTTATATCATTATCATCCAGTCTATATTAGCAGCAGATGCAGTACGGTAGTCCACGGCTGTAGCTACCTCTGTGTTGGCAGTCGCTAGTCCATCCATAATTGTATACCACCTACCTGTGGTGTTTTTTTTTTTTTCTATCTTCTTGATACTACTAGTAGCTTACTTTAGGAGTCTGCAGTGCTGAGCTGACAGTGTCCAGCAGGTCCGTCATTATATAATATATACCTGTCCTGCTGCAGTAGTGATATATATATATATTTTTTATATCATTATCATCCAGTCTATATTAGCAGCAGACGCAGTACGGTAGTCCACGGCTGTAGCTACCTCTGTGTCGGCAGTCGCTCGTCCATCCATAATTGTATACCACCTACCCGTGGTGTTTTTTTTCTTCTATCTTCTTGATACTAGTAGCTTACTTTAGGAGTCTGCAGTGCTGAGCTGACAGTGTCCAGCAGGTCCATCATTATATAATATATACCTGTCCGGCTGCAGTAGTGATATATATATATATATTTTTTATATCATTATCATCCAGTCTATATTAGCAGCAGACGCAGTACGGTAGTCCACGGCTGTAGCTACCTCTGTGTCGGCAGTCGCTAGTCCATCCATAATTGTATACCACCTACCTGTGGTGTTTTTTTTTTTTTCTATCTTCTTGATACTAGTAGCTTACTTTAGGAGTCTGCAGTGCTGAGCTGACAGTGTACAGCAGGTCCGTCATTATATAATATATACCTGTCCGGCTGCAGTAGTGATATATATATATATTTTTTATATCATTATCATCCAGTCTATATTAGCAGCAGACGCAGTACGGTAGTCCACGGCTGTAGCTACCTCTGTGTCGGCAGTCGCTAGTCCATCCATAATTGTATACCACCTACCTGTGGTGTTTTTTTTTTTTCTATCTTCTTGATACTAGTAGCTTACTTTAGGAGTCTGCAGTGCTGAGCTGACAGTGTCCAGCAGGTCCGTCATTATATAATATATACCTGTCCGGCTGCAGTAGTGATATATATATATATTTTTTATATCATTATCATCCAGTCTATATTAGCAGCAGACGCAGTACGGTAGTCCACGGCTGTAGCTACCTCTGTGTTGGCAGTCGCTCGTCAATCCATAAGTATACTAGTATCCATCCATCTCCATTGTTTACCTGAGGGGCCTTTTAGTTGTGCCTATTAAAATATGGAGAACAAAAATGTTGAGGTTCCAAAAATAGGGAAAGATCAAGATCGACTTCCACCTCGTGCTGAAGCTGCTGCCACTAGTCATGGCCGAGACGATGAAATACCAGCAACGTCGTCTGCCAAGGCCGATGCCCAATGTCATAGTACAGAGCATGTAAAATCCAAAACACCAAATATCAGTAAAAAAAGGACTCAAAAATCTAAAATAAAATTGTCAGAGGAGAAGCGTAAACTTGCCAATATGCCATTTACCACACGGAGTGGCAAGGAACGGCTGAGGCCCTGGCCTATGTTCATGGCTAGTGGTTCAGCTTCACATGAGGATGGAAGCACTCAGCCTCTCGCTAGAAAAATGAAAAGACTCAAGCTGGCAAAAGCACAGCAAAGAACTGTGCGTTCTTCGAAATCACAAATCCACAAGGAGAGTCCAATTGTGTCGTTTGCGATGCCTGACCTTCCCAACACTGGACGTGAAGAGCATGCGCCTTCCACCATTTGCACGCCCCCTGCAAGTGCTGGAAGGTGCACACACAGTCCAGTTCCTGATAGTCAGATTGAAGATGTCAGTGTTGAAGTACACCAGGATGAGGAGGATATGGGTGTTGCTGGCGCTGGGGAGGAAATTGACCAGGAGGATTCTGATGGTGAGGTGGTTTGTTTAAGTCAGGCACCCGGGGAGACACCTGTTGTCCGTGGGAGGAATAGGGCCATTGACATGCCTGGTGAAAATACCAAAAAAATCAGCTCTTCGGTGTGGAAGTATTTCAACAGAAATGCGGACAACATTTGTCAAGCCGTGTGTTGCCTTTGTCAAGCTGTAATAAGTAGGGGTAAGGACGTTAACCACCTCGGAACATCCTCCCTTATACGTCACCTGCAGCGCATTCATCATAAGTCAGTGACAAGTTCAAAAACTTTGGGCGACAGCGGAAGCAGTCCACTGACCAGTAAATCCCTTCCTCTTGTAACCAAGCTCACGCAAACCACCCCACCAACTCCCTCAGTGTCAATTTCCTCCTTCCCCAGGAATGCCAATAGTCCTGCAGGCCATGTCACTGGCAATTCTGACGAGTCCTCTCCTGCCTGGGATTCCTCCGATGCATCCTTGCGTGTAACGCCTACTGCTGCTGGCGCTGCTGTTGTTGCTGCTGGGAGTCGATGGTCATCCCAGAGGGGAAGTCGTAAGACCACTTTTACTACTTCCACCAAGCAATTGACTGTCCAACAGTCCTTTGCGAGGAAGATGAAATATCACAGCAGTCATCCTGCTGCAAAGCGGATAACTGAGGCCTTGGCATCCTGGGCGGTGAGAAACGTGGTTCTGGTATCCATCATTACTGCAGAGCCAACTAGAGACTTGTTGGAGGTACTGTGTCCCTGGTACCAAATACCATCTAGGTTCCATTTCTCTAGGCAAGCGATACCGAAAATGTACACAGACCTCAGAAAAAGACTCACCAGTGTCCTAAAAAATGCAGTTGTACCCAATGTCCACTTAACCACGGACATGTGGACAAGTGGAGCAGGGCAGGCTCAGGACTATATGACTGTGACAGCCCACTGGGTAGATGTATGGACTCACGCCGCAAGAACAGCAGCGGCGGCACCAGTAGCAGCATCTCGCAAACGCCAACTCTTTCCTAGGCAGGCTACGCTTTGTATCACCGCTTTCCAGAATACGCACACAGCTGAAAACCTCTTACGGCAACTGAGGAAGATCATCGCGGAATGGCTTACCCCAATTGGACTCTCCTGTGGATTTGTGGCATCGGACAACGCCAGCAATATTGTGTGTGCATTAAATCTGGGCAAATTCCAGCACGTCCCATGTTTTGCACATACCTTGAATTTGGTGGTGCAGAATTATTTAAAAAACGAGAGGGGCGTTCAAGAGATGCTGTCGGTGGCCAGAAGAATTGCGGGACACTTTCGGCGTACAGGCACCACGTACAGAAGACTGGAGCACCACCAAAAACGCCTGAACCTGCCCTGCCATCATCTGAAGCAAGAAGTGGTAACGAGGTGGAATTCAACCCTCTATATGCTTCAGAGGTTGGAGGAGCAGCAAAAGGCCATTCAAGCCTATACAACTGAGCACGATATAGGAGGTGGAATGCACCTGTCTCAAGCGCAGTGGAGAATGATTTCAACGTTGTGCAAGGTTCTGCAACCTTTTGAACTTGCCACACATGAAGTCAGTTCAGACACTGCCAGCCTGAGTCAGGTCATTCCCCTCATCAGGCTTTTGCAGAAGAAGCTGGAGACATTGAAGGAGGAGCTAACACAGAGCGATTCCGCTAGGCATGTGGGACTTGTGGATGGAGCCCTTAATTCGCTTAACAAGGATTCACGGGTGGTCAATCTGTTGAAATCAGAGCACTACATTTTGGCCACCGTGCTCGATCCTAGATTTAAAACCTACCTTGGATCTCTCTTTCCGGCAGACACAAGTCTGCTGGGGTTCAAAGAACTGCTGGTGACAAAATTGTCAAGTCAAGCGGAACGCGACCTGTCAACATCTCCTCCTTCACATTCTCCTGCAACTGGGGGTGCGAGGAAAAGGCTCAGAATTCCGAGCCCACCCGCTGGCGGTGATGCAGAGCAGTCTGGAGCGACTGCTGATGCTGACATCTGGTCCGGACTGAAGGACCTGACAACGATTACGGACATGTCGTCTACTGTCACTGCATATGATTCTCTCCCCATTGAAAGAATGGTGGAGGATTATATGAGTGACCGCATCCAAGTAGGCACGTCAGACAGTCCGTACTTATACTGGCAGGAAAAAGAGGCAATTTGGAGGCCCTTGCACAAACTGGCTTTATTCTACCTAAGTTGCCCTCCCACAAGTGTGTACTCCGAAAGAGTGTTTAGTGCCGCCGCTCACCTTGTCAGCAATCGGCGTACGAGGTTACATCCAGAAAATGTGGAGAAGATGATGTTCATTAAAATGAAATATAATCAATTCCTCCGTGGAGACATTGACCAGCAGCAATTGCCTCCACAAAGTAGTACACAGGGAGCTGAGATGGTGGATTCCAGTGGGGACGTATTGATAATCTGTGAGGAGGAGGATGTACACGGTGATATATCGGAGGATGATGATGAGGTGGACATCTTGCCTCTGTAGAGCCAGTTTGTGCAAGGAGAGATTAATTGCTTCTTTTTTGGCGGGGGTCCAAACCAACCCGTCATTTCAGTCACAGTCGTGTGGCAGACCCTGTCACTGAAATGATGGGTTGGTTAAAGTGTGCATGTCCTGTTTATACAACATAAGGGTGGGTGGGAGGGCCCAAGCACAATTCCATCTTGCACCTCTTTTTTCTTTCATTTTTCTTTGCGTCATGTGCTGTTTGGGGGGTGTTTTTTGGAAGGGCCATCCTGCGTGACACTGCAGTGCCACTCCTAGATGGGCCAGGTGTTTGTGTCGGCCACTAGGGTCGCTTAGCTTACTCACACAGCTACCTCGTTGCGCCTCTTTTTTTCTTTGTGTCATGTGCTGTTTGGGGAGTGTTTTTTGGAAGGGCCATCCTGCGTGACACTGCAGTGCCACTCCTAGATGGGCCAGGTGTTTGTGTCGGACACTTGGGTCGCTTAGTTTAGCCATCCAGCAACCTCGGTGCAAATTTTAGGACTAAAAATAATATTGTGAGGTGTGAGGTGTTCAGAATAGACTGAAAATGAGTGGAAATTATGGTTATTGAGGTTAATAATACTTTGGGATCAAAATAACCCCCAAATTCTATGATTTAAGCTGTTTTTTAGGGTTTTTTGAAAAAAAACACCCGAATCCAAAACACACCCGAATCCGACAAAAAAAATTCGGTGAGGTTTTGCCAAAACGCGTTCGAACCCAAAACACGGCCGCGGAACCGAACCCAAAACCAAAACACAAAACCCGAAAAATTTCCGGTGCTCATCACTAATACCTGTGGTGTTTTTTTTTTCTTTCTTCATAGTCATACTAGTTTGTTTAGCAGTCTGCTGACAGTGTCCACCAGGTCCGTTATACAGTATATCATATATATAAGCACTAAGCAGCAGTACGGTAGGCCACGGCTGTACCTACCTCTGTGTCGTCACTCGTCGTCCATAAGTATAAGTAATACTATACTATCCATCCATCTACATTGTATACCTGTGGTGTTTTTTTTTTTTTTTCTTCATACTAGTTTAGCAGTCTGCTGACACTGTCCACCAGGTCCGTTATACAGTATATCATATATATAAGCACTAAGCAGCAGTACGGTAGGCCACGGCTGTACCTACCTCTGTGTCGTCACTCGTCGTCCATAAGTATAAGTAATACTATACTATCCATCCATCTACATTGTATACCTGTGGTGTTTTTTTTTTCTTTCTTCATACTAGTTTGTTTAGCAGTCTGCTGACAGTGTCCACCAGGTCCGTTATACAGTATAATATCATATATATAAGCACTAAGCAGCAGTACGGTAGGCCACGGCTGTACCTACCTCTGTGTCGTCACTCGTCGTCCATAAGTATAAGTAATACTATACTATCCATCCATCTACATTGTATACCTGTGGTGTTTTTTTTTTCTTTCTTCATACTAGTTTAGCAGTCTGCTGACACTGTCCACCAGGTCCGTTATACAGTATAATATCATATATATATAAGCACTAAGCAGCAGTACGGTAGGCCACGGCTGTACCTACCTCTGTGTCGTCACTCATCGTCCATAAGTATAAGTAATACTATACTATCCATCCATCTACATTGTATACCTGTGGTGGTTTTTTTTTCTTTCTTCATACTAGTTTGTTTAGCAGTCTGCTGACAGTGTCCACCAGGTCCGTTATACAGTATATCATATATATAAGCACTAAGCAGCAGTACGGTAGGCCACGGCTGTACCTACCTCTGTGTCGTCACTCGTCGTCCATAAGTATAAGTAATACTATACTATCCATCCATCTACATTGTATACCTGTGGTGGCTTTTAGTTGTGCGCAAAATATGGAGAACAAAAATGTGGAGGTTAAAAAAATAGGGAAAGATCAAGATCCACTTCCACCTCGTGCTGAAGCTGCTGCCACTAGTCATGGCCGAGACGATGAAATGCCATCAACGTCGTCTGCCAAGGCCGATGCCCAATGTCATAGTACAGAGCATGTAAAATCCAAAACACAAAAGATCAGTAAAAAAATGACCCAAAAATCAAAATTAAAAGCGTCTGAGGAGAAGCGTAAATTTGCCAATATGCCATTTACGACACGGAGTGGCAAGGAACGGCTGAGGCCCTGGCCTATGTTCATGGCTAGTGGTTCAGCTTCACATGAGGATGGAAGCACTCATCCTCTCGCTAGAAAAAAGAAAAGACTCGCGGCAAAAGCACAGCAAAGAACTGTGCGTTCTTCGAAATCACAAATCCCAAAGGAGAGTCCAATTGTGTCGGTTGCGATGCCTGACCTTCCCAACACTGGACGGGAAGAGCTTGCGCCTTCCACCATTTGCACGCCCCCTGCAAGTGTTGAAAGGAGCACCCGCAGTCCAGTTCCTGATAGTGAAATTGAAGATGTCAGTGTTGAAGTACACCAGGATGAGGATATGGGTGTTGCTGGCGCTGGGGAGGAAATTGACAAGGAGGATTCTGATGGTGAGGTGGTTTGTTTAAGTCAGGCACCTGGGAGACACCTGTTGTCCATGGGAGGAATATGGCCATTGACATGCCTGGTGAAAATACCAAAAACATCAGCTCTTCAGTGTGGAAGTATTTCAACAGAAATGCGGACAACAGGTGTCAAGCCGTGTGTTGCCTTTGTCAAGCTGTAATAAGTAGGGGTAAGGACGTTAACCACCTCGGAACATCCTCACCTGCAGCGCATTCATAATAAGTCAGTGACAAGTTCAAAAACTTTGGGCGACAGCGGAAGCAGTCCACTGACCAGTAAATCCCTTCCTCTTGTAACCAAGCTCGCGCAAACCACACCACCAACTCCCTCAGTGTCAATTTCCTCCTTACCCAGGAAAGCCAATAGTTCCTGCAGGCCATGTCACTGGCAAGTCTGACGAGTCCTCTCCTGCCTGGGATTCCTCCGATGCATCCTTGAGTGTAATGCCTACTGCTGCTGGCGCTGCTGTTGTTGCTGCTGGGAGTCGATCGTCATCCCAGAGGGGAAGTCGGAAGACCACTTGTACTACTTCCAGTAAGCAATTGACTGTCCAACAGTTCTTTGCGAGGAAGATGAAATATCACAGCAGTCATCCTGCTGCAAAGCGGATAACTGAGGCCTTGACAACTATGTTGGTGTTGGACGTGCATCCGGTATCCTCCGTTAGTTCACAGGGAACTAGACAATTTATTGAGGCAGTGTGCCCCCGTTACCAAATACCATCTAGGTTCCACTTCTCTAGGCAGGCGATACCGAGAATGTACACGGACGTCAGAAAAAGACTCACCAGTGTCCTAAAAAATGCAGTTGCACCCATTGTCTACTTAACCACGGACATGTGGACAAGTGGAGCAGGGCAGACTCAGGACTACATGACTGTGACAGCCCACTGGGTAGATGTATTGCCTCCCGCTGCAAGAACAGCAGCGGCGGCACCAGTAGCAGGATCTCGCAAACGCCAACTCGTTCCTAGGGAGGCTACGCTTTGTATCACCGCTTTTCAGAATACGCACACCACTGAAAACCTCTTACGGCAACTGAGGAAGATTATCGCAGAATGGCTTACCCCAATTGGACTCTCCTGGGGATTTGTGACATCGGACAACGCCAGCAATATTGTGCGCGCATTACATTTGGGCAAATTCCAGCACGTCCCATGTTTTACACATACCTTGAATTTGGTGGTGCAGAATTATTTAAAAAACGACAGGGGCGTTCAAGAGATGCTGTCGGTGGCCAGAAGATTTGCGGGCCACTTTCGGCGTGCAGGCACCGCGTACAGAAGACTGGAGCACCACCAAAAAAACCTGAACCTGCCCTGCCATCATCTGAAGCAAGAGGTGGTAACGAGGTGGAATTCAACCCTCTATATGCTTCAGAGGATGGAGGAGCAGCAAAAGGCCATTCAAGCCTATACATCTGGCCACGATATAGGCAAAGGAGGTGGAATGCACCTGTCTCAAGCGCAGTGGAGAATGATTTCAACGTTGTGCAAGGTTCTGCTGCCCTTTGAACTTGCCACACATGAAGTCAGTTCAGACACTGCCAGCCTGAGTCAGGTCATTCCCCTCATCAGGCTTTTGCAGAAGAAGCTGGAGGCATTGAAGGAGGAGCTAAAACAGAGCGATTCCGCTAGGCATGTGGGACTTGTGGATGGAGCCCTTCATTCGCTTAACCAGGATTCACGTGTGGTCAATCTGTTGAAATCAGAGCACTACATTTTGGCCACCGTGCTCGATCCTAGATTTAAAACCTACGTTGGATCTCTCTTTCTGGCAGACACAAGTCTGCAGGGGTTCAAAGAACTGTTGGTGAGAAAATTGTCAAGTCAAGCGGAACGCGACCTGTCAACATCTCCTCCTTCACATTCTCCCGCAACTGTGGGTGCGAGGAAAAGGCTACGAATTCTGAGCCCACCCGCTGGCGGTGATGCAGGGCAGTCTGGAGCGACTGCTGATGCTGACATCTGGTCCGGACTGAAGGACCTGCCAACGATTACTGACATGTCGTCTACTGTCACTGCATATGATTCTCTCACCATTGAAAGAATGGTGGAGGATTATATGAGTGACCGCATCCAAGTAGGCACGTCAGACAGTCCGTACGTATACTGGCAGGGAAAAGAGGCAATTTGGAGGCCCTTGCACAAACTGGCTTTATTCTACCTAAGTTGCCCTCCCTCCAGTGTGTACTCCGAAAGAGTGTTTAGTGCCGCCGCTCACCTTGTCAGCAATCGGCGTACGAGGTTACTTCCAGAAAATGTGGAGAAGATGATGTTCATTAAAATGAATTATAATCAATTACTCCATGGAGACATTCACCAGCAGCAATTGCCTCCAGAAAGTACAAGGGGATCTGAGATGGTGGATTCCAGTGGGGACGAATTAATAATCTGTGAGGAGGGGGATGTACACAGTGAAAGGGGTGATGAATCGGACGATGATGATGAGGTGGACATCTTGCCTCTGTAGAGCCAGTTTGTGCAAGGAGAGATTGATTGCTTCTTTTTTGGTGGGGGCCCAAACCAACCAGTCATTTCAGTCACAGTCGTGTGGCAGACCCTGTCGCTGAAATGATGGGTTGGTTAAAGTGTGCATGTCCTGTTTATACAACATAAGGGTGGGTGGGAGGGCCCAAGGACAATTCCATCTTGCACCTCTTTTTTCTTTCATTTTTCTTTGCGTCATGTGCTGTTTGGGGAGTATTTTTTAGAATGGCCATCCTGCCTGACACTGCAGTACCACTCCTAGATGGGCCAGGTGTTTGTGTCGGCCACTTGGGTCGCTTATCTTACTCACACAGCTACCTCATTGCTCCTCTTTTTTTTCTTCTTTGCGTCATGTGCTGTTTGGGGAGTAGTTTTTGGAAGGGCCATCCTGCCTGACACTGCAGTGCCACTCCTAGATGGGCCAGGTGTTTGTGTCGGCCACTTGGGTCGCTTATCTTACTCACACAGCTACCTCATTGCGCCTCTTTTTTTTCTTCTTTGCGTCATGTGCTGTTTGGGGAGTAGTTTTTGGAAGGGCCATCCTGCCTGACACTGCAGTGCCACTCCTAGATGGGCCAGGTGTTTGTGTCGGCCACTTGTGTCGCTTAGCTTACTCACACAGCTACCTCATTGCGCCTCTTTTTCTTCTTCTTTGCGTCATGTGCTGTTTGGGGAGTATTTTTTGGAAGGGCCATCCTGCCTGACAGTCTATATTAGCAGTGCAGTGCCACTCCTAGATGGGCCAGGTGTTTGTGTCGGCCACTTGTGTCGCTTAGCTTAGCCATCCAGCGACCTCGGTGCAAATTTTAGGACTAAAAATAATATTGTGAGGTGTAAGGTGTTCAGAATAGACTGAAAATGAGTGGAAATTATGGTTATTGAGGTTAATAATACTATGGGATCAAAATGACCCCCAAATTCTATGATTTAAGCTATTTTTTGGGTTTTTTGTAAAAAACACCCGAATCCAAAACACACCCGAATCCGACAAAAAAAATTCGGTGAGGTTTTGCCAAAACGCGTTCGAACCCAAAACACGGCCACGGAACCGAACCCAAAACCAAAACACAAAACCCGAAAAATTTCAGGTGCACATCCCTACTGTATATATGACCGCATGTTATCTAGGCTGCCATCTGGTGCTCAGTGTAGAACCATAACTATGGGTGTGCAGGGTTCTGTAGGTGGCACCATTGCTGCCCCCCGGTACCTGCATCTGGATAATATGCAGCAGTATCACTGCTGCCGCACCTCCAGGAGCATCGTTTGGATGCTCCAGACATGCACACTCCAGCCAGTATGACCTCAGGACTGTCTCAGTGCTTTGATTTATAATCTCTTATAATCCCTGGTTGTATTTCACCTTTCAAATATGTTGTATTGTAGATGACCTTAGCCTTCTTGATTGTAAAGGAAAGCATATACACATATTTGTGAGTTTCACATGTGCATGTGTGTATATTGGTCATTTTTCAGGTTCTGTCTTTGTTTTTTTCTTCATGTTTTGGTTTTGTATTGGTATTGCCAAAACCACCCTTGTGTGTTTTGGTTTTGGTTCTAATTTTTTTTTTATCATAAAACAGCTAAAATCACAGAATTTGGGGGTGTTTTTGTTTCTAGAGTATTATTAACATCAATAACATTAATTTCCACTAATTTCCAATCTATTTTGAACACCTCAGAGCTCACAATATTGATTTTATCCAGTTTAGGCCAAAAGGTAGCACCGAAGTAGCTGGAAGACTAAGCTAAGCGACAGAAGTGCGCGGCACAAACACTTGGCACATCTAGGAGTGGCACTGCATTGGCAGACAGGGTGGCAATTTTATAAACTATGCCCAAAAAATGCTCCAAAGAGCACATACTGTAATGCAAAGAAATAAGGTGCAAGTTGGAGTTGTCCGTGGGCCCTCAAACACACTCCCTTATTTTGTATATATTAAAAGGGACAGGCACAGTTTAACAAACCAATCATTTCAGTGACAGGGACTGTCACTTGTGGCTGAAATGATTGGTTTGTTTGGGCCACCACAAAACAATATTTTAGAAAGACTTCTTCCATTAAGTTTACTCAGAGGATGTTGATGATGAGGTGTTAATTACATTATAATCTTGTACAATAAATTTCATGTATTTGCAGCAAATGACGTAACATGGAGGAGGTGCTTAGATGTCTAACGTTCCTACCTCTACTAAATTTGTCCTCACAAATGGAGCAGATGCTTTCATAAACATTGTCAGGATTGGGGTTAAAATAATCCCACACCCCAGAGGTGGCTTTTTTGGTCTTATGCTAAGGCTTCGCAATGGCTTTCTTTTTATCACGGTCACCAACTGCAGGCACCAGTAGCTGAGTTACACAAACAACATCATCATCAACATCCTCACTTTCAGATAGTACACACATCTCCTTCATCCTGTCCCACTTCCACACACAAATCCTCAGTTTGTATTATGTCCTCCTCATCAGATTCATCACCCTCCTCATCATATTCATCACATCTTTACTTGTACTGCTCCCCATATGTTCAGATGGTTCAGAATGTTGGAAGGAGGTGAAAGAAGCTTCTCTATGATGACTATGAGAGAAATGTCAGCTGGACACCCCTAAATGTTCCTCAAGACTGTCTGATGGTTCTGATTCTGAATGCGCAGTTTGTCTTACTGCCTTTGCACCTAACGTTCCTTTTTTTTTTTTCTTTACCACTCTAAAATTAAATGATTTTACATACCCTTGCCTAAGCCCTCTATGCCCTTGGGCATCTGCCTTAGCAGATGATGTTGACGTACTTACATTGTCAATATCATGATTAGTGTCAGCAGCTTCAGCACTAGTAGTAGCCTCCATTTCTATCAACACAAAGTGGGGTTGACCTTCACTGACAACCTTGCACAAATTAGTCAGAAATATATATAATAATTACACACTGTGGTGGGCTTCACCAACTGTGTCGCACAAATGAGTCAGCAATGTATATAATAATTACACACTGTGGTTCACTTCACAGACCGGGTTGCACAAATGAGTCAGAAATGTATATAATAATTACACACTGTGGTTGTCTTCACCGACAGCGTCACACAAATAAGTCAGAAATTGATATAATAATAATTACACACTGCTGTTGACTTCACCGACAGGTTCGCACAATACGTGTGAGTAGAAAATAATATACTGTGGTCTGAACAGCAGTGTCACAGTACTTATGACAATAAAATAAAAATTGTATAGTGCACCGGGGTACAGCACAAACAATATATATATATATATATTTGCTTTTAGCTTTTATTATTTTAATTTTACACTGGGTCAGAGCCACTGGATGGACGAACAGATCACCCCTTTCAGATACAGCAGACAGAGCACCCCTTTTTCAGATACAGCTGACAGAGAGAGAGCACCCCTTTGAGATACGGCAGACTATGGGGTAAATTTACTAATGGTGGGAACTTTGTGGTCAGCGGTTGACCGAAAGTGACCTCACCGCTGACCACAAAGTTCCCACCATTGGTTACAATGGAGCGCATAGGCGCTACATTGTAACACTGCCGTGTGCCGCCTGTCAGACAGTACAGGAGCACACAGCCGATCAGGAGGGTGCCACAACGTGGTGCTCCCTGACTGGCTGAAGAAACCCACTTAGACATCAGTCAGAGGGGGTTTCTGACATTCGGGGAAAGGGGTCCCATGTGAAAACATGGGGCCCCTTTCAGTTCGTGGTCGGGTGTCCCGTTTTTTTATTTTTACAAGTACGTGGATTACAAATGGATTATCCGAGGAGCCCTCTACACTGGATTTGGTGAGTAGGATTTTTTCAACAGGTACACCATGGATTCTACTAGAGAAGGGGACCGACCCTCGTGTGAACATAAGGTAAGTATGTGTATATGGTGGTGTATATGTATGCATTAAAGTTATACTTTCAAGGTGTGTGTGTAATCTCTTTATTGGGGTATTTTTTTAGTAGTAGTACTACAGGTACCAGCTGGCCCGGTTTTCCGCCGCATGCTGGTACTTGTGGTTCTCCAAGTACCAGCTTGCGGGGGAGGCTTGCTGGGACTTGTAGTACTGCTACTAAAAACAATATTCATTACTTTCAACAAAGGCTATCAGCCCCCCATCCGCAGCCCATTGGATGGGGGGGACAGCCTCGGGCTTCACCCCTGGCCCTTGGGTGGCTGGGGGGGACCCCTTGATTGAAGGGGTCCCCACTCCCCCAGGGTACCCCGGCCAGGAATGACTAGTTGGATATTTGATGCCACGGCCGCAAGGCACAGTATAAAAGTGACCCCCGGCTGTGGCATTATCTGTCCAGCTAGTGGAGCCCGGTGCTGGTTTCAAAAATACGGGGGACCCCTACGCTTTTTGTCCCCCGTATTTTTGGAACCAGGACCAGGCGCAGAGCCCGGTGCTGGTTGCTTAAATATGGGGGAACCCCTGTCAATTTTTTCCCCATATTTTTGCAACCAGGGCCGGCTCAAAGAGCCCGAGGCTGGTTTGGTTTAGGAGGGGGGACCCCACGCACATTTCCCACCCCCTCCCACTGAAAAACATGCACGGATCTCATGGATCCGTGCATGCCTATACAAACACGGGATAAAAAAGCAGGTCTGTTTTTTTTTAGCACTTTTTCACGATTTGTATTTTAGCACGGCAGTGTTTGGCTATTGTCGGCAGTGTTTGTGTTTTGCACTTTTTAGTAAATGACCGATTTCTACCAAATTGCAGGCGTATTTGACCGATGGTGTATTGATTCGTGATTTTTTCCTAGGACTTCCAAAATATTACGAATGCCCTCATCACTGCCGTGATTTTTGCTTAGTAAATTACCGAGATGACACTTTGAAGAAAAAACGACATCTCGGTCAAAATCGGGACCTTAGTAAATATACCCCAGAGAGAGCACCCCCTTCAGATACAGCAGACAGAGCACCCCTATTTCAGATACAGCTGTCAAAGAGAGAGCACCTCTTTCAGATAGAGCATACAGAGAGAGCACCCCTTTTTCATATACAGCACACAGGGCACCCCCACCCACCGCACATGATGCCATGCCACGCAGTACTGAGACGGACACGTCCGTCCAGTACGTTTTCCATTGCTGAAGTCAAGATGGAGCGGATGCATGGGGACTTATACCCCTTTTCCACTAGCTTGATTTACCCCTGTTTTTGCATGGGGGTGCACATCAACATGGGTTTTTAGTTAGTGGAAACAGCTCCCAAACAAAATACATGGGTTGAGTGAGTGACCCTGGAATCCTACCTGGGTAGCTACCAGGGTTGAACACGGGAATGACTCAGGTAATTGTGCAGTGGAAATGGTCATTACCCGTGTTTTCAGACCTGAGTAATGCTTTGAGACACTGATTGGTGCTTCTGGGACACAGTAAGATGATGTCATCACTGGAAGACACGCTGAGCACATGCAGGCATCGCAGAAGCAAACGCGGATGCAAGTGACGCTGGGCATAGCTATAACTACAGGGGGCAAAGTACAGGGGGGCATTACTACAAGGGGGCAAACTACTGGGGGCATTACTAATGGGGGCTCTCTACCGGGGGCAAACTACATGGGGGTTAAACTACAGGGGATAAACAAATGGGGGCACAACTGCAGGGGGCATTACCACTGGTGGCTAAACTACAGGGGGTGGGGCTAAACTACATGGGGCAAACTACATGAGGTCTATACTACAGGGGGCTAAATGACTGGGGGCATTACTACAGGCAACATTACTACTGGGGGCAATACTACATAGGGGCGTTACCATTAAGGGCATTGGTGATGGGGTGCACTACTAATGAGGGCATTGTAAAGGGGGCACTTCATAAGGGGCACCACTCCTGGGGACATAAGGGACACTACTATTGTGGGCATTGCATAAGTGGCACTACTACTGTGGGCATTGTATAAGGGGTGCTACTGCTGTAGGAACTACTGTTTGTGTATTACGGCATGCTACCAGTGCTCGAAGTGGGCCGGTATACAACGGTATGGTATACCGGCACTTCTTCGAGCACTGCAGGGCCGACAAAGAAGCTGAGCTCCCAGTCCGCCCTCCGCCTCTCCGCCCCTACCATCGCCGCCGCACTGGAAGCTCTGGTTCCAGACTCCCAGCTGCAGCGTATCTGTTACCAGGCCGGCTTTGTTATCGCTGCTGCCGCATCGAGCTCCTGTGACCACGGCACAACTAGTTCAAATCTGTCGCTGATTGGCTGCCGGTCCGCGGCAGTTTTGAAATATTTGTGCCACAGGAGCTCGATGCGGCGGCAGGGATAGTAAAGCCAGCCTGGTCCCAGATCTACTGCAGCCGCCTACAGCCTCCTCTGCCACCCCGCCCTCGGACCTCTGCATGCCCACAGTCTCCTCCTCTGCACTGTCACTCTCCCTGTCCCTGCTGTCACTCTCCCTGTCCCTGCTGTCACACTCCCTGTCCCTCTGTCACTCTATAATGGGAATTTCGGCTCATACTGTGTGCCACAATGTAAATTTTTGGCTCATACCGTGTGCTATAATGTGAATTTCGGGTCATACCATGTGCTATAATGTGAATTTTGGCATACTGTTTGCTATAATGTGAATTTTGGCTCATACCTTGTGCCATAATGTGAATTTTGGCTCATACCATGTGCTATAATGTGAATTTTGGCTCATTCTGTGTGCTATAATGTGAATTTTGGCTCATACCATGTGCTATAATGTGAATTTTGGCTCATACTGTTGGGTATAATGTGAATTTCGGCTCATACTGTGTGGTATAATGTGAAAGGGGCACCAGTAAGGGGTCCTACTATTGTGGTGCATAATGTGTATATGGGGTATATGGTGTAGTAAACTACACTGAAGGACATGCCCCCATTTGAGTGGCCACGTCCCCTTTTCAGGAGCACGCACGCCTGCACATGATTACAACCTTCACTTTTCCATACCCCCACTTCAAAATTTCCACTTGGGTGCTACTACTGTGGGCATTATTACTATTGTGTGGCTATGCCCCATTCTTTTTGAGACCACACCCCCTTTTTGCGGTGCGCGCCTACGGCACGCGCAATACCCTTATTACATGGGCGCCATGGGAAGAGGGGTGAGTTACACCACTTCTCTAGGACCACTTTAAGCACTGGCGGCAGTGGGATCCAAATATTGGGGTTACCTTGATACCTAGAAAGCCAAATGTTAGAGGATTTTTACAGAGTGTTCTGTTTGCACTTTACTATTTTATATTGTTATCTCAAGGATGTGTGGCAGTGGGATCCAAATATTGGGGTTACTCTGATACCTGCCAAACAGTAGGGAAGGAGTCTTCAACCTGTGGCCTTCTAGCTGTTGTAGAAATACATAGCAAGGCATGCTGGGACATGTAGTTCCACAACAGCTGGAGGGCCACAGGAAGAAGACCCCCTGCGTTAAGGGGATTTTTACAGAGTGTTCTGTTTGCACTTCAATATTTTATATTGTTTCCTCAAAGATATGCGGCAGTGGGATCCAAATATTGGGGTTACCCTGATAGTTAGAAAGCCAAACGTTAGGGGATTTTTACAGATTGTTCTGTTTGCACTTTACTATTTTATATTGTTAAATCAAGGATGTGCGTTAGTGGGATCCAAATATTGGGGTTACCCTGATAGCTGCCAAACATTAGGGAAGGAGTCTTTAACCTGTGGCCCTCTAGCTGTTCCACAACAGCTGGCGGACCACAGGTTGAAGACACCCTGGGGTATATTTACTAAGGTCCCGATTTTGACCGAGATGCCGTTTTTTCTTCAAAGTGTCATCTCGGTAATTTACTAAGCAAAAATCACGGCAGTGATGAGGGCATTCGTAATATTTTGGAAGTCCTTGTAAAAAATCACAAATCAATACACCATCGGTCAAATACGCCTGCAATTTGGTAGAAATCGTGAATTTACTAAAAAGTGCAAAACACAAACACTGCCGACAATAGCCAAACACTGCCGTGATGAAATACAAATCGAGAAAAAGTGCTAAAAAAAACCAGACCTGCTTTTTTATCCCGTGTTTGTATAGGCATGCACGGATCCATGAGATCCGTGCATGTTTTTCAGTGGGAAGGGGTGGGAAATGTTTTCATTTAAAAAAAAAAATACGTGGGGTCCCCCCTCCTAAACCAAACCAGCCTCGGGCTCTTTGAGCCGGCCCTGGTTGCAAAAATATGGGGAAAAAATTGACAGGGGTTCCCCCATATTTAAACAACCAGCACCGGGCTCTGCGCCTGGTCCTGGTTCCAAAAATACGGGGGACAAAAAGCGTAGGGGTCCCCCGTATTTTTGAAACCAGCACCGGGCTCCACTAGCTGGACAGATAATGCCACAGCCGGGGGTCACTTTTATACAGTGCCTTGCGGCCGTGGCATCAAATATCCAACTAGTCACCCCTGGCCGGGGTACCCTGGGGGAGTGGGGACCCCTTCAATCAAGGGGTCCCCCCCCCAGCCACCCAAGGGCCAGGGGTGAAGCCTGAGGCTGTCCCCCCCATCCAATGGGCTGCGGATGGGGGGCTGATAGCCTTTGTTGAAAGTAATGAATATTGTTTTTAGTAGCAGTACTACAAGTCCCAGCAAGCCTCCCCCGCAAGCTGGTACTTGGAGAACCACAAGTACCAGCATGCGGCGGAAAACCGGGCCCGCTGGTACCTGTAGAACTACTACTAAAAAAATACCCCAATAAAGAGATTACACACACACCTTGAAAGTATAACTTTAATGCATACATACACACCACCATATACACATACTTACCTTATGTTCACATGAGGGTCGGTCCTCTTCTCCATGTAGAATCCATGGTGTACCTGTTGAAAAAATCCTACTCACCAAATCCAGTGTAGAGGGCTCCTCGGATAATCCATTTGTAATCCACGTACTTGTAAAAATAAAAAAACGGGACACCCGACCACGAACTGAAAGGGGCCCCATGTTTTCACATGGGACCCCTTTCCCCGAATGCCAGAAACCCCCTCTGACTGATGTCTAAGTGGGTTTCTTCAGCCAATCAGGGAGCGCCACGTTGTGGCACCCTCCTGATCGGCTGTGTGCTCCTGTACTGTCTGACAGGCGGCACACGGCAGTGATACAATGTAGCGCCTATGCGCTCCATTATAACCAATGGTGGGAACTTTGTGGTAACCTCACCGCTGACCACAAAGTTCCCACCATTGGTTATAATGGAGCGCATAGGCGCTACATTGTATCTCTGCCTTGTGCCGCCTGTCAGACAGTACAGGAGCACACAGCCGATCAGGAGGGTGCCACAACGTGGCGCTCCCTGATTGGCTGAAGAAACCCACTTAGACATCAGTCAGAGGGGGTTTCTGGCATTCGGGGAAAGGGGTCCCATGTGAAAACATGGGGCCCCTTTCAGTTCGTGGTCGGGTGTCCCGTTTTTTTATTTTTACAAGTACGTGGATTACAAATGGATTATCAGAGGAGCCCTCTACACTGGATTTGGTGAGTAGGATTTTTTCAACAGGTACACCATGGATTCTACATGGAGAAGAGGACCGACCCTCATGTGAACATAAGGTAAGTATGTGTATATGGTGGTGTGTATGTATGCATTAAAGTTATACTTTCAAGGTGTGTGTGTAATGTCTTTATTGGGGTATTTTTTTAGTAGTAGTACTACAGGTACCAGCGGGCCCGGTTTTCCGCCGCATGCTGGTACTTGTGGTTCTCCAAGTACCAGCTTGCGGGGGAGGCTTGCTGGGACTTGTAGTACTGCTACTAAAAACAATATTCATTACTTTCAACAAAGGCTATCAGCCCCCCATCCGCAGCCCATTGGATGGGGGGGACAGCCTCGGGCTTCACCCCTGGCCCTTGGGTGGCTGGGGGGGGACCCCTTGATTGAAGGGGTCCCCACTCCCCCAAGGTACCCCGGCCAGGGGTGACTAGTTGGATATTTGATGCCACGGCCGCAAGGCACTGTATAAAAGTGACCCCCGGCTGTGGCATTATCTGTCCAGCTAGTGGAGCTCGGTGCTGGTTTAAAAAATACGGGGGACCCCTACGCTTTTTGTCCCCCGTATTTTTGGAACCAGGACCAGGCGCAGAGCCCGGTGCTGGTTGTTTAAATATGGGGGAACCCCTGTCAATTTTTTCCCCATATTTTTGCAACCAGGACCGGCTCAAAGAGCCCGAGGCTGGTTTGGCTTAGGAGGGGGGACCCCACGCAATTTTTTTTTAAAGTTTAAACATTTTTATTTTTTATTACAAGGTGCACAATGAAGCCCAGCACGGATCTCTCAGATCCGGCCGAGATTCATTGTATTAAAGTCGGCAGTGTTTTACAAGTCACTCACGTAAAACACTGCCTAAAAAAATGAATGATATCGACATCGGAAAACCCGAAAATGCAGAATACGGCAGCTTAGTAAATTAGTCGTAATCAATTCAAAAAGTTGCATATTTACACTTTCGATGTCATTCGTGATTGAACTTTGACCTCAAACGGTAAAATACGATTCTTAGTAAATTTACCCCCCTGTGTTAAGGGGATTTGGGAGTGTTCTGTTTGCACTTCAATATTTTATATTGTTACCTCTGAAAATGTGTGCCAACTGTTTGCCAACTGCTTAGAAGAAAGAATATACAACTAATAACTTTTGAACAATTTTTATAACTGAGAAATTGTAGAAAACAAAATAAACACAAAACTGCATTCAAAAAGTTTTCTGTCTTCTCTACTGCAACATTGAGGGATGATTGGCTGTAATGGTAGCCGTCATGCGCTCGATGGCTATGTCATGCCCCCCCCACCAAACCACCAAACCAATCATGTACACCTCATGATCATGCACATTCCACTTGGGGAGAAAGTTTTCCTTTTGTATCTCACATATAGTATGGTGAATGCAGCAGGCTGCTACCATATCTGGCATGATTTTCAAGTCCACATAATTCCTCTTCATGAGGCAGCACCAGCATCCTTTTAAACGCCCAAACGCATTCTCAACTGCCATACGGGCCGAACTTAGGGCATGGGTGTATCAAATATATTCGAGAGATAACTGAACATGCTGGGTGTAGCCCTTCATCAGCAAGCGCTGTAACGGGTATGCTGCATCACCAATGAGGTGGACCAGGATGTCCACACCATCTACGATCACCGATTTCTGTTAATAAAATATTAATATTATCCCTGGTGTAAAACATGAATATTGGTTTACGGGTGAACAATAGGTTAAGGAGTAAATATTCTTACCTCTCATTATGTGACCATCCGGGTCACCCTATGAAGACATCTGTGAAACTAAAAATAAAGGTTTATTACAGTTTATGCCTCATCAAAAAAAAGTCCAAGCCTATTTCAAACACATTAGTAAAATAGTGATTACCAGTATTTGTGGTCCACTACTGCCTGCAGGACAATGGAATGCCAACCCTTGCGATTATAGCCATGCTTCTTAAATCCATTTCTAGTGGCATCTAGCTGCTGTCCTTGTGGCAAGAAAATAAAGTGATGATACATGGTATCCAGCAATGCCCACAATCTTGCAGGCCATGCCAATCCCTACTCCAAATAAACAGGAGAGTGTGCGATACTCTCCAGGGGTAGCATACCAACAGAGAGCAATCGCTAATCTCCTGCTCGGCTCAATGGGCTTCCGGAACTTGGTGGTCTGCTTGGTTATTGCAGGGGACAGTAGTTCCAAAAGGGTTCACTACGGTATGCCGGCGGTCGGGCTCCCGGCGACCAGCATACCGGCGCCGGGAGCCCGACCGCCGGCTTACCGACAGTGTAGCGAGCGCAAATGAGCCCCTTGCGGGCTCGCTGTGCTCACCACGCTACGGGCCTCGCTATTTTATTCTCCCTCCAGGGGGGTCGTGGACCCCCACGAGGGAGAATAAGTGTCGGTATGCCGGCTGTCGGGATCCCGGCGCCGGTATACTGTGCGCCGGTATCCCAACAGCTGGCATACTGAAGACCACCCATTCCAAAATATAGTAGAATGTAGCATGAGACATCCTGAAATGTGCCATCTACTGATCCTCCTGAAAAGTTAAAACGGTCTGCATGAATGCTTCTCCATGTCTGCAATCTCTCACCCACATTCTTCGGCTTGGTGTAGTGCTCACTCTTATGATAGATGTAACGCTGGCTGATAACAGCACTCTCCTCCTTTTCAAATAATGGCATTGAGAACTAGTCCTCTCCGCGAAGAATTGTGCCCTCTTCCTCCAGCTCAGCAGTAGGTAGCACAGAGTGAGAAGCTGCAACAAGCTGTCTGTAGCAGAAATAAGCAGCAAAAACTGCAAACAGTCTGCTACTCCATGTATCGGTCTCCACTGCTGCAATGCTGTGAGCAGGCCCCACCAGTCCCTTTTGTTCCTTTTCGTGACCTCATCATGTAGTGACAGTAAAAGAGTCAATTTTTAATGACATCAATAGGCTTTTACAGAGCTTACGCAGGTTCAGTGGAAACAAATCCGACCCAGGAATAACCCGTGTCGCAGTGCAGTGGAAATGACGGCTGAAGCCGGGGCAGACACGGGTTGTAGCCGGGTTAAAAATCCCGGGTTGGACCTGGTATTTAGGTGGAAAAGGTGTATTATATAGAATCCAAAACCTGCGAGAATCCGACAGCGAGATTATGACATTTTGCCTCACTGACATAATCAAGGCGGGTGGGAAAACCTGAGCCGGGCTCGGATCCCAGCCCGGATCACAAAATTCGGAGGGGGGGAAGGGGTTCGGTTCCCACGGAACCGAACTCACTCATCTCTAGCATACGTGTGTGTGTGTGTGTGTGTGTGTGTGTGTGTGTGTGTGTGTGTGTGTGTGTGTGTGTGTGTGTGTGATGAGAAATATGTTCTGTACTATCCCTTCCAACACAATTAAGTTATGGAAAACGGAATATCCCTCTGGGATAACTCCTTTTATGAAGGGACAGAAATAAGTGTTTTCACAAACAATCCCAATTGTACATCAGAATAATAGTCTAAACCCTAATTTGAGTATTTGGGACCTATCTATCAAATCATATTTGCAGGATATCCCATGAAAACACATTTTCAGGGTGAATCACAAATATTATGTATTCCCAGTGGTGGAACTCCCGGAGGCAATGGAAACATTGGTCTCTGGGAGCAAGCTGTCAAAGGTGCACATACTGTAGGAGTGGGGCCATCTCAGGCACCACTGTGTTCATCGATAGGACCCTGCCCATTCAAGCCTTGCAGTGATAATGGCAACCGCAGTGCCAGCCACAGCGCCAGTTAAAAGGTTTCCAAGCAGCGGAAGGCGGTACAGTTGGGCGCCGGTGGTTCTAGTTGTCTTTACAACTTCATTCCCGCAAGTGGGGAGATGTTGCAGCTGAGAGCGAGGGGGTTTGGAGGGTCAGATGGTGCCAGAGACGATAGGGAGGATCAATAGTGCTACACACTGACAGGACTGCAAATGCCTGCAGCTCATAGCCGAAGCTGTGGGGCACCAGGCAATGTATTGAGAAGCCAGGAAGATGTGTAAAGTACTGCAGTACTGCAGTACAGTGCAGGGCCCGTGCAGCCTATTGGTACAATGCACAGGCCCTGCCTCCTCTTCCTGGTTGTCAAAGCTCCCTCCTCACACAAGCCACAGCGGGACCTGTGCCAGGGTCAGAGCCGGATTAAGGGGGAAGCCCTGGGGGTACGTACCCCAGGCCCCTTTTTTAAAAGGGCCCTCCGCTACCCACCGCAGCGTTGCTGCGCTCCTGGCTCCCGGCTGCACTGCTGAACGCTGGTGCCACAAGCAGTGTACCTGAACTCCGGCTGACCCGGCTCCAGGCTTCCCACTGCCAAACGTCGGCGCCGCGCTCAGGACAGCTGAGCAATGGATGTCCCGGCTCCCGGCTGCCTGTCCTGGCTCCACACTGCCAAACGCCGGCGCTGCATACAGGGTGCTGTCCTGGCTCCTGGCTGCCTGTCCCGGACTCCCCCTTGCCAAACGCTGGCGCTGTACGCAGGATAGCTGAGCGACTGCTATCCAATAAAAGTAAGGCTGGCTGCATTTAAAGTTTAGGTATGTGTGTATATATATATATATATATATATATAACAACGAGGACTGAGCTTTGTACCAACAACACAACATAACAGTTTTGAAAGTAAGGTTGACTTGGCTCATTTCAATCGTTCATTACGTTTAAAAGAACATTTTTCCAATAAGAGTACTATTTTAGCTGATAGCAATGTTGACTGTCCGATTAGAGTTAAATCACAGTTTGATCCTTTGTCCACTGATGTGGCTATACGTTCCTTTACCAGGGCCTTACACAGTGAGATTGATTATTTGGCTGTTAATCCTGTAAAGATATGTGGTAATTTGTCATATGCAGAACGTTGTGCATTGAAAAGTTTGTCTACTCGACAAGATATCACGATCCACCCTGCCGATAAGGGGGGTGGGATCGTGATACAAGATTTGGAGGATTATATTGCTGAGGCTGACAAGCAGCTGTCAGATACCAGTGTATACACTAAGTTGAGTTGTGACCCCACTGAAACATTTATAGGTGAACTAAATCGGGTATTACAGGAAGCGGCCAGGAATGGTTTGATTAATCAATATACGGTAGAGGCATTAAGCACCAGATCACCAGTAGTTCCGTTTTTTTACATGATACCAAAACTACATAAAAATTCTTCCAAACCTCCTGGTCGCCCCATAATTGCCGCACGTGATTCATTGTTTTATCAACTGTCTAAATTTTTAGATCATTATTTACAGCCAATTATTCAGAACCAAAATACTTATCTGAAGGATACCTTTGTATTTCTAGAGAAATTGAGTACGGTTACTTTATCTACTGACAAGTGTTGGTTGTGCACAGCTGACATAGTCAGCTTGTACACCAACATTCCACATGAGAGAGGAATCCCTGCAGTTAAGAAACTAATCAATGATAATCCAAATCTTTATCAGGGTCCTGACGTAAATGTTTTTGTTAATTTATTGACATTAGTACTCACGCACAATTATTTTCTTTTTAATAAGGATTATTATTTGCAGCTGCTTGGCTGTGCGATGGGGTCCCCAGTGGCCCCCGCATATGCTAATGCATTTATGTTTGAATTAGAACAGCAGTTATTTTTTGTTAATGAAGATTATAAAAAGAACATACCTTTTTTTCTTCGTTACATAGATGACGTATTTTTATTGTGGACAGGTACCCGTGAAGCATTTGTACAAATGATGGCTGAGATCAACACCAGGGATCCTAATATTAAATTTACTTACGACATACAGGAACATAAAATTCATTTCCTAGATGTCGACGTATCCATCACTGAATCAGGTTTTGTCACCTCATTATATAGGAAGCCCAAAGATTGTAATAACTACTTAGCAGCCTCAAGCCATCACCCTGAACCTCTTAAAAAGGGTCTGCCTTTTTCTCAATTCCTCCGTATACATCGTATTTGTAGTGATCCACAAGATGAACTAGCACAGATGGATCATATGATTCACAGATTTTTAGAACGGGGTTACCCCAACAAATTATTGCAGCAAGCCAAGAGTAAAGCCTTGTCGGAATCTAAAACTAGACACCAATTGGAAAGATCTAGTAAAGATGTTAGCACATCTATGGTATACGTGAACAAATACTCTACGGCCAGTAAGAGGTTAGCATCAAAAGCCAAAAGAATTTGGCCTGTTATACAATCTGACCCTGATTTAAGAGTATTGTCAGATA
The DNA here is from genome assembly GCF_028390025.1 of Pseudophryne corroboree. Lineage (NCBI taxonomy): Eukaryota > Metazoa > Chordata > Amphibia > Anura > Myobatrachidae > Pseudophryne > Pseudophryne corroboree. Next base: position 224,621,969 of record NC_086450.1, read on the forward strand.
AACGCCTTATGCCATGTTATCGTAGAGGATGTAACCTCCGTGACATGCTGGTTCATGCTGACATCTCAGATTTTACCACATTAAGACCTTCTAACTTTCTTAGTAGGAAATTTGGTAATTATAGGTGTTTAGGATGCACTACATGTATCTACCTGGAAACAGGAGATACATTGTATCATCCTCATTCAGGGAAAGCCATCAAAATAACTCATTGTTTAACATGCACCTCACGTTTCGTAGTGTACTACATAAAGTGCCCTTGTGGATTACTTTATGTAGGCAAAACGTCTTGCACATTTAGAGAACGAATGGCACAGCATAGAAGTGCCATCAAGTTGGCTATTGAAGGGAGGACAAGTGAGCAACCTGTGGCCAAACATTTTAAGGCAAAGGGGCACAATCTATCAAGTTTGCGGTATAAAATGATAGATCATATACCTGAAAGTCGTAGACAGGGTGATCGTAATAAACTGTTGTTGCGCTGTGAGACAAGGTGGATTTATTTTCTTAACACAATAGCACCTTATGGCCTTAATGAAAATTTATCTTTCTCTAGTTTTCTTTATTAAATGTAATAGGTTGTCTTTTGATAATGACTATTGAATATTGCATATTATGATAACATATGTGATTTATGAAGATAGGTATTTACAATACTATAGATGTACATCAGTGGTAGTGACAACGTTTTTAATGCATTAATTCAAGATAACAGATATATTTATTGTGCAACAGATATGTGAATTATTGGTGAAGGGTTAATGTGAAGTCACATGGTTTTTTGTTGGGGTGACGTCAGCGGAAGTGGGAGAAGCTGAACGCACCTGAACTGATCAGCACATGGTGTTATACGTGTATATAGGTAAGAACTGTTTTTGTATTGTTTATGTAAGCCTGAAGACGGTTTTGAAAATAAACCGAAACGTTGCAGATACCAATGGGGTGATGTCCTGTTGTTCATGAGAAAGTCCCGTGAGTGCCGCTCATCACACAGATATATATACACATATATATATGTTATTATAGTGTGTGTATTAATGCGTGTGTGTGTGTGTGTGTGTGTGTGTGTATATATATATATATATATACACTGTATATATTGGTGTATATGCATTTATACATGGACGTGCGGCGGAAGTGATGTGTCCAAGATGGCGCTGCGTTCCACCTGACACAGACGGCGGTACGTTCCATTTAGCGGGCAACCGCCGCCTCACAATTTATTCCTCATTTTCACTCCACAGTATTGTTCCCCACCGATCAAGATACTAAGCGATGGACATCCAATCACTTCTATGGGCAGTACCTTTCACCTGCCCATCACACTAATATGGCGGAAGTGACGCGGCAACTATGGCGCTGCGTTCCACCGGTCAACTAGACGGCGGTGCGTTCCAGCGTGCGTTCCACCGCCGTTTTATCACTATTAAGCACTTATTTCTCTTTTATTTCTCTGTATTTCACTCAATTCTACACTGGTAATCGTTCTACTATTGTTTAAGCACTCATGCTCTAGTTAAAACACCTTCTTTGTCTCAAATTTGGTTATTAACACATACATCACTACAGGAAGTGATGTCAGATTGACTAGCCATGTGCAATCACCATCTGAATGGTATAAATAGGGGACCTTAGGCCCACTGGTCTTATCCCCTTGAAGAAGTCCAGACCTTGACGCACGAAACGCGTTGGGACTGTTTTGCTGCTGAACTCCTCTAATGGACAGATAAGCGTTTGAACTTTTAATTTCCTGTACGCATGTCTTTTGGCTATTTTATACCCATTGGGACTGTCTCCTGCGGTGTCCCTTTTTAGATGGACAGATAAAGCTATTTTAAACTTTTGATCTTGTACGTGTGTTGTCTAGAAACTCAAAGGAAGAAAGAAGATTAAATAAATAAATAAAGTAAAGTGAATTAAAAAGGCTTAGCCACTGTAAGTAAGCCTTTTTAATTCACTTTACTTTATTTAACTTTTTCACAATTATTCACAATTCACATGCACTATATTTCGCTCATGTTTTAGAAATTATATTAAAAGTTATATTTTAGAATCTGTGGTCATCTATCGTAACAGATATTTGACTTTAAGAAAGTATACTAGTCCGCGTGTGCCCACTACAGGGAATCTTCTTTCTTCCTTTGAGTTCTATACTTACGCTATTCCTTGGAGCACCTCCCAATAGATAAAAGGTATATACCTATACTATTGAATATAAGGGAAAGGACATATATTGCATACAAAAACATTAAACATAAATAGGTGTATGTGCGACTCTTTCTTTACCTACGTGTGTTGTCTAGCCATTGTATGTCTTTGTATATTAAATTGTTACCACTTTTGAATGTCCGGGCTACTAATGAAGTTTAATTGGGAATAAGCATGTTCCCTAATGTACTGCCCTCCATATACAAATGACCTTATTTGATTGTGAGAATGATACACACTATGTCCTATTGTGTTTTTCTCTCTACATGCTAATCCAAAATTGAGGAACACTCGTCGGAAGTTCTGTTACAACCAGATAAGTGTTCTTCGTCACGAAAGGTGCTAATAAAGTGCACCTGAAACGTTGAAAGCATGCAGTTGTAGCTGTGGAAATTATTTACAAAGCCGAGGAGTGCCTCTCAAAAATTGTGTTGATATATATATATATATATATACACATACACGCACACCATGGATTCAGACCATGGATTAGATCCGATGTAGTGCAAAGGATGGCGGCACTCCGAGTCTTGTAATAATGAATTAAGTTTTCACTCTATTAGCTCAACATATCGGGCCTGCTGCCCGTCGTCAGGAGACGACATGGACGGGACGCTCACAGCGGATGCGTGCATTTACCCATGTTTTTTGGTAGTGGAAAGTTAAACGTCTCCCTCTGCAAAAACCCGGATCAAGTGATCCAGGAATCCTACCCGGATAGCTTACCCGGTTGAACATGAGTTCAACCCGGTAAGCTGTGCAGTGTAAACGGAAGCCATGTCGATGTGACATGGCTCCCATTCAAAGCCATGAACGGGAAAGCCCCGGTCATTCTGAGTTGATCGCATTTGTTCGCAGTTCTGCGCATGTGTATGCGGCGCAATGCGCACGCGCGGCGTACGGACACAACGATGCAGTTTTGCACAGGATCTAGCGATGCATTTCAGTTGCACTGGTTGCTGCAGAGTGGTTGACATGAAGTGGGTTGCAACTGACATGATTCTGGGTGGCAACTGACCGTTTTCAGGGAGTGTTCGGAAAAACGCAGGCGTGCCTGGGAAAACGGCGTGGCTGGTTGAACGCTGGGCTGGTGTGTGACGTCAAATCCGGAACTGAATAGTCTGAAGTGATCGCAAGCGCTGAGTAGGTTTTGAGCTACTCTGAAACGACACATTTTTTTTTAGCAGGCGCTCTGCGATCCATTCGTTAGTACTTCTGCTGAGCTAAAATACACTCCCAGTGGGCGGCGGTATAGCTGTGTGTATAAGGTGTATATGAAACATAAATGCATTCTATGATTAGACTTGGGACCCATCGCCATGATATCTCATTATGGTATGCAATTATTCCAAAATACGGAATAATCCGATATCCAAAATACTTCTGGTCCCAAGCATTTTGGATAAGGGATACTCAAGTAATTACCATCAGTATATCACCTTACAAGTTAGGATTGATGAACTACACAATGGGGGTCATTCTGACCCGATCGCACGCTGCAGTTTATCGCAGCAGTGCAATCGGGTCAGTACTGAGCATGCGCCGGCGCTGCAGTGCACCGGCGCATGCCAGATGGCCGAAGGCCGTAGTTGCCTAGTGATCGCCTCTGCCTGTCAATCTGCCGGTCGCTGGGCGGGAGGGGGCTGGACGGTGGCGTTATGCCGCCGCTTAGGGGGCACGGTCTGGCCAATGCAGGCTTGGCCGGACCGTTGGGGGGGGCGGGCCGCGGCGGCTGCATGACGTCACATGCAGCCGCTGCGACCCGGGCAGTGAAGTGGTTCTCCCGGCCAGCTGCAGGAGCTGCGCTGGCTGGGAGTTACTCCTCAAATGCAAAAGCATTGCCGCTGTGCGATGCTTTTGCACTTCTGCAGGGAAGGGCGACACTGACATGCGGGGCGGACTAGCCCTGTGCAGGGCATCCCCCCTCATGTCTGAGTGCCTGATCGTAGCCGTGCTAAATTTAGCACAGCTACGATCAACTCGGAATGACCCCCAATAAGAGGTTAATATTCATGTATTGGGGTAAATTTACTAAGCTCCCGATTTTGACCGAGATGCCGTTTTTTCATCAAAGTGTCATCTCGGTAATTTACTAAACACTAATCACGGCAGAGATGAGGGCATTCGTAATTTTTTGCAAGTCCAAGTAAAAAATTACGAATGAATACACCATCGGTCAAAACGCGGCTGTTTAAGTATGAATCTCGGTCATTTACTAAGAAGTGCAAAGCAAAAAACAAACAAACACTGCCGTGAAAAATTACAACTCGTAAAAAAGTGCTAAAAAAAAACAGACCTACTTTTTTTTTCCGTGATTGGATAGGCATGCAGGGATCCATGAGATCCGTGCATGTATATCAGTGGGAAGGGGTGGGAAAGTTGTTATTTTATTAAAAAAAATTGCGTGGGGTCCCCCCTCCTAAGCATAACCAGCCTCGGGCTCTTTGAGCCGATCCTGGTTGCAGAAATATGGGGAAAAAAATGACAGGGGTTCCCCCATATTTAAGCAACCAGCATCTGGCTCTGCGCCTGGTCCTGGTCCCGAAAATATGGGGGACAAAAAGAGTAGGGGTCCCCCGTATTTTTAAAACCAGCACCGGGCTCCACTAGCTGGACAGATAATGCCACAGCCGGGGGTCACTTTTATATAGTGCCCTGCGGCCGTGGCATCAAAAATCCAACTAGTCACTCCTGGCCGGGGTACCCTGGGGGAGTGGGGACCCCTTCAATCAAGGGGTCCCCCCCCCCAGCCACCCAAGGGCCAGGGGTGAAGCCCGAGGCTGTCCCCCCCCCATCCAATGGGCTGCGGATGGGGAGGCTGATAGCCTTTGTTGTAAAAGAAAAGATATTGTTTTTAGTAGCAGTACTACAAGGCCCAGCAAGCCTCCCCCGCATGCTGGTACTTGGAGAACCACAAGTACCAGCATGCGACGGAAAAACGGGCCCGCTGGTACCTGTAGTACTACTACTAAAAAAATACCCAAAAAAAGACAAGACACACACACCGTGAAAGTATAATTTTATTACATACATACACACATACATACATACTTACCTTAAGTTCCCACGCAGGTCGGTCCTCTTCTCCAGTAGAATCCAAGGGGTACCTGTTGAAGAAATTATACTCACGAGATCCAGGGGTCCAGGCTCCTCGGGAAATCCAGGGGTAATCCACGTACTTGCATAAAATAAGAAAACGGAAAGCCGAGCCACGAACTGAAAGGGGCCCCATGTTTTCACATGGGACTCCTTTCCACGAATGCCAGAAACCCACTCTGACTGATGTCTAAGTGGGTTTCTTCAGCCAATCAGGGAGTGCCACGTTGTAGCACTCTCCTGATCGGCTGTGTGCTCCTGTACTGAGTGACAGGCGGCACACGGCAGTGTTACAATGTAGCGCCTATGCGCTACATTGTAACCAATGCTGGGAACTTTCTGCTCAGCGGTGACGTCACTTTAGGTCAACCGCAGGGCAGAAAGTTCCCATCATTGGTTACAATGTAGCGCATAGGCGCTACATTGTAACACTGCCGTGTGCTGCCTGTCAGTGAGGACAGGAGCACACAGCCGATCAGGAGAGTGCTACAACGTGGCACTCCCTGATTGGCTGAAGAAACCCACTTAGACATCAGTCAGAGTGGGTTTCTGGCATTCGTGGAAAGGAGTCCCATGTGAAAACATGGGGCCCCTTTCAGTTCGTGGCTCGGCTTTCCGTTTTCTTATTTTATGCAAGTACGTGGATTACCCCTGGATTTCCCGAGGAGCCTGGACCCCTGGATCTCGTGAGTATAATTTCTTCAACAGGTACCCCTTGGATTCTACTGGAGAAGAGGACCGACCTGCGTGGGAACTTAAGGTAAGTATGTATGTATGTGTGTATGTATGTAATAAAATTATACTTTCACGGTGTGTGTGTCTTGTCTTTTTTTGGGTATTTTTTTAGTAGTAGTACTACAGGTACCAGCGGGCCCGTTTTTCCGTCGCATGCTGGTACTTGTGGTTCTCCAAGTACCAGCATGCGGGGGGGGCTTGCTGGGCCTTGTAGTACTGCTACTAAAAACAATATCTTTTCTTTTACAACAAAGGCTATCAGCCTCCCCATCCGCAGCCCATGGGATGGGGGGGGACAGCCTCGGGCTTCACCCCTGGCCCTTGGGTGGCTGGGGGGGGGACCCCTTGATTGAAGGGGTCCCCACTCCCCCAGGGTTACCCGGCCAGGAGTGACTAGTTGGATTTTTGATGCCACGGCCGCAGGGCACTATATAAAAGTGACCCCCGGCTGTGGCATTATCTGTCCAGCTAGTGGAGCCCGGTGCTGGTTTTAAAAATACGGGGGACCCCTACTCTTTTTGTCCCCCGTATTTTTGGGACCAGGACCAGGCGCAGAGCCCGATGCTGGTTGCTTAAATATGGGGGAACCCCTGTCATTTTTTTCCACATATTTTTGCAACCAGGATCGGCTCAAAGAGCCCGAGGCTGGTTATGCTTAGGAGGGGGGACCCCACGCATTTTTTTTTATTATTTTACAGTGTTTAATTAAAAAAAAAAAATAAATAAACTAGAGATGAGCGCCTGAAATTTTTCGGGTTTTGTGTTTTGGTTTTGGGTTCGGTTCCGCGGCCGTGTTTTGGGTTCGAACGCGTTTTGGCAAAACCTCACCGAATTTTTTTTGTCGGATTCGGGTGTGTTTTGGATTCGGGTGTTTTTTTCCAAAAACACTAAAAAACAGCTTAAATCATAGAATTTGGGGGTCATTTTGATCCCAAAGTATTATTAACCTCAAAAACCATAATTTACACTCATTTTCAGTCTATTCTGAATACCTCACACCTCACCATATTATTTTTAGTCCTAAAATTTGCACCGAGGTCACTGTGTGAGTAAGATAAGCGACCCTAGTGGCCGACACAAACACCGGGCCCATCTAGGAGTGGCACTGCAGTGTCACGCAGGATGTCCCTTCCAAAAAACCCTCCCCAAACAGCACATGACGCAAAGAAAAAAAGAGGCGCAATGAGGTAGCTGTGTGAGTAAGATTAGCGACCCTAGTGGCCGACACAAACACCGGGCCCATCTAGGAGTGGCACTGCAGTGTCACGCAGGATGGCCCTTCCAAAAAACCCTCCCCAAACAGCACATGACGCAAAGAAAAAAAGAGGCGCAATGAGGTAGCTGTGTGAGTAAGATTAGCGACCCTAGTGGCCGACACAAACACCGGGCCCATCTAGGAGTGGCACTGCAGTGTCACGCAGGATGTCCCTTCCAAAAAACCCTCCCCAAACAGCACATGACGCAAAGAAAAAAAGAGGCGCAATGAGGTAGCTGACTGTGTGAGTAAGATTAGCGACCCTAGTGGCCGTCACAAACACCGGGCCCATCTAGGAGTGGCACTGCAGTGTCACGCAGGATGTCCCTTCCAAAAAAACCCTCCCCAATCAGCACATGATGCAAAGAAAAAGAAAAGAAAAAAGAGGTGCAAGATGGAATTGTCCTTGGGCCCTCCCACCCACCCTTATGTTGTATAAACAAAACAGGACATGCACACTTTAACCAACCCATCATTTTAGTGACAGGGTCTGCCACACGACTGTGACTGATATGACGGGTTGGTTTGGACCCCCCCCAAAAAAGAAGCAATTAATCTCTCCTTGCACAAACTGGCTCTACAGAGGCAAGATGTCCACCTCATCTTCACCCTCCGATATATCACCGTGTACATCCCCCTCCTCACAGATTATCAATTCGTCCCCACTGGAATCCACCATCTCAGCTCCCTGTGTACTTTGTGGAGGCAATTGCTGCTGGTCAATGTCTCCGCGGAGGAATTGATTATAATTCATTTTAATGAACATCATCTTCTCCACATTTTCTGGATGTAACCTCGTACGCCGATTGCTGACAAGGTGAGCGGCGGCACTAAACACTCTTTCGGAGTACACACTTGTGGGAGGGCAACTTAGGTAGAATAAAGCCAGTTTGTGCAAGGGCCTCCAAATTGCCTCTTTTTTCTGCCAGTATAAGTACGTACTGTGTGACGTGCCTACTTGGATGCGGTCACTCATATAATCCTCCACCATTCTATCAATGTTGAGAGAATCATATGCAGTGACAGTAGACGACATGTCCGTAATCGTTGTCAGGTCCTTCAGTCCGGACCAGATGTCAGCATCAGCAGTCGCTCCAGACTGCCCTGCATCACCGCCAGCGGGTGGGCTCGGAATTCTGAGCCTTTTCCTCGCACCCCCAGTTGCGGGAGAATGTGAAGGAGGAGATGTTGACAGGTCGCGTTCCGCTTGACTTGACAATTTTGTCACCAGCAGGTCTTTCAACCCCAGCAGACCTGTGTCTGCCGGAAAGAGAGATCCAAGGTAGGCTTTAAATCTAGGATCGAGCACGGTGGCCAAAATGTAGTGCTCTGATTTCAACAGATTGACCACCCGTGAATCCTTGTTAAGCGAATTAAGGGCTGCATCCACAAGTCCCACATGCCTAGCGGAATCGCTCCCTTTTAGCTCCTTCTTCAATGCCTCCAGCTTCTTCTGCAAAAGCCTGATGAGGGGAATGACCTGACTCAGGCTGGCAGTGTCTGAACTGACTTCACGTGTGGCAAGTTCAAAGGGCATCAGAACCTTGCACAACGTTGAAATCATTCTCCACTGCACTTGAGACAGGTGCATTCCATCTCCTATATCGTGCTCAATTGTATAGGCTTGAATGGCCCTTTGCTGCTCCTCCAACCTCTGAAGCATATAGAGGGTTGAATTCCACCTTGTTACCACTTCTTGCTTCAGATGATGGCAGGGCAGGTTCAGTAGTTTTTGGTGGTGCTCCAGTCTTCTGTACGTGGTGCCTGTACGCCGAAAGTGTCCCGCAATTTTTCTGGCCACCGACAGCATCTCTTGCACGCCCCTGTCGTTTTTTAAAAAATTCTGCACCACCAAATTCAAGGTATGTGCAAAACATGGGACGTGCTGGAATTTGCCCATATTTAATGCACACACAATATTGCTGGCGTTGTCCGATGCCACAAATCCACAGGAGAGTCCAATTGGGGTAAGCCATTCCGCGATGATCTTCCTCAGTTGCCGTAAGAGGTTTTCAGCTGTGTGCGTATTCTGGAAAGCGGTGATACAAAGCGTAGCCTGCCTAGGAAAGAGTTGGCGTTTGCGAGATGCTGCTACTGGTGCCGCCGCTGCTGTTCTTGCGGCGGGAGTCCATACATCTACCCAGTGGGCTGTCACAGTCATATAGTCCTGACCCTGCCCTGCTCCACTTGTCCACATGTCCGTGGTTAAGTGGACATTGGGTACAACTGCATTTTTTAGGAGACTGGTGAGTCTTTTTCTGACGTCCGTGTACATTCTCGGTATCGCCTGCCTAGAGAAGTGGAACCTAGATGGTATTTGGTAACGGGGGCACACTGCCTCAATAAATTGTCTAGTTCCCTGTGAACTAACGGCGGATACCGGACGCACGTCTAACACCAACATAGTTGTCAAGGACTCAGTTATCCGCTTTGCAGTAGGATGACTGCTGTGATATTTCATCTTCCTCGCAAAGGACTGTTGAACAGTCAATTGCTTACTGGAAGTAGTACAAGTGGGCTTACGACTTCCCCTCTGGGATGACCATCGACTCCCAGCGGCAACAACAGCAGCGCCAGCAGCAGTAGGCGTTACACGCAAGGATGCATCGGAGGAATCCCAGGCAGGAGAGGACTCGTCAGACTTGCCAGTGACATGGCCTGCAGGACTATTGGCATTCCTGGGGAAGGAGGAAATTGACACTGAGGGAGTTGGTGGGGTGGTTTGCGTGAGCTTGGTTACAAGAGGAAGGGATTTACTGGTCAGTGGACTGCTTCCGCTGTCACCCAAAGTTTTTGAACTTGTCACTGACTTATTATGAATGCGCTGCAGGTGACGTATAAGGGAGGATGTTCCGAGGTGGTTAACGTCCTTACCCCTACTTATTACAGCTTGACAAAGGGAACACACGGCTTGACACCTGTTGTCCGCATTTCTGGTGAAATACCTCCACACCGAAGAGCTGATTTTTTTGGTATTTTCACCTGGCATGTCAACGGCCATATTCCTCCCACGGACAACAGGTGTCTCCCCGGGTGCCTGACTTAAACAAACCACCTCACCATCAGAATCCTCCTGGTCAATTTCCTCCCCAGCGCCAGCAACACCCATATCCTCCTCATCCTGGTGTACTTCAACACTGACATCTTCAATCTGACTATCAGGAACTGGACTGCGGGTGCTCCTTCCAGCACTTGCAGGGGCCGTGCAAATGGTGGAAGGCGCATGCTCTTCACGTCCAGTGTTGGGAAGGTCAGGCATCGCAACCGACACAATTGGACTCTCCTTGTGGATTTGGGATTTCAAAGAACGCACAGTTCTTTGCGGTGCTTTTGCCAGCTTGAGTCTTTTCAGTTTTCTAGCGAGAGGCTGAGTGCTTCCATCCTCATGTGAAGCTGAACCACTAGCCATGAACATAGGCCAGGGCCTCAGCCGTTCCTTGCCACTCCGTGTGGTAAATGGCATATTGGCAAGTTTACGCTTCTCCTCCGACAATTTTATTTTAGGTTTTGGAGTCCTTTTTTTACTGATATTTGGTGTTTTGGTTTTGACATGCTCTGTACTATGCCATTGGGCATCGGCCTTGGCAGACGACGTTGCTGGCATTTCATCGTCTCGGCCATGACTAGTGGTAGCAGCTTCAGCACGAGGTGGAAGTGGATCTTGATCTTTCCCTAATTTTGGAACCTCAACATTTTTGTTCTCCATATTTTAATAGGCACAACTAAAAGGCACCTCAGGTAAACAATGGAGATGGATGGATTGGATACTAGTATACAATTATGGACGGGCTGCCGAGTGCCGACACAGAGGTAGCCACAGCCGTGAACTACCGCACTGTACTGTGTCTGCTGCTAATATATAGACTGGTTGATAAAGAGATAGTATACTCGTAACTAGTATGTATGTATAAAGAAAGAAAAAAAAACCACGGTTAGGTGGTATATACAATTATGGACGGGCTGCCGAGTGCCGACACAGAGGTAGCCACAGCCGTGAACTACCGCACTGTACTGTGTCTGCTGCTAATATATAGACTGGTTGATAAAGAGATAGTATACTCGTAACTAGTATGTATGTATAAAGAAAGAAAAAAAAACCACGGTTAGGTGGTATATACAATTATGGACGGGCTGCCGAGTGCCGACACAGAGGTAGCCACAGCCGTGAACTACCGCACTGTACTGTGTCTGCTGCTAATATATAGACTGGTTGATAAAGAGATAGTATACTCGTAACTAGTATGTATGTATAAAGAAAGAAAAAAAAACCACGGTTAGGTGGTATATACAATTATGGACGGGCTGCCGAGTGCCGACACAGAGGTAGCCACAGCCGTGAACTACCGCACTGTACTGTGTCTGCTGCTAATATATAGACTGGTTGATAAAGAGATAGTATACTCGTAACTAGTATGTATGTATAAAGAAAGAAAAAAAAAACACGGTTAGGTGGTATATACAATTATGGACGGGCTGCCGAGTGCCGACACAGAGGTAGCCACAGCCGTGAACTACCGCACTGTACTGTGTCTGCTGCTAATATATAGACTGGTTGATAAAGAGATAGTATACTCGTAACTAGTATGTATGTATAAAGAAAGAAAAAAAAAACCACGGTTAGGTGGTATATACAATTATGGACGGGCTGCCGAGTGCCGACACAGAGGTAGCCACAGCCGTGAACTACCGCACTGTACTGTGTCTGCTGCTAATATATAGACTGGTTGATAAAGAGATAGTATACTCGTAACTAGTATGTATGTATAAAGAAAGAAAAAAAAACCACGGTTAGGTGGTATATACAATTATGGACGGGCTGCCGAGTGCCGACACAGAGGTAGCCACAGCCGTGAACTACCGCACTGTACTGTGTCTGCTGCTAATATATAGACTGGTTGATAAAGAGATAGTATACTCGTAACTAGTATGTATGTATAAAGAAAGAAAAAAAAACCACGGTTAGGTCACTGGTATATACAATTATGGACGGGCTGCCGAGTGCCGACACAGAGGTAGCCACAGCCGTGAACTACCGCACTGTACTGTGTCTGCTGCTAATATATAGACTGGTTGATAAAGAGATAGTATACTCGTAACTAGTATGTATGTATAAAGAAAGAAAAAAAAACCACGGTTAGGTCACTGGTATATACAATTATGGACGGGCTGCCGAGTGCCGACACAGAGGTAGCCACAGCCGTGAACTACCGCACTGTACTGTGTCTGCTGCTAATATATAGACTGGTTGATAAAGAGATAGTATACTCGTAACTAGTATGTATGTATAAAGAAAGAAAAAAAAAACCACGGTTAGGTGGTATATACAATTATGGACGGGCTGCCGAGTGCCGACACAGAGGTAGCCACAGCCGTGAACTACCGCACTGTACTGTGTCTGCTGCTAATATATAGACTGGTTGATAAAGAGATAGTATACTCGTAACTAGTATGTATGTATAAAGAAAGAAAAAAAAACCACGGTTAGGTCACTGGTATATACAATTATGGACGGGCTGCCGAGTGCCGACACAGAGGTAGCCACAGCCGTGAACTACCGCACTGTACTGTGTCTGCTGCTAATATAGACTGGTTGATAAAGAGATAGTATACTACTAATATTATATACTGGTGGTCAGGTCACTGGTCACTAGTCACACTGGCAGTGGCACTCCTGCAGCAAAAGTGTGCACTGTTTAATTTTAATATAATATTATGTACTCCTGGCTCCTGCTATAACCTATAACTGGCACTGCAGTAGTGCTCCCCAGTCTCCCCCACAATTATAAGCTGTGTGAGCTGAGCAGTCAGACAGATATATAATATATATAGATGATGCAGCACACTGGCCTGAGCCTGAGCAGTGCACACAGATATGGTATGTGACTGAGTCACTGTGTGCTGTGTATCGCTTTTTTCAGGCAGAGAACGGATTATAAATAAAAGTGGTGGTCACTGGTCACTATCAGCAAAACTCTGCACTGTACACTACTGAGTACTCCTAATGCTCCCCAAAATTAGTAAATCAAGTGTCTCTCTAATCTATTCTAATTCTAAACGGAGAGGACGCCAGCCACGTCCTCTCCCTATCAATCTCAATGCACGTGTGAAAATGGCGGCGACGCGCGGCTCCTTATATAGAATCCGAGTCTCGCGATAGAATCCGAGCCTCGCGAGAATCCGACAGCGTCATGATGACGTTCGGGCGCGCTCGGGTTAACCGAGCAAGGCGGGAAGATCCGAGTCGCTCGGACCCGTGAAAAAAAACATGAAGTTCTGGCGGGTTCGGATTCAGAGAAACCGAACCCGCTCATCTCTAAAATAAACCCCAGCACGGATCACACAGATCCGGCCGAGATTGATTGTAAAAAAAGTCGGCAGTGTTTTGCTAATCACTGCCGTAAAAATAGAAAAAAAACCACGAATGACATCGACATCGGAACAAAAGAAAAACCCGAATACGACAGCTTAGTAAATTAGTCGCAATCAATTCAAAAAGTTGCAGTTTTACACTTTCGATGTCATTCGTGATTGAACTTTGACCTGAAACGGGAAAATACGAATCTTAGTAAATTTACCCCATTGTCTTTAAACAGCTTATAAAAGTTTGTGACAACCTGATTTTTATCAGCTTCCCCATATCTTTATAGGTAATTAGGCTTTCTTATTATCAGGCACTACAGAAGGTAAATACCATAACAAGGATTCTTATAGGTACTACCCTCCATCTTGGTACCTAATACAGGATATCACAACCAGAAAAAATAGGATTTTAGTACCTAGCTGTAAATCCTTTTCTCCTAGTCCGTAGAGGATGCTGAGGACTCCAAAAGGACCATGGGGTATAGACGGATCCGCAGGAGCTTGGGCACACTATAAAGACTTAAACTGGGTGTGAACTGGCTCTTCCCTCTATGCCCCTCCTCCAGACCTCAGTTAGAAAACTGTGCCCAGGAGAGACGGACATTGCGAGGAAAGAATTTATAATTTAAACTAGTGATGTGCACCGGAAATTTTTCGGGTTTTGTGTTTTGGTTTTGAGTTCGGTTCCGCGGCCGTGTTTTGGGTTCGGGCACGTTTTGGCAAAACCTCACCGGAAATTTTTTGTCGGATTCGGGTGTGTTTTGGATTCGGGTGTTTTTTCAAAAAACACTAAAAAACAGCTTAAATCATAGAATTTGGGGGTCATTTTATCCCATAGTATTATTAACCTCAATAACCATAATTTCCACTCATTTCCAGTCTATTCTGAACACCTCACACCTCACAATATTATTTTTAGTCCTAAAATTTGCACCGAGGTCGCTGGATGGCTAAGCTAAGCGACACAAGTGGCCGACACAAACACCTGGCCCATCTAGGAGTGGCATTGCAGTGTCAAACAGGATGGCACTTCAAAAAAATTGTCCACAAACAGCACATGATGCAAAGAAAAAAAGAGGCACAATGAGGTAGCTGTGTGAGTAAGCTAAGCGACCCTAGTGGCCGACACAAACACCTGGCCCATCTAGGAATGGCACTGCAGTGTCAGACAGGATGGCACTTGAAAAAAATACTCCCAAAAAAGCACATGATGCAAAGAAAAAAAGAGGCTAAATGAGGTAGCTGTGTGACTAAGCTAAGCGACCCTAGTGGCCGACACAAACACCTGGCCTATCTAGGAGTGGCACTGCAGTGTCAGACAGGATGGCATTTGAAAAAAATACTCCCCAAACAGCACATGATGCAAAGAAAAAAAGAGGCGCAATGAGGTAGCTGTGTGACTAAGCTAAGCGACCCTAGTGGCCGACACAAACACCTGGCCCATCTAGGAGTGGCACTGCAGTGTCAGACAAGATGGCACTTGAAAAAAATACTCCCCAAACAGCACATGATGCAAGGAAAAAAAGAGGCGCAATGAGGTAGCTGTGTGACTAAGCTAAGCGACCCTAGTGGCCGACACAAACACCTGGCCCATCTAGGAGTGGCACTGCAGTGTCAGACAGGATGGCACTTGAAAAAAATACTCCCCAAACAGCACATGATGCAAAGAAAAAAAGAGGCGCAATGAGGTAGCTGTGTGACTAAGCTCAGCGACCCTAGTGGCCGACACAAACACCTGGCCCATCTAGGAGTGGCACTGCAGTGTCAGACAGGATGGCACTTAAAAAAAATACTCCCCAAACAGCACATGATGCAAAGAAAAAAAGAGGCGCAATGAGGTAGCTGTGTGACTAAGCTAAGCGACCCTAGTGGCCGACACAAACACCTGGCCCATCTAGGAGTGGCACTGCAGTGTCAGACAGGATGGCACTTGAAAAAAATACTCCCCAAACAGCACATGATGCAAAGAAAAAAAGAGGCGCAATGAGGTAGCTGTGTGACTAAGCTAAGCGACCCTAGTGGCCGACACAAACACCTGGCCCATCTAGGAGTGGCACTGCAGTGTCAGACAGGATGGCACTTGAAAAAAATACTCCCCAAACAGCACATGATGCAAAGAAAAAAAGAGGCGCAATGAGGTAGCTGTGTGACTAAGCTAAGCGACCCTAGTGGCCGACACAAACACCTGGCCCATCTAGGAGTGGCACTGCAGTGTCAGACAGGATGGCACTTGAAAAAAATACTCCCCAAACAGCACATGATGCAAAGAAAAAAAGAGGCGCAATGAGGTAGCTGTGTGACTAAGCTAAGCGACCCTAGTGGCCGACACAAACACCTGGCCCATCTAGGAGTGGCACTGCAGTGTCAGACAGGATGGCACTTGAAAAAAATACTCCCCAAACAGCACATGATGCAAAGAAAAAAAGAGGCGCAATGAGGTAGCTGTGTGACTAAGCTAAGCGACCCTAGTGGCCGACACAAACACCTGGCCCATCTAGGAGTGGCACTGCAGTGTCAGACAGGATGGCACTTGAAAAAAGTACTCCCCAAACAGCACATGATGCAAAGAAAAAAAGAGGCGAAATGAGGTAGCTGTGTGACTAAGCTAAGCGACCCTAGTGGCCGACACAAACACCTGGCCCATCTAGGAGTGGCACTGCAGTGTCAGACAGGATGGCACTTGAAAAAAATACTCCCCAAACAGCACATGATGCAAAGAAAAAAAGAGGCGCAATGAGGTAGCTGTGTGACTAAGCTAAGCGACCCTAGTGGCCGACACAAACACCTGGCCCATCTAGGAGTGGCACTGCAGTGTCAGACAGGATGGCACTTGAAAAAAATACTCCCCAAACAGCACATGATGCAAAGAAAAAAAGAGGCGCAATGAGGTAGCTGTGTGACTAAGCTCAGCGACCCAAGTGGCCGACACAAACACCTGGCCCATCTAGAAATGACACTGCAGTGTCAGGCAGGATGGCCCTTCAAAAAAATACTCCCCAAACAGCACATGATGCAAAGAAAAAAAGAGGCGCAATGAGGTAGCTGTGTGACTAAGCTCAGCGACCCAAGTGGCCGACACAAACACCTGGCCCATCTAGGAGTGACACTGGAGTGTCAGGCAGGATGGCCCTTCAAAAAAATACTCCCCAAACAGCACATGATGCAAAGAAAAATTAAAGAATAAAGAGGTGCAAGATGGAATTGTCCTTGGGCCCTCCCACCCACCCTTATGTTGTATAAACAGGACATGCACACTTTAACGAACCCATCATTTCAGCGACAGGGTCTGCCACATGACTGTGACAGAAATGACTGGTTGGTTTGGGCCCCCACCAAAAAAGAAGCAATCAATCTCTCCTTGCACAAACTGGCTCTACAGAGGCAAGATGTCCACCTCATCATCATCGTCCGATTCATCACCCCTTTCACTGTGTACATCCCCCTCCTCACAGATTATTAATTCGTCCCCACTGGAATCCACCATCTCAGGTCCCCGTGTACTTTCTGGAGGCAATTGCTGCTGGTGAATGTCTTCACTGAGGAATTGATTATAATTCATTTTAATGAACATCATCTTCTCCACATTTTCCGGAAGTAACCTTGTACGCCGATTGCTGACAAGGTGAGCGGATGCACTAAACACTCTTTCGGAGTACACACTGGAGGGAGGGCAACTTAGGTAGAATAAAGCCAGTTTGTGCAAGGGCCTCCAAATTGCCTCTTTTTCCTGCCAGTATACGTATGGACTGTCTGACGTGCCTACATGGATGCGGTCACTCATATAATCCTCCACCATTCTTTCAATGGTGAGAGAATCATATTCAGTGACAGTAGACGACATGTCAGTAATCGTTGGCAGGTCCTTCAGTTTGGACCAGATGTCAGCACTCGCTCCAGACTGCCCTGCATCACCGCCAGCGGGTGGGCTCGGAATTCTTAGCCTTTTCCTCGCACCCCCAGTTGCGGGAGAATGTGAAGGAGGAGCGGTTGACGGGTCACGTTCCGCTTGACTTGACAATTTTCTCACCAGCAGGTCTTTGAACCCCTGCAGACTTGTGTCTGCCGGAAAGAGAGATACAACGTAGGTTTTAAATCTAGGATCGAGCACGGTGGCCAAAGATTAGTGCTCTGATTTCAACAGATTGACCACCCGTGAATCCTGGTTAAGCGAATGAAGGGCTCCATCCACAAGTCCCACATGCTTAGCGGAATCGCTCTGTTTTAGCTCCTCCTTCAATCTCTCCAGCTTCTTCTGCAAAAGCCTGATGAGGGGAATGACCTGACTCAGGCTGGCAGTGTCTGAACTGACTTCACGTGTGGCAAGTTCAAAGGGTTGCAGAACCTTGCACAATGTTGAAATCATTCTCCACTGCACTTGAGACAGGTGCATTCCACCTCCTTTGCCTATATCGTGGCCAGATGTATAGGCTTGAATGGCCTTTTGCTGCTCCTCCATCCTCTGAAGCATATAGAGGGTTGAATTCCACCTCGTTACCACCTCTTGCTTCAGATGATGGCAGGGCAGGTTCAGGTATTTTTGGTGGTGCTCCAGTCTTCTGTACGCGGTGCCTGAACACCGAAAGTGGCCCGCAATTCTTCGGCCACCGACAGCATCTCTTGCATGCCCCTCTCGTTTTTTAAATAATTCTGCACCACCAAATTCAAGGTATGTGCAAAACGTGGGACGTGCTGGAATTTGCCCAGATGTAATGCACGCACAATATTGCTGGTGTTGTCCGATGTCACAAATCCCCAGGAGAGTCCAATTGGGGTAAGCCATTCTGCGGTGATCTTCCTCAGTTGCCGTAAGAGGTTTTCAGCTGTGTGCGTATTCTGGAAAGCGGTGATACAAAGCGTAGCCTGCCTAGGAACGAGTTGGCGTTTGCGAGATGCTGCTACTCGTGCCGCCGCTGCTGTTCTTGCTGCAGGAGGCAATACATCTACCCAGTGGGCTGTCACAGTCATATAGTCCTGAGTCTGCCCTGCTCCACTTGTCCACATGTCCGTGGTTAAGTGGACATTGGGTACAACTGCATTTTTTAGGACACTGGTGAGTCTTTTTCTGAGGTCTGTGTACATTTTCGGTATCGCCTGCCTAGAGAAATGGAACCTAGATGGTATTTGATACCGGGGACACAGTACCTCAATCAAGTCTATAGTTGGCTCTGAATTAACGATGGATACCGGAACCACGTTTCTCACCGCCCAGGCTGCCAAGGCCTCAGTTATCCGCTTTGCAGCAGGATGACTGCTGTGATATTTCATCTTCCTCGCAAAGGACTGTTGTACAGTCAATTGCTTACTGGAAGTAGTACAAGTGGTCTTCCGACTTCCCCTCTGGGATGACGATCAACTCCCAGCAGCAACAACAGCAGCTCCAGCAGCAGTAGGCGTTACACTCAAGGATGCATCGGAGGAATCCCAGGCAGAAGAGGACTCGTCAGACTTGCCAGTGACATGGCCTGCAGGACTATTGGCTTTCCTGGGTAAGGAGGAAATTGACACTGAGGGAGTTAATGGTGGGGTTTGCAGGAGCTTGGTTACAAGAGGAAGGGATTTACTGTCGCCCAAAGTTTTTGAACTTGTCACTGACTTATGATGAATGCGCTGCAGGTGACGTATAAGGGAGGATGTTCCGAGGTGGTTAACGTCCTTACCCCTACTTATTACAGCTTGACAAAGGCAACACACGGCTTGACACCTGTTGTCCGCATTTGTGTTGAAATAATTCCACACCGAAGAGCTGATTTTTTTTGTATTTTGACCAGGCATGTCAATGGCCATATTCCTCCCACGGACAACAGGTGTCTCCCTGGGTGCCTGACTTAAACAAACCACCTCACCATCAGAATCCTCCTTGTCAATTTCCTCCCCAGCGCCAGCAACACCCATATCCTCATCCTGGTGTACTTCAACACTGACATCTTCAATTTCACTATCAGGAACTGGACTGCGGGTGCTCCTTCCAGCACTTGCAGGGGGCGTGCAAATGGTGGAAGGCGCAAGCTCTTCCCGTCCAGTGTTGGGAAGGTCAGGCATTGCAACCGACACAATTGGACTCTCCTTGGGGATTTGTGATTTCGAAGAACGCACAGTTCTTTGCTGTGCTTTTGCCAGCTTAAGTCTTTTCTTTTTTCTAGCGAGAGGATGAGTGCTTCCATCCTCATGTGAAGCTGAACCACTAGCCATGAACATAGGCCAGGGCCTCAGCCGTTCCTTGCCACTCCGTGTCGTAAATGGTATATTGGCAAGTTTACGCTTCTCCTCAGACGCTTTTAATTTTGATTTTTGAGGCATTTTACTGATCTTTTGTGTTTTGGATTTTACATGCTCTGTACTATGACATTGGGCATCGGCCTTGGCAGACAAGGTTGATGGCATTTCATCGTCTTGGCCATGACTAGTGGCAGCAGCTTCAGCACGAGGTGGAAGTGGATCTTGATCTTTCCCTATTTTTTTAACCTCCACATTTTTGTTCTAAATATTTTAATGCGCACAACTAAAAGGCACCACAGGTATACAATGTAGATGGATGGATAGTATACTTAATGGATGACGAGTGACGACACAGAGGTAGGTACAGCAGTGGCCTACCGTACTGCTATATACAGTATAATGGACCTGGTGGACACTGTCAGCATACTGCTAAACTACTAGTATAAAAAAAAAGCCACCACAGGTATACAATGTAGATGGATGGATAGTATACTTTATGGATGACGAGTGACGACACAGAGGTAGGTACAGCAGTGGCCTACCGTACTGCTATATACAGTATAATGGACCTGGTGGACACTGTCAGCAGACTGCTAAACTACTAGTATAAAAAAAAAGCCACCACAGGTATACAATGTAGATGGATGGATAGTATACTTTATGGATGACGAGTGACGACACAGAGGTAGGTACAGCAGTGGCCTACCGTACTGTTATATACAGTATAATGGACCTGGTGGACACTGTCAGCAGACTGCTAAACTACTAGTATAAAAAAAAAGCCACCACAGGTATTCAATGTAGATGGATGGATAGTATACTTAATGGATGACGAGTGACGACACAGAGGTAGGTACAGCAGTGGCCTACCGTACTGCTATATACAGTATAATGGACCTGGTGGACACTGTCAGCAGACTGCTAAACTACTAGTATAAAAAAAAGCCACCACAGGTATACAATGTAGATGGATGGATAGTATACTTTATGGATGATGAGTGACGACACAGAGGTAGGTACAGCAGTGGCCTACCGTACTGCTATATACAGTATAATGGACCTGGTGGACACTGTCAGCAGACTGCTAAACTACTAGTATAAAAAAAAAGCCACCACAGATATACAATGTAGATGGATGGATAGTATACTTTATGGATGACGAGTGACGACACAAAGGTAGGTACAGCAGTGGCCTACCGTACTGCTATATACAGTATAATGGACCTGGTGGACACTGTCAGCAGACTGCTAAACTACTAGTATAAAAAAAAGCCACCACAGGTATACAATGTAGATGGATGGATAGTATACTTTATGGATGATGAGTGACGACACAGAGGTAGGTACAGCAGTGGCCTACCGTACTGCTATATACAGTATAATGGACCTGGTGGACACTGTCAGCAGACTGCTAAACTACTAGTATAAAAAAAAAGCGTATACAATGTAGATGGATGGATAGTATACTTAATGGATGACGAGTGAAGACACAGAGGTAGGTACAGCAGTGGCCTACCGTACTGCTATATACAGTATAATGGACCTGGTGGACACTGTCAGCAGACTGCTAAACTACTAGTATAAAAAAAAAGCCACCACAGGTATACAATGTAGATGGATGGATAGTATACTTTATGGATGACGAGTGACGACACAGAGGTAGGTACAGCAGTGGCCTACCGTACTGCTATATACAGTATAATGAACTGGTGGACACTGTCAGCAGACTGCTAAACTACTAGTATAAAAAAAAAAGCCACCACAGGTATTCAATGTAGATGGATGGATAGTATACTTAATGGATGACGAGTGACGACACAGAGGTAGGTACAGCAGTGGCCTACCGTACTGCTATATACAGTATAATGGACCTGGTGGACACTGTCAGCAGACTGCTAAACTACTAGTATAAAAAAAAAGCCACCACAGGTATACAATGTAGATGGATGGATAGTATACTTTATGGATGACGAGTGACGACACAGAGGTAGGTACAGCAGTGGCCTACCGTACTGCTATATACAGTGTAATGACCTGGTGGACACTGTCAGCAGACTGCTAAACTACTAGTATAAAAAAAAAGCCACCACAGGTATACAATGTAGATGGATGGATAGTATACTTAATGGATGACGAGTGACAACACACAGGTAGGTACAGCAGTGGCCTACCGTACTGCTATATACAGTATAATGGACCTGGTGGACACTGTCAGCAGACTGCTAAACTACTAGTATAAAAAAAAAGCCACCACAGGTATACAATGTAGATGGATGGATAGTATACTTAATTGATGACGAATGACGACACAGAGGTAGGTACAGCAGTGGCCTACCTTACTGCTATATACAGTATAATGGACCTGGTGGACACTGTCAGCAAACTGCTAAACTAGTATAAAAAAAAGCCACCACAGGAGTGTTTTTCAGGCAAACAAACGTATACTGGTGGTCACTGTCAGCAAAACTGTGCACTGTACTCCTGCTATAGCTGCTCCCCAGTCCCCACAATTAAGCAGTGTGAGCACTCAGCACAGATATATCATGCAGCACACTGAGCACAGATATGGTATGGAGCATTTTTTTCAGGCAGAGAACGGATAAAAAACTGGTGGTCACGACTCACTTATCAGCAAAACTCTGCACTGTACTGTACTCCTCCTAACAGCTGCTCCCCAATCCTCCCCACAATTATAGTAAAATAAAACAAGCAATCAGATCAACCAACTGTCTCGTATTAGTAGTAGTACGGAGAGGACGCCAGCCACGTCCTCTCCCTATCAATCTCAATGCACGTGTGAAAATGGCGGCGACGCGCGGCTGCTTATATAGAATCCGAATCTCGCGAGAATCCGTTAGCGGGATGATGACGTTCGGGCGCGCTCGGGTTAACCGAGCCATACGGGAGAATCCGAGTATAGCTCGGACCCGTGTAAAAAGGGTGACGTTCGGGGGGGTTCGGTTTCTCGGAAACCGAACCCGCTCATCACTAATTTAAACACAGTGAGTGTTATACCAGCTCACACCACAAATATACAGCAAGACATGGCCTTCTACAGAAAACCAGCCCACGGTATAAAAACCATACAGCCATATGCTGAGAGAATATGTAACACAACCTGTGTGTCAGCCTACTAACAATAAAAAACCACATGCCATGGCATGAACAACATCAGCGATAGCCTGACAGAGAAGAAAACCACAAAGTGCAACCAAAATCAATAACTGCAGACACAGTACGCACTGGGACGGGCGCCCAGCATCCTCTACGGACTAGGAGAAAAGGATTTACCGGTAGGTACTAAAATCCTATTTTCTCTTACGTCCTAGAAGATGCTGGGGACTCCAAAATGACCATGGGGTCTATACCAAAGCTCCAGAACGGGCGGGAGAGTGCGGACAACTCTGCAGCACCAATTGAGCAAACATGAGGTCCCCATCATCTAGAGTATCAAACTTGTAGAGCTTAGCAAAAGTGTTTGAAACCTGATCAAGTAGCCGCTCGGCAAAGTTAACCCGCCGAGACACCTCGGTCATCCGCCCAAGAATAACCCATCTTCCTAGTAGAATGGGTCTCCCCTTACTTCGGCAACTGCAATCCAGCCGTAGCACTAGCACACCGAATCGTATCACAGATCCAGCGTGTAACAGACTGCAGAGACGCAGGCGCCCCAAGCACGCTGAGAGCATACCGAACAAACAGAGCCTCTGTTTTCCCAAACTGAGCCCAATTGGCGACATAAATCTTCAAAGCCCAGACTACCTTGAGAGAGTGAATCAGCCAATGCTGAAGTTACCACAGGCATCAAACCAGGCAGGTTTTTGATAAACCCCGGAAACTGGTTTCGGCATATCTACTAACCAAGTTCTCAGTTCTATCCACTTGGAAGATCAAACAGGGGCTCTTGTGAAACAAAGCCGCTACTTCCGACAACCGCCTTGCAGTTGCCCAAAAAGCAAAAGCATGACCACTCCCCAAGAGAGAAATTTTAACTCAACCTTTAATAAAGGTCCCAATCAGTGAGACACAAAAAACGCAACACCACATCAACAGCCCACTGTGCCAATGGAGCACAAATGGAGGTTGGATGTGTAGTACTCCTTTCACGAAAGCCTGAACTTCCGGAAAGGAGGGCAACTTTTTTTTATTTTTATTTTTATTTAGAAAATTTACAAGGCCAAAACTGCCCTGAAACGGAGCCTAACTGTAGGCCTGCATCCACCCCTGCTTGCAAAGAATGGAGAAGAGCGACTCAGCTTAAAATCCGCCGTAGGAAGTATCTTAGATTTACACCAAGACACATATTTATGCCAAATACGGTGTTAAGGCTTCGCCGTTACTTCATTTTTTAAGCCTGAAGAAGTGCGGAAATGATCTTACTGGGAATACCCGATCGGACTAGGATATGGCGTTCAACCGCCTCGCCGTTAAGCGCAGCCGCGGTAAGTCCTGATATACGCCCGGATCTTGCTGTAACAGTTCCTCCCGTAGAGGAAGAGGCCAGGTATCTTCTATGAATATATCCTGAAGAACTGGATACCAAGCCCTCCTTGGTTAGACCGGAACAATGAGGATCGCCAGAACCTCTGTTCTCCTTACGTTTATCACCTTCAGCAGAGTGAAAGGGGAGGGGACACATAGACCGACTGAAAACTCCCACGGTGTCACAAGGGCGTCCACTGCTATAGTTTGAGTGTCCCTTGACCTGGAACCATATTCCTAAGGTCTCTCGTTGAGGCGAGACACCAACATGCCCAATTGAGGCACTCCTCAAAGACTTGTCACTTCTGTAAAACTTCTCGATGACGACAGTATTTCTCCCGGATCGAAAGCGGGTCTGCAGAGGAAATCTATTTCTCCGTTGTTTACGTCCGGAACTAAGACTGCTAATATAACGCTTACCAGTCTTTCCCCTTAGCGAAAAACTGTTTCAGCTTCTGCCATTGCCGCTTTGCTCCTTGTTCCGCCCTAGCGGCTTACTTACGCCACTGCTGTCAAGTCGTCTGACAGAATGAACCCGGGCAGATCACGAAGGATATGATCGTTGAAAATAGCTCTTACTTCAAGAAAGCTCATTGTAGACCAGCTTCGCAGCTTGACCTTTTCCTCTGGAAATACTTCCCATGCAAGGACTGCTCCCCAGCCTCGAAGATCCGCATACATGGACACCAGGATCTAATCCTGGATCCCGAACCTTCGTCCCTCTAGAAGGTGAGAACTGAGCAGACGCCACAGGAGCAATATCTTGGCCATTAGAATTATATTCCGGTGTATGTGCCGGTGAGACCCGGATCCACATTCCCAACAGGTCCCATGAAAACCACTTCTGGCATTTGACCTGCGCACCGAATAGGCTTCTTAGGCCGCCCTCAACTTCTTCATCAACGGAACATATAGAGGGATTGGCACTGCAAATCTGCTCCGACTCAGGATCCTCAGACATCTTTCCACAGGAAAACAGAGAACCTCAACCGTTCAGCATCTACCCTAATACCACCTCCGACATCTGCGTCGTAGGGAACAACAGCCCTTCCCTGTGTTGAAGGACAGTCAGAGAAAGAACAACGATTTGTATCACTTGTTACTTGACCTCGCCTCAATCAGGCGAACCTCTCATTACAGAATAACAATGGCTCTTACTATTGAAAGAAAACCATCATACTACCATCACTCCAGTGAACTGGCAAAGACCATCCTGGCTATCCCTTCAGGTAATCAGAATGTGTAAAACAACGCACAAAAACCTTTTTTTTTTTATATATAACCGGGACAGGAGAACAAGGCCCTGAACCTGACACACCTCTGATATGGCGTCGCGTATTACCTCCCCTTCCAGAGGGGAAACGGTAATATCTATTAGGAAACAGTGAGGGGAAACATCTGTAACTCCAGACATTTCCCCTCTGGATTCTACAATTAACTCACGGGTCCTTGTCTAATCCTGGACCAACTGAAAGGTAGTAGACTAGTCCCCACCAGAGTGGGGTCCAGGCAGATAGACTTAGCACCATGTGGTGGATGTGTGAGAAACAGAAAACGACTTCCGCTTCTGCGAACCTAACAAGGCTGCAGAACACATACCTTTTCACAATCCATCTGCACAGAAAAGGAAAACAGAACGCCATCAAACTAGTTAAATCGACTGCATCCTAGAGATGAGCGGGTTCGGTTTCTCTGAAACCGAACCCGCACGAACTTCATGTTTTTTTCACGGGTCCGAGCAGACTCGGATCCTCCCGCCTTGCTCGGTTAACCCGAGCGCGCCCCGAACGTCATCATGACGCTGTCGGATTCTCGCGAGACTCGGATTCTATATAAGGAGCCGCGCGTCGCCGCCATTTTCACACGTGCATTGAGATTGATAGGGAGAGGACGTGGCTGGCGTCCTCTCCATTAGAAATTAGATTAGAAGAGAGAGAGAGATTGTGCAGAGTCAGACAGAGTTTACCACAGTGACCAGTGCAGTTGTTGTTAGTTAACTTTTATTTATTTTAATATAATATATCCGTTCTCTGCTATATCCGTTCTCTGCCTGAAAAAAAACGATACACAGCAGCAGCCAGTCACACAGTGTGACTCAGTCTGTGTGCACTCAGCTCAGCCCAGTGTGCTGCACATCAATGTATAAAAGGCAAAGCTTATAATAATTGTGGGGGAGACTGGGGAGCACTGCAGGTTGTTATAGCAGGAGCCCCCAGGAGTACATAATATTATATTAATTTAAAATTAAACAGTGCACACTTTTGCTGCAGGAGTGCCACTGCCAGTGTGACTAGTGGTGACCAGTGCCTGACCACCAGTATAGTAGTATATTGTTGTATGTATTGTATACTATCTCTTTATCAACCAGTCTATATTAGCAGCAGACACAGTACAGTGCGGTAGTTCACGGCTGTGGCTACCTCTGTGTCGGCAGTCGGAACTCGGCAGGCAGTCCGTCCATCCATAATTGTATTACAATATATACCACCTAACCGTGGTATTTTTTTTTCTTTCTTTATACCGTCGTCATAGTGTCATACTAGTTGTTACGAGTATACTACTATCTCTTTATCAACCAGTGTACAGTGCGGTAGTTCACGGCTGTGGCTACCTCTGTGTCGGCAGTCGGCAGGCAGTCCGTCCATCCATAATTGTATTATTATTATAATATATACCACCTAACCGTGGTTTTTTTTTCATTCTTTATACCGTCATAGTGTCATACTAGTTGTTACGAGTATACTACTATCTCTTTATCAACCAGTGTACAGTGCGGTAGTTCACGGCTGTGGCTACCTCTGTGTCGGCAGTCGGCAGGCAGTCCGTCCATCCATAATTGTATTATTATTATAATATATACCACCTAACCGTGGTTTTTTTTTCATTCTTTATACCGTCGTCATAGTGTCATACTAGTTGTTACGAGTATACTACTATCTCTTTATCAACCAGTGTACAGTGCGGTAGTTCACGGCTGTGGCTACCTCTGTGTCGGCAGTCGGCAGGCAGTCCGTCCATCCATAATTGTATTATTATTATAATATATACCACCTAACCGTGGTTTTTTTTTCATTCTTTATACCGTCGTCATAGTGTCATACTAGTTGTTACGAGTATACTACTATCTCTTTATCAACCAGTGTACAGTGCGGTAGTTCACGGCTGTGGCTACCTCTGTGTCGGCAGTCGGCAGGCAGTCCGTCCATCCATAATTGTATTATTATTATAATATATACCACCTAACCGTGGTTTTTTTTTCATTCTTTATACCGTCGTCATAGTGTCATACTAGTTGTTACGAGTATACTACTATCTCTTTATCAACCAGTGTACAGTGCGGTAGTTCACGGCTGTGGCTACCTCTGTGTCGGCAGTCGGCAGGCAGTCCGTCCATCCATAATTGTATTATTATTATAATATATACCACCTAACTGTGGTATTTTTTTTTTCTTTCTTTATACCGTCGTCATAGTGTCATACTAGTTGTTACGAGTATACTACTATCTCTTTATCAACCAGTGTACAGTGCGGTAGTTCACGGCTGTGGCTACCTCTGTGTCGGCAGTCGGCAGGCAGTCCGTCCATCCATAATTGTATTATTATTATAATATATACCACCTAACCGTGGTTTTTTTTTCATTCTTTATACCGTCGTCATAGTGTCATACTAGTTGTTACGAGTATACTACTATCTCTTTATCAACCAGTGTACAGTGCGGTAGTTCACGGCTGTGGCTACCTCTGTGTCGGCAGTCGGCAGGCAGTCCGTCCATCCATAATTGTATTATTATTATAATATATACCACCTAACCGTGGTTTTTTTTTCATTCTTTATACCGTCGTCATAGTGTCATACTAGTTGTTACGAGTATACTACTATCTCTTTATCAACCAGTGTACAGTGCGGTAGTTCACGGCTGTGGCTACCTCTGTGTCGGCAGTCGGCAGGCAGTCCGTCCATCCATAATTGTATTATTATTATAATATATACCACCTAACCGTGGTTTTTTTTTCATTCTTTATACCGTCGTCATAGTGTCATACTAGTTGTTACGAGTATACTACTATCTCTTTATCAACCAGTGTACAGTGCGGTAGTTCACGGCTGTGGCTACCTCTGTGTCGGCAGTCGGCAGGCAGTCCGTCCATCCATAATTGTATTATTATTATAATATATACCACCTAACCGTGGTTTTTTTATACCACCTAACCGTGGCAGTCCGTCCATAATTGTATACTAGTATCCAATCCATCCATCTCCATTGTTTACCTGAGGTGCCTTTTAGTTCTGCCTATAAAATATGGAGAACAAAAAAGTTGAGGTTCCAAAATTAGGGAAAGATCAAGATCCACTTCCACCTCGTGCTGAAGCTGCTGCCACTAGTCATGGCCGAGACGATGAAATGCCAGCAACGTCGTCTGCCAAGGCCGATGCCCAATGTCATAGTACAGAGCATGTCAAATCCAAAACACCAAATATCAGAAAAAAAAGGACTCCAAAACCTAAAATAAAATTGTCGGAGGAGAAGCGTAAACTTGCCAATATGCCATTTACCACACGGAGTGGCAAGGAACGGCTGAGGCCCTGGCCTATGTTCATGGCTAGTGGTTCAGCTTCACATGAGGATGGAAGCACTCAGCCTCTCGCTAGAAAACTGAAAAGACTCAAGCTGGCAAAAGCACCGCAAAGAACTGTGCGTTCTTTGAAATCCCAAATCCACAAGGAGAGTCCAATTGTGTCGTTTGCGATGCCTGACCTTCCCAACACTGGACGTGAAGAGCATGCGCCTTCCACTATTTGCATGCCCCCTGCAAGTGCTGGAAGGAGCACCCGCAGTCCAGTTCCTGATAGTCAGATTGAAGATGTCAGTGTTGAAGTACACCAGGATGAGGAGGATATGGGTGTTGCTGGCGCTGGGGAGGAAATTGACCAGGAGGATTCTGATGGTGAGGTGGTTTGTTTAAGTCAGGCACCCGGGGAGACACCTGTTGTCCGTGGGAGGAATATGGCCGTTGACATGCCAGGTGAAAATACCAAAAAAATCAGCTCTTCGGTGTGGAGGTATTTCACCAGAAATGCGGACAACAGGTGTCAAGCCGTGTGTTCCCTTTGTCAAGCTGTAATAAGTAGGGGTAAGGACGTTAACCACCTCGGAACATCCTCCCTTATACGTCACCTGCAGCGCATTCATAATAAGTCAGTGACAAGTTCAAAAACTTTGGGTGACAGCGGAAGCAGTCCACTGACCAGTAAATCCCTTCCTCTTGTAACCAAGCTCACGCAAACCACCCCACCAACTCCCTCAGTGTCAATTTCCTCCTTCCCCAGGAATGCCAATAGTCCTGCAGGCCATGTCACTGGCAAGTCTGACGAGTCCTCTCCTGCCTGGGATTCCTCCGATGCATCCTTGCGTGTAACGCCTACTGCTGCTGGCGCTGCTGTTGTTGCCGCTGGGAGTCGATGGTCATCCCAGAGGGGAAGTCGTAAGCCCACTTGTACTACTTCCAGTAAGCAATTGACTGTTCAACAGTCCTTTGCGAGGAAGATGAAATATCACAGCAGTCATCCTACTGCAAAGCGGATAACTGAGTCCTTGACAACTATGTTGGTGTTAGACGTGCGTCCGGTATCCGCCGTTAGTTCACAGGGAACTAGACAATTTATTGAGGCAGTGTGCCCCCGTTACCAAATACCATCTAGGTTCCACTTCTCTAGGCAGGCGATACCGAGAATGTACACGGACGTCAGAAAAAGACTCACCAGTGTCCTAAAAAATGCAGTTGTACCCAATGTCCACTTAACCACGGACATGTGGACAAGTGGAGCAGGGCAGGGTCAGGACTATATGACTGTGACAGCCCACTGGGTAGATGTATGGACTCCCGCCGCAAGAACAGCAGCGGCGGCACCAGTAGCAGCATCTCGCAAACGCCAACTCTTTCCTAGGCAGGCTACGCTTTGTATCACCGCTTTCCAGAATACGCACACAGCTGAAAACCTCTTACGGCAACTGAGGAAGATCATCGCGGAATGGCTTACCCCAATTGGACTCTCCTGTGGATTTGTGGCATCGGACAACGCCAGCAATATTGTGTGTGCATTAAATATGGGCAAATTCCAGCACGTCCCATGTTTTGCACATACCTTGAATTTGGTGGTGCAGAATTTTTTAAAAAACGACAGGGGCGTGCAAGAGATGCTGTCGGTGGCCAGAAAAATTGCGGGACACTTTCGGCGTACAGGCACCACGTACAGAAGACTGGAGCACCACCAAAAACCACTGAACCTGCCCTGCCATCATCTGAAGCAAGAAGTGGTAACGAGGTGGAATTCAACCCTCTATATGCTTCAGAGGTTGGAGGAGCAGCAAAAGGCCATTCAAGCCTATACAATTGAGCACGATATAGGAGATGGAATGCACCTGTCTCAAGTGCAGTGGAGAATGATTTCAACGTTGTGCAAGGTTCTGATGCCCTTTGAACTTGCCACACGTGAAGTCAGTTCAGACACTGCCAGCCTGAGTCAGGTCATTCCCCTCATCAGGCTTTTGCAGAAGAAGCTGGAGGCATTGAAGAAGGAGCTAACACGGAGCGATTCCGCTAGGCATGTGGGACTTGTGGATGCAGCCCTTAATTCGCTTAACAAGGATTCACGGGTGGTCAATCTGTTGAAATCAGAGCACTACATTTTGGCCACCGTGCTCGATCCTAGATTTAAAGCCTACCTTGGATCTCTCTTTCCGGCAGACACAGGTCTGCTGGGGTTGAAAGACCTGCTGGTGACAAAATTGTCAAGTCAAGCGGAACGCGACCTGTCAACATCTCCTCCTTCACATTCTCCCGCAACTGGGGGTGCGAGGAAAAGGCTCAGAATTCCGAGCCCACCCGCTGGCGGTGATGCAGGGCAGTCTGGAGCGACTGCTGATGCTGACATCTGGTCCGGACTGAAGGACCTGACAACGATTACGGACATGTCGTCTACTGTCACTGCATATGATTCTCTCAACATTGATAGAATGGTGGAGGATTATATGAGTGACCGCATCCAAGTAGGCACGTCACACAGTCCGTACTTATACTGGCAGGAAAAAGAGGCAATTTGGAGGCCCTTGCACAAACTGGCTTTATTCTACCTAAGTTGCCCTCCCACAAGTGTGTACTCCGAAAGAGTGTTTAGTGCCGCCGCTCACCTTGTCAGCAATCGGCGTACGAGGTTACATCCAGAAAATGTGGAGAAGATGATGTTCATTAAAATGAATTATAATCAATTCCTCCGCGGAGACATTGACCAGCAGCAATTGCCTCCACAAAGTACACAGGGAGCTGAGATGGTGGATTCCAGTGGGGACGAATTGATAATCTGTGAGGAGGGGGATGTACACGGTGATATATCGGAGGGTGAAGATGAGGTGGACATCTTGCCTCTGTAGAGCCAGTTTGTGCAAGGAGAGATTAATTGCTTCTTTTTTGGGGGGGGTCCAAACCAACCCGTCATATCAGTCACAGTCGTGTGGCAGACCCTGTCACTGAAATGATGGGTTGGTTAAAGTGTGCATGTCCTGTTTTGTTTATACAACATAAGGGTGGGTGGGAGGGCCCAAGGATAATTCCATCTTGCACCTCTTTTTTCTTTTCTTTTTCTTTGCATCATGTGCTGATTGGGGAGGGTTTTTTGGAAGGGACATCCTGCGTGACACTGCAGTGCCACTCCTAGATGGGCCCGGTGTTTGTGTCGGCCACTAGGGTCGCTAATCTTACTCACACAGCTACCTCATTGCGCCTCTTTTTTTCTTTGCGTCATGTGCTGTTTGGGGAGGGTTTTTTGGAAGGGACATCCTGCGTGACACTGCAGTGCCACTCCTAGATGTGCCCGGTGTTTGTGTCGGCCACTAGGGTCGCTAATCTTACTCACACAGTCAGCTACCTCATTGCGCCTCTTTTTTTCTTTGCGTCATGTGCTGTTTGGGGAGGGTTTTTTGGAAGGGCCATCCTGCGTGACACTGCAGTGCCACTCCTAGATGGGCCCGGTGTTTGTGTCGGCCACTAGGGTCGCTAATCTTACTCACACAGCTACCTCATTGCGCCTCTTTTTTTCTTTGCGTCATGTGCTGTTTGGGGAGGGTTTTTTGGAAGGGACATCCTGCGTGACACTGCAGTGCCACTCCTAGATGGGCCCGGTGTTTGTGTCGGCCACTAGGGTCGCTTATCTTTCTCACACAGCTACCTCATTGCGCCTCTTTTTTTCTTTGCGTCATGTGCTGTTTGGGGAGGGTTTTTTGGAAGGGACATCCTGCGTGACACTGCAGTGCCACTCCTAGATGGGCCCGGTGTTTGTGTCGGCCACTAGGGTCGCTTATCTTTCTCACACAGTCAGCTACCTCATTGCGCCTCTTTTTTTCTTTGCGTCATGTGCTGTTTGGGGAGGGTTTTTTGGAAGGGACATCCTGCGTGACACTGCAGTGCCACTCCTAGATGGGCCCGGTGTTTGTGTCGGCCACTAGGGTCGCTTATCTTTCTCACACAGTCAGCTACCTCATTGCGCCTCTTTTTTTCTTTGCGTCATGTGCTGTTTGGGGAGGGTTTTTTGGAAGGGATATCCTGCGTGACACTGCAGTGCCACTCCTAGATGGGCCCGGTGTTTGTGTCGGCCACTAGGGTCGCTTATCTTTCTCACACAGTCAGCTACCTCATTGCGCCTCTTTTTTTCTTTGCGTCATGTGCTGTTTGGGGAGGGTTTTTTGGAAGGGACATCCTGCGTGACACTGCAGTGCCACTCCTAGATGGGCCCGGTGTTTGTGTCGGCCACTAGGGTCGCTAATCTTACTCACACAGCTACCTCATTGCGCCTCTTTTTTTCTTTGCGTCATGTGCTGTTTGGGGAGGGTTTTTTGGAAGGGACATCCTGCGTGACACTGCAGTGCCACTCCTAGATGGGCCCGGTGTTTGTGTCGGCCACTAGGGTCGCTTATCTTACTCACACAGCGACCTCGGTGCAAATTTTAGGACTAAAAATAATATTGTGAGGTGTGATGTGTTCAGAATAGGCTGAAAATGAGTGTAAATTATGTTTTTTGAGGTTAATAATACTTTGGGATCAAAATTACCCCCAAATTCTATGATTTAAGCTGTTTTTTAGGGTTTTTTGAAAAAAACACCCGAATCCAAAACACACCCGAATCCGACAAAAAAAATTCGGTGAGGTTTTGCCAAAACGCGGTCGAACCCAAAACACGGCCGCGGAACCGAACCCAAAACCAAAACACAAAACCCGAAAAATTTCCGGCGCTCATCTCTACTGCATCCCACAAAAGAATACGTCACCAACCGTTGTGAGGGAATCTAACCCACCAAGTTAGATTTATCAGTTGCATTCGCTGAGATTGACTGAAGTAAGGCATCCCCAAACAGCGGTACACCGACCCAGGGAAAAAACTCCAGTATCACTCACAGTCAGCCACCGTATTTCCCCGGCTACCTCCTGTATACGCACTGTAGCCTGCCGCGATATATAGAGACAACCCAACATAAGGCAAATCCCCTATCTCTGCAGGATTATTTCATCGGATGTCCTTCCGAATATAAACACTCCCTCATGTGCATGTAATGCAAACAAATCCAAAGAATAGAAATAAAATTTCACTTAGCTTCCTGTATCCGATCCTTTATGACAGAACACCGTGTTGACCAGGAGTTGACTTTCACAGTATCTTCTCCGCCGCAGGAAAAGAATAAACATTCGGACTCCTTGAGAGGGCGGGAGACCCACTCGTCACGGCCGACCTAGAGCTTTATCAACAGAGCGACCAGCACATGAGAAAGAATACTATTACTTTAGCATTCATTATAATCATAAGATGAATATACATATTGCAATACACATAAACACACATATCGTACCAATATATACATATAATATATATATATAAGCGGATTGTCCGGAACCTTCGGGACCCAAGTGACATTAATGTGTTCTGAATGTGTATGACCATGTACTGAATCCGCAGTTCTGGCTCTACCAGGAAACAATATAGTCGAAAGAAAACTTAGTAATCGTCGACAGCAGGGAGTAGTAACCAGGCAAATAACATACTTGCGACCCCGAGGGGTCCGAGGGAGTTATACATAAATAATTTTAATAACATTCCCCCACAAATATAATCATGTCTGTGCTCGAACCCCAAACTCCCTGAACCGAACCATATAAATACATATAAATTTATATACAGGTATAAGTCAGTTACAGCATGTCAATTTACACCCGGTAATAACAGGTGGTGCCGACAGGGTCACCCACCTACTACTGTGTCTCCCATACCGTGTTACTATGAACAAGTATAACACAACCGACCTGTTGACTATGTATCAAGTACCAAACAGGCGTCGGCAATGCCGACAATGAGCCCCAGAGGCGTTAGTGACAGAACATTCACACATGTCGACACAAGTGTATATCTGACAGGGAGCACACAGAGAGTAAACACAACCATGAGTACATGCCCATTTCCAATTAAATAGTGTTATACATTCCTACACAACACTAACAAAATGTGCCCCCCCC
This sequence comes from Pseudophryne corroboree, assembly GCF_028390025.1. NCBI lineage: Eukaryota > Metazoa > Chordata > Amphibia > Anura > Myobatrachidae > Pseudophryne > Pseudophryne corroboree. Next base: position 224,656,879 of record NC_086450.1, read on the forward strand.
CCCTTGTTTGTGCTATACACAGATTTTGGCGGGGACATTGCATAAAATGGCGCTGTCTCTTGCTGTGAGGGCTAAGCCCTGCCCCTTATCGCCGCGCGGTAGCCCACTATGTTAAAAACTTTTTTATGCAGGTAGTTGAGCATATACAGTGGTTACCCACTGTATATGGTCTCTGGGATTGTAAAACCAATGTGAACCTTCTGCCCAGGGCCCTCCCCCCCTGCGCCCGATACCAGCCGTTGGTGTGTGGGAGCATCGGCGCGCAGCGGGACCGCTGCGACATGCTGGTGGGGGTAGCGGCCACGGTGCCCGGGCCCTGAATATCCAGACAAGCCAGCCTATTATGTAAAAAAAGCCTCAGTAACATTGCTGCCCAGGGCGCTCCCCCCCCAGTGCCCTGCACCCTGTGAGTGCGTTGGTGTGTGGGAGCATGGAGCATAGCACGACCGCCGCATGTTACCTCCGTTACTGAAGTCTTCTGCCGTCACTGAAGTCTTCTGTTCTTCTAATACTCACCAGGCTTTTGTCTTCTGGCTTCTGTGAGGGGGGTGACGGCGCGGCTCCGGGAACAAGCAGCTAGGCGCACCAAGTGATCGAACCCTCTGGAGCTAGTGGTGTCCAGTAGCCTGAGAAGCAGAGCCCTTAACTAAGAAGAAGTAGGTCCTGCTTCTCTCCCCTCACTCCCACGCTGCAAGGAGCCTGTAGCCAGCAGGTCTCCCTGAAAATAAAAAACCTAAACATAAAGTCTTTTAGAGAAACTCAGTAGAGCTCCCCTAGTGTGTGTCCCTTCACTCCTGGGCACAAAGTCTAACTGAGGTCTGGAGGAGGGGCAAAGAGGGAGGAGCCAGTTCACACCCAGTTTAAGTCTTTATAGTGTGCCCAAGCTCCTGCGGATCCGTCTATACCCCATGGTCCTTTTGGAGTCCCCAGCATCCTCTAGGACGTAAGAGAAATACTTCATTAGACAACATGTGTTGTTTTAAACCATGGGCAGGATGTAATGAAGTTGGTCTATGTCGTTTTTTTTAAAGGGGCAATAATGTACAAGGCATGGTTTAGCCTTGTACATGATGGCCCTTTTAAATAAAGCATCCAAATTCCTCCGGCATCCCGCTCGGCCGCCGAACTCAGGCTTCATTACAAACCGCCTCATTTGTTAGTTTGTGATGTAGAAGACAGTAACCCCCTTTTTGGTCTGACAAAGCATATGTAGTATGTTTTTATTTGGGGCTCAGAAAGGTAGTGCCAGTGTATTACACCACTTCTCTACTTCTATTCATTACTCTGGAAAACCTTGGTGTTATATACTGTTGGCCTGCTCACACCTAGCTGAAGCGCAACTCTATATTCCCTACATCTCCAAATTATTCCAGTTATTTTGAATGTTTTTTTTTTAGTTAAACAGGAGGAGTTTATGAATTTTGAGGATGTATTTTTAAGGCTGAGTTTAGGAAGTCTCAAAACTGTCAGTATTGTATGGTGGTCATTAGCATGCTGTCTTTATTATATTAGGGTCACAAATATGCTCTATGTAATGCACATAGGTCACAAAACATATCAGTCACAAAACTGCTTTGATTATTATATAGCGATCACAAAAATGTTCTCAGTATTGTTTGCCAGTCATAAAAATGCTCTCAGTGTTCTATGGCGTCACAAAAATGCTCTCAGTAGTGTATGGCGGCAATAAAAAAAATGCTCTCAGTATTGTTTGGCATCACAAAAATTCTTTGCGATCACATTACTTCCTCCATTGTCCCCTCAGATGTGCTACTGCGCATGAGCCACTTCAGGTTGGGGAGGGGGGCACCACTGTCTATTTTTCTTCTTGGCCCCTTGTATGAACTTACACCCATGTGCATCGCCTGAATGATTCTACGGGGAATCACAAGGGATTTCTACTGGCATGCCCCATTTTTGGTCATAAAAGCATCCCCCATGCTTGGGCAGCCAGATTGCTGGTCTGTCCTGCCATTATCAAAGGCAGCTCACCAAACCCAATCTTGTTTCCACTTTCCATGATATGACATTATTACTGTACACCTTGACAAGTTGGCAATGAATTTAAGCTGCTGCTGTGCCCTTTAGACGCAGAAATCTGAATACACTAAACACCTCAATGTTTGACCATGTTTCCACCAGCCCTAACATCTTACAACTGATGTTGGGACGTATGACTGATATGAGCACAGTTTAATGGAGATGAGGGGAAGCAGTGGTTTACCTGCTCTGGCCTGATGGGAAATTATAATAAATAGAGATGTTTACACAAAAGACACAGATACCGACCTTGGCACGCCCACAAAATAAAGGCAACTAGCCTCCATTTTGTAGAACGGAGCCAGTCGCTGCCCCTTCCCGACCCAAATGCCTGTCAATTTGGGGTTTTCCACCTTGCTCAGATTCCAAAAAGAGGCGAAATGTCATTATCCAAGCGTTGGATTCTCGCGGGTTTGAGATTCCACATAAGGACCCCCTAATGGTGACTCAGCATTATTTCTCACTGTCCATGCTGCTGTGTTGGCTGCTGGGCTGTGCTGTGTCATGTCTAGTGGCTGTAAGTGGCTGTGCTGTGTTCTGTGTCTGCTGTGCTGTGTCCATCCACTCCCTGTGTTCATCCACTGAAGTAGCTGTGCTGTGCTGTGTCCAGTGACTGCTATGCTGTGTCAATCCACTACAAAGCTGCTGACATATCTGTCCAGTATTCATACACTCCAGTGCTGCTGATGTATCTGTCCAGTGTCTATCCAAAAAAAGTTTTAAAAAGTTAAAACAAGTAAAAAAAAAAAAAAAAAAAATATGTTTTTTACAACTTATGTGTGCTGTATCCCCACAGTGTTCACATAACATACAAGCTGATCTATCTATCCTGTGTCCATACACTCCAGTGCTGCTGACGTATCTGTCCAGTGTCCATACACTCCAATGCTGCTGACGTATCTGTCCAATGTCCATACACTCCAATGCTGCTGACGTATCTGTCCAATGTCCATACACTCCAGTGCTGCTGACGTATCTGTCCAGTGTCCATACACTCCAGTGCTGCTGACGTATCTGTCCAATGTCCATACACTCCAATGCTGCTGACGTATCTGTCCAATGTCCATACACTCCAGTGCTGCTGACGTATCTGTCCAGTGTCCATACACTCCAGTGCTGCTGATGTAGCTGTCCAGTGTTCATACACTCCAGTTCTGCTGACGTATCTGTCCAGTTTTCATACACTCTAGTGCTGCTGACATGTTTGTCCAGTGTCCATCCCAAAAAGTTTTTAAAAATAGTTTGTTTTTTTGTACAGCTTGTTGTGTGTGCTGTATCCCCCTTTGTGTTCATATAAATAGACGCACAGTCAGTCTGCAGTGTTAGTTGGTGTTTGCATTTATTTTTAAATAAGTACTACCACTGGTGTGTGTGTAAATGCTGTACCCCACTGCCTCCACATAACATATAAGTACTGTAACTCCGGCGTGAGTGGTGAGTTTTTTCAAAAAAGTTCAGATTACTAAATAATACTATTAAACTGTAGTTGATTTTGTACAATTTGTGCGTGTGTTCATCGATATGGCAGAGATGGTTTATGTTAGGGCATCTGAAATAAAAAAAAGGCATTTTACATTTGTAAAGAAAAAAAAACCCTTAAATAAAGGGAAAGTTTTGTGTTGAAAAATATAAAATTGCCAATATGCCATTCACCACACACCGTTGCAAGGAAAGGCTCAGGCCTTGTCCTTTATTTATGAGTGGTGGTTCCATAACTCCCAGTGAGGCATCTTTTCCTGCCTCTCATGTTGATGAGGCAAGCGCTTCTCACTCAGTATAGAAGAGGTATCAAGAAAATTAAAACTGCAAAATCAGTGCTGAAAAAAGTAAAACAACTAAGGCTGTAGAACAAACTTTGTCCAGAAACAGAAATGTCACAAATGCCTGAGAAGAGTCCAAGTGTGTCCATGAGTGCTAAAATGAAGGGATGTCAAACAAAATGGATTAAACGATTGGGCACAACTCAGGTTTTGTGTGATCTCTGGGATCCGGACTATGGGGGTAATTCTGAGTTGATCGCAGCAGGAACTTTGTTAGCAGTTGGGCAAAATCATGTGCACTGCAGGGGAGGCAGATATAACATTTTGCAGAGAAAGATAGATTTGGGTGTGGTGAGTTTAATCTGCAATCTAAATTGCAGTATAAAAATAAAGCAGCCAGTATTTACCCTGCACAGAAACAAAATAACCCACCCAAATCTAACTCTCTCTGCAAATGTTATATCTGCCCCCCCCCCCCTGCAGTGCACATGGTTTTGCCCAACTGCTAAAAAATTTCCTGCTGCAATCAACTTGGAATTACCCCCTATATGTTGACCTTGATTAGGTTGACAGTCATTAGGTCACTCCATATTGTGCGACAGGCACAAGGTCAGCATGGACAAAATGTTGACACTGGAAAAGGTAGACAAGTTCAAAAGGTTTAAGGGGTCGACAGGTTCGTATGGTCAACATGACAATGGTCGACACACATTTAGTCGACACATGGTTTTTAGGTTTTTTTAATGTTTTTGGACTTTTTCCTTCCTTGACTATCCATGTCACAAATCTTAACCTTTAATTACCTTATATGGGCAAAGCAGGGTGGAGTGAGACACCTTGCCCGAAGCATGGTGAGTGAAGTGAGCCCATGAGGTGGCACGTTTCTACAAATGATGGTCCCAGATGGAAAAACTATCCACACTAAACCCAAAAATGCAAAAAAAAGTGTGTCAACCGTTTATGTGTTGACCATTGTCATATTGACCTTTTGACCCTGTTGATCTTTTGTACCTGTTGAATTTTCCAATTTCAACCTTTCATATGTCGATTTTTTTTGTCCACTTCAACCTGTTGTCTATGTCGACCTTGTGCCTGTCGACTATATGGGGTTGACCTAATGACTGTGGAACTAATTAATGTAGTTCTCCTAAACTACACATGTGATTTCAGATAACGTCACAAAAATTGCAAAAGCAACACAGTTGGGTGAATTCCAACATGTCCCATGTTTTGTTCATACAATTAACTTAGTGGTAGAGTTTTATTAAATATAACAGAAGTGTGCAGGAGATGCTGTTTGTAGCCCAAAAAATTTCAGGACATTTTCGGCATTCAGCAGCTGCATGCAGAAGACTGCAGCACCTGTAAGAACAGTTCAATCTGCCCTGCCACTAACCGAAGCAGGAAGTGGTAACTAGGTAGAATTCCACCCTTTACATGCTTCAACCGATGGAGGAATATCAGAAAATCATCCAACACTACACAACAAGCCATGATATTGAGAGAGGAGGGGTAATGTACCTTACAGCAGCACAATGAAGAATACTGTCCATTTTGTGCAAGGTGCTGAAACCTCTGAAGTGAGTTCAAACACTGCCAGCACGAGTCAGGTGATTCCCCTAATTAGGTTTTTTGAAAAGAAACTCAAGAAATTGAATGGGGGGAATGAAACATAGCGATTCCGCAAATTATGTCAGATTTGTGTCCTCAGGTTGTCAATATCTTGAAATCAGATCTGTACATTTTGGAATGCTTGATCCTAGGTTTAAGTCGTGCTTCATGTCTTTCTTTCTTAGATCTTAAGAGATGCAAAGAGCTTCTGATAAGCAAGTTGGCAGCTTATGTGGTATACGACATGATGACGTCTGCTCCTTCAGTTTCTTCGGCAACTACTACTGCAAGGAAAAAACTCAGTTTTCTCAAGAGACCCAGTGGAAATACAAGGGAATCAACACAACATTTTGACATCTAGCCGGCTTAAAAGAATTGCCCAAAATTAGAGACACCTCTACCATAACTCCATATTATAGGTTAACATCCAAAGAATGGTGGAGGATTATTTAAATGACAGCGTACAAACTGGCATGTCACAGAGTCTCTTTGAGTACTGGAAGGAAAAAATGCAATTTGACAGTGCTTGTATAAACTTGCTTTGCATTACTTAAGCTGTCCACCTCTAGTATGTACTCAAAGAGTTTTCAGCACAGCCAGGAACCTTCTCAGCAACCGGCATAGGAGATGATGTTCATTATCTAGAAAATCCATAAGGAAGACCTTTTTTGCAATTACATCAAAGTACAAAGACTTCTGTAATAGTGGATTACAGCATGGATGAATTAATATTGTGTGAGAATGGTGTACACACTGATAAGGGTGAGGATGAGGATGATGCCTCTGTAGAGCTGTTAGCTTAGCTGTCTTAAACCTATTGGTAGCTTGTTTTGTAGGGACTCAAACAAACCAAGCACTTCAGCCACAAAAGTGGCAATCCCTGTAGCTGAAGTACTTGGTTTGTTAAAGTGTAATCTAAATTGCAGTGTAGAAATGAATATGCAAACAAAAATACAAACACAATGCGCTACCAACGGTGTAAATGCAGCCTGCCACTAACACAGAAACCTTCACCTAGATTCCAAAAAATACATATACAAAAGAAAAATGGAAAGCGGTGGGCGCAACACCATATAATCCTTACATGAAAGATCTGTAAACCAAAGGATTTATCCTTAGTCCTATAACAAAGGCTTAGTAGGTCTGAAGCAGTTTTCTCTGTGTTTCCTTTCAAGGTGTAATTTCTTATCTTGAAAAAAGGAGACAGATCATCGAACAGACCAGTAGGACAAACAGACCACAGGTTTATTACACTAGCTTAAGCTAGTGGCCTTTGTTTGCAAAGGGTGGCCGTTTATCTGGACAATCATTCTCTTCTGGTGTACTGTGGAATCCGGAGCTTCCAGTGCCTCCTGGGAGGGTAACTTGTGACCAGATGTCAGCCACCCCCATATCCACTTTCATGTGGTTATATGCTTGTTTTATTTGTACCATTGTGAGTGCTTAGTGTAATAAACCTGTGGTCTGTTTGTCCTACTGGTCTGTTCGATGATCTGTCTCCTTTTTTCAAGATAAGAAATTACACCTTGAAAGAAAACACAAAGAAAACTGCTTCAGACCTACTAAGCTTTTGTTATAGGACTAAGGATAAATCCTTTGGTTTACATATCTTTCATGTAAGGATTATATGGTGTTGGCCCACCGCTTTCCATTTTTCTTTTGTAAGTGTAGAAATTAAGTAGCCAGTATTTACCATGCACAGAAACAATATAACCCACCCAAATCGAAATCTCTCATGTTTCATCTGCTCCCCCTGCAGTGCAACATGGGTTTGCCCAATTGCTCACTTTTTTGGTTTGCTAACAAACCTGAATAAGGCCACAGGCCCTTAACCCTGGATTTCTGTTTTGCAACTATAAAAGAACACATTGGGCAGGAGTAAAATGATAGACAATCAACAAAAGGAAATAAATATATCTACAAGATTGCATGTAATAACCAATGAAAGCTTTCACAAACACATACAAAGGTAATGTATTATTAAACCTCACACGTCAGATGCATCCACGCGCCACTCAAGCACACTTATCTTATAAAATAAAGACACAACAACTGTAATTGGCATGAAAGGGGTCAGCTTTTATTTCTGACTGAGAGGAAGGCCTATTAAATACTAAAATTAAAATGCAGACTTCCCTCTCTAACTAAGGTGGCGGAGAGAAGAACGTTTAAGCATGATAAACGTAACATGGGTGATCAATGTTATAATACAGAAAAAACAAGCAATAAAAAACATATGTGTGAGGGAGCCTTCTGCCCCAGATGTTCCGGGATCGGCCTCCTGCCTCCATCCCAGACATCGAAAATCAAAAATCCAAGGACAGGGGTCGACCTTCTGCCACTACCCCTGCCCCACCAACAGTTGCAGGGACGGAGGTACGCTCCGCCCCTACATGGTAAACATTGGGCCACCGGCCCCACCATCCACATATGTTTATACCAGTTATAGGACCCACTTGGTAAAGCGATGCCCGTCAACTAATTATAAAACTATAAAATTTACCTAAAAGTACACCCAAACTTACTAAACTTGAACTCATAATTAAAATTAAGTAACCGTTCAGAAACCGGCCACCAAAAGCCGACACAATGAACCCGACTGTAGAACAAAAATAAAATAAAAACAAAACCATGTCCCCAGGGCGGGAGGGCGGGTAACGAGAAGAGCTGAAAAGAGGGAGGAAGTACCATGTCAGCCGCCTATATGCATGACAGGCCAGCCCCTATACATGATCCAGCCAATCAGCCCCTCGGACCCTCTCTCTACGTTCCTCCCACCACAAAACATTAACCCCTTCCAAGCCAAGGTGATGCATTGAGCGGCGCTGCGGAAGCCCAGATGGTGCGTTTATGCTGCTATGGTCACATTATGTTCCCTACGCAGTCTTAAACCTCACACGTCAGATGCATCCACGCGCCACTCAAGCACACTTATCTTATAAAATAAAGACACAACAACTGTAATTGGCGTGAAAGGGGTCAGCTTTTATTTTCTGACTGAGAGGAAGGCCTGTTAAATACTAAAACTAAAATGCAGACTTCCCTCTCTAACTAAGGTGGCGGAGAGAAGAATGGTTAAGCATGATAAACGTAACATGGGTGATCAATGTTATAATACAGAAAAAACAAGCAATAAAAAACATATGTGTGAGGGAGCCTTCTGCCCCAGATTTTCCGGGATAGGCCTCCTGCCTCCATCCCAGACATCGAAAATCAAAAATCCAAGGACAGGGGTCGACCTTCTGCCACTACCCCTGCCCCACCAACAGTTGCAGGGACGGAGGTACGCTCCGCCCCTACATGGTAAAAATTGGGCCACCGGCCCCGCCATCCACATATGTTTATACCAGTTATAGGACCCACTTGGTAAAGCGATGCCCGTCAACTAATTATAAAACTATAAAATTTACCTAAAAGTACACCCAAACTTACTAAACTTGAACTCATAATTAAAATTAAGTAACCGTTCAGAAACCGGCCAACTGCCAGGTTACCAACCTGCCACCGCCACCTAACTCCGAAAAGACTAACTTGAGGGACCTAAAAAGCAGAACAAAACTAACTAAAGAGACCTAAAAGTAGAACACGGACTAACGCAACGGAACCCAAGCAAAAACTACCTAAAGGGGCCTAAGAACGTGAATAATGTCCTCCAAAAAGATCAGCATGCCAGCCGGCGACAAATGCTCCCCGTCAGACCAGTACTGTGTCGGATCACGGAAGGAGATACCACCGTGCAGCACGACCAGCCCGCCATTCTGGAGGACAGCACGACCGACTACCGAATTGAACCTCCTCCGAACTAGGTCAATCGCCCCGGGGTTAAAGGCTCCACGCCAAGACCGCCGAGGGACGATGTCTGACCAGAGGATCAGGCAAAACGGCCAGCCAGCCATAAGTTCCAACAGCTGACGTCTGATCTCGAGGCGAATGTCGAGCCCAGTGCGGCGCACCAGATCATTGCCACCCAGATGCAAGACCAGAAACCGCGGGTACCCAAATCGGCCAACTGCCACCAGAAGCCAGTCCTGCAGGTCGTCCCAGCGGAGGCCTCTACGCCCCAACCAGCGCACAGCCTGCAGCTCCGGCCGGGTTGTGTCGCAGGCCAGTGCAGACACGGTCAGCCAGTAGATGTATGAATGGCCGACAAAGAATATAAAGTGCGGATCTAACCGCCGTCCTGCAAAAGAAGGGTGTGACGCAGGTTAATAAACAAAATAAAGATAGTATGAGTAGTAGATGGGCAACCTAACTGCGTCCCTAACGGGGAGGGGGTTTTTGGGGGGGAAGGGTCGCCCAATTTGACTTGAGGCAAAAACACAAAACTTTGTTAGCCGGCAAAAGCCGTAATTAAAACCAACGATAAAACAAAAATTCCTCAAGGCCCCCGCAATCGCAAAGTGCAACTGCGACGAGCGGCTAGTCCTCAAAGGGGCGCACTGGGAGGAAAAAGCCTGATATAGCGTCTGACTGCATCAGACCTCGACCTACCCAGTACCCGGACTTCGACTTCGGACCAACCCGCCGTAGCGGCTGCTGACGCAGCGCCGATACAGAAAGAGTGAGTCCCAGTGTCGGCCGGAAATAGGCCCAGGTACAAAAGACAACGTTCCAAAACCGACCGGGAGTGATATCTGGACAACAGGGAACCGTCACGATGGACGAGCCACCCGGTGGGCGTTGGAGGCCGAAGGGACGAATAAGCCTGGGCCGCGGGCACTGGACAAATGCCCCACGCACGAGCCTGACCCATTCGCACCCACTGCCCCCTGCCGACTACGTCCGTCTTGGAGCGTTGAATCTGACACCACAAACCGTCGGGGCATATGACGACGCGGGCCGCCAGCATGGGTGAGACAGAAGTCAGAGAGACGGACCCCAGCTCACACACCCTGAGCACACCGTGGAAGGCCATCGTAAAGGCCGCCATGAAGAGGCGAACCTCGTATCCCCCATATCGTATCCCCGTATCGTATCCTTGTATCGTGAGCGCTGAATCCTACACCCCAAACCTTCAGGGCGTACGTCGACGGCCTGTATTGACTGAAAGGAAGGCCTATTAAATCTAAACTTGGATGAAAAAAAATACTCCCTGTCTAACTAAGGGACGGTTGAAAATATGTATCACACATAGCAGAAAGCAGAGAGCTCATGAAAATAAAATATCTCAAAATTATAATTGAAATAATAACCTAAATGTTGGAGGGCCTTCTGCCCCGATGTTCTGGGATCGGCCTTCTGCCACCATCCCTGAGGGCCTGCTACCAAGATGTTAAGGGATCGGCCTTCTGCCACTATCCCTGAAGGCCTGCTACCCAGATGTTATGGGATCGGCCTTCTGCCACTATCCCTGAGGGCCTGCTACCCAGATGTTATGGGATCGGCCTTCAGCCACCATCCCTGAGGGCCTGCTACCCAGATGTTATGGGATCGGCCTTCTGCCACTATCCTTGAGGGTCTGCTACCCAGATGTTATGGGATCGGCCTTCTGCCACTATTCCTGAGGGCCTGCTACCCAGATGTTATGGGATCGGCCTTCTGCCACCATCCCAGACATCCCGAATCCAATGCAACTATGGGCCATCTGCCTTGTGAGGGGTCGTACCCACTATGGCCCCTCTCCAGAAGGTAGCGATTCCACCGCTCCCAAGCGGTCAGATAAGCCGTAAAAGTTGCAGGAGCCAAAGACCTGTGGGCTAAATCCTCCAATCCGCACACAGAAGCGGGACAGAAGTCCCCTTGGATTAGAGCTGCAGGAGCTAACTGCCGAAACCACTGCCAGTCGCCGCGAGAAAGGGTATCATCAATTTCGTTGCGCTCGGCCGGGACATGCTTGTCTCGCAACGTAATGTCGGTCACCCAGCATAGCAAGACTATCTGCGCGAAGACCCGCAGTCCAGCAAGGATGTGGACTCCTGCCTAATGATGACAAGAAACCACGCCCAAATTGTCGCACCAGAAGACCACCTGCTTGTTACGCAGGGCATAGCGCCAGAGCGCCACTGCGCCCAGTATTTGAAAAATATCCCGCAACAGCAAGAATCGCAAGCACCAGAGGCATCCGTGAAAAGCTCCAGAGAGGAGGTGAAATGAACTAGAAATCCGTCCCAAATACGTAAATCCCTCGAGTGCTACACGAGAAACTGATGATGGCGTCTAATCCCAACTGTCGCCCGTTCCAATTTCCCACAGAAAAACTGTACCCATTGGGATAACCTTCCAAGCAAAAATAAACAGGCCCAAGAAGGATTGAGCCTGTTGTAGAGGATACCATCGGGAAGACGCAACACCTTGTCCCCAAGGAGCCTTCAGAGACCACCGACCGTATCTATCTGAATCCCGAGGTAAACAAGGAGGCGGAGGGACCCTGCCAATGGCCACCGCAGCAAGACGACGCAGCGAACAGAGCCAGGTGGGCCGAGCAAAAGAAAATCATCCAGGTAGTGCGACATACCCCGCTCGGCCGTCGCCTGCTGCAGACCCCACCGGAGGAAAGAACTGCACCTTGCAAAGTCAGCGCACGAGAGAGAAAAAACCCACAGGGAGGCAGCGATCGATGTAGTAGCCATCATCCAGTTGAAAACCCATAAATCGAAAGGCGAAAGGGTGCAGCGGGAGAAGCGAAATGCTGACGTGATGTCCAATTCACACATCACCGCCCCCGGACCAAACGACCGAATGGCATCTATGGCCGAATCAAACTTACAGATATGTAAACTACCCTACCTGATAATAGGGATAGCCTCATGAACCGATGACCCGAGAGGACAGGAAAGATGGATGAGAAAGCCTATCATCACGCCAAACGACAATGCAGCCGCAACCTTCTGCCGGAGCACACCCGGAAACTCCCGATCCGAATGCAAGTTCGTACTAGCCCCGGGACCCGCCAGTCCATGTATCGGCAAGAGGAAGCCAGGTGCGAAAAACCCGAGTGTAAGAATAGGGCGTCCACCGGCCGCGGGAACCGTCGCAGCCAGGGTATGAGCGCCCGAAGTCTAATTGGGGTGGGGGCTGTGGCCAGCGCTTGGGGCCACAGGAGCGCGGCTCGGCGGGCCGGAATTTCCCCCGTGCCGTGTACTGGGGCAGTCCTTGATGCAGGAGTGACGAATACGACACCGCCGCCCCAAACCGCATTGGGCAGGATTGAAAGCGAAGCATTAACCATGCCCCGCGCGCAATAAACCCACTCAAAAGCCGGCAGAATAAGAGGCAGGTCGTGGAACCCGTCGTTCCTGCTGTACCGACTGAACCCTGCGGCAGCTCCGAGCACAATACCACATCCTTTTAACCGAAGGTATAGATCTGCCGCCCATGCTGTTCGCGCCGGAAGTCCTCGTAGTAACGCCGCCAAGTATGGTACAGCACATGTATAAGGAATTGATGGCGCATGATGTTCATGTGTTCGTCCGGGCGCGTCTCTGAGTAACACGCCGCAAAGATCGACATGATCTAACTCAAGTCGGGTAGGAGCGCAAAGCGTCCTCGCTGCCCCGGCCCTTTTGCTTAGCTGAAAGCAAGGCTATACGAGCATCGCTAGAAAGGGCAAAATATACAGATAGGCCGTTACGGATCCAGTCTCGTACCCGGGGCCGGAGACCACAGTGCACTTCCGTGTTAGCGCAGTAAACGGAGTCCGACTCCGCCGACACGTGCGAGGCAGAAGAGGTTGAATGCCGTTGCTGCTGCCGTTTTTGACGCTTGACCCTGTCCCAACCGTCGTCTTAGGAGGACACCCTCTGAGGACGTGGAGGCAAGGGAAGAGTCAGTGCCCCGACGCCTGCGCCTATCGCGCTTGCCGTTAACCTTACGCGCTGCTAGAGGAGCGGGACTGAGTACTAGCTCCCCCCCCCCCCACTATGGGGGGAAAGTGTGCTCCCCTTGGACCAATCAGGGTCCGATGAAGACTCACCAGTATGAGGGGTAACTCCATCCGTCCCAGCAGCCACCGTACGACTTGTGGATCCGCCGACTGACTACATTCCTGGCCCAACGTCCGCGGCTGGGGAAACAAAAGAGAGACAATGTTCCCCTGTTCCCCTATCGAACCAGCAGCCGCCGGGAGTGGGGCAGGCAGGGCGATCGTCGAGCCAGAGGACAGGAGCGGGATAAGAGATTGCGCAATGCTATCCTCCAAAGAAGTGGTGGCCAGACACGGTCCCCCGGGTACGGAGGATAACAAGGGAGCCACCGCCGACACGACAGAGGCACAAATGGCTCTAAGATCAGACCCTGAACGCGAGTCGCGCGCCCCACGGGAGGTTCGCAAACCTCCCGTTGGGAGCAAGGACTCCGATGATACCTCACTGTCAGGTACAATGGCACGTCCGCTCCGCTGCGATACCCCCCGACCGAAAAACGCCCGCGCCGCGACCTCCTCCCATCCCGAGCAGTAGCCCCAGGAGGAGAAACCGGAGAATCGCCAGAACTAGAAAGAGGCAGCTTCACGTCGGACTGAGGGCCATCCGTTGCAGCGACGGAAGCCGACAACCGGACGTGGGGCGGGACAGAACGCACACCTCCCGCCGTTGCACGCCGGCCCCGTATGAGACCGGTAGGGGCCACACGGTCATGGCTGGCGGCAGTACGAAGCGGCCTGCAAGCAGACCGGGAAGGGGCTGGCACCACGGGTCCAGCCATGGCAGGAGAGGCCAGGTGGCCAGTCCCACCGCGGGCGGACGCGGCACGCCCCAGGCCGACAGTTGTTACAATGGCCATCGCCGGCAGCAGCCCATCCGCAGCCGCAGAGCGTGTGTTGCCCCGCCCTGCCACAGGAGGGAGCCTGCCGGCGAGCGTGTCCCCGGGCGCAGTAACAGGCCTCATATGGGCCCATGTAGTCCCTGTGGCGGTAGTGGCAAGCGCGCGCTGGCCAGACCCCTGGCGTCTGGCAGCCGCGCGGTCCCCCCTCCCTCCTGCTGAAACAACATATATATAATATGGGCTATATCCCCCCCCCCCCCGGGCGGCCGATGCGCAGGGCGGGAGACTGTTCCCGGCCCCACGCGGCCAGCCCGTCCAGCAGCAGCCTCGAGCGGATCCAGGGACGGCAGGACACCGTCCCTGGCATGCCGCATCAGACAGCCGCGGACCCCCCGTCGCTCCGTCTAGCGCCGCAGCCAGCGGCGGTGACGGAGACAGGAGTGAAGCCGCAGGGGAGCGCGGCCGGGCGCCCGTGCACGGCCGCGCGCGGCCGGAGCTCCAGTACAGCGGGCGCACAGGTCTACCCCATGACGGCCGGACACCATCAGAGTCCATAAGCCGTGCGGGGAGCCCTGCGCTGCGCCTTGGTCTTTTAGGAAGCTGTATGAATTGCATGAGGAGAAAAGCAGGGGGGGAGGGGAGGCTGCAAAATGCAAGGACAGGAATAGAGGTAGGAGAAGGTGAGATAAAGGGAAAGCAGAGAGAGGATAGAAGGAATAATATAGGGAGAAAAAGGAATAAAGTGACTGGAAAAAGGAAAGACTGTTAGTAATTTAAGTGATAACAAAAGGGGTTACTTAGCAGTTCCACGAGAAGAGCTGAAAAGAGGGAGGAAGTACCATGTCAGCCGCCTATATGCATGACAGGCCAGCCCCTATACATGATCCAGCCAATCAGCCCCTCGGACCCTCTCTCTACGTTCCTCCCACCACAAAACATTAACCCCTTCCAAGCCAAGGTGATGCATTGAGCGGCGCTGCGGAAGCCCAGACGGTGCGTTTATGCTGCTATGGTCACAGTATGTTCCCTACGCAGTCTTTCTGGGGGGCTGTCGTTTAACTGTAGTATATTTCTGCTGATCCCATTTAGCAATACACATTCCTAAATAATCCAATCATTTGTTTAATTCCTTCTCAAATCTTACTTCCTTTGTCATGCAGACCACGTCTGACTACCAACTTTGCTTCACATTCGAATTGCATTTTTTTTACTGATTAAAAAGAAATATTTTCTGTTTTACATTACACTAGAAAAAAAAATAACACTGACTAATTCCATCATGCAAACTTCATTTCAGTTAATTAATCTCAGAATAAAAAGCCAGAGCGAATGGAAGTTCATTAAATAGGTACAGAGTGACAGAGAACGTGAATGCTAATTGGTCTTTTATGTTCTGTAAAACTGATACAAATGGTAAAGCGGTGTTATTCTTCTGATCACCTCATATAAAGAGCCCCACTGGAGTAGAGAACGCGTGGAGAAAATTGGATTGTAAAAAATCTCTGATAATAGTCATTCCCATGTAACATGACGCCCTGCGCCTCGTCTATCTGCAGATAAAGATATTTGTTGTCTATGGTGCCACTAAATGATGTTGGAAATCCCTATGGACTAAGTGAGGTTTCTTAGCCTTGTTCCTGGAAGCAGATAAAAAAGATGCGGATCTAATAGGATAAACAGCTGCAATAAGACAAAGGAATTTACTATTTCTCTGCTACCTTAATTAAAGCAAATCTATATTACTACGAGTCACTGCTCTGACAACATACAGTACAGGAAAAGATGTGCTAACAGAATTCACTGAGCTGTAAGAGAGGAGATGAAACTTTATCCACAATGTTTTCTTTAAATACCTCATCCACTGGCAAAATGACTAATAGCACTGATTTTATTATTAGCTCCTTTCACATTTTACTAGTTTGGGACATGGCAGAAGCTGTAGTTATGATTGGTTGTCAACTTAAAGAACCTCCCCCCCCCCCCCTCCTTATTCCAATCCCCATTACAACCTGTGCTTCAAATATCAGTATCTAGCATTCATTTTTACATTTTGTTTCCTTTTTTGATGCCCAGAAAATCTCAGGTTAAGTAACTGACATATGTTACATCACACAGGTTTTGTAGATTCAGATCGGGATCCTTGAGATTAGCGTTATTAGCAGGAGAGTAGACAAAACTGGTGGCTTTGATTAAGCTCCTTCTCATATGGACTAATGCTGTTAGTAGGTGTATGGACTGACAATGAACAGATATGGATATATGCACTGACGGTTCCTACATTCTTTATATGGGGAGGCTGCCCTTGCTGCAGTTGGCGCTCTGTTCTGCTTGTCTCCCAATTCATTGCATATACGCTGTCAAATCAAAACTCACATATCCACTCTAAAACAACTTCTAGGAATTCCATAGTCTGCATCCCCCAGAAAGCAATGTAAACTTGGCAAATTAGCATTGTAGGCTTCCTACTGGCAGCTCTTTCTACTACCAGCACGCCAGACTGGCAGTCCCAGGAAGTGGAGTTTCCTACTGCCTGTCCAACATTTGAGTAGCACTAATAGCTTCCAATGGGAAGCACTACTAGTCCACGCCATCATATTTAGGGCCTGTCTATGTGTCAGTTAGATCTCAAGCAGTAATACTAATTAGCAATTTTCATTGTACTCACTGTGAGCAAGAGGGGGAGTGAGGCTGAGGGTAGTGGGCAGTTGCAGATTTTACTGGGTTATGGATATCCAGAGTAGAGACTGAGCATGGGTATAGACTACAGTTATACTGAATTGAATGCCGGAAGCATGATGGATACAGTGTATAGGTAATGCTGCTTTCAGGACTGTAGTACAGCAGAGGCAGGTTACAGATAAAATAAAAATGGAGTACTTTTAGTACGTTAGACAGTGTGCAGAAGATGTAGGCACAGGAGTGTTATGCACAAATGGAAGTAGGTTATATATGACACCTACTGACTTAGGTGTGAAGTGCAGGACAACCCAGATGGTAGAATACAGGAAGTAGGCTGACTGGTATATGGGAGACTGAGGGGTCTATTTACTAATCTTTGGACAGAGATAAAGTAGCTGGAGATAAAGTACCAGCCAACCAGCTCCTAGCTGTCATTTTTCAAACACAGCCTGTGACATGGCTGTTATGAGCTGATTGGCTAGGACTTAATCTCCATACACTTTATTGCCGTCCAAAGCATAGTAAATAGACCCCTAAATCTGATACTAAATGCACTTGGTAATGCAGGTAACTGAAGACCAAGAGTCGGATGTACTAAAAGGAAAATGTGGCCTAAAATCTGACACGCCGACGTTTTCGACATATTACCAAGCTCTGTAATGAGATACATTCCGGAGCTTGGACCCAGTAGCGGTACCCAATAGAAGCCTATGGGCTTCTCTTCTCATTTTCCCATGTGAGGGATCCAACTGAATCCCTTCCAGCACCCCGGTGGACAGTGTGTAACACTGAGAATATGTAGAAGGACTCACGGGTCCTACTCAGAAGTCCTTCTATCACAAAAGACAGCTCTGATCAGTAGAGCTGTCCTTGTGCATTCCTAGGTACATACTGGCGTTATTAATGCTTGTATTTACTCTCTAAGATTTGGGGGGGAATCTCATCATGGATGCGATGCATAGTACATCCCGCCCCCCCAGTCAGATGCAGAATGCACTTGTTAATGGTACCTGCAGTGGCGGATCCAGGGGGGGGGCACTCGGGCCCGTGCCCCCCCTGTCATTTGTGGCCTCCGTCCCCCGTTCTCCCCCGGCGCCAGCGCCGCACAGGGAGATGACGGGCGCCCGCTGAGATTGTGTTACCAGCGGGCGCCCGTCTCCCTGCACAGCGGCAGCCGGAGGCAGGAGCTCAGTACTGAGCTTCGGCTTCCGGCGCTGTCACTGTGCAGCGTGCGCTATGGGAGAGACGTCAGTCATGACGTCTCTCTCATAGTGCTGAGGAGAGGACGCCAGGAGGAAGTCTGGAAGCGGGAACGGGGTTCGGTAAGTATGAAGTTTTTTATCTTCCTTAATGCAGCGGGGGCATCTACTGGGGGCAAACTACGGGGGACATTACTACTGGGGGGGCATCAACAAGGGGCATTACTACTGGGGGGGCATTACTACTTGGGGGCATTATTACTGGGGGGCATCTACAGGGGGCATTACTACTGGGGGGTCATCTATTGGGGGCATTACTACTGGGGGCAGCTACTGGGGGACATTTTTACTGGGGGCCATCTACTGGGGGAATTATTACTGGGGGGCATCTACTGGGGGCATTACTACTGGGGGGTCATCTATTGGGGGCAAACTCCTAGGGGGCATTACTACTGGGGGCAAACTACAGGGAGGACATTATTACTGGGGGACATTATTACTGGGGGGCATCTACTGGGAGCAAACTACTGGGGGACATTATTACTGGGGGTCAACTACAAAGGGGCTAACTACTGGGGGCATACTACAGGAGGGCATTACTACTGGCAGCGTAACTACAGGGGCATTACTACTTGGGGGCTAAACTACAGGGGGGGGCAAACTACCGGGGGCATAACTACAGGGGCCAAACTACTGGGGGATAACTACAGGGGCCAAACTACTGGGGGCATTACTACTGGGGGCTAAACTACAAGGGGGGCATAACTACATGGGCTAAACTACAATGGGGCAAACTACAGGGGGCATTACCACTGGGAGGCTAAATTAAAGGGGTGGGTGTAAACTACTGGGGTCATAACTGCAGGGGCATTACCACTGGGGGCATAACTACTAGGGCGCTAAATGACTGGGGGCATTACTACAGGCAACATTACTACTGGGGGCAATACGGGCATTGCATAAGGGGCACCACTACTATGGGGTCTATATAACGGGCACTACCAGTACAGTGGACATTGCATAATGAGCGCTACAACTGTGGGCATTGTATAAGAAGCGCCACCTCACATGCACCAAAACCACACGCAAATGTACTTGCCCCTTCTATGGTGCCCCCCCTATCATTTTCTTCTGGATCCGCCCCTGGCTACCTGGAGACTGAACCAGAGGTGGACGTTAAGCAGAAATGACTGTGACTTTCATCATAGCCACTACTACAAAATTATACTAATGCTGTAGCCACTGGGCTATCTACTAAGACACCCACAGACTGCTCCTCCAATCCACCATAGCATGCACAAGGTGCACCATTGAGTGGACATAGGCCACACCACTGAACTTCTGAACAACCCTATTGATGCTCAGATTGTCCAACAGTATTTACAGTAGCTGCCGGTTCGGGTGACAATATGTCTTCTGGTCCAGTCCCTGACACTGGCATGCCCGCAAGAGGCCCGCTGACATGAGATACTCCCCCCGTCACCACCCAGGAACACCTATCGAAACTACATGGCTCTCCATGCAGTTCTGATCTGCATCCACTGTTAAACATCAGGACTCACACACAGTGCTTTTTGCTTGCACCAAATGTTTTACTTGCGTCCACCTCTGAATCAGATGCAGAATGCACTTGGCAATGCAGATAACAGGAGACTGAGTCAGATGCAGAATGCACTTGGCAACGTAGGTAACAGGAGACAGTCATATGCAGAATGTGCTTGGCAACGTGGATAACAGGAGACTGAGTCAGATGTAGATTGCACTTGGCAATGCAGGTAACAGGAGACTGAGTCAGATGCAGAATGCACTTGGTAATGCAGGTAACAGAACACTGAGTCAGATTCAGAATGCACTTGCCAATGCAGGTAACAGGAGACAGAGTCAAATCCAGAATGCACTTGGTAATGCAGTTAATTGTAACAGACGCTGCCAGCCACCAGAACCAGGATCCAGGATACTAATCTCAAGAAGAAGAATGTTCTTCTGGCCATGAGCATAGTGTCAGATAGGGTTTAAATATGGAGCTCCTTTCATCAACTGGCTGAGTGGAATATTTGATTGTGATTGCAGAAAACCAGTTGGATGATTCCAAGATGGCAGTGTCCATGCTCCATAATTGCAGGAACTTGTAGGAAAAAAATGCCATTCCCATATCCAGAAGTGCCAGCACCGCTCTAAGGAATTCCAGACACAACCAGGAGGGGCAGGGGACGCCATGGCGTGACATCGCCAGATTAGGTAGTCAGGGAAATGCTTGGTGAAGTGCGGACCAAATGTTCCAGAGGCCTCAATTTTTTAGAGAATATCTGATGCGCAGTTTGAACATTCCATTCCATCAAGGTCCTAAGGAATCTCCACTGTGCATGGGTTTGCTCAGAAGAGTTTTAAACTGCTTGTCTTCATCTACTTAAAGATACAGACATTTGCCCCATCATTACAATGCTAGCTTGAAATGCAAACTTGAGCAAAAACATATAATGTCAGTAGTTTGAATCATTACGGTAAACTGGATAAGCTAATAGCACTCTTGAATCAGATGCAGAATGCACTCTGCAATGCAAATAACAGGAGACTGAGAGCCTAATTCAGACCTGATCACTGGGCAGCAATTTTTGCAGCCCTGTGATCAGATAGTCACCGCTTACGGGGGGAGTGTATTTTAGCTGTGCAAGTTTGGGAAAGCATGTGTAGCAGAGCTGCACAAACTGATTTTCTGCAGTCTCTGCGCAGCCCAGTACTTACTTAGCCGCTGCGATCACAATAGCCTGTCTGGCACCGGAATTGACGTCAGACACCCTCCCTTCCAACGCTTGGATACGCCTGCGTTTTTCCAGACACTCCTTGAAAATGGTCAGTTGCCACCCACAAATGCCCTCTTCCTGTCAGTCTCCTTGTGATCGCCTGTGCGATCGCTTTGGTTGCACCATCCCGTTGCTATGTACTGATCCCCGTTGCTGCGGTCTGTCACGCCTGCGGATTGTGGTACATACGCATGCACAGTTCAGACCTGATCACAGGCTGTGAGAAAATGCAGCCTAGCAATCAGGTCTGAATTACCCCCTGAGTCAGATGCAGAATGCACTTGGCAATACAGATAAGAGGAGACTGAGTCAGATGCAAAATACACTTGCCAATACAGATAACAGGAGACTGAGTCAGATGTAGAATGCACTTGCAAATGCAGGTAACAGGAGACAGAGTCAAATCCAGAATGCACTTGGTAATGCAGTTAATTGTAACAGACGCTGCCAGCCACCAGAGCTAGGATCCAGGATACTAATCTCATGAAGAAGTTTGTTGTTCTGGACATGAGCATAGTGTCAGACAGGGTTTACATATGGAGCTCCTTTCATCAACTGGCTGAGTGGAATATTTGATTGTGATTGCAGAAAACCAGTTGGATGATTCCAAGATGGCAGCGTCCATGCTCCATAATTGCAGGAACTTGTAGGAAAAAAATGCCATTCCCATATCCAGAAGTGCCAGCACCGCTTTAAGGAATTCCAGACACAACCAGGAGGGGCAGGGGAGGCCATGGCGTGACATCGCCAGATTAGGTAGTCAGGGAAATGCTTGGTGTAGTGCGGACCAAATGTTCCAGAGGCCTCAATTTTTTAGAGAATGTCTGATGCGCAGTTTGAACATTCCATTCCATCATGGTCCTAAGGAGTCTCTACTGTGCATGGGTATGCTCAGAAGAGTTTTAAACTGCTTGTCTTCATCTACTTAAAGATACAGACATTTGCCCCATCATTACATTGCTAGCTTGAAATGCAAACTTGAGCAAAAACATATAATGTCAGTAGTTTGTTTCATTACGGTAAACTGGATAAGCTAATAGCTAGAGATGAGAGGGTTCGGTTCCTCGGAATCCGAACCCCCCCGAACTTCAGCCTTTTTACACGGGTCCGAGGCAGACTCGGATCTTCCCGCCTTGCTCGGCTAACCCGAGCGCGCCCGAACGTCATCATCCCGCTGTCGGATTCTCGCGAGGCTCGGATTCTATCGCGAGACTCGGATTCTATATAAGGAGCCGCGCGTCGCCGCCATTTTCACACGTGCATTGAGATTGATAGGGAGAGGACGTGGCTGGCGTCCTCTCCGTTAATAGTTACTGTTAGTAGTTAGTTGATGTGATTGCTGCTTAGCTTATTGTGGGGAGGATTGGGGAGAGCTGTTAGGAGGAGTACAGTCAGTGCAGAGTTTTGCTAGTTTTTTTTAATCCGTTCTCTGCCTGAAAAAAACGCTCCATACCATATCTGTGCTCAGCCTCAGTGTGCTGCATGATATATCTATGTATATCTGACTGTGCTGAGTGCTCACTGCTCACACAGCTGAATTGTGGGGGAGACTGAGGTGCAGTTATAGCAGGAGTACAGTGCACACTTTTGCTGCCAGTGTGACTGACCAGTGACCACCAGTATATTGTCTGCCTGAAAAAGTTAAACACTCCTGTGGTGTTTTTTTTTTTATTCTATAAACGCATTCTGCTGACAGTGTCCAGCAGGTCCGTCATTCATTATATTATATAAATATTTACCTGCAGTAGTGTTATATTTTTTTTGTTCATCTCTATCATCTTTATCATCTCTATATTAGAAGACGCAGTACGGTAGTCCACGGCTGTGGCTACCTCTGTGTCGTCAGTGCTCGTCCATAATTGTATACCCACCTGTGGTGGGGGTTTTTTTTCTATCTTCTTCATACTAGTAGTTTAGGAGTCTGCTGACAGTGTCCAGCAGGTCCGTCATTATATAATATATATACCTGCAGTAGTGATATATATATATTTTTTATATCATTATCATCTCTATACTAGCAGACGCAGTACGGTAGTCCACGGCTGTAGCTACCTCTGTGTCGTCAGTGCTCGTCCATAATTGTATACCTACCTGTGGTGGTTTTTTTTTTTCTATCTTCTTCATACTAGTAGTTTAGGAGTCTGCTGACAGTGTCCAGCAGGTCCGTCATTATATTATATATATACCTGCAGTAGTGATATATATATTTTTTATATCATTATCATCTCTATACTAGCAGACGCAGTACGGTAGTCCACGGCTGTAGCTACCTCTGTGTCGTCAGTGCTCGTCCATAATTGTATACCTACCTGTGGTGGGTTTTTTTTTTCTATCTTCTTCATACTAGTAGTTTAGGAGTCTGCTGACAGTGTCCAGCAGGTCCGTCATTATATTATATATACCTGCAGTAGTGATATATATATATTTTTTATATCATTATCATCTCTATACTAGCAGACGCAGTACGGTAGTCCACGGCTGTAGCTACCTCTGTGTCGTCAGTGCTCGTCCATAATTGTATACCTACCTGTGGTGGTTTTTTTTTTTCTATCTTCTTCATACTAGTAGTTTAGGAGTCTGCTGACAGTGTCCAGCAGGTCCGTCATTATATTATATATACCTGCAGTAGTGATATATATATATATTTTATATCATTATCATCTCTATACTAGCAGACCCAGTACGGTAGTCCACGGCTGTAGCTACCTCTGTGTCGTCAGTGCTCGTCCATAATTGTATACCTACCTGTGGTGGTTTTTTTTTTTCTATCTTCTTCATACTAGTAGTTTAGGAGTCTGCTGACAGTGTCCAGCAGGTCCGTCATTATATTATATATATACCTGCAGTAGTGATATATATATTTTTTTATATCATTATCATCTCTATACTAGCAGATGCAGTATGGTAGTCCACGGCTGTAGCTACCTCTGTGTCGTCAGTGCTCGTCCATAATTGTATACCTACCTGTGGTGGGGTTTTTTTTTCTATCTTCTTCATACTAGTAGTTTAGGAGTCTGCTGACAGTGTCCAGCAGGTCCGTCATTATATTATATATACCTGCAGTAGTGATATATATATATTTTTTATATCATTATCATCTCTATACTAGCAGACGCAGTACGGTAGTCCACGGCTGTAGCTACCTCTGTGTCGTCAGTGCTCGTCCATAATTGTATACCTACCTGTGGTGGGGGTTTTTTTTCTATCTTCTTCATACTAGTAGTTTAGGAGTCTGCTGACAGTGTCCAGCAGGTCCGTCATTATATTATATATATACCTGCAGTAGTGATATATATATATTTTTTATATCATTATCATCTCTATACTAGCAGACGCAGTACGGTAGTCCACGGCTGTAGCTACCTCTGTGTCGTCAGTGCTCGTCCATAATTGTATACCTACCTGTGGTGGGGTTTTTTTTTCTATCTTCTTCATACTAGTAGTTTAGGAGTCTGCTGACAGTGTCCAGCAGGTCCGTCATTATATTATATATACCTGCAGTAGTGATATATATATATTTTTTATATCATTATCATCTCTATACTAGCAGACGCAGTACGGTAGTCCACGGCTGTAGCTACCTCTGTGTCGTCAGTGCTCGTCCATAATTGTATACCTACCTGTGGTGGGGTTTTTTTTTCTATCTTCTTCATACTAGTAGTTTAGAAGTCTGCTGACAGTGTCCAGCAGGTCCGTCATTATATTATATATATACCTGCAGTAGTGATATATATATATTTTTTATATCATTATCATCTCTATACTAGCAGACGCAGTACGGTAGTCCACGGCTGTAGCTACCTCTGTGTCGTCAGTCACTCATCATCCATAAGTATACTAGTATCCATCCATCTCCATTGTTTATCTGAGGTGCCTTTTAGTTGTGCCTATTAAAATATGGAGAACAAAAATGTTGAGGTTCCAAAAATAGGGAAAGATCAAGATCCACTTCCACCTCGTGCTGAAGCTGCTGCCACTAGTCATGGCCGAGACGATGAAATTCCATCAACGTCGTCTGCCAAGGCCGATGCCCAATGTCATAGTACAGAGCATGTAAAATCCAAAACACAAAATATCAGTAAAAAAAGGACTCAAAAATCTAAAATAAAATCGTCGGAGGAGAAGCGTAAACTTGCCAATATGCCATTTACCACACGGAGTGGCAAGGAACGGCTGAGGCCCTAGCCTATGTTCATGGCTAGTGGTTCAGCTTCACATGAGGATGGAAGCACTCAGCCTCTCGCTAGAAAAATGAAAAGACTTAAGCTGGCAAAAGCACAGCAAAGAACTGTGCATTCTTCGAAATCACAAATCCACAAGGAGAGTCCAATTGTGTCGGTTGCGATGCCTGACCTTCCCAACACTGGACGTGAAGAGCATGCGCCTTCCACCATTTGCACGCCCCCTGCAAGTGCTGGAAGGAGCACCCGCAGTCCAGTTCCTGATAGTCAGATTGAAGATGTCAGTGTTGAAGTACACCAGGATGAGGAGGATATGGGTGTTGCTGGCGCTGGGGAGGAAATTGACAAGGAGGATTCTGATGGTGAGGTGGTTTGTTTAAGTCAGGCACCCGGGGTGACACCTGTTGTCTGTGGGAGGAATATGGCCATTGACATGCCTGGTGAAAATAACAAAAAAATCAGCTCTTCGGTGTGGAAGTATTTCAACAGAAATGCGGACAACATTTGTCAAGCCGTGTGTTGCCTTTGTCAAGCTGTAATAAGTAGGGGTAAGGACGTTAACCACCTCGGAACATCCTCCCTTATACGTCACCTGCAGCGCATTCATCATAAGTCAGTGACAAGTTCAAAAACTTTGGGCGACAGCGGAAGCAGTCCACTGACCAGTAAATCCCTTCCTCTTGTAACAAAGCTCATGCAAACCACCCCACCAACTCCCTCAGTGTCAATTTCCTCCTTCCCCAGGAATGCCAATAGTCCTGCAGGCCATGTCACTGGCAATTCTGACGAGTCCTCTCCTGCCTGGGATTCCTCCGATGCATCCTTGCGTGTAACGCCTACTGCTGCTGGCGCTGCTGTTGTTGCTGCTGGGAGTCGATGGTCATCCCAGAAGGGAAGTCGTAAGACGACTTTTACTACTTCCACCAAGCAATTGACTGTCCAACAGTCCTTTGCGAGGAAGATGAAATATCACAGCAGTCATCCTGCTGCAAAGCAGATAACTGAGGCCTTGGCATCCTGGGCGGTGAGAAACGTGGTTCCGGTATCCATCATTACTGCAGAGCCAACTATAGACTTGATTGAGGTACTGTGTCCCCGGTACCAAATACCATCTAGGTTCCATTTCTCTAGGCAGGCGATACCGAAAATGTACACAGACCTCAGAAAAAGACTCACCAGTGTCCTAAAAAATGCAGTTGTACCCAATGTCCACTTAACCACGGACATGTGGACAAGTGGAGCAGGGCAGACTAAGGACTATATGACTGTGACAGACCACTGGGTAGATGTATTGACTCCCGCCGCAAGAACAGCAGCGGCGGCACCAGTAGCAGCATCTCGCAAACGCCAACTCTTTCCTAGGCAGGCTACGCTTTGTATCACCGCTTTCCAGAATACGCACACAGCTAAAAACCTCTTACGGCAACTGAGGAAGATCATCGCAGAATGGCTTACCCCAATTGGACTCTCCTGTGGATTTGTGGCATCGGACAACGCCAGCAATATTGTGTGTGCATTAAATATGGGCAAATTCCAGCACGTCCCATGTTTTGCGCATACCTTGAATTTGGTGGTGCAGAATTATTTAAAAAACGAGAGGGGCGTGCAAGAGATGCTGTCGGTGGCCAGAAGAATTGCGGGACACTTTCGGCGTACAGGCACCACGTACAGAAGACTGGAGCAACACCAAAAACGCCTGAACCTGCCCTGCCATCATCTGAAGCAAGAAGTGGTAACGAGGTGGAATTCAACCCTCTATATGCTTCAGAGGTTGGAGGAGCAGCAAAAGGCCATTCAAGCCTATACAACTGAGCACGATATAGGAGGTGGAATGCACCTGTCTCAAGCGCAGTGGAGAATGATTTCAACGTTGTGCAAGGTTCTGCAACCTTTTGAACTTGCCACACGTGAAGTCAGTTCAGACACTGCCAGCCTGAGTCAGGTCATTCCCCTCATCAGGCTTTTGCAGAAGAAGCTGGAGACATTGAAGGAGGAGCTAACACAGAGCGATTCCGCTAGGCATGTGGGACTTGTGGATGGAGACCTTAATTCGCTTAACAAGGATTCACGGGTGGTCAATCTGTTGAAATCAGAGCACTACATTTTGGCCACCGTGCTCGATCCTAGATTTAAAACCTACCTTGGATCTCTCTTTCCGGCAGACACAAGTCTGCAGGGGTTCAAAGAACTGCTGGTGAGAAAATTGTTAAGTCAAGCGGAACGCGACCTGTCAACATCTCCTCCTTCACATTCTCCCGCAACTGGGGGTGCGAGGAAAAGGCTCAGAATTCCGAGCCCACCCGCTGGCGGTGATGCAGGGCAGTCTGGAGCGACTGCTGATGCTGACATCTGGTCCGGACTGAAGGACCTGCCAACGATTACGGACATGTCGTCTACTGTCACTGCATATGATTCTCTCACCATTGAAAGAATGGTGGAGGATTATATGAGTGACCGCATCCAAGTAGGCACGTCAGACAGTCCGTATGTATACTGGCAGGAAAAAGAGGCAATTTGGAGGCCCTTGCACAAACTGGCTTTATTCTACCTAAGTTGCCCTCCCACAAGTGTGTACTCCGAAAGAGTGTTTAGTGCCGCCACTCACCTTGTCAGCAATCGGCGTACGAGGTTACTTCCAGAAAATGTGGAGAAGATGATGTTCATTAAAATGAATTATAATCAATTCCTCCATGGAGACATTCACCAGCAGCAATTGCCTCCACAAAGTACACAGGGAGCTGTGATGGTGGATTCCAGTGGGGACGAATTGATAATCTGTGAGGAGGGGGATGTACACGGTGATGAATCGGAGGATGATGATGAGGTGGACATCTTGCCTCTGTAGAGCCAGTTTGTGCAAGGAGAGATTACTTCTTTTTTGGTGGGGGTCCAAATCAACCCGTCATTTCAGTCACAGTCGTGTGGCAGACCCTGTCACTGAAATGATGGGTTGGTTAAAGTGTGCATGTCCTGTTTATACAACATAAGGGTGGGTGGGAGGGCCCAAGGACAATTCCATCTTGCACCTCTTTTTTCTTTAATTTTTCTTTGCGTCATGTGCTGTTTGGGGAGTGTTTTTTGGAAGGGCCATCCTGCGTGACACTGCAGTGCCACTCCTAGATGGGCCAGGTGTTTGTGTCGGCCACTTGGGTCGCTGAGCTTAGTCACACAGCTACCTCATTGCGCCTCTTTTTTTCTTTGCGTCATGTGCTGTTTGGGGAGTGTTTTTTGGAAGGGCCATCCTGCGTGACACTGCAGTGCCACTCCTAGATGGGCCAGGTGTTTGTGTCGGCCACTTGGGTCGCTGAGCTTAGTCATCCAGCGACCTCGGTGCAAATTTTAGGACTAAAAATAATATTGTGAGGTGTGAGGTGTTCAGAATAGACTGAAAATGAGTGGAAATTATGGTTATTGAGGTTAATAATACTTTGGGATCAAAATGACCCCCAAATTCGATGATTTAAGCTGTTTTTTAGGGTTTTTTGAAAAAAACACCCGAATCCAAAACACACCCGAATCCGACAAAAAAAATTCGGTGAGGTTTGGCCAAAACACGTTCGAACCCAAAACACGGTCACAGAACCGAACCCAAAACCAAAACACAAAACCCGAAAAATTTCCGGTGCACATCTCTACTAATAGCACTCTTGAATCAGATGCAGAATGCACTCTGCAATGCAAATAACAGGAGACTGAGAGCCTAATTCAGACCTGATCACTGGGCAGCAATTTTTGCAGCCCTGTGATCAGATAGTCACCGCTTACGGGGGGAGTGTATTTTAGCTGTGCAAGTTTGCGAAAGCATGTGTAGCAGAGCTGCACAAACTGATTTTCTGCAGTCTCTGCGCAGCCCAGGACTTACTTAGCCGCTGCGATCACAATAGCCTGTCTGGCACCGGAATTGACGTCAGACACCCTCCCTTCCAATGCTTGGATACGCCTGCGTTTTTCCAGACACTCCTTGAAAATGGTCAGTTGCCACCCACAAATGCCCTCTTCCTGTCAGTCACATTGTGATCGCCTGTGCGATCGCTTTGGTTGCACCATCCCGTCGCTATGTACTGATCCCCGTTGCTGCGGTCTGTCACGCCTGCGGATTGTGGTGCATACGCATGCACAGTTCAGAGCTGATCACAGGCTGTGAGAAAATGCAGCCTAGCAATCAGGTCTGAATTACCCCCTGAGTCAGATGCAGAATGCACTTGGCAATACAGATAACAGGAGACTGAGTCAGATGCAAAATAAACTTGGCAATACAGATAACAGGAGACTGAGTCAGATGTAGAATGCACATGCCAATGCAGGTAACAGGAGACAGAGTCAAATCCAGAATGCACTTGGTAATGCAGTTAATTGTAACAGACGCTGCCAGCCACCAGAACCAGGATCCAGGATACTAATCTCAAGAAGAAGTTTGTTGTTCTGGACATGAGCATAGTGTCAGACAGGGTTTAAATATGGAGCTCCTTTCATCAACTGGCTGAGTGGAATATTTGATTGTGATTGCAGAAAACCAGTTGGATGATTCCAAGATGGCAGCATCTATGCTCCATAATTGCAGGAACTTGTAGGAAAAAAATGCCATTCCCATATCCAGAAGTGCCAGCACCGCTCTAAGGAATTCCAGACACAACCAGGAGGGGCAGGGGACGCCATGGCGTGACATCGCCAGATTAGGTAGTCAGGGAAATGCTTGGTGAAGTGCGGACCAAATGTTCCAGAGGCCTCAATTTTTTAGAGAATGTCTGATGCGCAGTTTGAATATTCCATTCCATCATGGTCCTAAGGAGTCTCTACTGTGCATGGGTATGCTCAGAAGAGTTTTAAACTGCTTGTCTTCATCTATTTAAAGATACAGACATTTGCCCCATCATTACAATGCTAGCTTGAAATGCAAACTTGAGCAAAAACATATAATGTCAGTAGTTTGTTTCATTACGGTAAACTGGATAAGCTAATAGCACTCTTGAATCAGATGCAGAATGCACTCTGCAATGCAAATAACAGGAGACTGAGAGCCTAATTCAGACCCGATCACTGGGCAGCAATTTTTGCAGCCCTGTGATCAGATAGTCACCGCTTACGGGGGGGGAGTGTATTTTAGCTGTGCAAGTTTGCGAAAGCATGTGTAGCAGAGCTGCACAAACTGATTTTCTGCAGTCTCTGCGCAGCCCAGGACTTACTTAGCCGCTGCGATCACAATAGCCTGTCTGGCACCGGAATTGACGTCAGACACCCTCCCTTCCAACGCTTGGATACGCCTGCGTTTTTCCAGACACTCCTTGAAAATGGTCAGTTGCCACCCACAAATGCCCTCTTCCTGTCAGTCACATTGTGATCGCCTGTGCGATCGCTTTGGTTGCACCATCCCGTCGCTATGTACTGATCCCCGTTGCTGCGGTCTGTCACGCCTGCGGATTGTGGTGCATACGCATGCACAGTTCAGACCTGATCACAGGCTGTGAGAAAATGCAGCCTAGCAATCAGGTCTGAATTACCCCCTGAGTCAGATGCAGAATGCACTTGGCAATACAGATAACAGGAGACTGAGTCAGATGCAAAATACACTTGGCAATACAGATAACAGGAGACTGAGTCAGATGTAGAATGCACTTGCCAATGCAGGTAACAGGAGGCTGAGTCAGATGTAGAATGCACTTGGCAATACAGATAACAGGAGACTGAGTCAGATGCAAAATACACTTGGCAATACAGATAACAGGAGACTGAGTCAGATGTAGAATGCACTTGCCAATGCAGGTAACAGGAGACAGAGTCAAATCCAGAATGCACTTGGTAATGCAGTTAATTGTAACAGACGCTGCCAGCCACCAGAACCAGGATCCAGGATACTAATCTCAAGAAGAAGTTTGTTGTTCTGGACATGAGCATAGTGTCAGACAGGGTTTAAATATGGAGCTCCTTTCATCAACTGGCTGAGTGGAATATTTGATTGTGATTGCAGAAAACCAGTTGGATGATTCCAAGATGGCAGCGTCCATGCTCCATAATTGCAGGAACTTGTAGGAAAATAATGCCATTCCCATATCCAGAAGTGCCAGCACCGCTCTAAGGAATTCCAGACACAACCAGGAGGGGCAGGGGAGGCCATGGCGTGACATAGCCAGATTAGGTAGTCGGGGAAATGCTTGGTGAAGTGCGGACCAAATGTTCCAGAGGCCTCAATTTTTTAGAGAATGTCTGATGCGCAGTTTGAACATTCCATTCCATCAAGGTCCTAAGGAATCTCCACTGTGCATGGGTATGCACAAACTGCTTGTCTTCATCTACTTGAAAATGCAAATATTTGCCCCATCATTACAATGCTAGCTTGAAATGTAAACTTGAGCAAAAACATATAGGGCCAGATGCATCATTGCTTGGAAAGTGATAAAATGGAGTGAAAAAGTGCCAACCAATCAGGTCCTAACTGGCATGTCACTGGCAGTGTTTGAAAAATGGCAGTTAGGAACGGATTGGCTGGCACTTTTTCACTCTCAATTTTATCACTTTCCAAGCGATGATGCATCTGGCCCATAATGTCAGTAGTTTGTTTCATATGGTAAACTGGATAAACTAATAATACTCTTCCAGTTGTTGCAGATACTGTATTTTGAATGTGGTGGTGTAGTGTTAACCTTTGAAATATGTAGATTAGAATCAAACTTCTGTTTCAGCTAACATGGTCAGTGGTTCGGACACCTGACACAACTAGAAGTGCTGTTACTTGATAACCTATTCAGTAAAAATATATATTGTAACATTTGTGTTCTGCCTAGCACTTTCCACTGCTGAAAATAATAACCTGTGCACACCGCAATGAGGGTGGACATGGGAATAAATCCCCAAATGTTGTACAGCTGGGCCGTAATTGTTAAGAAACTAATTTGTTTTATATACAGATACACCCACTACAGTAATGTGTAATTGTGTGTCATTTTATTTCCTTTATTTATTCCTTTTTTTTTTACTGTAACACTGATAAAATGTCTGCATGGTCCATGATGTTATTTCAAAGCCATCAATTTAAATAATTTATGTAACCACCTTTAACAATACTTAATTCAACATTCAATAAACAATATTTAACTCGGAAACCACTAAAGGAAATTTTTAGCACCTTAGCTGAGAAAAATTAACAATTCATAGTAAAATGCCTTCGGATGAATTCGCCATGAAATTCTTATGAGAATTTGCTGATCGACATTCATAAAATGTGTTTTAAAACTTTTATTAAAAGTGCAGAGTTAGTGGGAAAAAAAGTTTAGCCAGGAAACAAAGCAGCCTTTGGTATACTTTGTCGAGATGAAAAAGATGAATCTGTAGAAGGCATCTTGTCTCATGTGAGGCTTAGGTGTGCAGGCTGTCATTTTATCCTATCAAAAGTAACACAAGCCACACAACTGCTTCTGATTTTGTGAGAGGAAAGGAAGTATCTGGGGAGAAGGATTTCTGATGGGAAAAGCACAAGTTGAGATTGATTCACAAGTTCTACATAAACTTTATTGATTACCAGAAAGCTTTTAACTTGCAAAAACAGTGAGCAGGATGATGGCATCACACTGGTTCTATCATACATCCTTCCAAATCGGCAGAATCATTTGTTTAATTATGGTGTAAAACTGAAGTGTACTTCTCTGTTTATTGATAGCTGGTTGGTTGATTGATTGTAAAATGAAAAACTTCAGGTTGATGGCTGGCCAATACTAACATCCCTGTTATGTTTTGCCTGCTGCTAAACCAAGGCTTTAAATAGTGCACATAAATGTGAATGATCTTAAAGGTAATATGAAATTGGATTATAGAGTTACTGTAAATTACAGATACAGCAAACGAAATACTGAAAAATACAAAACAATAGTTTTTTGCAATGCAAACACATTTTACTTATTGATATAGATAGACATATAAATATGGATATTGGAATATACAGTATGAGCAAAAAGATCAGTTGTACATTCAGGGAGAAATGTACAAGGAATAATAACCAAAGGACGATGGGCAGTGTAAAAGTTGATTTCATTCCGCTGTGGCACTATTTTGTGCCTTGTGTGCATGAAGAATGTGTAGATGGACAGTAGTGGAGCTGTAAGCATAATCATGTTTGCTCAGTTTTAATTATTTTGTCTAGCACATTGAAGGACAAAGAAAGATGGTGATTTTATAAACTTTTTTAGTGATGAGCGGATTCGGTTTTACTCGGTTTTACTCGGTTTTACTCGGTTCTCAAAACGGCATCTTATTGGCTCACGGATGTCACGTGTTTTGGATAGCCAATAAGATGCCGTTTTGAGAACCGAGTAAAACCGAGTAAAACCGAGTAAAACCGAACCTCGCTCATCACTACTTTATATTTAAATAAGAAAAAAGACTGCTGTATGCGAGGAGCAATAGAACTTATTTATAGCCCAGTCTGGACTTGTCAGACGCTATGGAATTTCAGTGGGAAGCAGTGCCCTTTCCTAGGCAAAGCACGTGAGCATGCAAATATATATACCAGGAAACCAGTATATTTTTTTAATATTACATATGAAAAAACTAGCACAAGAGTAAAACTAAGTACACACTGTACAATAGTGAGTCCTAATTGGATAAATGCTCCAATGCGACTGAGTGTTTTATGGATCTGTGCACACCCGTACACGCTGAGCAGTTTCTTGCTCAGTGTGTACTTTTGTTTGAACTCTAAAATGGGTTCGGAAGGTGCTGCACATGCTATATTGATCTACCAATCAGGAGCATTTGGATGTTTTATCGACTTAAAATGCTCTAATGCTCCAACAAACTGTACACTATAAAATTATTGTGCCAATCACCAAATTTTCAGCTGATCGACCTTGTAATTGGATAGTGTTCACCTAGCTTTAGACACTGCTCTTTTGAACATTTTGGGCCACAGACCCACTCACGTCAAAGTACATGACCTTAATAAAGTCTATAATGCTAGTACCATTCATATAAACAGAGGTGGCATAAGATCCAATTGTTCCTAATTTCACCATGCCCACTAGAATCTAAGGGGGACATGTACTAAGCAGTGATAAAAGTGGAGAAGTGAGCCAGGGGAGAAGTTGACCATGGCAACCAATCATCTGCTCTGTATAGGTTTATAGTATGCAAATTTTAAATGTTACATCAATGCTGATTGGTTGCCATGGGCAACTTCTCTCAGGCTATTTCAACCAGTGTGCCGTGGCACACTAGTGTGCCGTGACCAGTTGCAAGATGTGCCGCGGAGCCAGAGCAGCATCCTGCACCTTCAGAGTGAACTGTTGGCCCAGGCTCTTCTTAGAGGATCAGTTGTGCTCTGGCCATGACCTATGCCTTAAAGATGCGGCGGTGTGATATCATAGGTCATGGCCGCCGTGTATCACCACCCAGCCCAACCGCCTGCATACACATTTTTCAGTTCCCGCCTGCATGCACAGCTTTCCTTGCTGACCCACATCCACACCTGCCCAACCGCCCGCTGCTCAGTATTCGCAGCACTCCACTATGAACAACCCGCGCCACTGAGGAACAGGGAGGAGGACAGCTCACCGGTAGGGGCTAATATTTGTTATTTTATTTCTCCTGTGGGGAACAATAGGATTTCAATTGGATTTATGTGGGGAGAATAAGGATTTATGGATTTATGGGGGTACAATGTGAATAATTAATGTGGGGAGCAATAGGATTTATGTGGAGAGCAATGTGATTGATTTATGTAAGGAGAAATAGGATTTATGGAGGGAGCAACATGATTTATGTGGAGAGCAATGTGATTGTTTTTTCTGTGTAGGCCAATGTATGTGTCGAATTTTTTTTTTTACTGTGAGGGCCAATGTGTGTTTTTGATTTTTTTTTCTGCGGGAGCTGATGGTATGCCTTGGGAATTTAAAAATATTGTTTGGTGTGCTGCGAGTAAAAAAAGGTTGAAAATCACTGGCTTAGTACATGCCCTATAAATTCCTACTTGCATTGGGTCGGACTATTTATAAAGCATGGCGTGGTTTTTCAGACACTACTTGCCACATTTTTGCTTTCAACAGAAGTCGCATATGTTTGAAACACATTTAGTGGTGGTCACTGATTTTTTACTGTCCCGACATAAAAAGTTTACTCAGAACGGGGAGATGTACTAAGCCTTGGAGAGTGATACAGTGAAGAGAGATAAAGTACCAGCCAATCAGTTCCTAACTGCCATGTTGCAGGCTGTGGTTAAAAATTTTAATTTAGACCTTACACCGAACTAATTTCATCCTCCTCCCGCCTCCCATCGTACTCATCTCTCTCTTCTGAATTTATAATTCAATCTGATTATGTTAAACTATTTGCCCTGTGTGACTTCTGGCACCTCTGTCACTCCAACGCCAGGGATTACACTCACATTTTAGGTACTCACCAGCTATACCAGTGGTTCCCAAACCTTTTTGAACCACGGTGCCCTAGAATATCAGAATTTTTTCTACAGCACCCCTAGGCCAAACATTTCTTATTGAGAAATTTAGAAGAAATATTCAATTAAGTAAATTGTGTTTATAAGTCATCCTTAGGTTCAATTGTGTGGAGAGGGACAACATTTGCTTGTGTTTGCCAACATATTTTATGATTGGCAGCGACCAGCACTGGTTTTGCTTATTATATTGACCATAAATATTTTGAATTGGTCCTGGTGCACAAATCCAAGGCAGCCCTGCAAGTATCCCAAGGCACACCAAGATGCCACATAGAAACATAGAATTTGATGGTAGATAAGAACCACTTGGCCCATCTAGTCTGCCCCTTTTTTTACCATATTTTTTATCTCAAACTTTATTTGATCCTCATTTCCTTTTAAGGATATCCTTATGTCTATCCCATGCATGCTTAAATTGCTCTACTGTCTCTACTGTCTTAGCCTCTACCACCTCTGATGGGAGGCTATTCCACTTGTCCACTACCCTTTCTGTGAAGTAATTTTTCCTCAAATTTCCCCTGAACCTCCCCCCCTCCAGTCTGATTGCATGTTCTCGTGTCCTATTGCTTCTCTTCATTTGGAGACAGTTCCCCTCCTGTTCTTTGTTAAAACCTTTGATCTAAGTTTCTATCATGTCACACCTTTCCCTTCTCTGCTCCAAACTATACATATTGAGATTTCTTAGTCTTTCTGGGCATGTTTTGTTATGTAGGCCATGCATCATTTAGTTGCTCTTCTTTGTACAGTCTCTAATGTATTAATATCCTTTTGAAGATATGGCCTTCAGAATTGAACACAGTATTCTAGATGAGGCCGTACCAATGACCTATACAGTGGCATTATTACTTTTCTTTCTGCTGCTGACTCCTCTCCCAATGCAGCCAAGCATCTGACTAGCCTTCCTCATTGTTTTGTTACATTGCTTACCTGCCTTTAAGTCACCTGAAATAGTGATGCCTAGATCTCTTTCCTCCTCAGTAGTTTCCAGTATAGTGCCATTAATACTATATTTAGATTTGGATTTTTGAGACTCAAGTGCATGATTTTAAATTTCTTGGCATTAAACTGTAATTGCCACGCTCTTGATCATTCCTCTTGTCTACCTAGTTTCTCAATTATTTGTTTTAACCCACCTGGTGTGTCTACCCTGTTGCATACCTTTGTGTCATCTGCAAAAAGTATACTTTCCCTCTAATGCCATTTGCAATGTCACCAATAAAGTTATTAAAAAGCACTGGACCAAGTACAGATCCCTGGGGTACTCCACTGGTAACATTTCCCTCCTGTGAATGCACTCCATTTACCACAACTCTCTGTTTTCTATCCTGATCCATTCACTAATCCTAGAATCAACTCCCAAACTTTCAAGTTTATTTAGCAGTCTGCGATGTGGAACAGTGTCAAAAAGCCTTACTAAAGTCTAGATAAGCTAGATCCACGGCTCCACCTTTATCCATCACTTTAGTCACACAGTCAAAAAAGTCAATAAGATTTGTTTGACATGATCTCCCCCCCACCCCCACCCCCAGTAAATTCATGCCATGGCACACAGTTTGAGAACCACTGAGCTATACACTAGAATTGACATGCTGTTTGTTTCTCACTTGATCTCTCATGCGGCTTAGAGTGTGGCTATCTTGTTTTTCATGGACAAACCATGTAGGAGTCTATCTCCAAGCTCAAATTTTTTATACTTGTCCCTCACACCAGCAACTAGCGCTTAGACTATTCTATCTTATTAAACTCATCTACTCTCACTGAACTTAAGATGGCGCTCATGGATTACTTTGACCTCAACTCTTCTAATGACCTCCCTCCTAGTATTATATGAGAAGCCTACAAAGCCACAGTCAGAAATAGGATTATTAGTAAAGAGTCATCTTATCAGCTTATAAGAAACATCTGCGACACCAGGTTTCTATCTTGAAATCCAAAATAGCGCAGCTAAATTCCCAACCCCAACTATCTCCCTCCCGAGAAATTGAAATGCGTAAGGTTACTCTTAAGGCCCAACTAAACACCATATTACCCCGCATAGCGACTCGTACCCTCCAAAAGCTCCAACAGAGATTTTATGATATAGGGGACAATCTGGATTCACTTTTGATGGCCAAGCTAAGGAGGAAATTTTCCACTAGATTTGTAACTAAAATTGTCCCTAACTCTGCAGCAAGGCCTGTCTATGATCTTACTGACAACCTGAGGAAGACTTTTCAGCTGAAACGCATTGGTGGATTGGAGGAGCTGGCTTTTGGACCTGATAGTCCAATCAGTATTCAGTGGAAAAGAGGTTTTGCAACCCCGGCTTCACCATCCATCCTTTCTGCTATTGTCTATGCCTTTGGAATAAAGGCCCTGCACGGTGCTAAGCCAATTGTTTTATCCTTTGTGGTCAGTCTGTTTGTTTTACTTGAACAAATTGTATCTAGCGCTCTACTTGTGTGGATAAACGCTGTGGCAGCAAAATTGTGGTGGAGGTTAAACCCAATACCTCTTTAAAGATACATAACATAAGGGTACACAATTGCGCCTGAATATGTGGTGGTAATAGTTGTAATACTAAATAACAAGTATACACTGTATATATGAAGAATAAGTCTATTTATTCTAAAACACAATGACAGAAAGAGAGAATAAATGGAAAAAGATGTGGAAAAAATAGAAAATTAATGCATTGATGAAAGAGTGTATATATATATGTATATGAAAAAATCGTCCCACCTCGTTTAATTGTGCTCAAACTTCTACCACAATGTGTGGAGGGGCATATTACAATTACCTATATCCTGCAACTCATCCCTCCCGCATAGCCACCTGGGGTACCCCTTCATTTGCTAGCACCGTCGGAAGATCACCTCACCCCCCCTCCCTCTCAGGACAGGATCAAGCTGCTGCAACAGACTCTTTGACCGTGACCCTTATATATTATTGAATGAGCTCCCTTGGGACTGTGTTGTATATGCCCCTCCACACATTGTGGTAGAAGTTTGAGCACAATTAAACGAGGTGGGACGCCACACTCTATTGTACTGGACTGCAGACCAAATTATACATATGTATAGATTTTTTCATATACATATATATATACACTCTTTCATCAATGCATTAATTTTCTATTTTTTCACATCTTTTTCCATTTATTCTCTCTTTCTGTCATTGTGTTTTAGAATAAATAAACTTATTCTTCATATATACAGTGTATACTTGTTATTTAGTATTACAACTATTACCACCACATATTCAGGCGCAATTGTGTACCCTTATGTTATGTTTGTTTTACTTAAATAAATGTTATAATTGTACACTATGAGAGGCCGTTCTACATTTCTTTGAGGTTTACATTGTATGAAAACATTGATGGGCTATAGAAGCTGGTTATAAGCACGAAAGAAAACAAGTTTTCTATCCAGTTGGCAATGATATTGTCCTCATCGTGGCCAAAAGACAGTACGCAGTAAATCGGCTTAAGTACTTGTTAAGGTTTATCATTGACCCACTGATGTGCACCATATATAGTGGTACATTTCTGTTTTTAAAGTATTCAAGAAATTGAGTACGAAGGATTACAAGTTGTCTACTTTGTCTGCAATGCTATTGGCCTAATCGAGGCCAAAAGATGGATGGAGTAAATTACTGAGTAAATTATATCTGCCCCACTGATGTGCACCATATATAGTGGTCTTTTTGTGTTTTTGAAGAAATCAAGAAAATGAGACCGAAGAAAAAGATTGAATAGATTCCATTAGAAGAAAGCAATGAAAGTCTGCTTTTTAAAGGACTGCTTTATTAAGACTTTTTATAATTATTCCAATATGGAGCACATAGTCCCCATTGTTTTTATATGTTAATTTGTAACGATTGGTGACAGTCATTTAGATTATGCCGCACCCGTTGTGGAGCGCGGGATATTACTACACACATAAATTATGGCAGATGACGGTAACATGGAGAAGGTGCCTAAATGTCTAACGTCCCTACCTCTACCTCACAAATGGAGCAGATGCCTTCACAAAGATTATCAGGATTTGGGTCAAAATAATTCCACACCCAAGAGCTGGCATTTTTGGTCTTGTGCCCAGGCATCACAGTGGCTTTCTTTTTATCACAGACAATAACTGCAGCCACTGGTGGCTGACTTACACACACAACATTATCAACATCCTCATCCTCAGTTTACAAAATGACAGAGCGATTGTGATAAATTATGTGTACGCAATACCTGAACAAAAGAATTGAAGGTTAGTTTTTTTGTTTACAGCTCTTTTATGAATATATGTAGATAAAAGCCGACTGTTAAAAATTGAGGAATGGGGTTCCAATATATTCTACCGTTAATGGATGAGTGTGAGCATAATGAGGTACTTGGCAGACTAACTGTTCCTATAACTTGCTCTTCCCACTGGCTTCTTTATGCAGCTCCCGGCTTAGTACATGACGTTGACGGATTTGTATTGTCATGACTAGTGGCAGAAGCTGCAGTACTAGTATGTGCTTCCTGCTTGCATGTCAATTGTTTGTCCTCCATATCCATCAACAAACATGAATGAAGTGGGGTACAGCACACACTACAGTTTGTACTAAAAGTGTACCACCTACAATGTCACACAAGACATGTATGAGTAAGAAATAATAGAGATC
The DNA here is from genome assembly GCF_028390025.1 of Pseudophryne corroboree. Taxonomy (NCBI): domain Eukaryota; kingdom Metazoa; phylum Chordata; class Amphibia; order Anura; family Myobatrachidae; genus Pseudophryne; species Pseudophryne corroboree. Next base: position 224,696,926 of record NC_086450.1, read on the forward strand.
TGACTGGCAGTGTCACAGAAAAATAATAGTATAGTACACTGGGGTATAGCACCATAAAAATAATATATTTTTTTTAAATTATATATTTAGCTTTGATTTTGTTTAAACTGGGGAAGAGCACCCCTAGATTGACAGAACACCCCTGAAGGACACAGCAGCCCCTTAACGGATGGACACAGCACCCCTTTATGTACAACAAAGCACAAAACACCTACAGTGTCGCAAAACGTGTATGATTATACACTGCGTTCTGACTGGCACTGTCATAGAACAAAAATAGTATTTTACAATGGAGTATATCACCCCAAAAAAATATATATTTCTTTAAATCATATATTTAGTTTTTATTTTGTTTAAACTGGGGCAGAAAACCCCTAGATTGACAAAGCACCCCAGGAGGACACAGCAACCCCTTGACGGACACACAGAGTACCCCTGGAGGATACAGTAGCCCCAGCCCCTTGATGGACAACACAGCAGCACTCCTGGACAGACAACACTGCACCCCTGGATGGATATCACATTCGCACGGACACATCCATTCAATAAAATCTCCACAGCCGGAAAGAAGATCACTGGGGTTGGTGACACCCGGTCCACCAAAGTACTGTAGCCAGTAGGGACAGATGAAGAAGAGGAAGCATTATTTCACTGTTGCTGCTCCTCCTCTTTCATAGGGGTGGTCATCAACCATTGATGATTCAAAATCAATTATGTTTTTTTGGCAATGTTGAATAGTTTGCCATAAAAGAGGGAGAACCATATGGTTTCCCATCTTAGATGGTATAGAAGCACCTGATGGTTCTTCCCCCACCCTCCTACTGAGTGCAGAGACATGGAACATAGCTCCGCCCCTGACTCCCACAGATCCCCACACCCAGCTTCTGATTGACCCTTGGTCCATTCAGTGAAAATACAGGGAAGGCCATCGGGTTGTGTAACCATCGATGGTCATCTATTGCATAATATGCAACCATTGATGGAAACATGCTGTTTCTCCATCAATGGCAGGCAAGCCGATGGCCATACCTACTCTATCATCTTACACGCTCCTACAGTGACTGTAACAATGGCAGGACATTGTTGTACTGTATAAGTGATAAGGGCTTTCTGTCCCATAATGCTTTACTGTTACCTGGTGATTCTCTGCTCGGTGAGGGACTTCATGCAGGCAGGTGTCACTCAAGCTAACAGCTCCTGCTTGCAGGGCCGTCTTTTCGTATGGGCTCAATGGGCTCTTTCCCAAGGGCCCCAAGAGTATAAGGGCCCTAGGCTGATAGCTGAGGGTCCCCTCTTTCCAGGGGTACCAGATTTTTGAAAATCAGCCTTGGGGAACCGGAGATATCCAACGTGAAAGCGGCTGTCCCCATCCGAGCCTGTTAATTGCTTTTCCTAGCCAGATATCTCAGGTTCTGTCTGATATAGAGTTTTTCTGATGGTATAATCCAAAAGCTGAGACTCTCCCCTTTTGCTGGACACTGTCAGCTTGTCTCTACTGTGCCCAGAACCAGAGATATCAGCCTTCAGGCAGCTTGTCCCTGCTCCAGCTCCACACGCCTGGTATACAGTTTTATATATTCATTGGAGGATTGCTCTGGCTCCTGACCTCTGATCCCCAAGTTGCCAGAACCTTCTGAAAGGTGGGACTCTCTAGTTTTTTATCCCATTAATGCTAAGAAATATATTTTCAGGAACTTGAGATATCTGCAGTCAAGCAAGCTGCCCTCCCACCAAAAAATAATGAATATTAAGCCCACTCCACTATCCTACCCTCCCCTACATATTAAACACCCCCTACCACCCTGGAAGTCATGTACCAGTGCCCCTTCATTCATCCCAATGCCCCCTTCTACAGCTTAGTGTTCTCCCTCCCGCCCCATCTCCCACCATCTGTGCAGTAAAGGAGCAATTAGCAGAAATTACTGCTCCAGGTTCTACATGCTGAGCGGAAGATAGAACGGGTGTCGTATGGTATGCCGGCGCTCGGGCTCCCGGCGCCCAGCATACCGGCACCGGGAGCCCGACCGCTGGCATACCGACAGCCTGGTGAGCGCAAAGGAGCCCCTTGCGGGCTCGCTGCGCTCGCCACGCTGCGGGCACGGTGGCGCGCTATGCGTGCCACACTATTTTATTCTCCCTCCAGGGGGGTCGTGGACCCCCACGAGGGAGAATAGTTGTCGGTATGCCGGGTGTCGGGATTCCGGCGCCGGTATACTGTGCTCCGGGATCCCGACATTTGGCATACAGAAGACCACCCGATAGAACACCCCCTACCGCCCGCGGGACATCAAAGCTGCCGCTGATAGCACACCCCACCCCTACCGCTGGAGGATGGGTAGGGGGCCCAATGCATTGCTGTGCCCAGGGGCCTACACTGCCGTTAAGACGGCCCTGCCTGCTTGTCTAAAAGTTAAGAAATTAGGGAAGAGTTGTCTGATTTCAAGTTCTTGAATTGTATTTCAGAAAGCATCAATGAAACAGGGCAATGGTACAGCTAGGGCATAACTAAACCTAAGCATAATTTAGTTTTTAACAAATAAATACAGTTTTGGAGGCTTTCTCCTTTAAAACGGATATATTTAGAATAAATATGACTATTGTTGTAAACTAGTAAGCTACTGTATAGTACCCAAGGCACACATTTATAAATGAAGGGTCTAAGCTCTTCTATAGGCTTTGAATAAAGCTACACTGAGATAATGATCTGTGAAAGAGAAATGAACAAGGTCACAGATACCTGATAAAATCTAAATTCAATTACAGATACAATGTTAAAAACTCATATAAGAACTCAAACCTGCCTTAAGAAGTTCATATTAAATATATATTAAAAAAAATATTAAATTATTTTGGGCAGATAGTCTTGATTGAGTCTGTTTATCGCCCAGAGGTTTCAGTTCAATGTAATATTTTTTATGTGCTATCTTAGTGACAGTTGCACTGTATCACCGTACTATATCTCACTAATTAACTTTACAGTTCCTCTTAGGTTCTGTGCTTCGTCAGAAAGGTTAGTGACTGCACTGCTTCTGATGCTATCATTAAGACTATGCTCCAAATTTCAATTAGTGAAAACTTAGAGCTTGACAGTAGTACAAAACAGAGAAACTGCAGTGGGAAATTATTCGGTATCATTAATTCTACATGAAAGATACATGCACTCAACAATGTTCAAACATGTTAGGGTGCAGCTAAAACAAAATAAAATGCAGCCAGAGAGTCCAGTGAGGGTGGAGGTAAAATGTATATCCAGTAATAAGGGGTTCACTAAAGATTAATTAATATACATGATCTGATATACGTCTTATCGGGGCTAATTAAATTACCGAGGCTAATTGGATATCCCCCCAACAAAGAAGAGAGGGAGAGTCAGAAGGTGATGGGCAGAGACAGAGGGTAATAGACAGAGGGTGATGGTAAAGGGTGGCAGGAAGAAGCAGGGAGTGATGGGAGAGAGCGAGGGGTAGAGGGTGATGAGAAGCGGTAGGGACTGGCAGGCAGCTAACGATGGAGAAACGCAGAGGGTGATGGGGAGAAGGTGATGGTGAGAGGTAGAGGTTGATGGGTAGAGGGTGATGAGCAGAGCGTGATGGGGAGAGGCAGAGGGAAATGAGAAGAGGCAGAGGTTGACGGGCAGCAGGTGATGGGTAGAGGTAGAAGGGGATGGGCAGTGGGTGATGGCTAGATGCAAAGGATGAAGGTGAGACAGTGATAGGCAGAGGCAGAGGTTGACTAGAGAAAGTGGGGGGCATAGGATATCAGGGAGAGGGATAGGGTTGCCTGCAATCCAGGCTGTGGCAGGTCACTAATATATTTAATCAGTACATTACTATATTTGGTCAGTAAAATATTAAAGTGAGGTTAGCCCGCCCTTTCTCTAGTATTGTCAAACCTTACTTACTGAACACATATAATTAGTTTTTATACTTTATACTGTGCTTATACTGTATATGTGTAAGCAGCTTCATTAAAAACAAGTATAGTAAATATATAACAAAGAAGCGCTTGTTGAATTAGATTGAACACTAATACCTGTAATAAAAAAAAGGTTAATTAGTATAATGTGTACAGCTCTCTTATGAGAATCTCAATTGGAGGTTTTTTTTTAGGTATTTCAGGTTTTATGCTTTGCACTAAGGGCCTAATTCCGAGTTGATCGCAGCAGCAAATTTGTTAGCAGTTGAGCAAAACCAGGTGCACTGCAGGGGGGCAGATATAACATGTGCAGAGAGAGTTAGATTTGGGTGGGGTGTATTCAAACTGAAATCTAAAATTTCAGCATAAAAATAAAGCAGCCAGTATTTACCCTGCACAGAAACAATATAACCCCCCCAAATCTAACTCTCTCTACACATGTTATATCTGCCCCCCCCGCAGTGCACATGGTTTTACCCAACTGCCAACTAATTTTCTGATGCGATCAGCTCTGAATTACCCCCAAAGTGCAAAGCAAAGCACCAACCAATCCAGACCTCCCATCGGAACCCTTCATACTCATAAAACCTACAAAAACTCCAATTGAGATTCTCATAAAAGAACGGTACACTTTACACTAATTAACCTTTTTTATTTATTACAGGTACGAGCGTTTCATCTAATTTAACAAGCGCTTCTTTATTATATATTTACATATAATTAGTTACTGGGGTGCTGAAAAATCGTCAAATAATAGTATTAAGTTTAGACGGTAATCAACTTATTAGACAAACACAACACTGAGGTTGGGGAAATCCTTAGAAAGCCAAAGTTGCCGGGGAAAAAAACCCCTACTCTCGAAAGCAAACACAGTCAGTTTTACTAACTGTAGACAGACTGCCCCGTGCCCGGACCGGCACCCCCCACCAAATGGCACACCTAACGTAGGAAGGTCCTTTCCATGAAGGTACTCTAGTAGCTATGGATACTGTAGCAGCCACTAACAGCTGTCAGTGATGATGATCCAATCAGTGTCAAGGTGTGATAAGAAATTAACATTCACCATAATGTATCAAAATACCCAGGCAGAAACAGGGGCTCCAAAAGGGATCTGTACGTGTGTTAGAACTCAAGTGATTGCACTAGCGGTCACTTCACTTACAGTATGTTTTGTTTCTTTGTAGCTCTACTGCACATCCATGGTCTACTGATGACACAAGTGCAGCAGATATTGCCTGAAAGCACAGGACTGCAAACTCAGTCCTCATTACCGCACACAGTGCATGTTTTGCAGGTAACCCAGCAGGTGCACAGGTGTATTAATTACTCACTGACACATTTTAAAAGGTCCACAGGTGGAGTTAATTATTTCACTTGTGATTCTGTGAGGAGACCTGCAAAACATGCACCGTGTGGGGGACCGAGTTTGCAGACCTGTGCCGTAAAGTAATCCTGAAGATTACGGTAATTTTTGCAAAATGTACAGCAGCCCTTAGGCTACAATGGCTAATGCCATGTTACAGGGCCAAACATTAGAACACTTCATGTTGCAGTAAAGTTAATCTTTATCTTTAAATTGTTTAGATTATATCACCATTCATCCTTTTGGAATTTTGGGCCTAATTCAGATGAACTATTGATATTAATGCGCATGATTCTGCGCCACAGTTCACACGTGCAGTGAGTGAATTGTGTTTGCAGTCGCATTGAGATATTAGTCACAAAGTGAGTGACAGGAAGTCAGCATTTGGGGGTGGGAACATTATTATTATTAATAGTTATTTATATATATATAGTGCACACATATTTCACAGCGCTTTACAGAGAATATTTCGCCATTCACATCAGTCCCTGCCCCAGCAGAGCTTACAATCTATATTCCCTACCACATGTACCTGCACACACATTCACACTAAGGTTAATTTTGTTCGGAAGCCAGTTACCAACCAGTATATTTTTGGATTGTGGGAGGAAACCGGGGCACCCGGAGGAAACCTACACAAGCACAGGGAGAATATACAAATTCCACACAGTTAGGGCCATGGTGGGAATTGAACCCATGACCTCAGTAAAGTGAGGCAGCAATGCTAACCATTACACCATTGGTGCTGCCCTAACATTTAGTGGTCATGTAAATGCAGGTGTCATGGCCATTCAGATGGCGTTTTCTGGGCATGCATAAATTAGCAGTTGTGATCTTTGTTGCTGCTGGAGAGCCTTCTGCATCCCTGGAGAGCAGCTCAGTTTGCACGTCTACATAGGCACTCAGACTCTGCATCATTACCTGATTTGCGATGATGGTACCACTGTATCAGAAATTATATGCCATTGGACGGAAATTATGTGATAGCAGTGGGCATCCCTATGCTCATTATAATCAACTGTCTGCCACTGAGTTGCATGTGTTTGGTGGGACAATACACCTACAGCCAAACCACATTGGCTATGCCCAATCTTGTCTGATCATGGAATCTAAGCAATGTTGGGCCTAGTCAGTACTTGGATGGGAGATCACCTGGGAAGACAAGGTGCTGTGAGTGGAGAAACTGTGTGCCAATAGGGGGAAACTCTAGCAAAAGCAGATTTAATTGCTTATCTTATTTAATCACATAAATCTATTCCTTTCTTAGTACTGTCACTCACTTGTTCACTGCTACAAGCAAACAGATGGGAAGCAGAAACTAAGTGGAATTGCAGGATTTCTGATACACTTTACTGTTTTTTTGGTTCTACATTTTGATGCACATACTGTATACAGGCCACCTCTACATCCATGTATTACCCAGATCACTGTACATAGGTTGACACATTTTATTGGTTATTTAGGGTGGGATGTATTAACATATATCTCCACCCCTCGCCGCCCATCGCAGCAATGCAAATTGCATATGTACTAACATATGTGACTAACATCGTAATGCAGTGACGGAGGCCCCCCCGCGATCCCTTAAAAACAGATTACAGATAGTGCTGGCATACTAAAAATAATTATTTTTATTTTTATTTCTATTTTTAACACTGGTTTACTTTAAAATATAAGATTAGTACCTCTATATAAACATAGCTGGTTTTTACATATATATAAAACAATTAGTTGCACAATGGCTTATTAATATACATACATTAGCACAGACATACTGTATAGACTTTTCTTAATGGATTCTTTAAGCAGAACACTGCAGTATGCTTAACTATATATTTTGTATCCACATGTAAATAGATAGCAGATGTTGATACTTTAGTAACTAATTATCACAGAGTTCCCTGTAGCAGTTTCCTGTAACAGATACTTGATACTTTTCAAGAGTCTATATCCAGTTAACGCAGAATTTCAGCAGCTGCGTCATCGCTTTATTTTGCAGATATTACATTTTTTTCCTTTGCCAAGCATCGAAGGGTTAACAGTCAAAAAAAAAAAAATCACAGCAGTTTTTTTTTATAGCAAACTCCTTTCTATGAAAAGCAGTTGCTGTATAACATGGCCATGTTAATAGGTATATATTACCACATCCTCTCTCTGGGTTTACAGACGATTCCTTATCTCCCGGCTCTGGTGCTTCAAACCTTTCGACAAGCCTTATCCGGAGGTTTTGGGAGGCAGGTTCTCTCCTACGTAGCTCACCAGCTAGGTTTTTAGAGGACTATTTAAATATCTGTGAGGTGGTGTGTGTGGGGTCTCCGTCACCTCCCTGGGGTCACCATCTCCTCCCAGCACGGCATGTAGGCAGCATGCTGTCCCGGGCGCCTCCTCCTCCCTGCAGCTGTAAGGACCTCCGACTGTGTTGCTAGGGGGAGGAGGGCTGCTTGCCTGCCGGGCAGAGGGGGGCGGAGGTGGCGGCCGGTGGTAAGAAGCCCATAGGCTTCTATGTCAAAAGATGGCGATACCCTCAGGGGCGAAAACGCGGTGGCCGGGTGTTATTCATATGAAAATGCCGTAAAACCCCTGAAATGGGGAGTTTTACCGCATTTTCCCTTTAGTACATCCTCCCCTTAAACCTTCAATGCTAAATCATTATAAGGGTCTATACCCTCAGAAAATCACTTACATATGTATTACTTAGATTTGTATTTAACTTATTTTTGTCATTATTTTAATTTTCCTTAACTTTTTTTGCATTATTAATACAGCCATCAACTACAGTGTTTTGCAAGATAGGTCCCTATTCACAATTATTGTAACCACTGAAATAGTGGTGGTTACAAAGCTACTTTTTCTATCATCTTTCTAGCATTAAATTTGTTGTGTGTACAGTGTTGGATTGGGGCATGAAGGGCCCACCGGGAATGTAGTAGGGGCCCATGTTTAGGGTTGTAGCCAGTCTCCAGAGTGGGTGTGACCAGCTGCCACAGTGGCTTGACTAACCATTAGAAGGGTGCATGGTCTGGGCCCCTTGATAAAACTGGTCCAAAGGGACATTTGGTTACCTTATTTTAATACATAACAATTAAAGTTATTTTCACTAAACATTTGCTTTACTCCTTGTGTGGTATTATCCCTGTTAAAAATCGTTTAATCCTTTCCAAAAAATACATAATTTCACATTAAACAAAATGGGACCCATGACTGCTACCGTATGTGAGGTTCTCCTCTTGTTCCCAGTCCTTCCTCTGAGCTTACAATGTTCACCAACACAGCTATCTTTGAGACAAATTGAAAGAGTTTAATTTTCTGAATTAATATATTGTAGGGTACGGTACAATATCAAATGACCATAAGTAAATCCACTGATCCTCCATGATCTATTACTTTAATCCTTTAGATTAGTTGTACGTTTTCACTTAGTATCAAATCCAGGCTGCTTTAGATCTGGTAGTTTATATCACTCAAAAGGGGCCATTTATCATAGATCACATATGCAATGTAATCTGGGTGGGATCTTACCTCCCAGGATTGCATTGCAATATGCGATCACATCTAGTGGATCTATTAATCAGCACCCACACATGGATAAGGGCTTCGAAAGGAGCTCATCCCTGCAATGAGCTGTGATGGCTGCCGAGGGTACTGCTCATGCATGGTCAGACTCACCGCATATGCACAGCAACCACTTCTGGACAGGGTTACGAGGGAACACTCTGCTGGCCATCTACACGATGTGTAGCCCATAGGCTATAATGGGCTACTGCCATTTTCAGACGGTCGTAGCTGTGGAGGCCAATAACGGGAATGCATTGCATTTCAGATATTGGTGAATCTGGCAGAATTGCACAGTGGCGCACGCAGGGGGTTTCCAAGTACCTGGAAACCCCCACTGATGAGCTGAATCTTTTATTTTTGAGACGGAGACACAGCTTGACCGCGGAGCTGCTGCACTGATGTAGCATCAGTAGCTCTCTGCTTGTAGAATGTCCGAAGGGGTGGAAGGGGGAGCTGCTGGCCACGCATGCTCAGCCACAGCAGCTCCCTCCATCCTCACACTGTTGCCTGTCTGCTCCTAGCCCCTGATGGAACCCTATGTATGTATGTATGTATGTATGTACTGTATGTACTTATTTGTAGTTATGTATGTATGGGTTTGTGTATATCTGCTTGTGTATGTATGTATGTATGTCTGTATGTATGTGTGCATGTATGTATCTATGTATGAATATGATTGTGTGTGTGTGTGTGCGCGCGCGTGCAGCGGTCTTTGTGAGATTAATGTATTAAAGTACAAAAGGCATAGTGCACCGACGTTTAATCGCTGCGCGGGGCATTTTTTTCAAGGTGCTATGCTGTAGGCTTGACAAAAACGCCCTGCTCGGTGTTGACGCGGTACAATATGCTTTTTGTACTTTTATATATTAATTTACTCATAAAGACTGCTGAGTGCTTCCTGGTTTCTACTGCATGGAGAGGGTGTGTGTATATATATACTAGTGATGAGCGGGTTCGGTTTCTCGGAAACCGAACCCCCCCCGAACTTCACCCTTTTTATACGGGTCCGAGCCATACTCGGATTCTCCCGTATGGCTCGGGTAACCCGAGCGCGCCCGAACGTCATCATCCCGCTGTCGGATTCTCGCAAGATTCGGATTCTATATAAGCAGCAGCGCGTCGCCGCCATTTTCACTCGTGCATTGGAAATGTTAGGGAGAGGACGTGGCTGGCGTCCTCTCCGTTTATGTTGATGCATTGCAAATATTTTGTGCTTGCTTATTACTTAATTGTGGGGACTGGGGAGCAGCTGTATATAGGAGGAGTACAGTGCAGAGTTTTGCTGACAGTGACCACCAGTAATACGTTGTCTGCCTGAAAAACACTCCATATCTGTGCTCAGTGTGCTGCATATATCTGTGCTCACACTGCTTAATTGTGGGGACTGGGGAGTAGCTGTATTATATAGCAGGAGTACAGTGCAGAGTTTTGCTGACAGTGACCACAAGTTTACGTTGTCTGCCTGAAAAACACTCCATATCTGTGCTCAGTGTGCTGCTTTATTGTGGGGACTGGGGACCACCAGTATAATATTATATAGGAGGAGTACAGTGCAGAGTTTTGCTGACCAGTGACCACCAGTATATAATATATAGCATTACGGTACGGAAGGCCACTGCTGTACCTACCTCTGTGTCGTCATTAAGTATACTATCCATCTACATTCTATACCTGTGGTGCATTTTAGTTTTGCAGTTTGCTGACACAGTGACCACCAGTATACTATATATAGCAGTACGGTACGGAAGGCCACTGCTGTACCTACCTCTGTGTCGTCATTAAGTATACTATCCATCTACATTCTATACCTGTGGTGCATTTTAGTTTTGCAGTTTGCTGACACAGTGACCACCAGTATACTATATATAGCAGTACGGTACGGAAGGCCACTGCTGTACCTACCTCTGTGTCGTCATTAAGTATACTATCCATCTACATTCTATACCTGTGGTGCATTTTAGTTTTGCAGTTTGCTGACACAGTGACCACCAGTATACTATATATAGCAGTACGGTACGGAAGGCCACTGCTGTACCTACCTCTGTGTCGTCATTAAGTATACTATCCATCTATATTCTATACCTGTGGTGCATTTTAGTTTTGCAGTTTGCTGACACAGTGACCACCAGTATACTATATATAGCAGTACGGTACGGAGGGCCACTGCTGTACCTACCTCTGTGTCATCATTAAGTATACTATCCATCTACATTCTATACCTGTGGTGCATTTTAGTTTTGCAGTTTGCTGACACAGTGACCACCAGTATACTATATATAGCAGTACGGTACGGAAGGCCACTGCTGTACCTACCTCTGTGTCGTCATTAAGTATACTATCCATCTACATTCTATACCTGTGGTGCATTTTAGTTTTGCAGTTTGCTGACACAGTGACCACCAGTATACTATATATAGCAGTACGGTACGGAAGGCCACTGCTGTACCTACCTCTGTGTCGTCATTAAGTATACTATCCATCTACATTCTATACCTGTGGTGCATTTTAGTTTTGCAGTTTGCTGACACAGTGACCACCAGTATACTATATATAGCAGTACGGTACGGAAGGCCACAGCTGTACCTACCTCTGTGTCGTCATTAAGTATACTATCCATCTACATTCTATACCTGTGGTGCATTTTAGTTGTGCGCAGTATATATAGTAGTAGGCCATTGCTATTGATACTGGCATATAATTTCACACATTAAAAAATGGAGAACAAAAATGTGGAGGTTAAAATAGGGAAAGATCAAGATCCACTTCCACCTCGTGCTGAAGCTGCTGCCACTAGTCATGGCCGAGACGATGAAATGCCATCAACGTTGTCTGCCAAGGCCGATGCCCAATGTATTAATAGTAAAGAGCATGTAAAATCCAAAAAACAAAAGTTCAGTAAAGTGACCCAAAAATCGAAATTGAAAGCGTCTGATGAGAAGCATAAACTTGCCAATATGCCATTTACGACACGGAGTGACAAGGAACGGCTGAGGCCCTAGCCTATGTTCATGGCTAGTGGTTCAGCTTCACATGAGGATGGAAGCACTCATCCTCCCGCTAGAAAAATGAAAAGACTTAAGCTGGCAAAAGCACAGCAAAGAACTGTGCATTTTTCTAAATCACAAATCCCCAAGGAGAGTCCAATTGTGTCGGTTGCGATACCTGACCTTCCCAACACTGGACGGGGAGAGGTGGCGCCTTCCACCATTTGCACGCCCCCTGCAAGTGCTGGAAGGAGCACCCGCAGTCCAGTTCCTGATAGTCAAATTGAAGATGTCACTGTTGAAGTACACCAGGATGAGGATATGGGTGTTGCTGGCGCTGGGAAGGAAATTGACAAGGAGGATTCTGATGGTGAGGTGGTTTGTTTAAGTCAGGCACCCGGGGAGACACCTGTTGTCCGTGGGACGAATATGGCCATTGACATGCCTGGTCAAAATACACAAAAAATCAGCTCTTCGGTGTGGAATTATTTCAACACAAATGCGGACAACAGGTGTCAAGCCGTGTGTTGCCTTTGTCAAGCTGTAATAAGTAGGGGTAAGGACGTTAACCACCTCGGAACATCCTCCCTTATACGTCACCTTCAGCGCATTCATCATAAGTCAGTGACAAGTTCAAAAACTTTGGGTGACAGCGGAAGCAGTCCACTGACCACTAAATCCCTTCCTCTTGTAACCAAGCTCCTGCAAACTACACCACCAACTCCCTCAGTGTCAATTTCCTCCTTACCCAGGAAAGCCAATAGTCCTGCAGGCCATGTCACTGGCAAGTCTGACGAGTCCTCTCCTGCCTGGGATTCCTCCGATGCATCCTTGAGTGTAACGCCTACTGCTGCTGGCGCTGCTGTTTTAGCTGCTGGGAGTCGATCGTCATCCCAGAGGGGAAGTCGGAAGACCACTTGTACTACTTCCAGTAAGCAATTGACTGTCCAACAGTCCTTTGCGCGGAAGATGAAATATCACAGCAGTCATCCTGCTGCAAAGTAGATAACTCAGGCCTTGGCAGCCTGGGCAGTGAGAAACGTGGTTCCGGTATCCACCGTTAATTCAGAGGCAACTAGAGACTTGATTGAGGTACTGTGTCCCCGGTACCAAATACCATCTAGGTTCCATTTCTCTAGGCAGGCGATACCGAAAATGTACACAGACCTCAGAAAAAGACTCACCAGTGTCCTAAAAAATGCAGTTGTACCCAATGTCCACTTAACCACGGACATGTGGACAAGTGGAGCAGGGCAGACTCAGGACTATATGACTGTGACAGCCCACTGGGTAGATGTATTGCCTCCCGCAGCAAGAACAGCAGCGGCGGCACCAGTAGCAGCATCTCGCAAACGCCAACTCGTTGCTAGGCAGGCTACGCTTTGTATCACCGCTTTCCAGAAGAGGCACACAGCTGACAACCTCTTACGGAAACTGAGGAAGATCATCGCAGAATGGCTTACCCCAATTGGACTCTCCTGGGGATTTGTGACATCGGACAACGCCAGCAATATTGTGCGTGCATTACATCTGGGCAAATTCCAGCATGTCCCATGTTTTGCACATACATTGAATTTGGTGGTGCAGAATTATTTAAAAAATGACAGGGGCGTGCAAGAGATGCTGTCGGTGGCCCGAAGAATTGCGGGCCACTTTCGGCATTCAGCCACTGCGTACAGAAGACTGGAGCACCACCAAATAGTCCTGAACCTGCCCTGCCATCATCTGAAGCAAGAGGTGGTAACGAGGTGGAATTCAACCCTCTATATGCTTCAGAGGATGGAGTAGCAGCAAAAGGCCATTCAAGCCTATACATCTGCCCACGATATAGGCAAAGGAGGGGGAATGCACCTGACTCAAGCGCAGTGGAGAATGATTTCAACGTTGTGCAAGGTTCTGCAACCCTTTGAACTTGCAACACGTGAAGTCAGTTCAGACACTGCCAGCCTGAGTCAGGTCATTCCCCTCATCAGGCTTTTGCAGAAGAAGCTGGAGACATTGAAGGAGGAGCTAAAACAGAGCGATTCCGCTAGGCATGTGGGACTTGTGGATGGAGCCCTTAATTCGCTTAACCAGGATTCACGGGTGGTCAATCTGTTGAAATCAGAGCACTACATTTTGGCCACCGTGCTCGATCCTAGATTTAAAACCTACGTTGTATCTCTTTTTCCGGCAGACACAAGTCGGCAGAGGTTCAAAGACCTGCTGGTGAGAAAATTGTCAAGTCAAGCGGAACGTGACCCGTCAACATCTCCTCCTTCACATTCTCCCGCTACTGGGGGTGCGAGGAAAAGGCTAAGAATTCCGAGCCCACCCGCTGGCGGTGATGCAGGGCAGTCTGGAGTGAGTGCTGACATCTGGTCCGGACTGATGGACCTGCCAACGATTACTGACATGTTTTCTACTGTCACTTCATATGATTCTCTCACCATTGAAAGAATGGTGGAGGATTATATGAGTGACGGCATCCAAGTAGGCACGTCAGACAGTCCGTACGTATACTGGCAGGAAAAAGAGGCAATTTGGAGGCCCTTGCACAAACTGGCTTTATTCTACCTAAGTTGCCCTCCCTCCAGTGTGTACTCCGAAAGAGTATTTAGTGCAGCCGCTCACCTTGTCAGCAATCGGCGTACGAGGTTACTTCCAGAAAATGTGGAGAAGATGATGTTCATCAAAATTAATTATAATCAATTCCTCCGTGGAGACATTCCCCAGCAGCAATTGCCTCCACAAAGTACACAGGGACCTGAGATGGTGGATTCCAGTGGGGACGAATTAATAATCTGTGAGGAGGGGGATGTACACAGTGAAAGGGGTGAGGAATCGGAGGATGATGATGAGGTGGACATCTTGCCTCTGTAGAGCCAGTTTGTGCAAGGAGAGATTGATTGCTTCTTTTTTTGGTGGGGGCCCAAACCAACCAGTCATTTCAGTCACAGTCGTGTGGCAGACCCTGTCGCTGAAATGATGGGTTCGTTAAGGTGTGCATGTCCTGTTTATACAACATAAGGGTGGGTGGGAGGGCCCAAGGACAATTCCATCTTGCACCTCTTTTTTCTTTCATTTTTCTTTGCATCATGTGCTGTTTGGGGACAATTTTTTTGAAGTGCCATCCTGCCTGACACTGCAGTGCCACTCCTAGATGGGCCAGGTGTTTGTGTCGGCCACTTGTGTCGCTTAGCTTAGTCACACAGCGACCTTGGTGCACCTCTTTTTTTCTTTGCATCATGTGCTGTTTGGGGACAATTTCTTTGAAGTGCCATCCTGCCTGACACTGCAGTGCCACTCCTAGATGGGCCAGGTGTTTGTGTCGGCCACTTGTGTCGCTTAGCTTAGTCACACAGCGACCTTGGTGCGCCTCTTTTTTTCTTTGCATCATGTGCTGTTTGGGGACAATTTTTTTGAAGTGCCATCCTGCCTGACACTGCAGTGCCACTCCTAGATGGGCCAGGTGTTTGTGTCGGCCACTTGTGTCGCTTAGCTTAGCCATCCAGCGACCTCGGTGCAAATTTTAGGACTAAAAATAATATTTTGAGGTGTTCAGAATAGACTAGAAATGAGTGGAAATTATGGTTATTGAGGTTAATAATACTATGGGATCAAAATGACCCCCAAATTCTATGATTTAAGCTGTTTTTTAGGGTTTTTTGAAAAAAAACACCCGAATCCA
Source organism: Pseudophryne corroboree (assembly GCF_028390025.1). Lineage (NCBI taxonomy): Eukaryota > Metazoa > Chordata > Amphibia > Anura > Myobatrachidae > Pseudophryne > Pseudophryne corroboree. The sequence continues at coordinate 224,712,413 of NC_086450.1, forward strand.
AAACACACCCGAATCCGACAAAAAATTTTCGGTGAGGTTTTGCCAAAACACGTCCGAATCTAAAACACGGCCGCGGAACCGAATCCAAAACCAAAACACAAAACCCGAAAAATGTCCGGTGCACATCACTTATATATATATATATATATATATATATATATATATAAAATATATATATATATATATATATATATTTAAAAAAAAAATATATATATATATATAGATATATAGATATAGATATATAGATATATATACATACACACACACACACACACACACACACACACACACACACACACACAAGCACCCACCCTCCAACAGAAACCCCCCTTACTAAATCCTGTGCTTGCCCCTGTTGCACTCCCCACAATTCTGTTTGCTCCTTAGCAGAATTTACTGTGACTTTATTATCTTTTACACTAGTTTTATATGTTTCTTTTTCTCCTCTGACTGCATCTGTCTGTATTTCTTATATGTAGATTTATTCATAAGTGCTATTTAAATATAACAAATAAAATTTAATAAAAATTTTTCCTACACAGAGGGATGGCGTAAACAATGCTACACAAAAATATCAATATCTGATTTTCTTGATGTCATTCATAACAGTCAAATAAGGGACATAAACAGTTCTTGGCTTTGTATACAAGAGGAGAGGAGGTATTATTAAAAAAAGGATGGGGGTGTTGAGTTAGAGAGATCTATTACTTTCAAAAATAAGAAGGTAAGAAATCTAGAGGGGTGGGGGGGGGGGGGGGTGAGAAATTAGAGCTCTTCAAATTAAGTAGGGGAAGAGTAGTGAACTACTCTTATGTCTAAATTACCCGGGTTTTACTAAAGATTATGAAGGAATTTCTCAGTAGATTTCTCACTATTTTTGTTTCAGGTATGTTCAACATGTGACTCTCCAGCTGTTATGTAACTACACATCCCAACTTGCCCTGCCAACGTTTTTCTATTAGGGAATGCTAAAACTGGCAATGCATGCTGGGATGTCTAAATCCACAACAGCTGGAGGTCCGCATGTTGAAAATTTTGAACACCCCTGCATCTATTTCATAGATATTCCAAATTTTGTTCCACAAGGCTAATAAAGTGGGGTCTTCTTTTCTTTATTTAAGTACCAATTAGACAGGTGGCTTCTCTGAGAACATCACTAATACCACTTTTCCACCTAAGTCCTGGGTCTGACCTGAGATTAGGAGCACAGTTCGAAACTGGGTCAGACCTGTGACTGACCCCTTTCCACCACGGCTCCAACCCAGATTATTCCCGGGTCAGAGGCATTTACTGTGCACATGGGTGCAGTAGTTCTGGGAGTCTCAGCAGCAGCATGAGCCAAAGTAGAGACTTTCCCATGTTGTAAACGGGAGCCAAGTTGGAGGACTCTCCTTACCCATTTTACACTGTCCCTTAGCGCGGATCCTTCCTGGGACCAACCCTGCAAGCTAGCTGGGTTGGATTCCTAGGTCACTGGACCCAGATTAACCCTTTTCCACTGAGCTGCAACCCGGGTTATCGCAGCAATAACCCGTGTTTTAGCGGCAGTGGAAAAGAGGTATAATACATTTCTCATAAGTAGTTTTTGTCATACTCGTAACAGCTGCCATTTCCCTGAAGAACTCTCACAGGCTTTCTGTTCCTATTACTTATTTTTTTTCAAATAAGGGGTCCATGGTAAAAAATAGAAAAGAAAAGGCCCCCTTAGCCCTCTGAGGTTAAATATTTTATATGCAAGAGCCATATTGCTTCATCTCCTAAAGGGACAGATGAGAGAGATAAAGTTGCCCATAGCAACCAATTAGCATTTAGCCATCATTTATTTTTCAGAGTATGAAATGACACAAGTTATTTGGTTGCCATGGATGCATGACGATCAGAGGTGGATTTAGTGGACTGGCCGCCCCTAGGCACAACATTATTGCCCCCCCCCCATACACACACATTTTGAAACTATGGGTACGCACCAAAAAAACTGGCGTGGCCACAATCTGGAAGGGGCGCAGTCACTGAAAGTAGGGCATGTCAACATGACACCCCATTCATTTCTCATCACTCTGGGTACATTCCTTTAGATTCCATATGCACCTTACCTATGTGATGGTTTCTCACAATGGGGACCCTCTGAAGAAATGTATCCTCCCTGGAAAGATGGCATCTTCAGTCATTATTCACTATTCATGTAGGATATCATCTGGAAGATGCCTGTTTGTGTAGGAACAAGGTCATCATCATACAACATCAGTTAAACTTGTGCCGCCTACGTTGTCTCTAAGCACACCATCATCTCCCGCCTGCTGCTCCCAGCACATAAGCTCCCACCTGCATCTCTCTCAACCATAGCCTCTTACCACATATAGCAGCACACTGGTGCACACACGCAAACACACACACACACACCTATTACCACATACTGTATAGCAGTAGCACACTAGCGCACACATACACACACACACACACACACACACACCTATTACCACATACAGCAGCATTACACTGGCACACACACCTCTTACCACATATATCAGCAACACACTGGCGCACACATACACACACACACACACACACACACACCTATTACCACATACAGCAGCATTACACTGGCACACACACACCTCTTACCACATATATCAGCAACACACTGGCGCACACAAACACACACACACCTTACCACATAAAGCAGAAGCACGCAGGCACACACACAACTCTTACCACATATAGCAACACACACACAAATCAGATGAGGAGGAGTGACGGCAATTATAGGTATGCAGAGCAGTGGTCACAAGACACACCCTGCAGAGTATAATAGCCTGGACATTTCACAGAGCAGTGATCACAAGACAGGCTCTGTAGAGCATCACACCTTAAACATTCATCAGAGGAGATACTGTGACACTCAGGTCTGCAGAGCATCATACCTGGGTCATTCTGCATAGATGGCATAACAGAGTCTGCCGCTCTGTGCCCAGTGTGTCATAGGGAATAGTGGGGGTCATTCCGAGTTGTTCGCTCGCTGCCGTTTTTAGCAGAATTGCGATCAGGCTGTAAACCGGCAGTTCTGCGCATGCGTATAGGCCGCAGGGCGCACGCGCTAAGTACTTTCACACAAAACTATGCAATTTTACACAGGGCCGTGCAACGCTTTTCAGTCGCTCTGTTGATCGGTGAGTGATTGACGGGAAGTGGGTGTTTCTGGGTGGTAACTGAGCGTTTTCCGGGAGTGTGCTAAAAAACGCAGGCGTGCCAGCCAAAAACGCAGGAGTGGCTGGGGAAACGGGGGAGTGGCTGGCCGAACGCAGGGCGTGTTTGTGACATCAAACCAGGAACCAAACAGTCTGCAGTGATCGCAATCTAGGAGTAGGTCTGGAGCTACTCAGAAAGTTTCGGGGGAATATTTAATAGCAGAACTGCTAATCTTTCGTTAGCAATTCTGCTAAGCTAAGATACACTCCCAGAGGGCGGCGGCCTAGCGTGTGCAATGCTGCTAAAAGCAGCTAGCGAGCGAACAACTCGGAATGAGGGCCAGTATACTAACACTGGGTGGGGTCTGTAGGATAGAGCCACACTGCACCCATTACACTAAAGGAAGAGAGACATGTCACAGCCCATGACATATCACTGTCACATACATAACTCCCAACATAACCTTCTCCAGGAGAGACAGAATGCTCTGCATCTGGACTTTTCTTTTAATTACTGATTGCCATAACCTGTGCTGAAACACCTTTTTTAGCCTTTAAAACAGATGTCGGCAATCATAAATTAAAAGACCAGGAACAGAGCATTTTGTCCCTCCTGGAAAGGGTCATGTTGGGAGGTACAGTATTCACATATGGTGCTTGCTTTCCAGTCCTAGGTAGGTCCCATCCATTCAGTCCACAGCAGTTAAAATCACAGCCAGTACAAGACTATTTCCCAACTCAACAAGTCCCTGGCAATCAGATCCAAACCAGTCCCAGATCTGCTGCTATCAAAGCCCTTCCCAAAGCAGCTGCCATCCATCCCATTGAGGACACTGGCATATACACTGGCACACACACTGGCGCGTGCGCACATACACACCAAACTCACATGCTGTCCTGCTCCAGCGGTGGCCATCTTTAGAGTGTGCAATGCCTCACGTGCCTAGTGGGAAATCCGGCACTGATGATGATGAATCATCGTGTTGACATACTTCCCAACATGACCCTCTCCATTAGGGACAGAAATCCTCTCCTGGACTTCCCTCTTAATTTATGATTGCCATCACCTGTGCAGAAACACCTTTCTTATCCAATAACCTGTTCAGCACAGGTGCCAGCAATCATAGATTTAGGGGGAAGTCCAGGAGCAAAGCATTTTGTCCCTCCTGGAGAGGTTCATGTTGGGAGGTATGTGTTGATAAGAGTCAGTGATGGTTAGTATAGATAAGTGAGAGTTGCTATGGATCAGTGAGGGTTAGTTTGGACCAGTGTTGGTTGGTATTGACCATTGTTGAAATTTACCAGTGACGGCTGGTATAGTCCAGTGATTTATTGCAGTGGTTCTCAACCTCGGTCCTCAAGTACCCCCAACAGATCATGTTTTTCATGTCACCTAGCAGTTGAACGGGTGTATTCATTACTCACTGACACATTTTAAAAGACCCACAGGTGGAGCAAATTATTTCACTTGCAATCCTGTGAGGAGACCTGGAAAACATGAACTGTTGGGGGGTATTTGAGGATGGCGGTTGAGAACCACTGATTTATTGTATGGGTCATAGATTTCTTGCATAGACATTGAGAACAGATAAACAGACACATTAATTTAGTGGATGTGGCTACACAATTTCACTCTTGCCCCTTTTGGTCCCATGCCAACCTTCAACCAGTACAGTGCAGTGAGTGTTTACAAATAACTATCATCTAATAATTTGTCCGAGTTGTATCACACAGACTGATATTAATTCTGTGAAACGAATTACATCTGAATAATACAATAATATGACTTTATCCTAAGTACGTTTTTACAGGCTTCAAATGTGAACAACACCTGTAAGTATGTTCTGAATGGCACCACTAGAGATGATAACTGATTGTCTTACTTTCTGAAGCTTGACAAATGATGTTATGCTTTGATTAAACAGACACAAAACCTAATCTATCAATCACAGGTTTTCACCTGTACATGATAGATGGCAAGACAGCCCCTCCAGGAAAATGCCACCAGGCTCATTACAATGTTATTAACCTCTAATTACAGTTTTGTGTGAGAGGCAGACAGAGGAGTCGTTTGGCAGGAATGATCACAGGGTAATATAGGAAGATGTATAACCCTGAGAGTCAGATTGGAAACAATAGAACACCACGAAGACACAAAGTATTTAATAAATGTTTGATAAATTTTACATTGTATCTACTAAAATTCTGAACTCCAAATTATTTACTGTAAAGGATACATGGCAATACTGTACACAGAATGTTACTAAGGGGGCTATTTATCAAAGATTGGAGAAAGATAATACTGTGAGAGATAAAGTACTAAGCAATCGGCTCCTAATTGACATGTTACAGGCTGTGCTTGGATAATTACAGTTAGTAGTTGATTGGCTGGTACTTTATCTCTCACAATTTTATCTCTTGCTAAGTTTTGATAAATACCCCCTAATTGTCTTATTGAAGATGGCAGAAATATAATCATACTGAATTTTATTTTCTATGAAAACTTAATGTTTCTAAATGTTTGAGGGGCTTTGTCCCTTAGGAATGTCGGAATCAGTATGATATGCCGACCGACAGGATCCCAGTTGTCATGTTACCGACGTCGGGATCTCGATGGGAAAAAGACCAACAGGGATGAGTGAGGGGCGTTCTGCCCTCTACCCAACCCCCTATCCCTAACCCTCCCCTCCCGTAGCCTAACACTAACATCCCCCATAGTGCCTTATACTCCAACTGGAGGTGCCTAATCCTACCCAGTCCCTGCTGCCTAGACCTAACACTCCCCCACTGAAGCCTGACGCTAACCCTCCCAAGGAGTGCCTAACCCTAACCATCCCACCTCGCAGCCTAACCCTTACCTAGCCACCCTCCCCTCTTGCCTGGTGCCTAAACCTAACCCTCGTCTCCCGGCTCTTAAGCAAAGCTGCCGTGTGTACTTATGGTCAGTATGCAGGCTATCAGGATTCTGGTGTCGGTCTCATGGCCCTTTCAGAGTTCTGGCATCAGTATTCTAAAGGCTGTTGGGATTCAGGTGTCAGTATTTTGACTGCTCGAATCCCGACTGCCAGCATTGTGACTGCATCCCGTAATATCAAAACCTGCTGAGAATGATGACACCCGTGTGTTTTGTTTGAGGTTTATATACATTATGTACACAAACATGGGACACAATACATCATTTGAATCAGATGTACATTTTTTCACATGACCAACATCCCTGAAACAGCTATTGATGATTCTACATGGCCAGATGTACAGTATAGAAAGGGCCTACGCTTGCAGAGCACAGCAGCAGGTGATCACTTGCTCTCCCAATCTTCCCCCTTGCAAATGGGACACTGCGACCCGTGGGAGAGACAGTGGGACAGTGTCCAATTAGCGGGACTGTCCCGCTGTATTTGGGACAATTGGGAGGTATGGAAAAGTCTCTCCTAATAGTTTATGGATCAATTTATGTGGATTCCTTATAAACATATATCTTCTTATGCAAAATGATTCCCCGTTGAATTAAGTGATGTCTCTAAAAATACATTTTCATATTGTATATTTGGATAGACTGTCCTCAGTCACCATCACATGAAAGTGGGCTGTAATTGAATGCTTTCTGAAACATTTTTATGATCATTCATTTATTTTCTGATTAGCACAGTTAAATTTGCAGTCAATTGAGAAATAAAGAAAAGAACTTTAAGTATTTTTTCTAGTGGAACATTATTGCAGAACCTAGTTAATCACATGTGGATATTGATTTTACACTTGGCTAGTCCGTGTGGATAAATATTTTAATTAAGGTGCCTGGAAAACAGAAGTCTTTCAAGCCTCAGAGATAAATTTGTTAACTAGACATTTTCATTTCTTGTTAAAAAAAAAATGAATAAACTAAGTAATCCTTTTCAAATAATTTTAGGTGAGTGTTCCTGTGAAATACAAAAGAAGGCATTGTTTTACTCAGCTTGTGGGACAGGAAATGGAAAGAATAAAATATTAATTGGTTAAATAGACTCAATATAATTCTTATGAAAGTTTAGTGTCATGTGTCACGTTCAAGAGTTTTAAAACTACTATTTTACTTATGTGGTGCTTGTCCCGGCTGGCGCTGAGATCTGCTCGCTCTGCAAATACACATCACTCCCGGATGACGCAGAGGTCCATCCGCACTGCGCATCACTCTTAGCTGGCTATGAGGTTTGTCTGCACTGTGCCTGCTCAGTGCTTTCAGTCTAGACATGGAAGCAGTCCTCCACAGTGCTCTGCTCTCAGTGTCTGTATACAGTGTCTGTTTACCAAAGTTCCCTCCAAAACCAGACATGGACATCACCATGTTGGATTCAGCTGACTCTCCACAGCCAGTCCGGATGCTGCTCTAACATCAGCAGAACACAGCATCCAATCACCTTACACTCAGCCTTATAAGTTCTACTTCCTGACGGGCACAAATGGGCAGTACAATGTCGCTTCTGTTAAAGTTAACACTCAGTGCTGTGCTCCCTTAAACTCTGTGTCTCTGAGGCTCCAGTCTGGTCACCTACTAGTCCCAGTCTGGTTCCAGATTCATTCTGGTTCCAGGGTGGCTAAAGCATAATCCAGTTCCAATACAGTTCCAGTAAAACATGGGTTCCAGTCCAGCTTCAGTCACATTCCCACTCCAGCTCCAATCTGGTTCTAGTCCAGTTCCAGTTACATACCGGTTCCAGTCTGGTTCCAGTTGCATTCCGGTTCCAATCCAGTTCCATTCTGTTTCCAATCCGGTTCCAGCTTCATTCAGGTTCCAGTCCGATTCCAATTACATACTGGTTCCAATCTGGTTCCAGTTGCGTTACAGTTCTAGTCTGGTTCCAGCTACAGTTCAGTTCCACTTTCATTCTAGTTCCAGTTGTCTTTCCAGTATCTGTCCCTGTACAAGAAAGTTTTACAATTCATTGAATGCCTTTGGGCAATTTAGTTCCAAGCCAAAAACATCATTCTCCAGGGCTAACCCAAGGTCCCAGCCTCAACACTCCATGCCAACTCTAACCAAGCCAAACCCTCAGGTGTGATATCATACTTTTATTCTCAAGTAAAAGTGTTATGATAATCTCTACGCAACCCATATAAACATGCTTTACCCAACTCATCACCTTCATCATCATCATCATCATCATCATCATCATCACTCTCTACTACCCCTTTCAGATCTCCAATGCCGGATCCCACCCGGAAATTGGAAATGGGTCCTTCCCGAGTGGGATCCGGCATTGGAGTGTCTGCGCTGGCATATTGCTGGGTCGGTTGTCATAGCGGCGGAGCCGGCAGCGGGGGTGGAGGCGGCGCTGGGAGATGAGCTCATCTCCAGGCCGCCTCTCCCTATATAGTAAATGGGTCCCGGGTCGCATCGACCCAGCAACCTGTTCCCACTGCCACTGACCCGGTATTCAACCTGGGAATAACCCTTCTTATTACCCGGGTTGAATTACAGGGTCAGGCGACCAGGGAATTCTCATGGGCCCTTTCACATCGCACACTGACCCGTGTTGACCCGGCAATATGCCGGGTCGACACCGGGTTATTTTTGGGATATAAAAGGGGTATACCAAACACATAATCACCTTTACCCAATCCATCATGATTATTCTCTACCCAATTTATCACCATTCTCTACTCAATTCATCATGCATCAGTGTTGTTGCTATATACTTAAAAATATCCTCTAAGACCAATATTTAAACTTTTCTGTACGATACGGTAACTATTATATAATCAGAGTGTATGCCTAGCTCCAGGGAGGTCATGACATTTCACTCCAATAACAACTCTCACTGGCTGGTAGACTTCCAGACACAGCCTCACTTCTGTCTTCTCTCTGAAGCGCTGTTCAACAGGATTATTCCCTACTGTCAATACCTGCAGTCAACACGCCACCACATGCACACCCATGTGCTGAAAGGAGGGAACAGTGGGGGTAATTCAGACCCGATCACTAGGCTGCATTTTTCAGTGGGCGATCAGGTCTAAACTGCACATGCGTATGCACCACAATGCGCAGGCATGTCGTATGGGGTACAAAGCGGATCGCCACTCAGAGAGGGGTTTGTGCAAAGGATCCATTCGCACGGGCGTTCGCAAGGAAATTGACAGGAAGAAGGCGTTTGTGGGTGGCAACTGATCGTTTTCTGGGAGTGTTTGGAAAAACGCAGGCATGTTCAGGCTTTTTCAGGGAGGGTTCCTGACGTCAATTCCGGTCCCGGACAGGCTGAAGTGTTTGCAGCGGCTGAGTAAGTTCTGGGCTACTTAGAGACTGCACAAAATCTGATTGTACATGCGTTCGCACACTTGCACAGCTAAAATACACTCCCCTGTGGGCGGTGACTATCTGATCGCAGCAGTGCAAAAATCACTTGCTAGCGAACAGGTCTGATTTACCCCCTGTGTCCTAACAGCTTGCTCCCTGCTCCATAAGGTCATTGTGGACAGATATGTGAAGGACTGACTGGAGAGAAGAGTATGTGTGGGGGGCGGATGATTGGAACTGAAATGAGAGAGAGTGATGTTAGGGACAGAGGTGAGAGAAAAGCAAATGGGAGGCGGAAGATAGGGTCAGAGATGAGAGAGTCAGAGACAGGGGAGCTAAGGGGAACAGAGATGACTGATGAGAAGGAAAGGTAGACAGATATGGAAGACAGAAACATAAGGGGAACAGAGATGAGAGACAGGGAGATGGGGGAGTGAGTGGGGACATAAGAGACAGGTTGATGGGTTGTTAAGGGGGTCAGAGATGAGAGATGGGGAGAAGGGTGATAAAGATTAAAGACAGACACAGCCTTCTGATTTTTGTGACATCATGGCATTAATAGTTTTTAACAAACAAGTAAATAACATGCTTTAAAGGTACAAAGACCCTATATTTTATTTTTATTCCTCCCTTTGTCTTTGTAAGGAACAACAACTTGATTTGATGGGCCTGTCCCGCAGTGCTGGACTTTTATCCTGATATACAGACAGTTAGGAGATTTCCCTGTCATTGAAGGATTGTTGTTTTTATTTAATTTTTTCCAATATGTTTTTATTGAATTTTGCATGTCAAACAGAAAAAAAACACAAAAATGAGGCAGTACAGAGAAGAATATTTAATCTAGGAAATAAAACAGCTAAGGCATGTTAAATCAATATCAGTCGACAACATCTAGGACGTTACTTGAAAAATCAATCAACAGTGTCCAAATATTAAATCCTGCCTATGCGACATCAAGCTACAACAAGAAACAAATCAGAGATCAAAAGAGAAAGAAATAGCGAAAGAAGTGAGAGAGAAGAGCTAAGAGGGTAGGGGTGTGTGGCACTCCAAATAATCTATACAAATGTTCTAGACAAGAGGATACTCCACCTATTATCCATAACCCGTAACTTTCCAAATTAGAAAGCCTGTGAAAATGTGAACCTGGCCTTAAGATGCATACAAGTGGTATGATTGCGTGGACTTAAAATCAAGCCAGTGGTACCATGTGGCTGTAAATCTCTGATGGTTTTTAAGGCATTGCCCTCAGTTCTTCCATAGACATCTTCATGTCAATCCTGCTGAACCAATCCTTCACTGTAGGTGGGAAGGTACATTGTCATCAGACAGGAATCACCGCTTTGGCTGCACTATTCAGGAACTTTAGAATAGCTTTCTTATATGTCGCTAAAGAGCCAGGGAATAAATTAAGAAGCCAAAAAACGGTCTCGGTAGGAACGTTCGTCCCCACTATCAACCTTGAGATAGAGATAACAGTGTTCCAAAAAGGGCGTAGTGAGCGGCAACTCCACCAGATATGAATCGGGGAACCCATGCCAACACACATCTGGTACCTCAGGAAATATTTTAGCCAACGTCAGGGGGCACCTATTGAAGGGTTGTTTGTAAAGAAAGAGAGTGATTCAACTCTTCAGTAGTGCTGGGCACACGTTGGGGTGATTTAATCATGCTTGCATATTGAGTAGGCCACAGATGTGCCAATCACAACAACATTAAAGAATGAATGGTATAGTACATGTTTTAATAAATATACTTTGCATTTAGGCTTTTATTCAGGCTGTACTACATACTGTACTTACTTACAGACCTCTCCTCAGGGATATTCCAATTGAGGGGTCCAAGAAAAAAGTGTGTGGTGTGTAATGATGCAATTTGCATCACCAAGCAGTGGGGGAAGCCAGGTCATGATGACACATTTTTTTCAGTGAATCATGTCCTATAGCTAGGAACGTAGGGAGGATGGAGTGAGTGGAGATCGAGCTTCAGGCGCAATGGAGACAGAAGGCGCCGGCTCCCTGTAACAGAGCTGGGAGCCGGGACTTGGGGTAGGAGGAGATGACTAGAATAGAGGAAAGGGGTGGCTACCACACTGTCTGCATGTTCCATAACACTGATTGCAGTGCAGAGAGTCCAGTGCAGTGCAGTGTGGTGTGTTGTTAGGGAGGTTTGGAGGCTTGTCAGTAGAAGCTTCCTGGCTGTCAGGTATCTGCATTCAGTGATATGGAACATGCAGCCAGTGTGGTGGCCACTCCTTTCCTCAGTCCTTTCCTTCTACCCATGGAGGTCAATCACAAAGAAGCTCCGCCCCTCCAGGCTAGAACGAGGAGCTGCTCTGCTGCTGCCCACTTGGTGAGAATTAATTTGTGTATACTGTGTGTATGTGTGTGTATGTGTTTATGTCTGTGTATACTGTGTGTTTATGTGTATATGTCTGTGTTTGTGTGTAAATGTGTTTGTGTGTATAAATGTGTGTATATGTCTGTGTGCATGTGTGTTTATGTGTATACATGTTTGTGTGTGTTTATGTGTATATATCTTTGTATACAGTATGTTTGAGTATATGTGTGTGTTTATGTATGTTTGTGTATATATGTGTGTTTATGTATGTCTGTGTGTATATGTGTATGTCTGTGTATATCTATGTGTATATTTGTTTGTTTATGTGTGTGTGTATATCTGTGTATATGTCTGTGTTTATGTATATCTGTGTGTATATTTGTGTGTGTATATGTGAGTTTATGTATGCGTATGTCTGTTGTCAAAGTCGAATAATATTGCATAACACACAGCACGTATAAACTGCACACACATGCCCACTGCGCGTGCACTTGTTCTGCAGTGCGTGCACATGTACGCACTTTGCGTATGGTCGCTCCCGCAGTCCTGCGCATCGGCGCGTGGTATGGGTATTTACGGCAGGGTTTGTGTACGCATGGAGGGCCATCAGAACACATTACATATTTAATCCAAATAGTGCACAAGGTACACATAGTCTCCTTGCACCACATCAGAAAGTTATAGCTGTTTAAATGGTTGTAGAACAAAGGGATTCACCTTTACAGGATAAGAGGGGACAGACTAAAGTTATAAGGTGATATTTGGTATCCAGCTGTAGGGTATTTTAAGGGTAACATTCCGGTGTTGGTGTTATGCACACCAGTGCCTGCAGGAATGTACTGGTGTCAGAACTGTTATGCACTCCAGTGCCTGCAGGAATGCACTGGTGTTTGAACTGCTATGCACACCAGTGCCTGCAGGAATGTACTGGTGTCTGAACGGATAGGTATGCAAAACAAATGAACTCACAGACAGACTGGGGAATATGACATTACGTACACAGAAGGTGATAGGGTAACAAAATACACACAAAGTGAACAGAGAAGCCCAGAGGCTAAGGAACTGGGTGTCTCCCTAGTATTAGTAATGCTCAGATGGGAAAAGCAAGATGTTGTGTTTTAATACGTAGAGAACCCGAAATGCTGTTGCTAAGGGCAACAGCAAAACCCTAAAGGGTTACCAACGGGTGTGGCAGTAAACTCCTTGGTCAGAGATGGAATGATAGACACAAGGAGAGTCTCCACAATCCTAATTCTCACTTGCAGTGCACAGGTTCAGCTTACTGCCACTAAACTGACACCTGACACCTTGCACAGTGAGACAGGATTTAGGCAGGCAAGTCTTAGAATACAGCCGCAAACTTGCTAAGTTCACAGAGTAGTAAAAGAACCCCAGCAAGCTAAACGACTGACTCCAGTCTTACTGCTAGGTCTGGATTGGCAGAGTGTAGTACCAAATCCCCAGGCCTATTTGCAGTAAGCAACAACAAATACAAAGCTACACAGTACTGGCTAACTTTCAGGAACTGACTAACCAACAAAGATTCAGCAGCATCTGCTTAACCTGAGAAGAGGCCTTATAAAGCAGGTGCTGTCCACGCCCCACTCAGACCTCACAGACTGTGAGCACAAAAACCAGCACCGGATCCCCTGCCGTGCACAGAGCCTGTAACCACTGCACAGCACAAGACCCGAACAGGAGTATCAGCTGCACTCAGGTTACTCCGCTAGCACTTGTCTCCCGGTTGCCATGACGACGTGGCAGCACAGGGCAGGAGACCCTAACAGTACCCCCCCTCTGACGAGGGGTCAAAGAACCCCTACCACCGGGTTTATCGGGGAACTGCGAGAAGAAAGAGCGTATCAGTCTGGGGGCATGAAGATCACAACTGCGCACCCACGACCGCTCCTCCGGGCCATACCCCTTCCAGTGCACCAAAAATGACAGCCGACCCCGAACCATCTTGGAGTCAAGAATCCTTTCAACAACAAACTCCCTCTGGCCACTTATCAGAAGAGGGGAAGGTCTTCCACTGGAAGAAGGATTACTAATCGCCCATTTTAAAAGGGAACAATGAAATGTTTTATTGATACCCAAAGAACGGGGCAGATCTAATTGAAATGCCACCGGATTGATAACCCTGGTGATCTTATAAGGGCCGATGAACAGGGGGCCTAACTTATGAGATGGCTGTCTCAACTTCAAATTCTTGGTAGACAACCAGACGAAGTCTCCTAATTTGAAGCTGCAGGGTCTTTTCCGCTTATCAAAAACCCTTTTGGTCACTAATGACACAGACACAAGGGCTTTCTTCACTTTCCGCCAAATACCTCTAAGGACCGAAACCACAGAGGAACCACCAGGCGTGGAGTCCAGGGGGTCAAAAGAATTGGCCTTAGGATGATGCCCATACACACAAAGGAAGGGAGAGATCCCTGTAGCAGAGTGAGCCGCGTTGTTATAGGCAAACTCCGCCATGGACAGATGAGCAACCCAGTCAGTCTGACACTTGGAGACATAACACCTGAGATACTGCTCCAAGGACTGGTTCACCCTTTCAGTCTGCCCATTAGACTGCGGATGGTACCCTGACGACAAGCTGACAGAAATCTGGAGATCGGAACAAAATGCCCTCCAGAATTTGGCCACAAACTGGGATCCGCGGTCAGAGACCACATCAAGTGGCAACCCGTGGAGACGCACAACATGCAGCATAAATAATTCAGACAGGCGTCTGGCCGATGGCAGCCCAACCAGTGGAACGAAGTGCGCCATCTTCGAAAACCTGTCAACGACAACCCAGATGGCTGTCATCCCCGAGGATTTGGGCAAGTCCACCACAAAATCCATTGAAATGTGGGTCCATGGCTTAGATGGGATAGAGAGTGGATGTAATGGGCCAACAGGAACCCCTCTGGGAGTCTTATTTCGGGCACAGATGTCACATGCCCGAACCCACTGATCCACATCCTTAGCCACCGAGGGCCACCACACCGCCCTAGATAGCAACTCCCGAGTTCTGGCAATACCCGGGTGACCTGCCAACTTCTTGGCATGGAATTCCAGGAACACTCGCTGTCTTAACCTAGGAGGCACAAACAAAAGACCTACCGGAAGGTCTGGAGGAGCCTGCTCCTGTGCTCTAAGGACTAATGATAAGAGGTCCTGGGTAATGCCCACTTTAATACATGATGGGGACACAATGGGCAATGGCTCCTCGGTGGTCTCCTGGATTGGAGCAAAACTCAGCGAGAGCGCATCAGCCTTGATGTTTTTTGACCCAGGGCGATATGTTATCAAAAAATTAAAGCGAGCAAAAAACAAAGCCCATCGTGCCTGCCTGGCATTGAGACGCTTCGCTGACTCTAAATATGCCAGATTCTTATGGTCGGTGAGAATTGAGACCACAAACTTAGCCCCCTCAAGCCAGTGTCTCCACTCCTCGAGTGCATCCTTAATAGCCAACAATTCCCGGTTACCCACGTCATAATTCATCTCGGCAGGCGAAAATTTACGGGAAAAGTAAGCACAGGGATGAAGGCGATTATCAGAAACTCCCATCTGAGAAAGCACTGCCCCAATACCCATCTCAGAGGCATCCACCTCCACCACAAAAGGACGCTCTTGATCTGGGTGTCGCAGCACCTTGGCCGATACAAATGCCCTTTTGAGACGGGCAAAAGCCGCTTTAGCCTCACAAGACCAGTGAGCAACATCCGCCCCTTTCTTAGTGAGTGCCACCAAGGGCGCCACTATAGACGAAAATCCAGCGATAAATCGTCTATAAAAATTCGCAAAGCCCAGGAAACGCTGAAGCGCCTTCAAACTAGTGGGCTGCACCCAATCCAGGACTGCCTGTACCTTGGAACCCTCCATTTGGAAACCTTCTGGGGAGATAATATATCCTAGAAATGCGATTTGCTGAACTTCAAATTCGCACTTCTCCAGCTTTGCCCCAAGCCGGTGGTCTCTGAGTTTCTGGAGGACTAAGCGTACATGCTTCCGATGTTCCTCCAGGGAATGGGAGAAGATTAGGATGTCATCTAAGTATACAACTAAGAATCTATACAAATATTCCCTGAGCACATCATTCATGAAATCCTGGAAGACTGCCGGGGCATTACAGAGCCCAAAAGGCATCACCAAATATTCATAATGCCCTGAGTGGGTATTAAAGGCAGTCTTCCATTCATCCCCCTCTCTTATTCGGATTAGATTGTACGCACTGCGTAGGTCAATCTTAGAAAAAATGGTGGCAGTACGAAGCTGGTCAAACAAGACCGAAATGAGAGGCAGTGGGTATGAGTTTTTAATCGTGATACGGTTCAATTCCCTGAAGTCGATGCAGGGTCGCAACGAACCGTCCTTTTTACCCACGAAGAAGAACCCCGACCTAACTGGAGACTGTGAAGGTCTGATAAATCCCTTAGCCAAGTTCTCCTGAATGTACTCTGCCATAGCCTGAGTCTCAGGACGTGACAGGGAGTACAACCTGCTCTTGGGAAGCTTAGCATTTGGCAACAAATCAATTGCACAGTCATAGGGGCGATGGGGAGGTAGTACCTCTGCAACTTTTTTGGAGAACACGTCCGCAAAATCTGCATAACACCCTGGCAATCCTGGCAAACTTAGCTGCGAGAGCCTGACTGGAAGGCTCAAGCAACTCCTGAAACAATCAGTACCCCAACTAAGAATTTCCCCAGAGACCCAGTCAAATTGAGGATTGTGGGCCCTTAACCAGGGTAACCCCAACACCAATGGGGCAAAAGTACAGACAGTCACAAAAAAGGACAATTTTTCAGAGTGTGTGGCTCCAATAAAAGAAATCTGGCTAGTGCAAGAGGTAATTTTACCTTGGGATAATGGTTCCCCGTTTAACCCACAAATCTCAATTTCCGATGCCAAGGGTACTAAGGGAACAGAGTGTTTCAGGGCGAATTGGCGGTCCATAAAAACCCCGTCGGCCCCACTGTCCACAAAGGCCTCAGTCTTGACAGTTTGACCGAGGATCTTCAAGGTCACCGGGATGATAAAAGTCTTCTTGGGAAATTCTGACTTCTGGCCTGACAGGATATTTCCCATCACCCTCAGGCCCTGAAGTTTTCCGGCTTTTCTGGGCATGATACTACCACATGACCTTTATTCCCACAGTACAAACACAACCCCTGCTGTCTCCTCCGCGTCTTCTCATGCGAGGAGAGGCGGGTAGCCCCAATCTGCATAGGCTCCTCGGAAAATTCCTCAGAGTCTGAGGTTCCCTTGGGAAAGAAGGAAACCTCAGTCTCCCTTTCAAGCCTACGCTCTCTCAGCCGTCTATCCACCCGGATGGATAACTGCATGATCTGATCCAAGCTATCAGGCAAGGGATATTGTACCAGTTGGTCCTTTATCTGGTTAGAAAGACCTCTTCAGTACTGGTGTCTCAGGGCTGGGTCATTCCACTGGGTATCATGGGCCAACCTCCGAAACTCCGTACAGTAAACCTCAACTGGCCTTCGCCCTTGCTTAAGGATCGAAATCTGAGCCTCGGCTGAGGCCGTCTTGTCAGGGTCATCATACAACATGCCCAGTGCCGTAAAAAAAGCATTAACACTTTTAAGCGACGGACAGTCAGGCTGCAACCCATATGCCCAGACCTGTGGGTCTCCTTGTAGCAAGGAAATCACTATGCCCACCCGCTGAATCTCCGACCCAGAAGACTGAGGCCTAAGCCAGAAGTATAGCTTGCAGCTCTCCTTGAAACAAAAGAACTGCGAGCGATCTCCAGAAAAACGATCCGGGAGATTTACTTTCGGCTCCTTAACCCCTGAATGTGCTGCTGCTGCGGGAGCTCCGCCAGCGGCCTGCGAGGTGTGCATTTTAATGGACAAATCATTAAATTGTCGAGTCAGGACCTGCACCTGATCGACCACCTGTTGCAACGTATTTTGAGGGGTATGCTCCACATTCCCACAAAATTTCAACAGGAGTATTAGGCTGCTGAATATGTTATGCACACCAGTGCCTGCAGGAATGTACTGGTGTCAGAACTGTTATGCACTCCAGTGCCTGCAGGAAGGCACTGGTGTTTGAACTGTTATGCACACCAGTGCCTGCAGGAATGTACTGGTGTCTGAACGGATAGGTATGCAAAACAAATGAACTCACAGACAGACTGGGGAATATGACATTACGTACACAGAAGGTGATAGGGTAACAAAATACACACAAAGTGAACAGAGAAGCCCAGAGGCTAAGGAACTGGGTGTCTCCCTAGTATTAGTAATGCTCAGATGGGAAAAGCAAGATGTTGTGTTTTAATACGTAGAGAACCCGAAATGCTGTTGCTAAGGGCAATAGCAAAACCCTAAAGGGTTACCAACGGGTGTGGCAGTAAACTCCTTGGTCAGAGATGGAATGATAGACACAAGGAGAGTCTCCACAATCCTAATTCTCACTTGCAGTGCACAGGTTCAGCTTACTGCCACTAAACTGACACCTGACACCTTGCACAGTGAAAAAGGGGGTATGGACCTTTGGAAAGAGCAAAGGACCAAAGAAAGACAACTATAGGCCTTTTCCTGGGCACACTTAAAAAGAATGAAATGATGAAATTATTAAAAATTAACCTTTATTAATATATACTTAAGAAAAAGCGAGAGCTGGCATGGATGTTTTGAAAAAGCATAAGTGTTTGCCAGCACCAATGTGCCTGTTATGGGCAAGGTTGTATCATAGATGAGCGAAAATAAATGATCCTTCATCCACAAGGAAATTTGTGCATATCTTCCATACATAGGAGTTTTGGGTGAATGAGTTCACTACGTCGATTCCAAATGTAATCTGACAAATACTATAGACCTGTAATTAGATTGATATAATGAGTCCCAGATAGCTTTGGCTGTTGGAGAGTATGCTCTTTCCAAAGGTCCATACCCCCTTTTTCATAGTTGTCTTAAACTATCTTCCTGGAGCACCACCAACTACTTGCTGAATTTATTATTACCAGTAGGCTCTCATGTTGGTTTAATGTATCATCATACTAAATTTACTAAATTGAAATTGTAATATCCTGTGCAGATTTATTTCTTTTTTGCTAAGACCTTGCACAGTGAGACAGGATTTAGGCAGGCAAGTCTTAGAATACAGCCGCAAACTTGCTAAGTTCACAGAGTAGTAAAAGAACCCCAGCAAGCTAAACGACTGACTCCAGTCTTACTGCTAGGTCTGGATTGGCAGAGTGTAGTACCAAATCCCCAGGCCTATTTGCAGTAAGCAACAACAAATACAAAGCTACACAGTACTGGCTAACTTTCAGGAACTGACTAACCAACAAAGATTCAGCAGCATCTGCTTAACCTGAGAAGAGGCCTTATAAAGCAGGTGCTGTCCACGCCCCACTCAGACCTCACAGACTGTGAGCACAAAAACCAGCACCGGATCCCCTGCCGTGCACAGAGCCTGTAACCACTGCACAGCACAAGTCCCGAACCGGAGTATCAGCTGCGCTCAGGTTACTCCGCTAGCACTTGTCTCCCGGTTGCCATGACGACGTGGCAGCACAGGGCAGGAGACCCTAACAGTTGGTCTGCGGAAGATCGCATGCTCCTGCGGATAGTTATGTGCAGAAGCAGAATATAGATATAAATTGTATTTACTGTATATTATGTATGCGGCGGGAATCCAGAGGAGACCACCCACAAGAGCAGTTGAGAAAGACATCGCCTACCTTTTCAAATCAACCTATGACCTCTCCTGTACTGTAAAAGTGCATCCCTGTATCCAATGGACAAAGGGATTACAGTATCCATTGTATTGATTTTGGAAGACTTGTATAAATAAAGCGTGCTGCATGCCGGCCAGTCACAAGACTCACAACGTTATCTGTTTGATTACGGAGGACTGGACCAGGAAGCGCACGCGAATATTCTCACGTATGTACATTGACTGTAGCCATTATTCTGTTATATATATTGTCTTGTATTGTAGTGTATAATTTGTATTGTAAACCCCCTTTCAGAAATAATCCACTGTGGTATCGGAACCCAGCGGTAAACTCACAATTGGTGTCGTGTGCTCATTGCCCTGCTAAAGTTAAAAGTGTATTATTACTATTATTGCATAGCATTGCTGTAAAAGGTTTAAAGTGTATCTCTGGGTGTGTATGCGCTGTGAGTACTTTGTACCGTTAGCGCGGCGTGTGTACGCAAAGTCCGTACACTACGGAACCCTTTTACGCTAATAGCGTAAAAGGTGCGTAGTGTGAATTAAGTATAGCGGCCACAGCGGCTAAAGGTTTAAAGTGTATTTAAGGTGTGTTTAAGGTATAGCTTTCATTCCTGTAAAGATAATCAGCTTTATCAATTGGGGGCATCGTCCGATTTTCCACATTTTTACTGCTTAACAGGTCACAAGCAGACATAATCTATCAGCATAAGGGTGGACAGAAGGTATCCTACGTATCCTTTTCTTGGTCGGTGGATACACTGAAAACCCTACTTAATTGCTGATTAGATGGTGTCTGCTCTGTATGGTTTGTAGGGATGCTGGTAAGAACTCGTAAGGTAAGCAGGAAAAAAAAAAGCTATTTAATATCTGTGAATTTATTTTTGGCGCCAAATGCGTACACAACAAAAGCGTACACCCATACTCTGTGCATACTCTCCCACATTGTTGCCATAACATTCAGATTACTAGATTCGTAATATAAACAAAGGAAGTAAGTGTAAAACACAAACGCAGTCTGGC
Source organism: Pseudophryne corroboree (assembly GCF_028390025.1). Taxonomy (NCBI): domain Eukaryota; kingdom Metazoa; phylum Chordata; class Amphibia; order Anura; family Myobatrachidae; genus Pseudophryne; species Pseudophryne corroboree. The sequence continues at coordinate 224,732,933 of NC_086450.1, forward strand.
CTAGTTATAAAGGTTTATACAGAAAAGAAAGTGTGTGGCGTGTTAAGTGAGCAATTATAGTTAATATTGCTCACATTTATAGAAATTGTATGATTTGTGCTATTGCGGACGTACGGTTTTGTACACGTGTCTCGGACAAGGTACGGAACTGCACACGCGGCGTAAGCATGGTCGCGTGTTTACGCAAATTGCGTAAGAATACGGTCGCTAAGTACAAATTACACAATAGTTTGTTTAGTTTAAAGGTGAGACAGTAGCCACGCTACAATAACACAAGATTGCCCAGCTTCCAAAGTTTAGTATGAAACCCTTATTTACTGTATTGCCTCTGGGAGTAAAGCTGCTTGTCTGAATGAAAGATAATTTTCTGTAAAAAACCAAAGTGTAATTGAGTGAGTGAATGCAGGAGCGAGTGGAAATTTGAACCACGGAATTTGGAATCTCGGTGTGTGGTACATCAAGTGAGTGGAGACTTGGTGGCGTGAGGAGGCTGACTCACGTTAATATAAGGTTTAATACGTAAGTCGTGAGGAGACTTACACAGGAGCATGGTAGGGAATTGTGAAGTGTTGTGACCCATATAGTTTTTTTTTATATGCGCCGGCTGAGGTTTCGCAGCCTGAAAATCGATTCCAGTGGTCGTACGGAAGATAAGTAACAAGTACTTATACGCTGTGCGATTGGACAGCGCGTTTGTGGGTGCGATATATAGCGCAACGTGATATCCTTTTTACGAGCTTTTGCATAAAATCGCGGTATCATCAGCGCTGTATAGAACATACGCAAGCGTGATTTGTGTATAATAAAGTGCATAGGGAGTTTTCGCTGGTCTCTCTCAGGAAAATCTCCAACGGCCGATACTTTACTGGAAAGGGTAAGTTATTTCTAAAAACTTCCAGTAAATATAGGTCACATAGGGCCCTAAGTTGGGTACATTGCCTTCGCTATCGACAGTGTATGGTAGTACTGGCCAATGTGGGCCGTGAGCGGGTGAAGAGCGCTCGGAGAACTTTCACCGTTACCTTATATTGAGTATTTTGGTGTTTGTGGGGAAAGGCCCACAATTATGGGAGCCAGTTGCTCAAGTAAGGGACGTTAAACCAGGGTTCAGGTTGTAGAGCCGCGGCCCATGAGGTCAGCGGAGTTTAAAGGAAAAAGTATTGAAGACTTTTTGTCTGAATGGGAATGTGTGACTGACAAAGATAGGGAACCATTCCCTAAGGTGGGCAGCTTTGAACCAGAGGTACTGCAGAATGTAAGCAGTAAAATATGTCTTAAAAAATCCAGAAAACAAAGGATTAGACATAATGATTGTTTAAAATTATGGCAAAAGGAGGGGGATATGCAAAGAGAACAAATCCGCAAAGCAGGTTCAAAACCTAGCGGGAATGAGAACACAAAAACACCAGTGTCGACACAGGTCGAAGGGGAAGAGATGGCTACAGTCAATGATGTATCCGTAAACGATAGCAGTATGCAAAAACAATGTACTAACCCTAATTTTTGCAAGATGTATCCTGTTTTGAAGTCTTTTCCAGGTTATAGGTCACAGGAAAATGAAGGATCCAGCCAAATCGCAGCTCTCCTCCAAGCAGTCACTTTGCAGGACAATCAGGTGGGGCCTGTCCAACCAGGTAGTGCAGTAACAATATTCCCCAGTGAAAGAACTGAACTAGTGAGGTCACAGCTACCGGTAAGTGTGAGACAGCTCATTGCACAGAGACAACAACACCTCACAGTAAACAAATCAGGAACGGAATGGTAGAATTACACCCTGTCTTGGGAACAGTAACTCCCAATGGGGGAACCGATAGTCAGGGAGTAGTCCTCACCAGGAATAATGCAATGTATTGCCCGTGGCCCAAAGATGAGCTGCGATCAATCATTTCAGAATTCCCCCGACCCTCGGAAGGATTTAGCTAGATGACAGAAATTTATCAGAGATCTGGGTAATGCGTATGAACCGACAAACAAAGACTGGCGGATACTTTTGAAAGCGTGCCTATCCCCTAATATTGACACCCAAAAATTTATCACTGATTGTAGATTAGAGTCGGATAGTCTTATGACTGACAAACACAATCAGGAGAACTTAGAGCAAATTAACAGGCAACTAGAGTTGTATTTCCCCACAACTGTTAAGTGGAGAAGAATTTTCTCCATAAAGCAGAGGGAAAATGAAATTACATCTGAATATTTCCATCGGGCCCTGCAAATAATGGATAGATACATGGGGGCATCGGATACAGGGAACGATACGAATTACAGGGAGGTGGCTGTCTCTGTGCTAATGGACGGACTCGATAAGACAGTAAGGGACAGAGTACAAACATCTTTGCCTAATTGGAGAGGAGTCACAGTAGCTTGCCTTAGAGAGTGCGCAATTGTACACCACAAAAATATTGTTAGGTGTAGAAAACCACAGGAGGAGAGGCTGAGGATTGAAAGTATACAGGCTCTTACACCAAAGTCTCATCAGCCTAAACCCCAGACCCCTGCTATTTGGAAAAGACCGAGAACATGCTATATTTGTAGGAAGGAAGGGCATTTTGCCAGAGATTGTAGGTATAGTAGAACACATAGTCAATATAGACCCCTAGACAGAGAAAACAAGCCACGTTATTAAACACATAGACGGGATCAAGGGACATATAGTAAGGAATCACGATACAGTATAGAAAAACACAGATTCGGTTAATGGGAAGAACAAAATAAATGCAACTTTACCCTTTTGACAGAACTTACTGGGGTTAGGAGGAGGCCTCTAAACTTCTGCTTCTCTCTCTAGCAGAAGTGACCTCTAAGTAACTTAACAGGAGTTTTGTTAGAGATGGTATACATATAGAGTGCTCCCACCCAGGAAGCACAAAATATGTTAGATACCCACGAAGACTAATGTTGCATTTCACTGTTTTAGATGCATGTCCATCACAGGTAGAGGAAATTATCTAAAAGATACCGGGTTCCCTATGAACTTAGAATGGACAAGACACTGGATTGATGTCTGGGATAGTTCCAGTAGAGATATAGCACACATAGAATTTTTTTAGGGGAACAGACCGATTAGGGAATCATTCCCCGTAGTGCCCAATCCAGATGTCAAACTTTGTAAAATCTTCTTTGCCTCTACAAACTTATCTGTTACTAAACTCTGTAATTTGTCTTCAAAGTTTCCTCTTCATCTCTTAAATTCACTGACAGGATTACAGTTCAAACGTCACATGCCTACTCGGTCTTTTCAGAGTTCTGCCCAAACCCAGTATATCTCACCAGCATAGGGACACCAGTATCAGTGTGCCTGGCCATGCACAAAGGGTGGAGAATGGTAATACTGGTGAAGGGAGACTGTGCATAGATACCGATATACATGATGGTGTGACAGCCTTATGGTGAACGCAAATCTGACAAATTTTCTTTTTATTATTTCCCCTCTCTTTTCACTTTCCAAAGATGGTTCACTTCACACAACTGATAAGACACAACAGTTAAACACATTGAAATGCAAGATTTATGCTCCCTACAGAAAGGTCGCTGACCCAGAGAGAACCCGTGACAAAGAGCAGAGTATAGAGAACATTGTATCACTGGAGTGTCTGTTCCGGGAAGGTTGAGAGGCAGTACTGTTGAGACGGCACCTGAGCGCGGAGAACAACAAGACCAGAGGCGGTTGTCGCACCAGTTTTTTTTTCTCCATTCCCCACTACCCTCCTTCTCTTCCTCTCTTTCTCCACCCTTCTTGTTTCCCTTCTTCTTTCTCCACCCTTCTTGTTTCCCTTCTCTTCCCTTAATAAGATGGACTTACCCCAAGAGACTGCGTTCCGGGTTTTCCTGTTAATCCTGTTGTTGACCAGGACAGTCTGTTTCGGTGAGGGTCCCAGAGAGGTCGAGAAAGGATCTGGAATGGGTTCTGATGGCAGGGATGGATTTGTAGAATCTCAAGAGCAACATATCACTCGAGCAAAGGCGAGTATCAGAAAGCGATCTGGTAGTCAGGGAGCTCAGAGTCACTGTGAAGGATTATTGGCTGAGGAAAATTGCATTTGTAGGAATTGTGAGAACATAGTCGAGGATGGGTGCATCCAGAGATGTCAGTCCAGCCTTAATATCAACATGGACCGTCATCCATTGAGTGATTACCACTCACTAGTGGGTAAGGTCTTAAACCAGACAGAATGCTGGGTGTGCTCACAAGTACCTCAAGGTCAGAGCAAGTTAGGATTAGTACCGTACCCTTTAGCAATACTGTAGATGAGGTACTCAAAATACAGGGTGGGAGACCGGTGGACAAGAAATTCAATATTTCTAGGCCCCCTAGTTTGAAGCTCCACCAGTATCATGTAGATAGATCCTTATTATGTTTCAATATTTCCAATTACCGAAAACCGGGAAATTGGAAAGTGACGTGGAATAACCAGACAATGGCCTTTTCGCACAGAGCTGATAGGATACCCATAGACTCTGAACTTGTACGCCAAATAGCCAACAGTGGAAGGTATTTTCGGTATAGGTATACTCGAGAAAGCAAGACCATGTGGGTTGGAGAAGTATCACCAGGGTACTGTGCTCATATCACCCAGCCCGATACTTGTATTGAGCAGATGGGAGAACTAGGGATTGGGTTTTTCACTTGGAAAGTTTGTAATATGGTAATGTCATATTCTGTCCCCTATGTTCTCCCCGATGAGGCCTATTTCATATGTGGGAGGAAGGCGTATAAGTGGCTTGCCCCGAACTCAGAGGGATTGTGTTATGTTGGAAGAGTGTTGCCAGAGGTCATGACCATAACCCATGATAAGATGAAAGATGTTCACCGCAGTGCTCAGGCTCCTTATACTCATACTCACTATGAACACATCGTCAAGAGACACCTCATAGAGAGGACAGAGCACGTAGCCTCTGATTTGATCCACGAATCCACGGTGATTCAATTCCTTCTCGCATTAGACATCACCCGTACTGTCAGAGGAATTATAAATTATAGGTATATCCATGCGCTAGCGAACTTGATAGATAATATCACTGAGATGTATGACGACACCTTTAGGTATATGGGAAGGGAGTTACAAGCTTACAAAACGGAATTGATCCAGCACAGGATGGTCCTAAATTATATCACAGCCGTGACGGGTGGGTACTGTGTCACTTTGGCAACTCAGTATGGTGTGAAGTGCTGTACGTATATTAGAAACAGCACTGACGACCCCATGGAGATCATCGATCAAAAGATGGACGATATCTTGCAGTTGAAGTGGGAGTTCCAGAGGAGACACAACCTTACCCTAACCGCTGTGGGTAATGAGCTGACCGGCTGGGTCTCATGGTTGAACCCACAAAATTGGTTCTCAGGGTTAGGAGAGTGGGCTCAAAATGTTATTATGAGTGTAGGAAAGTTTCTCCTTTGTATCCTGGGAGTCATCATAATTATTGGCTTGATATTTAGGTGTGTTTGAATTCTGACGCGGCGCAAGCACGGCACAAATTTGATGAGTTTAAGTAGCGAGGGCATTGTTATAGCAGCAGATTTAATTTACGACCCATCCATAGAGACAGTGTTATTTTAAGGATTGCAAATGAATTCCATGGCCTGTTTCTTTCACCCGTTTTTCCTTTGTCTCCCCCTCTGCCCAGATACACCCATCCGGAAAAGACATCAGCCCTCCCCAAGAATGTTTATGAAAATGTTATGTGAATGTATTTTAGATATGTGTCTTATCTTCATCTCTACAACCTTCAGTTAATGACACACATAGTCGATAGGTGATATCCACATATACTAGCACTCACATATGTTCCCCCTCCTTGTATCATCAACTAAATGTGCACCCCATTTGTTGAAACAAGAAGCCGAAAAGAGCTCGGTAGTGTTTGTCGGTCCACTTACAGACCCTTAATACGGGATAAGAAGGAATTAATGTATACTTCGCAATACCTTGAAGCTTATTTAGAACATATACGGCACGATGATACATGCCCCTCAGACATGGATTCATACATACATGCTTTTCACTATCCCACTAGGTCATACATTTCCCACCTACAACTCTCCTCCGACCATCCAATCGTCTGTAGATATTGTATTGATATTTTTCTGTTTAGTGATTAGATAATAGCAGTTATTGGTGACTGCCATAGGGTGGACTGTCAAAGTCGAAAAATATTGCATAACACACAGCACGTATAAACTGCACACACATGCCCACTGCGTGTGCACTTGCTCTGCAGTGCGTGCACATGTACGCACTTTGTGTATGGTCGCTCCCGCGGTCCTGCGCATCGGCGTGTGGTATGGGTATTTACGGCAGGGTTTGTGTATGCATGGAGGGCCATCAGAACACATTACATATTTAATCCAAATAGTGCACAAGGTACACATAGTCTCCTTGCACCACATCAGAAAGTTATAGCTGTTTAAATGGTTGTAGAACAAAGGGATTCACCTTTACAGGATAAGAGGGGACAGACTAAAGTTATAAGGTGATATTTGGTATCCAGCTGTAGGGTATTTTAAGGGTAACATTCCGGTGGTGTTCTGCGGAAGATCGCATGTTCCTGCGGATAGTTATGTGCACAAGCAGAATATAGATATAAATTGTATTTACTGTATATTATGTATGCGGCGGGAATCCAGAGGAGACCACCCACAAGAGCAGTTGAGAAAGACATCGCCTACAAATCAACCTCTGACCTCTCCTGTACTGTAAAAGTGCATCCCTGTGTCCAATGGACAAAGGGATTACAGTATCCATTGTATTGATTTTGGAAGACTTGTATAAATAAAGCCTGCTGCAGGCCGGCCAGTCACAAGACTCACAACGTTATCTATTTGATTACGGAGGACTGGACCAGGAAGCGCACGCAAATATTCTCACGTTGTTAGGGTCTCCTGCTCTGTGCTGCCACGTCGTCATGGCAACCGGGAGACAAGTGCTAGCGGAGTAACCTGAGCGTAGCTGATACTCCGGTTCGGGTCTTTTGCTGTGCAGTGGTTACAGGCTCTGTGCACGGCAGGGGATCCGGTGCTGGTTTTTGTGCTCACAGTCTGTGAGGTCTGAGTGGGGCGTGGACAGCACCTGCTATATAAACCCTCTTCTCAGGTTAGGCAGATGCTGCTGAATCTTTGTTGGTTAGTCAGTTCCTGAAAGCTAGCTAGTACTGTGTAAACTTTGTATTTGTTTGTTGCTTACTGCAAATAGGCCTTGGGATTTGGTATTACACTCTGCCAATCCAGACCTAGCAGTAAGACTGGAGTCAGTCGTTTAACCTGCTGGGGTTCTTTTGCTACTCTGTGAACCTAGCAAGTTTGCGGCTGTATTCTCAGACTTGCCTGCCAAAATCCTTTCTCACTGTGCAAGGTGTTCAGGTGTCAGTTTAGTGGCAGTAAGCTGAACCAGTGAACTGCAAGTGAGGACTAGGATTGTGGAGACTCTCCTTGTGTCTATTATTCCATCTCTGACCAAGGAGTTTACTGCCACACCCGTTGGTAACCCTTTAGGGTTTTGCTGTTGCCCTTAGCAACAGCATTTCGGGTTCTCTACATATTAAATCACAACATCTTGCTTCTTTCCATCTGAGCATTCCTAATACTAGGGAGACACCCAGTTTCTTAGCCTTTGGGCTTCTCTGTTCACTTTGTGTTTATTTTGTTACCCTATCACCTTCTGTGTATGTAATGTCATATTCCCCAGTCTGTCTGTGAGTTCATTTGTTTTGCATCCCTCTCCGTTCAGACACCAGTACATTCCTGCTGGCACTGGTGTGCATAACATATTCAGCAGCCTAATACTCCTGTTGAAATTTTGTGGGAATATGGAGCATACCCCTCAAAATACTTTGCAACAGGTGGTCGATCAGGTGCAGGTCCTGACTCGACAATTTAATGATTTGTCCATTAAAATGCACACCTCGCAGGCCGCTGGCGGAGCTCCCACAGCAGCAGTACCTTCAGGGGTTAAGGAGCCGAAAGTAAATCTCCCGGATCGTTTTTCTGGAGATCGCTCGCAGTTCTTTTGTTTCAAGGAGAGCTGCAAGCTATATTTCCAGTTTAGGCCTCAGTCTTCTGGGTCGGAGATTCAGCGGGTGGGCATAGTGATTTCCTTGCTACAAGGAGACCCACAGGTCTGGGCATATGGGTTGCAGCCTGACTGTCCGTCGCTTAAAAGTGTTGATGCTTTTTTTACGGCACTGGGCATGTTGTATGATGACCCTGACAAGACGGCCTCAGCCGAGGCTCAGATTTCGATCCTTAAGCAAGGGTGAAGGCCAGTTGAGGTTTATTGTATGGAGTTTCGGAGGTTGGCCCATGATACCCAGTGGAATGACCCAGCCCTGAGACACCAGTACCGAAGAGGTCTTTATAACCAGTTAAAAGACCAACTGGTACAATATCCCTTGCCTGATAGCTTGGATCAGATCATGCAGTTATCCATTCGGGTGGATAGACGGCTGAGAGAGCGCAGGCTTGAAAGGGAGACCGAGGTTTCCTTCTTTCCCAAGGGAACCTCAGACTCTGAGGAATTTTCCGAGGAGCCTATGCAGATTGGGGCTACCCGCCTCTCCTCGCGTGAGAAGACGCGGAGGAGACAGCAGGGGTTATGTTTGTACTGTGGGAATAAAGGTCATGTGGTAGTATCATGCCCAGAAAAGCCGGAAAACTTCAGGGCCTGAGGGTGATGGGAAATATCCTGTCAGGCCAGAAGTCAGAATTTCCCAAGAAGACTTTTATCATTCCGGTGACCTTGAAGATCCTCGGTCAAACTGTCAAGACTGAGACCTTTGTGGACAGTGGGGCCGACGGGGTTTTTATGGACCGCCAATTCGCCCTAAAAGACTCTGTTCCCTTAGTACCCTTGGCATCGGAAATTGAGATTTGTGGGTTAAACGGGGAACCATTATCCCAGGGTAAAATTACCTCTTGCACTAGCCAGATTTCTTTGTTTATTGGAGCCACACACTCTGAAAAATTGTCCTTTTATGTGACTGTCTGTACTTTTGCCCCATTGGTGTTGGGGTTACCCTGGTTAAGGGCCCACAATCCTCAATTTGACTGGGTCTCTGGGGAGATTCTTAGTTGGGGTACTGATTGTTTCAGGAGTTGCTTGAGCCTTCCAGTCAGGCTTTCGCAGCTAAGTTTGCCAGGATTGCCAGGATGTTATGCAGATTTTGCGGACGTGTTCTCCAAAAGAGTTGCAGAGGTGCTACCTCCCCATCGCCCCTATGACTGTGCCATTAATTTGTTGCCGAATGCTAAGCTTCCCATGAGCAGGTTGTACTCCCTGTCACGTCCTGAGACTCAGGCTATGGCAGAGTACATTCAGGAGAACTTAGCTAAGGGATTTATCAGACCTTCACAGTCTCCAGTTGGGTCGGGGTTCTTCTTCGTGGGTAAAAAGGACGGTTCGTTGCGACCCTGCATCGACTTCGGGAATTGAACCGTATCACGATTAAAAACTCATACCCACTGCCTCTCATTTCGGTCTTGTTTGACCAGCTTCGTACTGCCACCATTTTTTCTAAGATTGACCTACGCGGTGCGTACAATCTAATCCGAATAAGAGAGGGGGATGAATGGAAGACTGCCTTTAATACTCACTCAGGGCATTATGAATATTTGGTGATGCCTTTTGGGCTCTGTAATGCCCCGGCAGTCTTCCAGGACTTCATGAACGATGTGCTCAGGGAATATTTGGATAGATTCTTAGTTGTATACTTAGATGACATCCTAATCTTCTCCTATTCCCTGGAGGAACATCGGAAACATGTACGCTTAGTCCTCCAGAAACTCAGAGACCACCGGCTTGGGGCGAAGCTGGAGAAGTGCGAATTTGAAGTTCAGCAAATCGCATTTCTAGGATATATTATCTCCCCAGAAGGTTTCCAAATGGAGGGTTCCAAGGTACAGGCAGTCCTGGATTGGGTGCAGCCCACTAGTTTGAAGGCGCTTCAGCGTTTTCTGGGCTTTGCAAATTTTTATAGACGATTTATCGCTGGATTTTCGTCTATAGTGGCGCCCTTGGTGGCACTCACTAAGAAAGGGGCGGATGTTGCTCACTGGTCTTGTGAGGCCAAAGCGGCTTTTGCCCGTCTCAAAAGGGCATTTGTCTTGGCCAAGGTGCTGCGACACCCAGATCCAGAGCGTCCTTTTGTGGTGGAGGTGGATGCCTCTGAGATGGGTATTGGGGCAGTGCTCTCTCAGATGGGGGTGTCTGATAATCGCCTTCATCCCTGTGCTTACTTTTCCCGTAAATTTTCGCCTGCCGAGATGAATTATGACGTGGGTAACCGGGAATTGTTGGCTATTAAGGATGCACTCGAGGAGTGGAGACACTGGCTTGAGGGGGCTAAGTTTGTGGTCTCAATTCTCACCGACCATAAGAATTTGGCATATATAGAGTCAGCGTAGCGCCTCAATGCCAGGCAGGCACGATGGGCTTTGTTTTTTGCTCACTTTAATTTTTTGATAACATATCGCCCTGGGTCAAAAAACATCAAGGCTGATGCGCTCTCGCAGAGTTTTGCTCCAATCCTGGAGACCACCGAGGAGCCATTGCCCATTGTGTCCCCATCATGTATTAAAGTGGGCATTACCCAGGACCTCTTGTCATTAGTCCTTAGAGCACAGGAGCAGGCTCCTCCAGACCTTCCGGTAGGTCTTTTGTTTGTGCCTCCTAGGTTAAGACAGCGAGTGTTCCTGGAATTCCATGCCAAGAAGTCGGCAGGTCACCCGGGTATTGCCAGAATTCGGGAGTTGCTATCTAGGGCGGTGTGGTGGCCCTCGGTGGCTAGGGATGTGGATCAGTGGGTTCGGGCATGTGACATCTGTGCCCGAAATAAGACTCCTAGAGGGGTTCCTGTTGGTCCATTACATCCACTCTCTATTCCATCTAAGCCATGGACCCACATTTCAATGGATTTTGTGGTGGACTTGCCCAAATCCTCGGGGATGACAGCCATCTGGGTTGTCGTTGACAGGTTTTCGAAGATGGCGCACTTCGTTCCATTGGTTGGGCTGCCATCGGCCAGACGCCTGTCTGAATTATTTATGCTGCATGTTGTGCGCCTCCACGGGTTGCCACTTGATGTGGTCTCTGACCACGGATCCCAGTTTGTGGCCAAATTCTGGAGGGCATTTTGTTCCGATCTCCAGATTTCTGTCAGCTTGTCGTCAGGCTACCATCCGCATTCTAATGGGCAGACTGAAAGGGTGAACCAGTCCTTGGAGCAGTTCCTCATGTGTTATGTCTCCAAGTGTCAGATTGACTGGGTTGCTCATCTGTCCATGGCGGAGTTTGCCTATAACAACGCGGCTCACTCTGCTACAGGGATCTCTCCCTTCCTTTGTGTGTATGGGCATCATCCTAAGGCCAATTCTTTTGACCCCCTGGACTCCACACCTGGTGGTTCCTCTGTGGTTTCAGTCCTTAGAGGTATTTGGAGGAAAGTGAAGAAAGCCCTTGTGTCTGTGTCATTAGTGACCAAAAGGGTTTTTGATAAGCGGAAAAGACCCTGCAGCTTCAAATTAGGAGACTTTGTCTGGTTGTCTACCAAGAATTTGAAGTTGAGACAGCCATCTCATAAGTTAGGCCCCCGGTTCATCGGTCCTTATAAGATCACTAGGGTTATCAATCCGGTGGCATTTCAGTTAGATCTACCCCATTCTTTGGGTATCAATAAAACATTTCATTGTTCCCTTTTAAAACGGGCGATTAGTAATCCTTCTTCCAGTGGAAGACCTTCCCCTCTTCTGATACGTGGCCAGAGGGAGTTTGTTGTTGAAAGGATTCTTGACTCCAAGATGGTTCGTGGTCGGCTGTCATTTTTGGTGCACTGGAAGGGGTATGGCCCGGAGGAGCGGTCGTGGGTGCGCAGTTGTGATCTTCATGCCCCCAGACTGTTACGCTCTTTCTTCTCGCAGTTCCCCGATAAACCCGGTGGTAGGGGTTCTTTGACCCCTCGTCAGAGGGGGGGTACTGTTAGGGTCTCCTGCTCTGTGCTGCTACTTCGTCATGGCAACCGGGAGACAAGTGCTAGCGGAGTAACCTGAGCGTAGCTGATACTCCGGTTCGGGTCTTTTGCTGTGCAGTGGTTACAGGCTCTGTGCACGGCAGGGGATCCGGTGCTGGTTTTTGTGCTCACAGTCTGTGAGGTCTGAGTGGGGCATGGACAGCACCTGCTATATAAACCCTCTTCTCAGGTTAGGCAGATGCTGCTGAATCTTTGTTGGTTAGTCAGTTCCTGAAAGCTAGCTAGTACTGTGTAAACTTTGTATTTGTTTGTTGCTTACTGCAAATAGGCCTTGGGATTTGGTACTACACTCTGCCAATCCAGACCTAGCAGTAAGACTGGAGTCAGTCGTTTAACCTGCTGGGGTTCTTTTGCTACTCTGTGAACCTAGCAAGTTTGCGGCTGTATTCTCAGACTTGCCTGCCAAAATCCTTTCTCACTGTGCAAGGTGTTCAGGTGTCAGTTTAGTGGCAGTAAGCTGAACCAGTGCACTGCTAGTGAGGACTAGGATTGTGGAGACTCTCCTTGTGTCTATTATTCCATCTCTGACCAAGGAGTTTACTGCCACACCCGTTGGTATCCCTTTAGGGGTTTGCTGTTGCCCTTAGCAACAGCATTTCGGGTTCTCTACATATTAAATCACAACATCTCGCTTCTTTCCATCTGAGCATTCCTAATACAAGGGAGACACCCAGTTTCTTAGCCTTTGGGCTTCTCTGTTCACTTTGTGTTTATTTTGTTACCCTATCACCTTCTGTGTATGTAATGTCATATTCCCCAGTCTGTCTGTGAGTTCATTTGTTTTGCATCCCTCTCCGTTCAGACACCAGTACATTCCTGCTGGCACTGGTGTGCATAACACACGTATGTACATTGACTGTAGCCATTATTCTGTTATATATATTGTCTTGTATTGTAGTGTACAATTTGTATTGTAAACCCCCTTTCGGAAATAATCCACTGTGGTGTCGGTACCCAGCGGTAAACTCACAATTGGTGTTGTGTCCTCATTGCCCTGCTAAGGTTTAAAGTGTATTATTACTATTATTGCATAGCATTGCTGTAGAAGGTTTAAAGTGTATCTCTGGGTGTGTATGTGCTGCGAGTACTTTGTACCGTCAGCGCGGCGTGTGTACGCAAAGTCCGTACACTACGGAACCCTTTTACGCTAATAGCGTAAAAGGTGCGTAGTGTGAATTAAGTATAGCGGCCACAGCGGCTAAAGATTTAAAGTGTATTTAAGGTGTGTTTAAGGTATAGCTTTCATTCCTGTAAAGATAATCAGCTTTATCACTGTGTATATCTGTGTGTATATTTGTTTGTGTGTATATATATATGTGTATGTGTGTATGTGTATATATCTGTGTATGTGTGTGTGTGTTATGTATATCTGTGCCTAAATGTGTGTGTATCTATGTATGTATGTATGTATGTATGTATGTATGTATGTATGTGTGGTGGGTGGGGGCGCCGTGACATGACCCTGCTATGCCTCTGTCTATAGCCATCAACTATTTTAAAACAAAAAAGGGACATGATCCAGAAAAGTGCTGTAAGCTGGATACACACATTCCAATGGTGCAACCCAGCAATGCAATGTAATGATACATTGCATCTGCTGTACACACTAAACTATCTGCTGTACAATGGCGAGGTGTGTCATTACAGGCTACATGTAACTGCACTGCTTTGGACATGGAATATTCCCATTGAACATGCAGCACATCCAATGGAATGATGGATTGGGGGTACACACAATGGGGGTATCTAATTAGGTGAAATTAAACATCGGGAGTGAAAAACAGGAGCTTTTCACAATTTTTCCAGATGTTTCACCGATATTTTGTTATAGGGTATCTAAATAGATCTCCCATTATAAAAAAAAAACCTTTTTTTTTTACAGTGAAATCTGTGTCAGCGTTTATTGTTTTTTTTTTTTGAAAACAAAATACTTGATAAGCTGCAGCTCGTGCCTGCTTATCAAGTCTAATAGGATAGGCCCAGGCAAAGCAATTATCCGTGGTCAATGAATACGGGTAATTGGATACAGCCTTATATGATGTAACATAGTAACATAGTAACTAAGGTTGAAAAAAGACAATTGTCCATCGAGTTCAACCTATTTGAGGTCTCCTATTCAGTCTTACTATAGGACTAGTTATTTTTATGTTAGGACTAGTTATATTAACTATAATGCGTGCCTACGCACCATAACCCTGAATATCTTTATCCAATAGGAATTTATCAAACCCATTCTTAAAGGTGTTGACTGAGTCCACCATTACTACTCTCTCAGGCAGGGAATTCCAAACACGTATTGTCCTTACTATGAAAAAACCTTTTCGCCTCAATGTGCGGAAACTCCTCTCCTCTAACCTAAGCGAGTGACCACGTGTCCTCTGTGCTGATCTTATAGAAAACAGGTCCCGACCAAGCTCTGTGTATTGACCCCTTATATATTTGTAGATGTTGATCATGTCCCCTCTTAGTCTCCTCTTTTCCAATGTATACATGCCTAGCCTTGCAAGCCTTTCCTCATATTCCAGCGTCTCCATGCCCTTGATTAGTTTGGTCGCCCGCCTCTGAATCTTTTCTAGCTCCAGGATATCTTTTTTGTAATATGGTGCCCAATATTGTACACAGTATTCAAGATGTGGCCTCACTAGTGATTTATATAATGGGAGTATAATACTCTCATCCCTTGCGTCAATTCCCCGTTTTATGCATGCTAATATCTCATTAGCCTTCTTTGCTGCACTCCTACTTTGGGTACTGCTGCTTAATTTGTTATCTATGTGAACCCCTAAGTCTTTTTCCAGTACAAAATCCCCTAATATTACCCCATTTAGTATGTAGGTGTTATTTTTGGTCTTGCCCCCACAGTGCATTACCTTACACTTGTCTGTGTTGAATCTCATTCTCCATTTTACTGCCCATGCTTCCAGTTTAGTTAAGTCATTCGGAAGAGACTCAGCATCCCCCTCCATATTTGTAACCTTACACAATTTGGTATCATCTGCAAAAATTGACACCATGCTCTCTAGACCTACTGTTAGGTCGTTGATGAAAATGTTGAACAAAAGTGGTCCAAGTACAGGCCCTTGTGGCACACCACTTAGTACTTTAGTCCAATTTGAAAATGATCCATTGACCACAACGCGCTGCTCCCTATTATCTAACCAATTACTGACCCAAGTGCATATTGTGCTCCCTAGCCCTATTTCTTGAAGCTTATAGATAAGACGCCTGTGTGGTACAGTGTCGAAAGCTTTGGCAAAGTCTAAAAATATTACATCCACCTCCTTACCCTGATCAAGGTTCGCACTTACTGTTTCATAAAAGCCAAGTAAGTTGGTCTGACATGATCTGTCTTTCACAAATCCATGTTGGTTCCTTTTAATGACCTTATTTGGTTCAAGGAACTTTTGAATACTGTCCCTTAGAAAACCTTCCAATACTTTCCCCACTATAGATGTAAGACTAACTGGTCTATAATTGCCTGGTTCAGCTTTGCTCCCCTTTTTGAATATTGGCACTACCTCCGCTATATGCCAGTCTTTGGGAACCATACCCGATTTAACCGAATCCATGAAGATCAAAAATAGAGGTCTTGCTAGTTCAGCGTGCAGCTCCATATGTATGATATATATGTCCAATCCGCATTGGAACTATAAAGTAGATGATAGATCATATGAGTGTGTACCTAGATTTACTCTCCTGGAAGAACTCTGCAAATTTAAGGGGTCTCTTGGTAATTGGTAATTTTGAAAGTATGTTGTAGTACTGTTGTCAGGAATCGACTTACCGCTGTTATGTCTGTCCGCCGGAGCGGACTCCGTCCGGGGTCACTGCGTGTTGCTGTCACCTGTCACCCTGCTCGTGGATACCATCTCAGGCCTGGGAGCGCCCCTGGAGTCAACGGGCGTGTGGGCGCGCCGCGTCCCAGCCGGGCCGCATCATGGGCGCCGCCATGACAGTTTTCCCCAGTGTAAGTGCGGCAGCCAATCCGGAGCTTGGCCGCACCTCCTCGTCTCACTCCAGCCAATACCTGCCGGTCAGGGGGTATATCAGGAGCTGCAGGGTGAGTCAGAGGTTGTCCTGAACTTTGTGTCACTCCTGCGACCCGTGTGTCTGGACCTGTTCTCCTGTTCCTCCGTGTTCCTGGATATTCTCCTGATCCTCCATGTTCCTGGATAATCTTCTGTACCTGTTACTTCCGTGGAACTGCAAGTACCAGCACCAGCAATACCTTTCTGGCTTCACACCTTCTACACCTGCAGTGTGCTCCAGCCTACAGCAGTAGAGACTCCCTCTCCAGGTGCATTCCGTCATCTCACCTGTGATTCAGCCTGCATGCTGATTGTGCACTTCCAACAGCACAGTGAACATTACCATCCAGTCTCCTGCATTGCTACCAGGTTTGCTACCATTATTCCACCTCTGCTGGTTCCACGTTTTAATTACTCTGGTTCCATTTCTGCATTACAAACTCTGCCATAGACTTTCAGTTTCAAACCATATTATATCATTGCCATTACCATTGCCGTTACCATTGTCATTTCCATTGCATTCGTTTGTTTTACTTTCTGCTGCATTATTATCTGGACTTTCTGTTATTAATAAATCTACATTGTGCACATGCGCAGAAACCCAATACTGCCTCCTCACTTCATTTCACCTACCTCCACTGACCCACTAGCGCCCCCTCCGGGGACACAAACTAAACCGACTCTGACAGTAAGTTCAGGACCGATGGACTCGGACGGTGGTCAGAGTGTGGGGTCAGGGGCCTTACAAAACCTGGTCTCCCGTTTGGATGGACAAGAGGCTGTGCAGCAGCAGATATTCCAGTTTCTGCAAGGGATGTCCTCCCGGATTGATACGTTACAACAATCTCTGCTAAGTGCGCCTGCACCTCCAGTTCCTGTTACCCCTGCACATGCAAGTGTAGGGGGTTCTTCTTCTCCGGCTGCATCTGCTCCTGTATCTCGTTTGCACCTGCCTGTGCCTGGCAGGTATGATGGCAGTCCGAAGTTATGCCGTGGGTTCCTCAACCAGTGTGAAGTCCAGTTTGAACTTTTACCTCATAATTTTCCCACGCCAAGATCCAAGGTTGCTTATATTATTTCACTGCTCTCCGGATCAGCCCTGAGTTGGGTGTCTCCTCTGTGGGAACGTGCCGACCCGTTGATGAACAACTATGCCGAGTTTGTTTCCATCTTCAGACGCATCTTTGATGAACCGGGTCGTGCAACATCAGCCTCCGCAGATCTTCTCCAGCTCCGTCAAGGGACTCGCAGTATGGGCCAATACGTCATCCAGTTCCAGACGTTAGCCGCAGAGGTTCAGTGGAATAACCAAGCCTTGGTAGCAGCCTTCTGGCATGGACTCTCGGAACGGATAAAAGATGAACTGGCAACCCGTGATATCCCTGTGCAATTACCAGAATTAATCTCCCTATGTATCAAGTTGGACTCTCGCAACCGCGAACGCAATAGTGAGCGTGCTCGTGCTGAGTGTCGCAAACCAAGAATGGTACCTCCTGTACAGTTTCAGCCTCCACCTTCTGACGAGCCTATGCAAATTAATAGGTCCCGCTTAACCTCTGAGGAGCGGTCAAGTAGACTTCGTGAGAGACTGTGTCTTTATTGTGCGGCAGTAGGTCACCAAATAAATTCTTGTCCAGTGCGTTCGGGAAACGCCAGATCCTGACTTGTAGGGGAGGAGTCAAGTTGGGATCTTTCAAGCAAGCTCCTTCAACCCAAGATTTCATTCTTCCTGTGACCTTAGAGACGGCGGCTGGACTCCAATCTGCAACTGCGTTGGTAGACTGTGGTGCAGCGGGGAATTTCATCACTCAAGCTGCGGTAGACAAGTTTCATCTGCCGGTCTATGAACTTCCATATCCAGTCTACATCATGGCAGTTGATGGTAGTCGTATTTCTAAGGGGTATATCACTCAACAACCCCGGCCAGTGATACTGGGGGTTGGGTTCCTGCATTCTGAGTTAATAAAATTTCTAGTTATTCCTCAGGCAACTCAGGAGATTGTGTTAGGTATGCCCTGGCTCCAGCTACATAATCCACAGATTGATTGGGCTACCTTACAACTAACTGCTTGGGGTTCACATTGCCGTCAGTCCTGTTTAGCCCAAGTTGTTCCTGTCAAGACTTCTGAAATCAAGACCCAGTCTACTCTTCCTATGGCCTATCAAGATTTCGCTGACGTCTTCAGCGAGAAGGCCGCTGATGTCCTGCCGCCCCATAGAGAGTGGGATTGCCCCATCGACCTCATTCCTGGCAAAAAACCACCTAGGGGGCGCACCTACCCGTTATCTGTTCCTGAAACCGAAGCGATGAGCAAATACATCAAAGAAAACCTACAGAAAGGATTCATCCGTCCCTCATCATCACCTGCTGGGGCAGGTTTCTTTTTTGTTAAAAAGAAAGATGGAGGACTACGTCCATGTATTGACTACCGGGGACTTAATGATATTACCGTTAAGAACAGCTACCCGTTACCTCTTATTACCGAGTTATTTGATAGAGTCAAAGGAGCCCGCATCTTCACCAAGTTAGATCTCCGCGGTGCCTATAATCTCATCAGAATCCGCAGCGGTGACGAATGGAAGACAGCTTTCAATACTCGGGATGGCCATTACGAGTACCTGGTAATGCCATTCGGGTTGAGCAATGCTCCAGCAGTGTTTCAACACTTTGTTAATGAAATTTTCCGTGACGTTCTGTACAAGTATCTCGTTGTTTACCTGGACGATATCCTCATCTTCTCTCAAGACCTCCCTTCTCATCGTCTCCAAGTCCGTGAAGTCCTCCGACGTCTTCGTGAGAATTGTCTTTACGGCAAATTATCTAAGTGTACCTTTGAGGTTACCTCCATACCCTTCCTGGGGTATATAATTTCTGGATCGGATCTCCAGATGGACCCGGCAAAATTGGAAGCTATTGCCAATTGGTCCATTCCGAACACTCTCAAGTCCATTCAACGATTCCTGGGCTTTGCCAATTATTATAGGAAATTCATCCGAGGCTTTTCAACTCTCATTGCTCCTATTACTAGCTTAACTCAGAAAGGGGCAGATCATTCCAACTGGTCAGAAGATGCCCTGGCTGCGTTTCAAAAAATCAAGATGGCTTTTGTTACCGCTCCAGTTTTGTTACAGCCCGATATTAATAAGCCATTCGAGTTGGAGGTGGATGCTTCCACAGTAGGAGTGGGAGCTGTTCTCTCTCAGATGGGAGCTGACGGGAAGATTCATCCCTGTGGATTCTTTTCCCGTAAGTTTCTTCCTGCAGAAGTTAATTATTCCATCGGAGATCAAGAGCTTCTGGCGATTAAACTGGCCCTTGAGGAATGGAGGTATCTCCTGGAAGGGGCGAAGTTTCCATTTAATATCTATACGGATCATAAAAACCTGCTCTACTTGAAGGCAGCTCAGTGCCTTAATCCTCGCCAGTCCCGATGGGCTATGTTCTTCTCCCGTTTTAATTTCAAGCTCCATTTCCGCCCAGGTTCTCAGAATACCAAAGCAGATGCCTTGTCTCGATCCATGGAATCTGAGGACGAGATATCCGATCCAGTACCACGCTCCATCCTGGATCCTGTTGCTTTTGCTTCTTCACAAGTTTCTCCAGCTCCGCCTCCTGGTAAGACTTTTGTTGCTCCTGAACTCCGTTCTAAGTTGTTGTCTTGGGCTCATCAGTCTAAATTTACTGGGCATCCTGGTGTCCTAAAGACTTTTAAATTTCTCTCTGAAACATACTGGTGGCCGAAGATGAAAGTTGACATCAAAGACTTTGTGGCGTCTTGCCCTAAATGTGTGCAGCACAAAACTCCTCGTCAGTCTCCAGCAGGTCAGTTACAGCCATTATCCATTCCCAGCCGTCCTTGGTCACATCTGTCTATGGATTTCATCTCTGACCTTCCCTCCTCCCAAGGATTCAATACCATCTGGGTAGTGGTCGACAGATTTACCAAAATGGCTCATTTTGTTCCACTCCAAGGACTTCCTTCCGCTCCAAAACTGGCTCAAATCTTCCTACGGGAGATTTTCCGTTTACATGGACTACCCACTGAAATAATATCTGACCGTGGAGTTCAGTTTGTGGCAAGGTTTTGGAGAGCTCTCTGTTCTGCCATGCAGGTCCATCTCAAGTTCTCGTCAGCGTCTCATCCTCAGACGAATGGGCAGACAGAGAGGGTAAACCAGGAGTTGGAAACTTTCCTGAGACTGTACATATCATCTTCCCAAGATGACTGGGTAGATTTGCTCCCGTGGGCTGAATTCGCTCACAATTTCCGCTACCACACAGCTACTGAAACTACTCCGTTCTTCGCTGTTTATGGGCAGCATCCACGAGTTCCTGATTTTCAAGACCTTCCTAGCATCGATGTTCCTGCTGCCACTACTGTCCTCAGTCAGTTCTCAACAATCTGGAGGAAGATTCATACTTCACTCAAAAAGGCTTCTGCCCGGTACAAATTATTTGCCGACCGCAAGAGACGTGCAGTTCCCAGCTTGAAACCTGGGGATAAAGTCTGGCTGTCAACCCGGAATCTTCGTCTTAAAGTGCCTTCGATGAAGTTTGCACCACGCTTCATTGGTCCTTTCTCCATCGAAAGAGTTCTAAATCCTGTGGCTTACAAGCTCAAGTTACCCTCTTCATTGCGTATTCCTAATGCTTTCCATGTCTCTCTCCTCAGACCATTAGTCCTAAATCGCTTCCAAAGAGCTCTTCCAGCTGGCCCCAGCATTCCAACTCAGCGGGGCATAGAGTTCAAGATAGAGGAGATCCTGGACTCCCGTCACCGGTATGGTCGTCTGCAATATCTCATCGACTGGGCCGGCTACGGTCCTGAGGAGAGGAGTTGGGTGAACTCTGCTGATGTCCACGTTCCCAGGTTGGTCCGTGTTTTCCACAGGTCTCATCCTTCCAAGCCACGTGGGTGTTCGGTGCCCACCCATAAGGGAGGGGGTACTGTCAGGAATCGACTTACCGCTGTTATGTCTGTCCGCCGGAGCGGACTCCGTCCGGGGTCACTGCATGTTGCTGTCACCTGTCACCCTGCTCGTGGATACCATCTCAGGCCTGGGAGCGCCCCTGGAGTCAACGGGCGTGTGGGCGCGCCGCGTCCCAGCCGGGCCGCGTCATGGGCGCCGCCATGACAGTTTTCCCCAGTGTAAGTGCGGCAGCCAATCCGGAGCTTGGCCGCAAATCCTCGTCTCACTCCAGCCAATACCTGCCGGTCAGGGGGTATATCAGGAGCTGCAGGGTGAGTGAGAGGTTGTCCTGAACTTTGTGTCACTCCTGCGACCCGTGTGTCTGGACCTGTTCTCCTGTTCCTCCGTGTTCCTGGATATTCTCCTGATCCTCCGTGTTCCTGGATAATCTTCTGTACCTGTTACTTCCGTGGAACTACAAGTACCAGCACCAGCAATACCTTTCTGGCTTCACACCTTCTACACCTGCAGTGTGCTCCAGCCTACAGCAGTAGAGACTCCCTCTCCAGGTGCATTCCGTCATCTCACCTGTGATTCAGCCTGCATGCTGATTGTGCACTTCCAACAGCACAGTGAACATTACCATCCAGTCTCCTGCATTGCTACCAGGTTTGCTACCATTATTCCACCTCTGCTGGTTCCACGTTTTAATTACTCTGGTTCCATTTCTGCATTACAAACTCTGCCATAGACTTTCAGTTTCAAACCATATTATATCATTGCCATTACCATTGCCGTTACCATTGTCATTTCCATTGCATTCGTTTGTTTTACTTTCTGCTGCATTATTATCTGGACTTTCTGTTATTAATAAATCTACATTGTGCACATGCGCAGAAACCCAATACTGCCTCCTCACTTCATTCCTCCTACCTCCACTGACCCACTAGCGCCCCCTCCGGGGACACAAACTAAACCGACTCTGACAACTGTATTTCTGTTAATGTTTCATGAGAACAGTAACTTAATAAGTGTCCATCTCTAAGCAGTGGTAGAAAAAAATTGTTAATGGTACCGGCAAGTGCACCAAAAAATGCATGTGTCAACATGCCACAAGGGGCGTGGCCAATGAAAATGGGGGCATGATACAAATATGGGGGGAAAGTGCTAAATACATATATGCCTCCACAGTGCCAGAAACACATATTCCCCACAGTGCCAGATACACATATACCCCCACCGTGCCAGATACACAAATGCCACACAGTGCCAGATACACAAATGCCCCCACAGTGCCAGATACACATATGCCCCACAGTGCCAGATACACAAGTGCCCCCACAGTACCAGATACAAATATGCCCCACAGTGCCAGACACACAAATGCCCTCACAGTGCCAGATACACATATGCCCCACTGTGAAAGATACACAAATTCCCCACAGTTCATATACCTCCCCATGCTGCTCACTGCTGCTGCTATTGTTGTTGCTGCTGCTGTGTGAGGGTAGGAGAGCGCAGCATGTGCTTCTCCTGCCCCTCAATGCTCAGTGAAGTCCGGTCTCCGGCAGTGTGTATCTCAAATGAGGCGCTGGTTCGTTAGCCAATCAGAAAACGCAGACCGGCAGCCAATCAGGAGCTACGGCTGCCAGTCTGCAAGCTCTGATTGGCTAACAAACAGGCACCTCATTTGAGTTTCACGCCACCGCCGCCATGGCATTCAGGCCGGTGGTACTGCGTATCAGCTGGCAATTTCCTACCAGTACGCAGTACTGCCCCGTAACGCCATACTTGCAGCACTGTCTGTATGTGACAGCCCTGATATGTAAAAATGTGCATAAGCTGAACAACATTTGCCCTATTTACCCCTACGCCAACTGTCTCCCAAACGGAGTGCTCTAAACTTTTGTCCTGATTTCGATTTCTATTTGTATAATACATTGAAGTTGCTCCAAGGGTTAAATGATGTATAGTGTTCAGTAATTGTACACTTTCCAGTGCCACATCTGCTATTTTATCTGAAAACAGTGTAAAATGGATGTAAATCTCTCAATGTATTACTGTATTACAGGTAAAATTTCCATTTTCACATAGTAACTACAGTAACTTAACTGCAGCCTGAACCATTAATGTCCACTTTATTGCACTCTAATAATGTCAGATGGAATCTTTTATAATGTAGAAATATCCTCACATCGTACATATAAATGTATGCACAGACATCAGTACATATATCTATCATTTACCCAGAAGGGATATATGATTTCCCAAATGGTCTCTTGTGTGTTTTACAATTGGAACGGTTACTGCTGCTAACCGAATCCTACATCAACGTCATAATGGATCTGGCTAAATGGACAACTTCATTCTGCATTCCCGTAATTGTCCATCTGAAATGCTATTTCACTGGGGAGAGCTGGAAATTGAGCCAATACAGATAAAAAAAAAAAAAAATACTAACTTGCTCTTAGGAAGAAAGATAGATTTTATTATGTCCTGTGTGACAGTTTGAAACCTGGTTAGACATTGTCCACTGCAATCGGACCATCACAAACCTTGTGACATCTGTACCCTCATTAAATTCTGAATTAGAACAACAAATAAAATATTGATAGTCGTGAACTAATTATATGTGGGAAGCTGTGACCAACTGAAAGCTAAAAGGGCAGGCCTGCAGGTTCTAGTCAAATGCTAGATTTCTACATTTTCTTTCTACCAAAATGGAGAGAAAGAAGAGGTACTGTAATTTATGAAGAGCGCTTAAAGTTTGCTTTCAGGCATCATGTCTGTTGAATGCATATCAAGCATTCCGCTCTGGAATCTAAAGCAGCCTCTGCAAATTAATGTGTGCCTTGTGGGAATGGTTTAAATAGGGCACTCTGCACCAGGATTGCTCACTGAAGTCATGTGAGAAATAAGTCTCTGTGAATTGGTTGTAATAAGGTCAGCTGACCGCAGCTAAGATGGCGGCAGCCATGCAGCCCTGATCACAGGAACAGTGGGGGTCATTCCGAGTTGTTCGCTCGTTATGTTTTTCTCGCAACGGAGCGATTAGTCGCGAATGCGCATGCGCAATGTCCGCAGTGCGACTGCGCCAAGTAAATTTGCTATGCAGTTAGGAATTTTACTCACGGTTTTTTCTTCGTTCTGGTGATCGTAATGTGATTGACAGGAAGTGGGTGTTTCTGGGCGGAAACTGGCCGTTTTATGGGTGTGTGCGAAAAAACGCTACCGTTTCTGGGAAAAACGCGGGAGTGGCTGGAGAAACGGAGGAGTGTCTGGGCGAACGCTGGGTGTGTTTGTGACATCAAACCAGGAACGACAAGCACTGAACTGATCGCAGATGCCGAGTAAGTTTGAAGTTACTCAGAAACTGCTAAGAGGTGTGTAATCGCAATTTTGAGAATCTTTCGTTCGCAATTTTACTATGCTAAGATTCACTCCCAGTAGGCGGCGGCTTAGTGTGTGCAAAGCTGCTAAAAGCAGCTTGCGAGCGAACAACTCGGAATGACCCCCAGTATACTGAAGTTGAAACAACAGGAATGTCCTAATAATAACTGATGAGTGAAGACATGTTCAGCCATTAGTAGAAGGGTTTGAGAAACCGTAGTGTGATATACAGTAAAGTAGTCTAAAGCTGGCCACACATCTGACCAACTTTTCGAACCAAACTATGTACTCAACATATCTAACTTTTTTTTATCAGACTAGCCAAATAAATGATTGTGACATCACAGAAATAGTCAAACACTGTCCGCCTATATCTGTTTTGAAATATATGCCCTCAGATGACCCCTCTGCAGCTTTTCACATCATCCACCTACACAGCAGCTTGTCACACAACTCTCCAATGCATAGCATCCTGTCACACAATACCCCCCTACACAAAAGCTTTTCATACCATCCCCCGCTGCACAGCAACTTGTCAAACAAAACCCCAGAATAGCAGATGTCACACAATCCCCACCCTGCACAGTAGTTTATCAAACAATCCCACCTGCACACTAGCGTCACACAATCCCCCTCCCTGCGTAGTAGTGTATCACACATCCACCCCCTGAACAGCAGCTTGTCACACATTTTGTTTCTGCACAGCCATTTGACACACAATTCTCCTGCACAGCAGCATATCGTACAATTCCCCTTTCCTATCCACACAACTGCCGATCAGGTCCAGGCTAAAGTCCAAGTAGAGAGAGATGCTAACATATTGGAGAGAGTGGTGGATGCTCCAGGCTTAATGGGATATAGAAGAAGTAGTTGGTGAGTAGGGATTCTAGTCAGAGCCAAGGTGGCAAGCAAAGAGCAGTAGCTCAGTCAGAGCAATGGTGGTCCAGAGAAGGCCAGCAGTATGTGAGGAAGTTGGCACATTGGAAGCATTTTGGTGAATTTCAGCACCATGCTACAATTAGTTGGTTGGCTGGAACGATATTTGGCTGATGTATGCCAATCTTTACCATCCAGGTTTTAATTATATTCATGCCTAAGCACAGGTGACTTACTTAGTACCTCAGTCATTTTGATTTAGTCATCTGTGCTCAAGCATAGATATCCACAAAACTGGGTCCATTAGGGTACATTAAGGACAGTGATTGGGAAACCTGAGTCTAAGGGTGTGGTGTGTCTGCAGGTAGCTGTTGAGCAACAGTACAGGACAGCAAAGCAGCAGCAGAGTCAGGATTCTTATAAGCAGCATGTATGTCGGCACATGGAAATACAGCCAGAAATTCACAGTGTACTGCACAGGAGCTTATGGGTAACTAATAACCTAGAAAGGTTGGTGGTGATGTTATACTCAGACAGGGTTAGGACGCCAATACAAGCAAAAGTTTCCGCTAAATTAGCGCTCTTCATGTTCTACAGCTGTGTTTTACCACAGGTGTACACCACACCTGAACCAGAATAGTATATATATATATATATATATATATATATATATAGTGGTGAGCTCAGCGCTGGAGTTGTGCTTTAAATTATTTTATATATAAAAGCAATTAATTTAGTTATCTGTAGGGTCTCTGATGTTAGATTCCCATGGATTTTTCAGTATTCCATATAGCTTAAATAGCAGTAACACTTACAATATAACCCCCTTGGTTCATGCTCATAAAGGTATCTTTTCTTGTCAATGGGGAACCTCTCCTTTCAATCACCACTTGGTCTCCTGCACCGTGTGGAGAACAATCCGGCAAGTATGGTATATCACTTTAAAAGGTGTATCCTCTATGGTATCCCGTTGCATCTCATCCACGCATATGATATATACAACGCCAAAAGAACAAATGTATTTCAATAAAGGTACATTTATTAGTTACAAAACAACAGCACCTTCCATGCAGTATTTAAAAACAGACTTAGCCGGCAGTGCGTTTAACATCCCCTCTCTAGGGGGAGGCTGTGCATTACGACTCAGGACTTCTCGGGTGTCCTGGGTCAGATGAAACGGCAACAGCCTCAAGCAGATGGGGAGCAGTCAGCGCAATGGTCACTCCTCCAGCTCCATCCAGCACATCAACGCGTTTCGGAATTGTTTCCTTCGTCAGGTTGTGCTGATTGGTTTCTGGACCTGGTTTAAATCCTGTCCTACATTAGTTACGGGTGTGGCCTCTGGTAATTAACCATTCACTCCCCCATTATAAAACGATAATTTAAAATTACATACTGTATAACATATTATCACAACAGAACACAATTTAAAATTATATTCAAATTTGTGCCCTAAAATTAGAAGAACGGATAATGGGGGTCATTCCAAGTTAATCGCAGCAGGGATTTTGTTAGCAGTTGGGCAAAACCATGTGCACTGCAGGGGAGGCAGATATAACATGTGTAGAGAGAGTAAGATTTGGGTTGGTTATTTTGTTTCTGTGCAGGGTAAATGCTGGCTGCTTTATTTTTACACTGCAATTTAGATTGCAGATTGAACTCACCCCACCCAAATCTAACTCTCTCTGCACATGTTATATCTGCCCCCCCTGCAGTGCACATGGTTTTGCCCAATTGCTAACAAAATTCCTGCTGCGATCAACTTGGAGTTACCCCAATATGTAGTTAGGATGTTACGTATCTGTCTCATATAGACTTACAAGCAGGATATGGAATCACAGAGAACGTGTTATATAATTAAAAAAAAGGATATAATGAGTAAAACTCCCCATATAGATTTATAAAAGGGATATGAGACACTATAGAATACACTGTAGTGTTATACTAATAAATATATTTATCTAGCATGGACTGACACGACAGATTTGAACCCACGCCAATATAGCAATATGTTGGCAAAGACGTGTACCATTTAAAACTAATATAATAGTGTGTAGTAAAAAATGCGTTCCATTCAGAACTAATATAACAGTGGTGAACTCACACCACGCGGATTCTACACAGATTTGTGAATGGATATAATTTGGATGTTACGTATCTGTCTCGTATAAACTTACAAACAGGATGTGGAATCACAATAATGCAAAGAACGTGTTATATAGTTCAAAAAGGATGCCGTCTATCGTCAAATCATACTGAACCCTGTACATGCTGCCAGAATAGGTTTTGGGCTTGTTGTAAGGACAGAGTAATAAACTATAAGATTATCAATCCAGGCAACCAGAAGTGAATATTGAAGGGGTTTGGGGAAATTCATCTATTGATAACATGGAAATTTAACTCATTATTTCAGAATAAGACGTATTCATACACTGATTACATGGAACATTCATTGCTTTAAATCTTTTTTCCAACATTAGTCAGCACGGGCAGTGGAATGGTTAGCATTACTGCCTCACAGCACTGAGGTCATGGGTTTGATTCCCATTATGGTCCTAACTGTGTGGAGTTTGTATATTCTCCCCTCGCTTGCGTGGGTTTCCTCCGGGTACTCCGGTTTCCTCCCAAAATCCAAAAATATACAGGTAGGTTAATTGGCTCTAACAAAATTAACCCTAGCGTGAATGTGTGTGTGTGTGTGTATGTTTGATAGGGAATTTAGATTGTAAGCTCCACTGGGGCAGGGACTGGTGTGAATGGCCAAATATTCTCTGTAAAACGCTGCTGAATATGTGTGCGCTATATAAATAACTGGTAATAATAATAATAATAATAATAATAAATAACAAGTAAAACTCCCCGCATAGATTTATAAGCGAGACATGAGTCACAAATAGTATACACTGTAGCGTTATACTGATAAACATATTTATCTAGCATGGACTCACAGAACGAATGCCAATATAACAGTATGGGGTTTATTTACTAATATTCGTGTTTGTGCCGATTTGTAGGTTTTTTTTTCCGAATGTTATCGGATGTATTTTTCTGCAACTTTTTGAATTCATCTACACTAATTTACTATGGTGTCGAGTTTTCTGTTTTCGTGTTTTCCAATGGCGAGATTGTTCGTGTTTTTTTTTTTTTTGCAGTTTCCGGCCGCAAATCACTTTTCCGGACGAAAATTGTGTTTTTTTCCCCTGATTTGAACTATTCTAAACGCATCAGGGTTTTTCCCAACTACGGCCGCATTTCCAATTTTAGTTTCGATTTTGGCCTTCGTCCGTGATTGGTTGGGTTTCTGATGTAGGAGTGTCTGTGCTCAACCTTATAAATACGCCCCAAACCGTCCGCAACATGTGGGTTTAGTTAGTGGTGAGGAGAGAGGTTGTGCTGTTGAGTTGGTGAGTAGTTTGGAGGTTTTGGAGTTTTTGGGGCGAGTCCTGAGTGTTGTATTGTGTTTGAAAGTAGTCTTGTCATTCTTGTAGCCTTGTTTTTTTTTGGTTTGTCTTAATTTTTGTCCTTGTCTTATTTTTTTGGAGTCTTGTCAGTGTTTGTTTGTTGTGTGTGTGTGTGTGTGTGTGTGTGTGTGTGTGTGTGTGTGTGTGTGTGTGTGTGTGTGTGTGTGCTGTGTATCTTGTAGTGGTAGTGGAGGAGTGTGTTGTTTGTTTTTTCATTTTTCAATGTTAATTGTTTTTGTCCAAATTATGTCTGACTCAGAGGTGGGGGAGTTGAGTGAGGTGTTGGAGGTGAGTGAGGTGGGGGAGGTGAGTGAGGTGGAGGAGGTGGGGGAGGTGGAGGAGGTGAGTGAGAGGGAATAGGTTAGTGAGGTGGAGGAGGTGGGTGAGGTTGGTGCTGCAGCCTCTAGTGATAGTGACAGTGAAGCAGCTCCACAGCTACGCACCACTACTAAGACTGGCCGCAATGTTAAGTTTAGTTATGCTGAGTATGTGGCTTTGGTGCGTGAGCTGATGAAATATCAGCGTTACCTATTTGGGCCTGAGTCATCAAAGGTGCCTTCACTGAAGAAGACTGTGTTGTGGGCCAAAGTTATTAACAGTGAGGGGTTGGTCAAGCAGACCGAGGACACATGCCGCAAACGGAACTATGATATAAAGTGCCGTGTAAAGTAGAGATGAGCGGGTTCGGTTTCTCTGAATCCGAACCCGCACGAACTTCATGTTTTTTTTCACGGGTCCGAGCGACTCGGATCTTCCCGCCTTGCTCGGTTAACCCGAGCGCGCCCGAACGTCATCATGACGCTGTCGGATTCTCGCGAGACTCGGATTCTATATAAGGAGCCGCGCGTCGCCGCCATTTTCACACGTGCATTGAGATTGATAGGGAGAGGACGTGGCTGGCGTCCTCTCCGTTATAGTAGAAAAGAGTAAAGACTGAGTGACTTAGTTATAATTGTGGGGAGGATTGGGGACGGGGAGCAGCTGTTAGGGAGTACAGTGATTTAGATTAGGAGAGAGAGAGAGAGAGAGATTGACCTGATTTACTGGAGCTTAGGAGTACTGTAGAAGAGAGTGCAGAGTTTACTAGTGACTGACCACAGTGACCACCAGACAGTGCAGTTTTATTTAATATATCCGTTCTCTGCCTGAAAAAAACGATACACACAGTGACTCAGTCACATACCATATCTGTGTGCACTGCTCAGCCCAGTGTGCTGCATCATCTATGTATATATTATATATCTGACTGTGCTCAGCTCACACAGCTTATAATTGTGGGGGAGACTGGGGAGCACTGCAGTGCCAGTTATAGGTTATAGCAGGAGCCAGGAGTACAAGACAGTCACATACCATATCTGTGTGCACTGCTCAGCCCAGTGTGCTGCATCATCTATGTATATATTATATATCTGACTGTGCTCAGCTCACACAGCTTATAATTGTGGGGGAGACTGGGGAGCACTGCAGTGCCAGTTATAGGTTATAGCAGGAGCCAGGAGTACATATTATATTAAAATTAAACAGTGCACACTTTTGCTGCAGGAGTGCCACTGCCAGTGTGACTGACCAGTGACCTGACCACACTGACCACCAGTATAGTTAGTAGTATACTATATTGTGATTGCCTGAAAAAGTTAAACACTCGTCGTGTGACTTCACTTGTGTGGTGTTTTTTTTTTTATTCTATAAAAAACTCATTCTGCTGACAGACAGTGTCCAGCAGGTCCGTCATTATATAATATATATACCTGTCCGGCTGCAGTAGTGATATATATATATTTTTTATATCATTATTTATCATCCAGTCGCAGCAGACACAGTACGGTAGTTCACGGCTGTAGCTACCTCTGTGTCGGCACTCGGCAGTCCGTCCATAATTGTATACCACCTAACCGTGGTTTTTTTTTCTTTCTTCTTTATACATACATACTACGACATCTCTTTATCAACCAGTCTATATTAGCAGCAGACACAGTACAGTACGGTAGTTCACGGCTGTGGCTACCTCTGTGTCGGCACTCGGCAGTCCGTCCATAATTGTATACCACCTAACCGTGGTTTTTTTTTCTTTCTTCTTTATACATACATACTACGACATCTCTTTATCAACCAGTCTATATTAGCAGCAGACACAGAACAGTACGGTAGTTCACGGCTGTGGCTACCTCTGTGTCGGCACTCGGCAGTCCGTCCATAATTGTATACCACCTAACCGTGGTTTTTTTTCTTTCTTCTTTATACGTACATACTACGACATCTCTTTATCAACCAGTCTATATTAGCAGCAGACACAGTACAGTACGGTAGTTCACGGCTGTGGCTACCTCTGTGTCGGCACTCGGCAGTCCGTCCATAATTGTATACCACCTAACCGTGGTTTTTTTTTCTTTCTTCTTTATACATACATACTACGACATCTCTTTATCAACCAGTCTATATTAGCAGCAGACACAGTACAGTACGGTAGTTCACGGCTGTGGCTACCTCTGTGTCGGCACTCGGCAGTCCGTCCATAATTGTATACCACCTACCCGTGGTTTTTTTTTCTTTCTTCTTTATACATACATACTACGACATCTCTTTATCAACCAGTCTATATTAGCAGCAGACACAGTACAGTACGGTAGTTCACGGCTGTGGCTACCTCTGTGTCGGCACTCGGCAGTCCGTCCATAATTGTATACCACCTAACCGTGGTTTTTTTTTCTTTCTTCTTTATACATACATACTACGACATCTCTTTATCAACCAGTCTATATTAGCAGCAGACACAGTACAGTACGGTAGTTCACGGCTGTGGCTACCTCTGTGTCGGCACTCGGCAGTCCGTCCATAATTGTATACTAGTATCCATCCATCTCCATTGTTTACCTGAGGTGCCTTTTAGTTGTGCCTATTAAAATATGGAGAACAAAAATGTTGAGGTTCCAAAATTAGGGAAAGATCAAGATCCACTTCCACCTCGTGCTGAAGCTGCTGCCACTAGTCATGGCCGAGACGATGAAATGCCAGCAACGTCGTCTGCCAAGGCCGATGCCCAATGTCATAGTACAGAGCATGTCAAATCCAAAACACCAAATATCAGTAAAAAAAGGACTCCAAAACCTAAAATAAAATTGTCGGAGGAGAAGCGTAAACTTGCCAATATGCCATTTACCACACGGAGTGGCAAGGAACGGCTGAGGCCCTGGCCTATGTTCATGGCTAGTGGTTCAGCTTCACATGAGGATGGAAGCAATCAGCCTCTCGCTAGAAAAATGAAAAGACTCAAGCTGGCAAAAGCACAGCAAAGAACTGTGCATTCTTCGAAATCCCAAATCCACAAGGAGAGTCCAATTGTGTCGGTTGCGATGCCTGACCTTCCCAACACTGGACGTGAAGAGCATGCGCCTTCCACCATTTGCACGCCCCCTGCAAGTGCTGGAAGGAGCACCCGCAGTCCAGTTCCTGATAGTCAGATTGAAGATGTCAGTGTTGAAGTACACCAGGATGAGGAGGATATGGGTGTTGCTGGCGCTGGGGAGGAAATTGACCAGGAGGATTCTGATGGTGAGGTGGTTTGTTTAAGTCAGGCACCCGGGGAGACACCTGTTGTCCGTGGGAGGAATAGGGCCGTTGACATGCCTGGTGAAAATACCAAAAAAATCAGCTCTTCGGTGTGGAGGTATTTCACCAGAAATGCGGACAACAGGTGTCAAGCCGTGTGTTCCCTTTGTCAAGCTGTAATAAGTAGGGGTAAGGACGTTAACCACCTCGGAACATCCTCCCTTATACGTCACCTGCAGCGCATTCATAATAAGTCAGTGACAAGTTCAAAAACTTTGGGTGACAGCGGAAGCAGTCCACTGACCAGTAAATCCCTTCCTCTTGTAACCAAGCTCACGCAAACCACCCCACCAACTCCCTCAGTGTCAATTTCCTCCTTCCCCAGGAATGCCAATAGTCCTGCAGGCCATGTCACTGGCAATTCTGACGATTCCTCTCCTGCCTGGGATTCCTCCGATGCATCCTTGCGTGTAACGCCTACTGCTGCTGGCGCTGCTGTTGTTGCTGCTGGGAGTCGATGGTCATCCCAGAGGGGAAGTCGTAAGACCACTTTTACTACTTCCACCAAGCAATTGACTGTCCAACAGTCCTTTGCGAGGAAGATGAAATATCACAGTGTCATCCTACTGCAAAGCGGATAACTGAGGCCTTGGCATCCTGGGTGGTGAGAACCGTGGTTCCGGTATCCATCATTACTGCAGAGCCAACTAGAGACTTGTTGGAGGTACTGTGTCCCCGGTACCAAATACCATCTAGGTTCCATTTCTCTAGGCAGGCGATACCGAAAATTTACACAGACCTCAGAAAAAGAGTCACCAGTGTCCTAAAAAATGCAGCTGTACCCAATGTCCACTTAACCACGGACATGTGGACAAGTGGAGCAGGGCAGGGTCAGGACTATATGACTGTGACAGCCCACTGGGTAGATGTATGGACTCCCGCCGCAAGAACAGCAGCGGCGGCACCAGTAGCAGCATCTCGCAAACGCCAACTCTTTCCTAGGCAGGCTACGCTTTGTATCACCGCTTTCCAGAATACGCACACAGCTGAAAACCTCTTACGGCAACTGAGGAAGATCATCGCGGAATGGCTTACCCCAATTGGACTCTCCTGTGGATTTGTGGCATCGGACAACGCCAGCAATATTGTGTGTGCATTAAATATGGGCAAATTCCAGCACGTCCCATGTTTTGCACATACCTTGAATTTGGTGGTGCAGAATTATTTAAAAAACGACAGGGGCGTGCAAGAGATGCTGTCGGTGGCCAGAAGAATTGCGGGACACTTTCGGCGTACAGGCACCACGTACAGAAGACTGGAGCACCACCAAAAACTACTGAACCTGCCCTGCCATCATCTGAAGCAAGAAGTGGTAACGAGGTGGAATTCAACCCTCTATATGCTTCAGAGGTTGGAGGAGCAGCAAAAGGCCATTCAAGCCTATACAATTGAGCACGATATAGGAGGTGGAATGCACCTGTCTCAAGCGCAGTGGAGAATGATTTCAACGTTGTGCAAGGTTCTGATGCCCTTTGAACTTGCCACACGTGAAGTCAGTTCAGACACTGCCAGCCTGAGTCAGGTCATTCCCCTCATCAGGCTTTTGCAGAAGAAGCTGGAGACATTAAAGGAGGAGCTAACACGGAGCGATTCCGCTAGGCATGTGGGACTTGTGGATGGAGCCCTTAATTCGCTTAACAAGGATTCACGGGTGGTCAATCTGTTGAAATCAGAGCACTACATTTTGGCCACCGTGCTCGATCCTAGATTTAAAGCCTACCTTGGATCTCTCTTTCCGGCAGACACAAGTCTGCTGGGGTTGAAAGACCTGCTGGTGAGAAAATTGTCAAGTCAAGCGGAACGCGACCTGTCAACATCTCCTCCTTCACATTCTCCCGCAACTGGGGGTGCGAGGAAAAGGCTCAGAATTCCGAGCCCACCCGCTGGCGGTGATGCAGGGCAGTCTGGAGCGACTGCTGATGCTGACATCTGGTCCGGACTGAAGGACCTGACAACGATTACGGATACGGACATGTCGTCTACTGGCACTGCATATGATTCTCTCCCCATTGAAAGAATGGTGGAGGATTATATGTGACCGCATCCAAGTAGGCACGTCACACAGTCCGTACTTATACTGGCAGGAAAAAGAGGCAATTTGGAGGCCCTTGCACAAACTGGCTTTATTCTACCTAAGTTGCCCTCCCACAAGTGTGTACTCCGAAAGAGTGTTTAGTGCCGCCGCTCACCTTGTCAGCAATCGGCGTACGAGGTTACATCCAGAAAATATGGAGAAGATGATGTTCATTAAAATGAATTATAATCAATTCCTCCGCGGAGACATTGACCATCAGCAATTGCCTCCACAAAGTACACAGGGAGCTGAGATGGTGGATTCCAGTGGGGACGAATTGATAATCTGTGAGGAGGGGGATGTACACGGTGATATATCGGAGGATGATGATGAGGTGGACATCTTGCCTCTGTAGAGCCAGTTTGTGCAAGGAGAGATTAATTGCTTCTTTTTTGGTGGGGGTCCAAACCATCCCGTCATTTCAGTCACAGTCGTGTGGCAGACCCTGTCACTGAAATGATGGGTTGGTTAAAGTGTGCATGTCCTGTTTATACAACATAAGGGTGGGTGGGAGGGCCCAAGGACAATTCCATCTTGCACCTCTTTTTTCTTTTATTTTTCTTTGCGTCATGTGCTGTTTGGGGAGGGTTTTTTGGAAGGGACATCCTGCGTGACACTGCAGTGCCACTCCTAAATGGGCCCGGTGTTTGTGTCGGCCACTAGGGTCGCTAATCTTACTCACACAGCTACCTCATTGCGCCTCTTTTTTTCTTTGCGTCATGTGCTGATTGGGGAGGGTTTTTTGGAAGGGACATCCTGCGTGACACTGCAGTGCCACTCCTAAATGGGCCCGGTGTTTGTGTCGGCCACTAGGGTCGCTTATCTTACTCACACAGTCAGCTACCTCATTGCGCCTCTTTTTTTCTTTGCGTCATGTGCTGTTTGGGGAGGGTTTTTTGGAAGGGACATCCTGCGTGACACTGCAGTGCCACTCCTAAATGGGCCCGGTGTTTGTGTCGGCCACTAGGGTCGCTAATCTTACTCACACAGCTACCTCATTGCGCCTCTTTTTTTCTTTGCGTCATGTGCTGATTGGGGAGGGTTTTTTGGAAGGGACATCCTGCGTGACACTGCAGTGCCACTCCTAAATGGGCCCGGTGTTTGTGTCGGCCACTAGGGTCGCTTATCTTACTCACACAGTCAGCTACCTCATTGCGCCTCTTTTTTTCTTTGCGTCATGTGCTGATTGGGGAGGTTTTTTTGGAAGGGACATCCTGCGTGACACTGCAGTGCCACTCCTAAATGGGCCCGGTGTTTGTGTCGGCCACTAGGGTCGCTAATCTTACTCACACAGCTACCTCATTGCGCCTCTTTTTTTCTTTGCGTCATGTGCTGATTGGGGAGGGTTTTTTGGAAGGGACATCCTGCGTGACACTGCAGTGCCACTCCTAAATGGGCCCGGTGTTTGTGTCGGCCACTAGGGTCGCTTATCTTACTCACACAGTCAGCTACCTCATTGCGCCTCTTTTTTTCTTTGCGTCATGTGCTGTTTGGGGAGGGTTTTTTGGAAGGGACATCCTGCGTGACACTGCAGTGCCACTCCTAAATGGGCCCGGTGTTTGTGTCGGCCACTAGGGTCGCTTATCTTACTCACACAGTCAGCTACCTCATTGCGCCTCTTTTTTTCTTTGCGTCATGTGCTGTTTGGGGAGGGTTTTTTGGAAGGGACATCCTGCGTGACACTGCAGTGCCACTCCTAGATGGGCCAGGTGTTTGTGTCGGCCACTAGGGTCGCTTAGCTTAGTCATCCAGCGACCTCGGTGCAAATTTTAGGACTAAAAATAATATTGTGAGGTGTGAGGTATTCAGAATAGACTGAAAATGAGTGGAAATTATGGTTTTTGAGGTTAATAATAATATGGGATCAAAATGACCCCCAAATTCTATGATTTAAGCTGTTTTTTAGGGTTTTTTGAAAAAAACACCCGAATCCAAAACACAGCCGAATCCGACAAAAAAAAATCGGTGAGGTTTTGCCAAAACGCGGTCGAACCCAAAACACGGCCGCGGAACCGAACCCAAAACCAAAACACAAAACCCGAAAAATTTCAGGCGCTCATCTCTAGTGTAAAGTCCAAAATGGCCAAGGAGACAAAGTCTGCTCAGCAGACCGTGGATGTCAGCCCTTCATTGCTAGATATCTGGACTACGAGGAGCCCATGCGGAGCTTAATACCTCCTGAAGTTGTGGCAGCAACAAATGTCCGTGATTCAGATCGGCCCAGGCAGGATGGTGAGCATGTGTTTTTTTATAACATACTCTGTGTAATATTTTAATTACTTTGGGTTTGGATAATGTGTCTCATGTGGCATAGGGCCTTACTCGCTGCTTAGACGACATGGCTGCAAAACCATTGGCATTGTTGATGGCTATCCAAAATGGATATTTTACAGATAACAGTATTGTATGTGTAATTATCCTTAAATATATATATATATATTTTTTTTTTGAGTGTTATATTGTTCTTTTGGTCGGCCTTTGATTTGCAAACAACAAGCTTGCCCTTCATCACATTTAACACAATATGCATGCATCACTGAAT
Source organism: Pseudophryne corroboree (assembly GCF_028390025.1). Taxonomy (NCBI): domain Eukaryota; kingdom Metazoa; phylum Chordata; class Amphibia; order Anura; family Myobatrachidae; genus Pseudophryne; species Pseudophryne corroboree. The sequence goes on from NC_086450.1 coordinate 224,769,842, forward strand.
TTTGATCCAGATTGCCAGGTGCAAGGTATCACACACAGTGGTTCATTTGTAATAGGCTGGAGAAGGCATAAGTAAATGATAAATCAGTGACATACAGTATGCAAGGTAATACAAGCACCATCTAATCTTTCCAAAAATTAAATGCACATATTGTTGAGGCTTGGCTGCTGCATTTCTCACCTACCACAGCGCTGGTTTATCACTGACATCTGGCTTTGCCAGGTTAATACATGTATTCAATTTGTTCCTTAGTTTTGTTGTTATGTTGGACTAGTGTGTGTTTGTTGTGCCACATCACACAGGTTGACACAAAGATACTTTAGTGTTAAATTCTTCCACAATATATGTGTGCTTTGTTGTGTTGTTTTTTCGAGTTGGAATGTTGGTCCATGTTAGTGTCATCTCATTTTTGTGAAGCGTAGCACTTTCATGAGTGCACATGGCCTATTTGCCACTATTGTTTTACTAATGGCTGTGGGTCTGGCGGACACATCTGCTGTTTTTTAATTGTTATAATGTTTTGAAATTTACACGCACACAAGCTAAATGTTTTCTAATAATTTTAATATTAATGGCAAAAAAACATATAAGTCACCCACGACTTTATTCTGACACACTTAACATTTAACACTTAGCTTGCTTATCTCTATGAAATAACCACACAGACACCAACTGCTAGATTTAAAAGGTCAAACTAGTATTTATTGTTTGATGACCTGTCATTTAAACTAAATATTGGAGGATGGCGAGAAAAGGCGCTACCAACTCACCAGCACCAGTCAACTATAATAAAACCAGTAAAACTAGGAGGGGACTCACCACCGCCTCCTTAAACATAACCCGCACTGTGCAGGCTCACCCCCCTTACTCTAGCAGAGCCTTGGACGAACCCACAAGGGAACATCCGTAGTCCACCCGCAAGGGGAGGACACACTCGCTGTTCTATCAAAAGGGGGTGCCCCACAGTGACCACTTATGTAACTTTGACCGCTGGCTGGTAGCGACTTTCCGCCACAACAAGGATTTTCAACAAAAACCGCAGACCGCCATCCAACCAAAAACCAAAGGAGAAGAAAAAAATAAATAAATAAAATCAACCTGACAAAACTCGAAAGATACTCTCTAAAAACACACCAATACCCGCAGGGGAAAGGTGAACACTGTCCTCCCTATAAAACTGCACATTGTGAAGAACTAACAGCGGGTGCCTGACAACCAAACCCCCTACCGCCTGCACATACACTGACACTGCAGAATTAACTTTCTTCCTAGCTTTTTCAATTGCCGAAAACCGAACCGCACCCCGCCAGTGAAAACGGGGCACTATGTCTGACCATACGACTGTCACTAGGGGCCAGGATGCTCGCAAAGCGACCAAGTCCGCCTTGATACTCAGGATGAGGTCGATGACTTTGACTCGACCCATATCATTCCCCCCGAGGTGAATGACAATCCAGCCAGGCTGCCCCCACCTTCGTTCGTGGCGAAACAGCAGGCGAAGTAAACCCATCCAACGCAAACCTCTAACACCCAACCATCTGACTACTTTGTCCCCAACGAAATCGCACATTCGTCCCGCCATAGGATGCCTCTCCGCCCAAAAAATGTAAGAATGGCCAATAAGCCAAATCTGATCCGAGATATCCAAAGCAGCTGTAAAAGAAAATTCCTACTGTCAGAAACTATTCAAGTACAGCATCTTAACGAAACATGCCTATAAAGAACCCAAGTGAAGGAGAAAACTCAAAAAACCTCCCGTGGACCGTGAGTGATGCCAATTGTAATTCGGCCCCCTCGGAGGAAAATTAAAAAATTCACTTCACACCCTCCATTCCTGAACGCTAGCCGTTCAAGAACCGACGGGTAAAACGCGTTTTTGGGTTCGCGCAACAGGTGCAACGAATCAAAACCCAACCTCTGAACTCCCCAAAAGCAAGGTTGCAAAACCAGCCAACTAACACCGGGCTTCCGCTACCCGAACCCGCATAGGCAGGACTCACCGCGGCAGCGATCCCGCTTGCCGCCACCCAGCCACCACATCCGTCAGTGAAACCGAGGCAACCAGCCACCGTAGCTCCTAGTCAACGAGCTTCCACAGGAAGGGCGGAACCTTTAAACCCCCAATATCTGCATCAGGAACCAGCTCCCGGTACTTACCAAACTCAAAACGGGACAGCGCATCAGCAATTCTATTGTCAACACCCGGGACATGCGCAGCCGTGAAATGAATATTATGCCTCAGGCATTTAAGCACTAAATAACGCAACAGGCGCAAGGCTTGCGGAGAGGACGAACGTTGGTTATTAACAGCATGTACGACGCCCAGATTGTCACAGCGGAACACAATGCTCCGATCCGACAATCCTGTCGACCACAATTCAACCGCCACTATCAACGGGAACAATTCCAAAAGAAGCAAGTTCTTCGTGAAACCGCTGGAAACCCATGACAAAGGCCAAGGCGCGGCGCACCACTCCGTCATGAAAAAAGCCCCGAAACCCGAACCGCCGGCAGCATCAGTAAAAAGTTGCAACGCGGTGTTGGAACAGCGCTCCGCTGGCCATAACACCTCCCGGTCAAAGGAAACCAAAAATGTGGACCAGATTTGCAAGTCTTCTCTAATCTCGCGCGAAATATACACCGTATGATGCGGCTTATTAACCCCCGCCATGGACCTCTCAAGTTTACGGCAGAAAACGCGCCCCATGGGTATGATCCTGCACGCAAAATTAAAAGACCTCAGTAATGACTGCACTCGTTGTAACCTGACCCTACGGCTGAGAAGGCATTGCTCTATGAGACCCAGCAATTTGTGCACCTTATCTGCGGGGAGCCTGCAGCAACCGGCCTCCGAATCGATTTCAATGCCCAAATAACTGAGGCAAACCGTGGGCCCCTCGGTCTTATCCGAGGCCACGGGCACCCCGAGACGGCCGAACAAACGCTGGGCTAAACCCAGGACCTCCCCGCAAACCGAACTGTCCCCTGGACCCACAAAGAGAAAATCATCTAAGTAGTGGGCAACCCCCGGGTGACCGGAGGCCGACCCCACGCACCAATGCAAAAAATAACTGAATTTCTCAAAGTAGGCACAAGACACGGAACAACCCATCGGCAAGCACCTGTCGACGTAGAAACCACCCCCTAACCGGAAACCGAGGAAACAAAGGGAATCCGGGTGAATGGGCAGCAGGTGGAAAGCAGACTCAATGTCCAGCTTGGCCATAAGGGCGCCGGGGCCTGCCGCCTTAACTAACCGAAGGGCCTCGTCAAAGGATTGGTATCGCACCCTGCAAGCCTCCGCCGGAATGGCGTCGTTAACCGATCCGCCACGTGGGTGGGACAAATGTTGAATGAGGCGGAATTGACCCGGGGCCTTCTTGGGAACCACCCCTAAAGGAGAGATGCACAGCCGGGGCACCGGGGGGGACGGAAAAGGGCCGCACATGCGCCCCAAGCTGATTTCCACCTGGACCTTATGATGGACCACTAAAGGGAAATCGTGCGCGGACTTCAAATTGCGACGTGAGACAACGAAGACTGAGTCTGGGATGGGGAGCCTGAAACTATGCCGGAATCCGTCTAACAAGAACAGCCCGGAAGTGAGGTCACGGTAAGCCCCCAACCATTTGGTCAATTTCGGGACGTTAATGGGCGACGATGCCTTACTTTCCACTTCCGTGCACCTCGGCAGCCTCACCGGGCCGGGATCCGGGAGTGGAAGTGCAGTCCTTGGCCGGGTGGCCCTCGCCGCACGCTTTGCAGGAGTGGCGAAAACGGCAACTAGTACCCCGGGGACATTTCCCCTCGTTTAAAGCAAACATTTCCCTTTATTCCCCGGGGTAGGGCTCGGGCGGACGCCCGAAACCGATTTACCGCCTTGGGATTCCGGGAGGGGCCTACCATGTTGCGTGACCTCCAGCCACACCTCAACGTCCTTAAACCCCAAGGGTAGTGTCGGGTTACCGTCCTGGTTGCGACGGAACTTCTCGTCGTAGTCCCGCCATGCGTAACCCTTGGAGGTCAAGTACATTACGTGCACCAGGAATAAATATTTAACCGCGTTATGATACTCCGCCGGCCTCGTTTCGGCGTAGCACGCCGTAAACACTAAAAATCCACGGAGCCACTGATGAAAATTGCAAAATGCATTTTCCTCAATGCCCCCGACTTTCCTGGCTTTATCGAAAGCCTTCCGCATGTCATCCGAAAGGGTGAACATGTCGACATATTTACCCTTCCTAATCTCATCCCTCATCCGCTTACGCAAACCCCTAGTGACCGATGTGTTCGCGCAGTGCACCATTTCCGCAAAACGCGGAGGTTCCGACGCGACCGCCGACACCCTGCCTTTAGCCTTCCTATCTTTCCTGTGTATGCGATGCGCAATGAGCCTAGCTAATTTACGCGGGCGCCTAGGGGACCCAGAAGACCTAGTATCAGAAGAAGAGCTGGAAGAAGAACTATCTCACCGGTTCCAGAAGGTTCGCCCGACTCTTCGGATGCTGCGGCGGGGCCAGAGAGCCTCTCTTCAGGGACCCAAGATCCCCCAGCTTCACCTGTTCCCGCAGGCACGTTATGTCCCGCTGACGATCCCCGCTGCGGTGCACTGGAAGCCGCTACCATCAAGGCTCCGGACAAACCGCCAGGGGGAGAGACTCCCCTCGACCCATCGACACCTAAGGGGGAGACAGCAGGGGGGGGGGGGGGGGGAGGTACAAAACCGGCAGCCGCCGGGGGAGGACCAGGAGGCAAGGGAGGGGGGGGAAACAGGAAGGGGGGGCAGAGAAAAGGGGACCAGCGCGGCCAAGGCCTCAGCATCCGCCACGCCGGCGGTCGCGCAAATTGAGGGGGGCCATGGGGCCGCAGCGGAAAACCCAGGGTGCCAAGCGTACGGAGTCTGTGGGAAAGGCGTGGACCAATACGGAGTCTGCTGCAGGGCCCCAAGGGAAAACCCCCCTGTGTACGACCCCGAAAAGGGGGCCAACCCAGGGCCGGGCCACGATGCAACAGAGCCCTGCGCATGCGCGAACGCCGGCGGCAAGTAAGGGGCAGGCAGGGAGGGGGGGCCCGCCCACCCTGGAAACCTGCCACCACCCCAGAGGTCATGATTGGAAACTGCAGGGCCCCCGACCAGGCCACCGACACCGAAGCCGCCGGCAGGAAACCTATGGGCGCAGCTTGCGACGCATCGCACACCGCCGCGAACGAAGTGGCCAGAACACTGCGACCGGACTCCAGCCGCTGCACGTCGAGCCGTCCCGCAGGTGGCGTTACCGTCCCGGGCCACAGGCCACCTGCCGGCGGCGGCAGGATCTGGGACACCGGGAGCGCCCCCGGGTGAATCCCACCGGCCTGCCCGTCCACCCCCGACGTCGGCGCCCCGACGACAACAGCGGCCGCGGGAACCAGGGGAAAAGCGGGAGGAGGCAGGGCACTACCCACGCCCTTCGAGGCAAAGGGAAGCGCAGGCCCCTCCCCCCGAACCGCGCTCGACATTGAAGTACTGTGTAACCCCCAGGCGCCCGCAGGGATGCCAGCTGGGGAGAGAGAGGGCTGTACGCGGCTCGCAGTGGGGCCGAGGGACCCGACCGCCGGGTCACCTGACCCGCTCCCTGCAGCCGCGAGGAGGGATCGCCCAGCGCCGCCTGAGCCCCAGCACGCGCGTCTCCACGGGCGCACTGAGCGCCTAGCACTGTAGCCGCCGGGGAGTCACCGCCGCCCGAAGGGAGCGATAACATCCCTCCGGCGGGTGGCCCGGCTGGGGGGGGGACCACCCGCACACGCGGCCGGCGGTAACTAGCCGCCGTGAGCGGGCGAGCAGCCTCGGCCAAGCGGCGGGGAGGGGGCGCAGATCTACGCGGGCGGGGCATGGCACAGAGACACAGGCTGGACAGAGGGGATACAAAGCAGACGTGGGGGGAAGCAAGCCACAATACACACAGCAAAAATCACTCCTTACTGTAATCCTGAAAAACTGGCAAGAGGAAGATGGCTGCCTTCCCTCAGGCCTATATACCCCTGCCTATACTCCTCCTACCTAAAACCTGATAGGCACCCTGGGTCACCTGACCCCAACTGTCCATCACTAAGGCTAGCCCTGCCTACCCTAAACAAATGTCACAAAAATTCCGGGTGCTTATGTGGCTTCGAGCCTATGCGGATCTCTGCCTGCCTTAACTGTATAGGACAATTACAACATTACACAAATATCTTCTCCTGTTGTACAGTGTTGAAAAAAAGCCAAAAGTGCCCGAACTCCAGTCAGTCCAACAACATCTGATGATGATGATGATGATGATGATGATGCAGCAGCAGTCAAAGTGTCCATCGCAGCACATGTTTGGTCAGGAATGGTCCTCTAATAATTTTTACTTTATTTAGGCCCCTCAACACAAGGCTTTGCAAGCAGGAGGTACCCTCCTGATCCCCACAAAAAAAGGCCACATGTGGCACCCAAGAGACCAAGGTCGGATGTCCATTTAAAACCACAGGAGTCTCCACCACAACGCAGAATTTCTATAGTGTCTTCCAAGCCACCACGGCAAATTTTGGACACTCCACCACAACGCCAACCACACTCCCCTCATCTGGATGGTGAGTAGGAATATAAAACACAAAAACACATTATACTTATATAAATGAGACAGTTTTTGACATTCAACAAACTGCATACACACCATAAACAACAATGCGTACTGAAGAACACCAAGCACAAAATTACCACAAAATGGAAGGAATGTTTTACTGCCTCACACACACAAAAACTGCGAAAAACTGAAATAATTCTCGAGAAGTAGGTAGGACACCCTAACCAAATTATTTGCTTGCTCTTACATTGATGAACACAACAAAGCAACAATGAGAGAGGCATGTGCTGCCTTTAAAGGCAGTAGTGATGATGTTGAAAGGCAAAACAATTGCAATATGCATTCACATGTGTAGAACCGCCTTTGTTTGACAAACATATTAAAAACATATATGCCAAGCTAATCAAAAATGCTTTGTCCTTCCAGAAACAACTAACGAGACCCAGCACCCCTCTGACACACCAGCAAGACAGTGAAATCAAGGAGACAATTGTTTTACAACTGCAGCCAATAAGTCAAGCAGCCACACCCACACCACCTGTGAGTACACCTCCCCTGCAACACACACCACCAGTACAACAGAGCCCAACAACACCAGTTGTGCAAGGGCCAGATCAAGTGTTTTGGGACAATTGGGCTACACAGCAGGCCACTAATCAGGATTGCCTGTGTAGACAGACAAAAATTTTCTCTAGTCTGCCATCTCACCTCAAAAGAACAAGCCGCAATATCAGCCGCCAATATTAGCAAACAACGCGCATGGCAAACACCATGGAAATAATGCGGGCAGACATGACACATGTAATGGGCGACTTACAACGCCTAATGGATGAATATCATAGATAACAACAAAGCTACCTAAACATTTTAGAAACAAATCAAATGCTCATTGAATCAATAACCCACATTATGGAGAACCACACTGCAGCAACACGTGAACTAAATGCAACACTCACTAACCTCAATCAAACACTTAGTTCCCAACAGCAACACCAACCAAGCACCAGTTGTGGTATGACAACTCCACTTGTATCACCAATGGCCTTTACCACCAAGTCGCTCCACCAGAACACGGGCACACGATAGTGGAAAAGGAAAATCTGCATCCAAACAGGCTGCACCAAAAAAATAAATGTCAGGTGCTGTTGTTCCTGTTTAGAGAAAAACAAAAAAAACGTGTTACTAAGTGCATGATGGACACTATAGATTGCCCTGTTAGCAGCTTACAAATTAAATCATCGTTATAAATTAACTTATAAATTAGTTCACAGGTGTAGTTGTTCATCACTCCGCTTATTACAAGTGTTTGGAAATGTGTTTGGATTGATATCCTCTCTGTGCTACACATTATGAGTGACATGCATTAATGAGTCATCTTTTTTTGATTATCTTTTTGAAAATTATATTATACAATCACACCAATCAAACAGCCTGTCTACAACACAGGCATGCACATTAACACATGACCCATACCAACTATTTTTGGGTGTTGTATGGATGGAAAATTGTTGGATACTTCCAATCATTAGGACAATAACAGTATTGTTCACAGAGCAAGTGTCCGAATATTGCAATACGACAATGGGAGGTTTTGGAGTTGTGTTTTTAGCCTGTTTTGACATTTATGTCCTGCCATGTTTGTCGGTGCTAAAAAGGCATTATGGGAGCATGTGTTAGGATGCTACAATCAATTCTCAGCTGGCTTTGCAACCACAAAAGTAATGTGTGTAATAGAGATGAGCGCCGGAAATTTTTCGGGTTTTGTGTTTTGGTTTTGGGTTCGGTTCCGCGGCCGTGTTTTGGGTTCGACCGCGTTTTGGCAAAACCTCACCGAATTTTTTTTGTCGGAGTCGGGTGTGTTTTGGATTCGGGTGTTTATTTCAAAAAACCCTAAAAAACAGCTTAAATCATAGAATTTGGGGGTCATTTTGATCCCAAAGTATTATTAACCTCAAAAACCATAATTTCCACTCATTTTCAGTCTATTCTGAATACCTCACACCTCACAATATTATTTTTAGTCCTAAAATTTGCACCGAGGTCGCTGTGTGAGTAAGATAAGCGACCCTAGTGGCCGACACAAACACCGGGCCCATCTAGGAGTGGCACTGCAGTGTCACGCAGGATGTCCCTTCCAAAAAACCCTCCCCAAACAGCACATGACGCAAAGAAAAAAAGAGGCGCAATGAGGTAGCTGTGTGAGTAAGATAAGCGACCCTAGTGGCCGACACAAACACCGGGCCCATCTAGGAGTGGCACTGCAGTGTCACGCAGGATGTCCCTTCCAAAAAACCCTCCCCAAACAGCACATGACGCAAAGAAAAAAAGAGGCGCAATGAGGTAGCTGACTGTGTGAGTAAGATAAGCGACCCTAGTGGCCGACACAAACACCGGGCCCATCTAGGAGTGGCACTGCAGTGTCACGCAGGATGTCCCTTCCAAAAAACCCTCCCCAAACAGCACATGACGCAAAGAAAAAAAGAGGCGCAATGAGGTAGCTGACTGTGTGAGTAAGATAAGCGACCCTAGTGGCCGACACAAACACCGGGCCCATCTAGGAGTGGCACTGCAGTGTCACGCAGGATGGCCCTTCCAAAAAACCCTCCCCAAACAGCACATGACGCAAAGAAAAATAAAAGAAAAAATAGGTGCAAGATGGAATTGTCCTTGGGCCCTCCCACCCACCCTTATGTTGTATAAACAAAACAGGACATGCACACTTTAACCAACCCATCATTTCAGTGACAGGGTCTGCCACACGACTGTGACTGATATGACGGGTTGGTTTGGACCCCCCCCAAAAAAGAAGCAATTAATCTCTCCTTGCACAAACTGGCTCTACAGAGGCAAGATGTCCACCTCATCATCATCCTCCGATATATCACCGTGTACATCCCCCTCCTCACAGATTATCAATTCGTCCCCACTGGAATCCACCATCTCAGCTCCCTGTGTACTTTGTGGAGGCAATTGCTGCTGGTCAATGTCTCCGCGGAGGAATTGATTATAATTCATTTTAATGAACATCATCTTCTCCACATTTTCTGGATGTAACCTCATACGCCGATTGCTGACAAGGTGAGCGGCGGCACTAAACACTCTTTCGGAGTACACACTTGTGGGAGGGCAACTTAGGTAGAATAAAGCCAGTTTGTGCAAGGGCCTCCAAATTGCCTCTTTTTCCTGCCAGTATAAGTACGTACTGTGTGACGTGCCTACTTGGATGCGGTCACTCATATAATCCTCCACCATTCTTTCAATGTTGAGAGAATCATATGCAGTGACAGTAGACGACATGTCCGTAATCGTTGTCAGGTCCTTCAGTCCGGACCAGATGTCAGCATCAGCAGTCGCTCCAGACTGCCCTGCATCACCGCCAGCGGGTGGGCTCGGAATTCTGAGCCTTTTCCTCGCACCCCCAGTTGCGGGAGAATGTGAAGGAGGAGATGTTGACAGGTCGCGTTCCGCTTGACTTGACAATTTTCTCACCAGCCGGTCTTTCAACCCCAGCAGACTTGTGTCTGCCGGAAAGAGAGATCCAAGGTAGGCTTTAAATCTAGGATCGAGCATGGTGGCCAAAATGTAGTGCTCTGATTTCAACAGATTGACCACCCGTGAATCCTTGTTAAGCGAATTAAGGGCTCCATCCACAAGTACCACATGCCTAGCGGAATCGCTCCGTGTTAGCTCCTCCTTCAATGTCTCCAGCTTCTTCTGCAAAATCCTGATGAGGGGAATGACCTGACTCAGGCTGGCAGTGTCTGAACTGACTTCACGTGTGGCAAGTTCAAAGGGCATCAGAACCTTGCACAACGTTGAAATCATTCTCCACTGCGCTTGAGACAGGTGCATTCCACCTCCTATATCGTGCTCAATTGTATAGGCTTGAATGGCCTTTTGCTGCTCCTCCAACCTCTGAAGCATATAGAGGGTTGAATTCCACCTCGTTACCACTTCTTGCTTCAGATGATGGCAGGGCAGGTTCAGTAGTTTTTGGTGGTGCTCCAGTCTTCTGTACGTGGTGCCTGTACGCCGAAAGTGTCCCGCAATTCTTCTGGCCACCGACAGCATCTCTTGCACGCCCCTGTCGTTTTTTAAAAAATTCTGCACCACCAAATTCAAGGTACGTGCAAAACATGGGACGTGCTGGAATTTGCCCATATTTAATGCACACACAATATTGCTGGCGTTGTCCGATGCCACAAATCCACAGGAGAGTCCAATTGGGGTAAGCCATTCCGCGATGATCTTCCTCAGTTGCCGTAAGAGGTTTTCAGCTGTGTGCGTATTCTGGAAACCGGTGATACAAAGCGTAGCCTGCCTAGGAAAGAGTTGGCGTTTGCGAGATGCTGCTACTGGTGCCGCCGCTGCTGTTCTTGCGGCGGTAGTCCATACATCTACCCAGTGGGCTGTCACAGTCATATAGTCCTGACCCTGCCCTGCTCCACTTGTCCACATGTCCGTGGTTAAGTGGACATTGGGTACAACTGCATTTTTTAGGACACTGGTGAGTCTTTTTCTGACGTCCGTGTACATTCTCGGTATCGCCTGCCTAGAGAAGTGGAACCTAGATGGTATTTGGTAACGGGGGCACACTGCCTCAATAAATTGTCTAGTTCCCTGTGAACTAACGGCGGATACCGGACGCACGTCTAACACCAACATAGTTGTCAAGGCCTCAGTTATCCGCTTTGCAGCAGGATGACTGCTGTGATATTTCATCTTCCTCGCAAAGGACTGTTGAACAGTCAATTGCTTACTGGAAGTAGTACAAGTGGGCTTACGACTTCCCCTCTGGGATGACCATCGACTCCCAGCAGCAACAACAGCAGCGCCAGCAGCAGTAGGCGTTACACGCAAGGATGCATCGGAGGAATCCCAGGCAGGAGAGGAATCATCAGAATTGCCAGTGACATGGCCTGCAGGACTATTGGCATTCCTGGGGAAGGAGGAAATTGACACTGAGGGAGTTGGTGGGGTGGTTTGCGTGAGCTTGGTTACAAGAGGAAGGGATTTACTGGTCAGTGGACTGCTTCCGCTGTCGGCCAAAGTTTTTGAACTTGTCACTGACTTATTATGAATGCGCTGCAGGTGACGTATAAGGGAGGATGTTCCGAGGTGGTTAACGTCCTTACCCCTACTTATTACAGCTTGACAAAGGGAACACACGGCTTGACAAATGTTGTCCGCATTTCTGGTGAAATACTTCCACACCGAAGAGCTGATTTTTTTGGTATTTTCACCAGGCATGTCAACGGCCATATTCCTCCCACGGACAACAGGTGTCTCCCCGGGTGCCTGACTTAAACAAACCACCTCACCATCAGAATCCTCCTGGTCAATTTCCTCCCCAGCGCCAGCAACACCCATATCCTCCTCATCCTGGTGTACTTCAACACTGACATCTTCAATCTGACTATCAGGAACTGGACTGCGGGTGCTCCTTCCAGCACTTGCAGGGGGCGTGCAAATGGTGGAAGGCGCATGCTCTTCACGTCCAGTGTTGGGAAGGTCAGGCATCGCAACCGACACAATTGGACTCTCCTTGTGGATTTGGGATTTCGAAGAACGCACAGTTCTTTGCTGTGCTTTTGCCAGCTTGAGTCTTTTCATTTTTCTAGCGAGAGGCTGAGTGCTTCCATCCTCATGTGAAGCTGAACCACTAGCCATGAACATAGGCCAGGGCCTCAGCCGTTCCTTGCCACTCCGTGTGGTAAATGGCATATTGGCAAGTTTACGCTTCTCCTCCGACAATTTTATTTTAGGTTTTGGAGTCCTTTTTTTACTGATATTTGGTGTTTTGGATTTGACATGCTCTGTACTATGACATTGGGCATCGGCCTTGGCAGACGACGTTGCTGGCATTTCATCGTCTCGGCCATGACTAGTGGCAGCAGCTTCAGCACGAGGTGGAAGTGGATCTTGATCTTTCCCTAATTTTGGAACCTCAACATTTTTGTTCTCCATATTTTAATAGGCACAACTAAAAGGCACCTCAGGTAAACAATGGAGATGGATGGATACTAGTATACAATTATGGATGGACTGCCGAGTGCCGACACAGAGGTAGCTACAGCCGTGGACTACCGTACTGTACTGTGTCTGCTGCTAATATAGACTGGTTGATAAAGAGATGTAGTATGTATGTATAAAGAAGAAAGAAAAAAAAACCACGGGTAGGTGGTATACAATTATGGATGGACTGCCGAGTGCCGACACAGAGGTAGCTACAGCCGTGGACTACCGTACTGTACTGTGTCTGCTGCTAATATAGACTGGATGATAATGAGATGTAGTATGTATAAAGAAGAAAGAAAAAAAACCACGGGTAGGTGGTATACAATTATGGACGGACTGCCGAGTGCTGACACAGAGGTAGCTACAGCCGTGGACTACCGTACTGTACTGTGTCTGCTGCTAATATAGACTGGATGATAATGAGATGTAGTATGTATAAAGAAGCAAGAAAAAAAAAACCACGGGTAGGTGGTATACAATTATGGATGGACTGCCGAGTGCCGACACAGAGGTAGCTACAGCCGTGGACTACCGTACTGTACTGTGTCTGCTGCTAATATAGACTGGATGATAATGAGATGTAGTATGTATAAAGAAGAAAGAAAATAAAACCACGGGTAGGTGGTATACAATTATGGACGGACTGCCGAGTGCCGACACAGAGGTAGCTACAGCCGTGGACTACCGTACTGTACTGTGTCTGCTGCTAATATAGACTGGATGATAATGAGATGTAGTATGTATAAAGAAGAAAGAAAAAAAAAACACGGGTAGGTGGTATACAATTATGGACGGACTGCCGAGTGCCGACACAGAGGTAGCTACAGCCGTGGACTACCGTACTGTACTGTGTCTGCTGCTAATATAGACTGGATGATAATGAGATGTAGTATGTATAAAGAAGCAAGAAAAAAAAACCACGGGTAGGTGGTATACAATTATGGAAGGACTGCCGAGTGCCGACACAGAGGTAGCTACAGCCGTGGACTACCGTACTGTACTGTGTCTGCTGCTAATATAGACTGGATGATAATGAGATGTAGTATGTATAAAGAAGAAAAAAAAAACCACGGGTAGGTGGTATACAATTATGGATGGACTGCCGAGTGCCGACACAGAGGTAGCTACAGCCGTGGACTACCGTACTGTACTGTGTCTGCTGCTAATATAGACTGGATGATAATGAGATGTAGTATGTATAAAGAAGAAAGAAAAAAAAACCACGGGTAGGTGGTATACAATTATGGACGGACTGCCGAGTGCCGACACAGAGGTAGCTACAGCCGTGGACTACCGTACTGTACTGTGTCTGCTGCTAATATAGACTGGATGATAATGAGATGTAGCATGTATAAAGAAGAAAGAAAAAAAAACCATGGGTAGGTGGTATACAATTATGGATGGACTGCTGAGTGCCGACACAGAGGTAGCTACAGCCGTGGACTACCGTACTGTACTGTGTCTGCTGCTAATATAGACTGGATGATAATGAGATGTAGTATGTATAAAGAAGAAGAAAAAAAACACGGGTAGGTGGTATACAATTATGGATGGACTGCCGAGTGCCGACACAGAGGTAGCTACAGCCGTGGACTACCGTACTGTACTGTGTCTGCTGCTAATATAGACTGGATGATAATGAGATGTAGTATGTATAAAGAAGAAAGAAAAAAAAACCACGGGTAGGTGGTATACAATTATGGACAGACTGCCGAGTGCCGACACAGAGGTAGATACAGCCGTGGACTACCGTACTGTACTGTGTCTGCTGCTAACATAGACTGGTTGATAATGAGATGTAGTATGTATAAAGAAGAAAGAAAAAAAAACCACGGGTAGGTGGTATACAATTATGGATGGACTGCCGAGTGCCGACACAGAGGTAGCTACAGCCGTGGACTACCGTACTGTACTGTGTCTGCTGCTAATATAGACTGGATGATAATGAGATGTAGTATGTATAAAGAAGAAAAAAAAAACACGGGTAGGTGGTATACAATTATGGATGGACTGCCGAGTGCCGACACAGAGGTAGCTACAGCCGTGGACTACCGTACTGTACTGTGTCTGCTGCTAATATAGACTGGATGATAATGATATGTAGTATGTATAAAGAAGAAAGAAAAAAAAAACCACGGGTAGGTGGTATACAATTATGGATGGACTGCCGAGTGCCGACACAGAGGTAGCTACAGCCGTGAACTACCGTACTGTGTCTGCTGCGACTGGATGATAAATAATGATATAAAAAATATATATATATCACTACTGCAGCCGGACAGGTATATATTATATAATGACGGACCTGCTGGACACTGTCTGTCAGCAGAATGAGTTTTTTATAGAATAAAAAAACACCACACAAGTCACACGACGAGTGTTTAACTTTTTCAGGCAATCACAATATAGTATACTATACTGGTGGTCAGTGTGGTCAGGTCACTGGTCAGTCACACTGGCAGTGGCACTCCTGCAGCAAAAGTGTGCACTGTTTAATTTTAATAATATGTACTCCTGGCTCCTGCTATAACCTATAACTGGCTGCTCCCCAGTCTCCCCCACAATTAAGCTGTGTGAGCACAGTCAGATATTATACATAGATGATGCAGCACACTGGGCTGAGCACAGATATGGTATGTGACTGAGTCACTGTGTATCGTTTTTTTCAGGCAGAGAACGGATTATATTAAATAAAACTGCACTGGTGGTCACTGGTCAGTGGTCAGTCACTAGTAAACTCTGCACTCTCTAGTACTCCTAAGCTCCAGTAAATCAAGTGTCTCTGTCTCAATCTCACTCTCTCTCTTCTAATCTAAATGGAGAGGACGCCAGCCACGTCCTCTCCCTATCAATCTCAATGCACGTGTGAAAATGGCGGCGACGCGCGGCTCCTTATATAGAATCCGAGTCTCGCGATAGAATCCGAGCCTCGCGAGAATCCGACAGCGTCATGATGACGTTCGGGCGCGCTCGGGTTAACCGAGCAAGGCGGGAAGATCCGAGTCGCTCGGATCCGTGTAAAAAAAGCTGAAGTTCGGGCGAGTTCGGATTCCGAGGAACCGAACCCGCTCATCTCTAGTGTGTAATAATGTATACATATTGTTTCATTTTTAAAACATGCTGGCTTTAACAAGCAATACGAAACAATAAAAACTTTTTGGATGGAACGAAGTTTGTGTCCCTTAAACACCCTGTAACACACATGGGATCAGTACTAAATCCCGCTGGATGGGATCCTGGCGGTCGAAACACCCAAACCGGAATCCCGACCACACAATCCCGACAGGGGTGGCAAGCGGAATGCAGCCCCTTGCGGGCTCGCTTAGCTCGCCACGCTGTGGGCACGGGGCCTCGCTACGCTCGGCACACTATTATATTCTCCCTCTATGGGTGTCGTGGACACCCACGGAGGGAGAATATGTCGGGATTGTGCCGGTCGGGATTCCGGCGTCGGTATTTCGACTGCCGGGATTCCATCCGGCGGGATCTTGACCGCATTCCCCCACACATAGGACCAGATGTATTCAGCATGGAGAAGACAAAAAACAGTGATAAGTGGAAAGTGAATACGGAACAGGCATTCAGGTAGTAACTTGCTTTTACAAAAGCAGTCAGGATTACCCAGTGCTTTAGCACCTGCCACTTTACACTGCTTAATGACTTCTCCAGCCTTAATCCATCTGACACATAAAATAAATAACACCCTGAACAACTTCAACCTACATTTTCAGCATCAGCAAAACCTTTGCTCTATGGGTTTCAGTGAAAGAGTTAAGCCTATATTCCCACAAATAGTACAAGGCAATAATCATGTTTTCTAAATTTCCTTTTAATTAATGAAATGTCTCTGATCTATTCAAAGCACCCTGTCTCTTGATTACTCGCATTCCAATCGTGTGACATAACTGCTTTATTTTAATGTTAAAGCTTTATATTAATTTACCTCTGAATAAAAGGAATGCTCTTAAAATCTATAAATCTAAACCTAGACGCAGCAAACATTTGTGTGCTTTGAAATATGATTAATCTATGTTTATGAATAAGTTTCATTAAGGATGCTTGTTAACTCTAATGTACAAAATCAATAAATCAAATTGATAGCATTTATTATAATTAAAGTTCTGGAATTCTGAATATATCTGTGTCCATCAGGGGGCGGTGGTATACACAGAACCCATTAGTCAATTCCACAGGTGGGTGTAAGGAGCCACTGAAGATTGTTAAAGCAGTTCAGCAGCATTAAATGAAAGATGAAGCTGCAGTTAGCCAATGATACAAAAGCATAGAGACTGTTGCTGGATCCCCTTTGCCATTTGAGCTGCTGGATTATAAGTAGAGATGTGCAGCGGGCATTTTTCGTGTTTTGTGTTTTGGATTTGGTTCCCCGCTCGTGTTTTGGTTTTGGAACTGGATGATTTTTTTTTAAATGAAAAAACCATCAAAACAGCTAAAATAACAGAACTTGGAAGTGTTTATGTTCCTACAGTATTATTAACCACAATAACATTCATTTCCACTCAATTCTAGTCTATTCTGAACACCTCACACCTCACAATATTGTTTTTAGGCCAAAAGGTTGCACCGAGGTGGCTGTATGACTAAGCTAAACGACACAAGTGTGTGGCACAAACACCTGGCCTATCTAGGAGTGGCACTGCAGTGGCAGACAGGATGCCAGATTTAAAAAATAGGCCCCAAACAGCACATGATGCAAAGAAGAAAAAGAGGTGCAATGAGGAAGCTGGATGACTAAGCTAAGCGACACAAGTGTGCGGCACAAATACCTGTCCCATCTAGGAGTGGCACTGCAGTTGTAGACAGGATGACACTTAAAAAAACTAGGCCCCAAACAGCACATCATGAAAAGATTAAAAAGAGGTGCAATGAGGTAGCTGTATGACTAAGCTAAGCGACACAAGTGTGCGGCACAAACAACATGGGATGTGCTGGAACAGATGTAACATGCACAATATTGGTGGCACAGGATAGCGTACCCCTAAACCAAACACACACACGGCAAAGCCTGTAAAATTAATTTGTATAATAAAAACTCTTTTATTTGAAGCTATTATAATAATATGCAGCACAGGTGAGCGTACCCCTACACCACACAGGGCAAACCCTGTAAAAATTATTTGGATAATAATATAAGTAATGTATATAACCCTTTTATTTGGAGTAAATAATATACAGCACAGGACTTATGGCAGCACAAGACACTGGACTTATGGCAGCACAAGACACCACCACTGGACTGATGCAGCACAAGACAGCACCTCTGGACTGAACTTATACGGCAGTACTCCTGGCCTTATACGGTAGTACCACTGGACTTGTATGGCAGTGTCAGAAAGGATGGAACTTTAAAAAACTAGTCCCCAAACAGCACATGATGCAAAGAAGAAAAAGAGGTGCAAGATGGAATTGTCCTTGGCCCTCCCACCCACCCTTATGTTGTATAAACAGGACATGCAAACTTTAACAAACCAGTCATTTCAGCGACAGGGTCTGCCACACGACTGTGGCTGAAATGACTGGTTTGTTTGGGCCCCACCCAAAAATAAGCAATCAATCTCTCCTTGCACAAACTGGCTCTAGAGGCTCTCGACCTCATCCTCTGATTTCTCACCCCTTTCACTGTGTACATCCTCCTCCTCACAGTATTAATTAGTCCCCACTGGAATCCACCATCACAGGTCCCTGTGTACTTTCTGGAGGCATTTGCTGGTAAAGGTCTTCCCATAAGAATTTATAATTCATTTTGATGAACATCATCTTCTCCACATTTTGTGGAAGTAACCTCCTACGCCGATCATTGATAAGGTTACCAGCTGCAATAAACACTCTTTCGGAGTACACACTGGAGGATAGTACACACTGGAGGGGGGGGGGGGGCATCTTAGGTAAAATAAACCTTGCACAAGACGGAAATCATTCTCCACTGCACTTGAGTCAGGTGCATTGGAGGAATCCTTTGAGGGGGTCCTTTGCCTATATCGTAGCTGGATGTATAGGCTTGAATGGCCTTTTGCTGCTCCCCCATCCTCTGAAGCATATAGAGTGTTGAAGTCCACCTCGTTACCACCTCTTGTTTCAGTTGATGGCAGGGCAGGTTCAGGTGGGTCCTCCAGCATGCGGTTGCTGAATGCCAAAAGTGGCACGCAATTTTTTGGGCCAATGACAGCATCTCCTGCACGCCCCTGTAACTTTTTTAAAAAATTCTGCACCACCTATTTAATTGTATGTGCAAAACATGGGACATGCTGGAATTTGCCCAGATGTAATGAAAGCACCATATCGGTGGTGTTGTCCGATATCACAAATCCCCAGGAGAGTCTAATTGGGGTAAGCCATTCTGCGATGATGTCCCTCAGTTTCCATAAGAGGTTGTCAGCTGTGTGCCTCTTACGGAAAGCGGTGATACATAGCGTAGCCTGCCTAGGAACGAGTTGGTGTTTGCGAGATGCTGCTACTGGTGCCGCTGCTGTTGTTGCTGCGGAAGGCAATATATCTACCCAGTGGACTGTCACAGTCATATAGTCCTTAGTCTGCCCTGTTCCACTTGTCCACATGTCCGTGGTTAAGTGGACACTGGATACAACCGCATTTTGTAGGACACCGGTGACTCTTTTTCTGACATCTTTGTACATTCTCGGTATCGCCTGCCTAGAGAAGTGGAACCTAGATGGGATTTAATACCGGGGACACAGTACCACAAACAATTCTCTAAGTCCCACTGCACTAATGGAGGATACCGGATGCACGTCTAACACCAACATAGCTGTCCAGGCCTCAGTTATCCACTTTGCAAAAGGATGACTGCTGTCATATTTCATCTTTCTCACAAAGGACTGTTGGACAGTCAATTGCTTACTGGAAGTAGTACAAGTGGTCTTCCGTCTTCCCCTCTGGGATGACGATCGACTCCCAGCAGCAACAACAGCAGCAGCAGTAACAGCAGGCGTACCACTCAAGGATCCTCTGGAGGAATCCCGGTTAGGAGAGGACTCCTCAGTCTTGACAGTGACATGGCCTGCAGGACTACTGACAGTCCTGACTTAGGAGGAAGTTAACGTTGAGGGAGTTGGTGGTGTGGTTTACAGGAGCTTGGGCACAAGAGGAAGAAGGGATTTAGGTATCACTGGACTGCTTACGCTCTTACCCAAAGTTTCACAACTTGACACTGACTTCTGATGAATGCGCTGCAGGTGACGTATAAGAGAGGATGTTCCTAGGTGGTTAACATCCTTACCCCTACTTATTACAGATTGACAGAGGCAACACATGGCTTGACACCTGTTGTCCGAATTTGTGGAGAAATAATTCCACACCGAAGAGGTGGCTTTTTTGGTATTTTGCCCAGGCATAACAATGGGCTTCTTCAATTTCAATATCAGGAACTGGACTGTGGGTGCTCCTTCCAGCACTTACAGGAGGCGTGCAAATGGTGGAAGGAGCCACCTCTTCTTGTCCAGTGTTGGGAGGGTCAGGCATCGCAACCGCCGACACACTTGAACTCTCCTTGGTAATTTGTGATACCATTTTAGAATGCACAGTTCTTTTCTGTGAATTTTTCCATCTTAACTCTTTTCATTTTTCTAGCGGGAGGATGAGGGCTTCCATCGTCATGTGAAGCTGAACCACTAGTCATGAACATAGGCCAGGGCCTTAGCCGTTCCTTGCCAATCCGTGTCGTAAATGGCATATTGGCAAGTTTACGTTTCTCCTCAGACCATTTAAATTTCTTTATTTGGGTCTTTTTACTGAACTTTGGCTTTTTGGATTGTACATGCCCTCTACTATCACATTGGGCATCGGCCTTGGCAGACGACGTTGATGGCATTTCATCGTCTATGTAATGACTAGTGGCAGCAGCTTCAGCACTAGGAGGAAGTGGTTCTTGATCTTTGCCTATTTTATCTTCTAAATTTTAGTTCTCCATTATTTTTCAGGAGTTATATAACACAATGGGCCTAATTCTGAGTTGATTGTAGCAGCAAATTTGTTAGCAGTTGGGCAAAACCATGTGCTCTGCAGGGGGGACAGATATCACATGTGCAGAGACAGTTAGATTTGGGTGGGGTGTATTCAAACTGAAATCTAAATTGCAGTGCAAAAATAAAGCAGGCAGTATTTACCCCGCACAGAAACTAAATAACCCACCCAAATCTAACTCTCTCTGCAAATGTTATATCTGCCCCCCTGCAGTGCACATGGTTTTGCGCAATTGCTAACAAAACTTGCTGCTGCGATCAACTCAGAATTACCCCCAATATGCGGCACAGGAGAACGTATCCCTACACCTTACAGGGCAAACCTTGTAAAAATTATTTGTCTTAAATATTAATAACCCCTTTATTTAGAGTAAATAATATACAGCACAGGACAGCACCACTGAATTTATATGGCAGCACCACTGGACTGGATTTATATGGAATTATATGGATTTATATGGAATTATACGGCAGGATCACTGGAATTATACGCAGGATCACGGGAATTATACAGCAGAATTACTGGAATTGTATGGAAGGATTACTGGAATTATATGGCAGGATCACTGGAATTATACGGCAGGATCGCTGGAATTATACGGCAGGATCGCTGGAATTATACGGCAGGATCACTGGAATTATACGGCAGGATTACTGGAATTATACGACGGGATCACTGGAATTATACAACAGGATTACTGTAATTATATGGCAGGATCACTGTAATTATACGGCAGGATCACTGGAATTATACGGCAGGATCACTGCAATTATACTGCAGGATTACTGTAATTATTAGGCAGAATTACTGAAATTATATGGAAGGATCACTGTAATTATACAGCAGAATTACTGGAATTATACGGCAGGATTACTGGAATTATACGGCACGATCACTGTATTTATACAGCAATACCACTGGACATATACGGCAGTACCGCTGGACATATACGACAGCACAGGGACACCACCACTGGACTGATGCAGGACAACACAGCACCACTGCAATGGACTGGATTTATACAGCAGTACTGTACATCAGGGCCGTAACTACGTGTGTGCCAAGTGGGCTTGGCACACAGCGCAGTTGCCCTGAGGGCGCACGGCCCGCGGCATGTAATGAGTCAAATTGACTCATTACATGCCGCCTCTGAAGTCTGCGCCGTAGCCGCGCTGGAGGAGAAAGAAGCACCGGAAGCAGCTGAGAAGGAGGAGGAGGGAGGGGGACTGGAGCCGCAGCAGCGCTATTTCATTGGTAGTAAGCGCCACTGCAGCATCCCCCTCTCCTTCCGTATAGGCTGCCCGGCGCTGCTGTGGATGCTGGGATGCGGTTCCTCCATCCCAGCATCCACAGCAGCGCCAGGCAACCAATACGGAAGGAGAGGGGGATGCTGCAGCGGCGCTTACTACCAATGACATAGCGCTGCTGCGGCTCCAGTCCCCCTCCCTCCTCCTCCTTGTCCGATGCCTGCACAGAGGGAGATGCCAGCACGAGGAGCCTGTCAGCGGGGAGAAGGTAAGTATATCCCCAGTGCCGTTTCTAGCGGCGGGCGAGCCGCGCAACCGCACGGGGCGCCCGCCGCGGCACTTTGTTACTCCTTCTCGCCTCTCCCGAGCGCTCCTGCTCGGGGGGCGGAGCTTCGCGGAATGACGCGTTGCGTCGTGACGTCACGGCGCAAACGCGTCATTCCGCGAAGCTCCGCCCCCCGAGCAGGAGCGCTCGGGAGAGGCGAGAAGGAGATAAGCATGAAGGAGGAGGCGGCCGGCGCAAGGAACGTGAGGCGGCGGGACCGAAGAGCGGCAAGACGTAAGTATTCTCTCTCTCTCCCCCCCTCTCCCCCTTCCTTCCCCTCAACTTGAAACCTGCCTGCCGCTGCCGCACTGTGTAAAATGGGGACACCTGCCTATGGGGATACCTGCCTGCCGCATTGTGGAAAATGGGGGCACCTGCCTGCGTACTGTGTAATATGGGGGCACCTGCCTGCGTACTGTGTAATATGGGGGCATCTGCCTGCGTACTGTGTAATATGGGGGCATCTGCCTGCGTACTGTGTAATATGGGGGCATCTGCCTGCGTACTGTGTAATATGGGGGCATCTGCCTGCGTACTGTGTAATATGGGGGCACCTGCGTACTGTGTAATATGGGGGCATCTGCCTGCGTATTGTGTAATATGGGGGCATCTGCCTGCGTATTGTGTAATATGGGGGCACCTGCCTGCGTACTGTGTAATATGGCGGCACCTGCCTGCGTACTGTGTAATATGGGGGCACCTGCCTGCGTACTGTGTAATATGGGGGCATCTGCCTGCGTACTGTGTAATATGGGGGCATCTGCCTGCGTACTGTGTAATATGGGGGCATGTGCCTGCGTACTGTGCAATATGGGGGCACCTGCCTGCGTACTGTGTAATATGGGGGCATCTGCCTGCGTACGGTGTAATATGGGGGCATCTGCCTGCGTACGGTGTAATATGGGGGCACCTGCCTGCGTACGGTGTAATATGGGGGCACCTGCCTGTGTACTGTGTAATATGGGGGCATCTGCCTGCGTACTGTGTAATATGGGGGCATCTGTCTGCGTACTGTGTAAAATGGGGATATCTGCCTGCCGCGCTGTGTAAAATGGGGATACCTGCCTGCCGTGCTGTGTAAAATGGGGGCATCTGCCTGCCGTGCTGTGTAAAATGGGGATATCTGCCTGCCGTGCTGTGTAAACTGGGGATGCCTGCCGTGCTGTGTAAAATGGGGATACCTGCCTGCCGCACTGTGTAAAATGGGGATACCTGCCTGCTGCACTTTGTAAAATGGGGGCACCTGCCTGCGTACTGTGTAAAATGGGGATACCTGCCTACCGTACTGTGTAAAATGGGGATACCTGCCTTCCGTACTGTGTAAAATGGGGACACCTGCCTGCCGCGCTGTGTAAAATGGGGACACCTGCCTGCCGCGCTGTGTAATATGGGGACACTTGCCTGCTGTAATGTGTAAAAAGGGGACTTTTTATTTTTATTTTTTCCCCCCTGAGGTGGGTGTGATGATATCAGATGAGGCCATGCCCACTTTAATGAGACCACGCCCATTTTAATCAGGCCACACACCCTTGTCGGGAGGGAGGCTTTTTCTTTTTATGGCTATATGGGGGGGGGGGGGTGTCACACATTTTTTTTTAGAGCAATAGGGGGGGGGGGCGCATTTTTAGATCTCGCACTGGGAGCCAAATTGTCTAGAAACAGCCCTGTATATCCCTCTCTCTCTCTCTCTCTCTCTGGGGGACACCGTCTGCCATAATGTGTAAAAAGGGGGCCTGGCTGCTGCAATGTGTAAAAAGGGGGCCTGGCTGCTGCAATGTGTAAAAAGGGGGCCTGGCTGCTGCAATGTGTAAAAAGGGGTCCTGGCTGCCGCAATGTGTAAAAAGGGGGCCTGGCTGCCGCAATGTGTAAAAAGGGGGACTGGCTGCCGCAATGTGTAAAAAGGGGGACTGGCTGCCCCAATGTGTAAAAAGGGGGACTGTCTGCTGTAATGTGTAAAAAGGGGGACGCTGTCTGTTGTAATGTATAAAAGGGGCTCTACCTGGTGTAGTGGCGCTACTGTGCAGCGTAATTTGAATAATGGAGACTACTGTGCACCGTAGTATGAATTGCTATTACTTTGTGGCCACGCCCCTTCCCCATGAAGCCACGCCCATCTATATTTTCCACGCGCCTACGGTGCGCACTGCCCCTATCTTGCATGGGGGGGGCACCAATGTCGTTTCTTGCACACAGCGCTAAAATGCCTAGTTATTACGGCACTGCTGTACATATGGCAGCAGAGGACACCACTGTGACTGGTCACTGGACTGACTGATGCACAGGACACTACCACTGGTCTGATGCAGGACAACACAGCAACACTGTAAGGGACTTATTATACAGCAGCACTGGACATATGGCAGTAGAGGACACCACCACTGTGACTGGTCTGATGCAGCACAACACACCACCACTGAACTGATGCAGCACAACACAGCACCACTGGACAGCACTGGACATATGGCAGCAGAGGACACAACCACTGTGACTGGACAGATGCAGCACAAGACACGGACACTGTGTACACTGAGGAGAACGGAGACACGTACTCTCTCTCCACTCTCCAATGCCGGAGCGAAAATGGCGGCGACGCGTGGGTCCTTATATGGAATACAAACCCTGCGAGAGTCCGACAGCGGGATGATGACGTTTTGCCTCGTTCTGGTTTCCAAGTCAGGCGGGAAAATCCGGGCCTGACTCGGATCTGGGCTCGGATGGTAAAGTCCGGTAGGGATCGGTTCTCTGAGAACCGAACCCGCTCATCTGTAATTATAAGAGAGCCATTGCAGAGTGGTGCAGGCATTACATGTGCATGGCTTTGATGCCCCACCCAGGTCCGGTGAGACTCAAACAGTATTTTTCACATCAGTTCTCTTCAAAAACATGTCTCCTATGTACAATATTGTCTGTTATGTGAATGTTATTGCCAGTTTGTAGCATGAAAAGTTTTTAGACCCTATAATATTATAGTTTAGCAAGCCATAATATGCCATTAATTGTTTACAACTATTATTTATTGTAACTAGGATTTGTGGTTGATTATAAGCATGTGAATAGACTAATTACATTTGTGCAGGCCCAAAAGTAAGTTGCTTTTTCTTTATTATTCTATTAAATTGGCTATCTACAAATGAGGGTTTACAACCAATCAATCAAAATATTAAAATTATGCAGGAGAGGGGTGAACATTACTGTTGTGCTTAGGTATATTCAAACACAGGGGGAGGCATTTCCGTTGCCCGGACACAGTACCAACGGTCATAATCCTGACAACCATTGATCGACAGTCAAAATACCTACACTGTAAACATACCGACATTCCTTATGCTGACGTTCAAAATGTCGACATAGTCAGAATACCAACATTTCAAATGATGACATTTCAAAATACCGACATGCATTTTTCTGGGGGGGGGGGGGGGGGTTGTGTGTCAATGTCGACATAAGTTGACATGGGCACCGAGTAAGTGTACTGCATCCCCTCGTGCCTCGCTGCGCTCACCACACTATTATATTCGCCCTCCTGGTCCACTGGGATGGACAAGTATTTTTTGGAACAAAAATTCCTTAAAAACTTGTGTCTGCATTTTGACATGTCGGCATTTCAAATAACAGTATTCTGACTATGTTGGCATTTTGAACATGTCGGTATAATGAATGTCAGTATTTTGACTGTCGGTCAATAGCTGACGGGATTATGACCGTCGGTATTGCGTCCGTTGGCAAATCAACTGCTACAACTGTAGACTAGCTACCAGGAAGAAGACACAGGAGCATTACCATGAGGTAGAAAAATTTGTGAATTGAAAGTGCAGTACTGGTTCTATTATGTTTGTGTATTTATTTATTTATTTATTATGGTATGATGAACTTTTTCTTGACTTCTTATGTGATACCCCATTAGAGTAACCACCTGTAATGCTAAATATGGGGCATCACTATGTATATATATATATATATATATATATATATATACACACACATATATATA
Source organism: Pseudophryne corroboree (assembly GCF_028390025.1). NCBI lineage: Eukaryota > Metazoa > Chordata > Amphibia > Anura > Myobatrachidae > Pseudophryne > Pseudophryne corroboree. The sequence goes on from NC_086450.1 coordinate 224,796,008, forward strand.
TATATATATATATATATATATATAAACTTTTTTATAAAACTTGTGTGGACCCTAAAGTTTGCAAATACACACAGGTATCCATCACGGAGGGGAGATTGAGGGGTGGAGTAATACAGGGCAGTGTGTGTGATCTGTATCTGAGGAAAGGGGCAGATATTTTTAACTGGAGTATAATTCATATTGCCCAAAAAATCATGGGGGAGCACTGGACAGAACAGAGCTACGCTGGAGAGCGCTCACCTCTGCATTATTGGGCGCTGATAAAGTGAGAGATCAGCCTGGGCAATATAGCTTACATTGTCATCAGTCACCCTCTGCTGGCAGGCACAGAGACTGGGACTCCATGTGGTGGCTCCTTAGTGTCTGATCAGGCCCATTCAGCTCTGTGGCTCCTACTGTAATGGAGAATGAATCCCCTTGACAGTGATGAGTAGTGAGAGGGACTTCCTCATAGAAGAATGCCCAGATCCAGCCCCCCTCCTTATAAGGCAATAGCAGGTGGCTGCTGGAGGGAAAGCCCTGTAATAGGGGGTGGCCAGCTTAGATATGGCATGCAGAGACTGTGACAGCCCCAGGAAATGATCCAGCTGGCAGAGACCATTGTGAAACAGTTGAGAGCAGATTTCGGCAGCAGTGACAGGAATCCAGTGTGAGGATACTGAGGAGATCCAACTAGAATCAAAGGAGAGGGTGACTGCCTGTGGGTGAGATTCATGCAAGTACACTGCACCTCCTCACTTGCAGCACAGAGACTAGGATGAGGCTGACACCACTTAACTCTTTGTGACTGTCAGTCAATCAGCTCAGACACTTCATTCAGTGGTGCTAGTGTATAGCTTCAGGTGTCACAGTACAAGTCACACTTCTGCTATAAACTCTTAGTAATTCAGCCTGCAGCAGAATGATAAGTAAATGCTGACTACCTCTGGCCAACGAAGGCATACAATCTATGCAATTCTAAGCTTGCCTGTAAATCAGACTGGTTCATCTCCCGCTAACTGTTCATAAAAGTGGAGAGACAGCTTATTTAAAGCCACGCTATGTTCAAAGGAGAGACAGCTTGCTTATTTTTCTTCCTCAGGATGTCTAGGGCTTTTTGCAGAGAGCACCATACATATGTGACAACACAACTGCTCAACAGTCCCGTAAGTGCTTGAGGTACAGAGCACCATTAATAGCCCTGTGCATATCTGACAGACCACGGAGTACCCCCTTACCAAGTGCACTATTTTACCAACTTCAGCAGACCTAAGTACCCCGATGATATAAAGTACTTTTGTGAACAGTACATACACAATTCCTTGTAATACCAAAGTGTAAACGCCTTCATAGACATAGGTGGTCTTATTGTGAATTAGGTTGACTAGAGTTGTGTTGCCTAATACCATTCCCTCATTGTACTTCTACTGTGATGGTAACTTTAAAAATGCTATACATATAAGTTCTAGCAGATTCACCTGAAGAACACCCCAGGACACAGTGGGGAAATATACTAACATTCGTATTTCAGCCGATTTCAGTCGAGATGACTCAACAGCCGTGCAAAATAGCAACTTTTTTCATTTTAAATCTGTAATTTAGTAAGCTACCGTCATATTCGAGTTTTCCGATGTTGATGTCATTCGTTTTTCTGGTGTTTGTTTTCTCTTACATCCTAGAGGATGCTGGGGCCATATTAGTACCATGGGGTATAGACGGATCCACCAGGAGCCATGGGCACTTTAAGACTTTGATAGTGTGGGCTGGCTTCTCCCTCTATGCCCCTCCTACCAGATTCAGTTTACAAAAGGTGCCCGGAGGAGCCGGTCACAGCTAGGGGAGCTCTTAGAGCTTTTCTGGTTTTATTGTTTTTTTTTTAAAGATGTTAGGCACAGGGAGGCTGCTGGAAACAGCCTCCCTGCTTCATGGGACTTAGGAGGGGAGTAGTGTCCAACCCTCAGAGGTTAATGGCCACTATCTCCGCTGACAGGACATTAAGCTCCTGAGAGTGATGATCGTTAGCCCCCAAGGCGACCGCTCACTCCCGCAGCTTGCTGACACACCCTAACAGAGCCAGAAGATCGCGGTGGTGGGTGTGTTCCCGGAGATAACCCAACAAGCGGGGAGCCGGGGTGAATGGCGACATCAGGGTGGGAGCGCAGTACTGACACTGTGCTCTGGGGGCTCAGCGGTACATATGGTGCGGCGCTGTGAGGGGCGCCCCGGGCCAGCGCATATACCCTAAAAAACTGGTCAATAAACCTATCAGGGATGTTATTCTGCTGTTAGTATAAATTACCTCAGGCCAGTATAATCCTGTAAGTGAGGGAAGCCGCGCCATGTTTGGGGGCAGAGCTTCTCCTCAGAGCGGACCCAGCAGCTCACCAGCGCCATTTTCTGCCTGCAGTTCATCACTGAGAGACGCAGACAGGGAACGCTGACCCTCCACACAACTCCAGCTATCCTGTGCAGTATCAGGGGGTTGTAGAAGTGGGGAGGCTGTAATTTCACTGCGTAATCTATTAAGGTACACAGTCAGTGCCAGGCAGTTACTCTGTCACTGCTTACTGGGGTGATGTGTGTGCTGGCTCCAATCTCTGTGTTTCTCTGAAGGTACTTGGGGGAAACTGTGTCTGCCATTTTCGTGTGTGTGTGTGTGTGTGTGTGTGTGTGTGTGTGTGTGTGTGTGTGTGTGTGTGTGTGTGTGTGTGTGTGTGTGTTGATTATCATATAACCATGTCCAGGGACTCTTGTGCGGCAGAATATGTATCTTCTCCAGAGGAATCCATTCCTTGTACCCAGGAATGTAATATTTTGTCTCAGCCTTCCGAATGTGAGCCCCAGTGGGTGGCTTCTATTAATGGAATGATATCCCAGATTTATACTAGGATTGCACATTATGAGACTGAATCACAGATTTTAAAATAATCTGTGGAGGTTTTGTCTGGCTCAGTCCCCACTACCTCAAAATCACCTGGTGTATCCAAGAAATGTGCGTTTGTTTAGATTATGCAGGTCAACAAGGACACCGACTCTGACACGGCAGAGGGTGATGCAGATTTCCGTGGGGTGAGGCTTCCCTGGCAAGAGGGGTGCAGCTCATGATTGAGGCTATTAGGGATGTGTTACAATTTACTGACAAACCACCTGAACAGGTAGAGGAGGCTTACTTTACAGACAATAAGAAGGCCTCCTTGACCTTCCCTGTGTCTAAGGAATTAAATGCATTATTTGTAAAATCCTGGGAAAATCCAGAGAAAAAATTCCAGATCCCAAAGTGGGTTCTTGTGGCTTTTACTTTCCCTGAGGATGATAGGAAAAAGTGGGAAAACCCACATATAGTAGATGACTCTGTATCTAGACTGTCTAAAAGGGTGGTGTTACCTGTCCCGGGGTCTACCGCTTTGAAAGAACCGGCAGACCGCAAGATTGAAACTACGCTCAAATCCATATACACTGCTTCATGAGTGGCATTAAGGCCCACTATTGCCTGTGCATGGATTTCTAAAGCCATAGTAAATTGGTCAGGCACATTACTAGAGGACTTAGATTCTATGGATAGAAGTGACATTGAATTGTTTTACGCAACATACAGGATTCTGCGGGTTTCATGGTGGAGGCCATGAAGGACCTGGGTAATCTGACTGCAAGGACGTCATCCATGGCTGTCTCAGCACACAGGGGACTCTGGCTACGCCAATGGTCTACAGACGCGGACTCCAGGAGAAGTGTGGAGAACCTACCCTTCACAGGTCAGGCTCTATTTGGGGAGGCATTGAATGCGTGGATCTCCATGGCGACCACTGGTAAGTCAACCTTTCTTCCCAATGCCTCTCAGACGACGAAGAAACCCTTTTCTACATCCTCAGTGCAGTCCTTTCGGTCTGCAAAAGCTAAAAAGTCCAAGACTCCTACCACTTTCTTCAGGGGTGGTCGAGCTAAATCCAAAAGACCGGCACCTGCAGGTTCCCAAGACCAGAAACCTGCCTCTGTGTCCTCAAAATCCTCAGCATGACGGTGGACCTTCCTGCCTGGAGAACGGGCAGGTTTCAGTTACGTCTGGGTGTCGACCGTCTGGATCCCTGGGTACAGGATATAGTGTCCCAGGGATACAAACTGGAGTTTCAAGAGCTCCCACCCAACAGGTTCTTCAAATCAGGTCTTCCAGCTTTGCTGGCAGACAGGGCTATCCTTCAGGAAGCCATTCACAAATTGGAAAGGGCAAATGTAATTGTTCCAGTTCTACCTCCTCTGGTAAACCAGGGTTACTATTCAAACCTTTTTGTGGTACTGAAACCGGATGGTTCGGTCAGGCCAATTTTGAACCTGAAGTCGTTAAACCCTTATTTAAGGGAGTTCACATTCAAAATGGGGTCTCTGAGAGCGGTGATCTCAGGGCTGGAGGAGGGAAAGTTTCTGGTATCCTTGGACATCAAGGAAACATACCTCCACAATCCAATTTGGCCACCACACTAGGCTTATCTCAGATTTGCGCTGTTGGACTGTCACTATCAGTTCTAGGCACTGCCGTTTGGCCTCTCCACAGCACCAAGGGTGTTCACCAAGGTAATGGCGGAGATGATGATCCTCCTCCGCAGGCAGGGGGTGAATATAATCCCTTATCTGGATGATCTGCTGATAAAGGCATCTTCCAGGGAGAGGTTGTTGCAGTCCATTGCTCTTACAACTTGACTGCTCAGGGACCATGGATGGACCCTGAATCTTCCAAAATCACATTTGGAGCCGACAAGGAGATTGTCTTTCCTGGGGATGATCCTCAACACGGAAGTGCAGAGGGTATTTCTACCGGTGGAAAAGGCATTGGTGATCCAAAGTATGGTCCGGGATGTCTTGAAACCTACCCGGGTAACGGTTCATCAGTGCATTCACCTTCTGGGGAAGATGGTTGCCTCTTACGAGGCTCTTTAGTACGGAAGATTTCGTGCACTGTCCTTCCAACTGAACCTCCTGGACAAGTGGTCATGATCTCATCTGCACATGCACCAGAGGATAAGTCTGTCACTGAAAGCTAGGATTTCACTCCTGTGGTGGCTACAATTGCCTCGCCTTCTAGAGGGCTGCAGGTTCAGGATTCAGGACTGGATACTTCTAACCACGGATGCAGGTCTCAGAGGTTGGGTCGCAGTCACCCAAGGGGAAACCTTCCAAGGAAGGTGGTCAGGTCTGGAATCCAGTTAACCAATCAACATTCTGGAACAAGGGCTGTATACAATGGTCTTCTACAAGTGGCACATCTTCTACAAGATTGGGCCATTCAAGTGCAGTCAGACAATGTAACAACGGTGGCCTACATAAACCGACAGGGCGGAATGAAGAGCAGAGCTGCAATGTCAGAGGTAACAAGAATCATCCTCTGGGCAGAAAGGCACACGTTGGCGCTGTCAGCAATCTTCATTCCGGGAGTGAACAACTGGGAAGCGGACTTCCTCAGCAGACATGATCTCCATCCAGGAGAGTGGGGTCTCCATCCGGAGGTGTTCACAGAGGTGACAAATCTTTGGGGTGTACCCCAAATAGACATGATGGCCTCCCATCGCAACAAGAAACTTCGGAGGTACTGTTCCAGGTCAAGAGAATCACAAGCAGTGGCGGTGGATGCCCTGGTGACTCCGTGGGTGTTTCAGTCAGTGTACGTGTTTCCTCCACTTCAACTTATTCCAAGGATTCTAAAGCTCATAAAGAGAACAAGAGTTCAGGCGATCCTCATTGCTCCAGACTGGTCAAGAAGGGCTTGGTACACGGATCTTCTGGATCTACAGTGGCAAACGCAGGATTTCTAGAGGGGGGTTTCCAAATGTAATCCACAGTCTACCACTCTGCAGAACATGGAATACAGTATTAAATTAATATGTACCACTATAGACGGTCTATAGTACAGACTGTATCAAACATTTAAATAATATAAATAAGATAAGTAGTCATGAAAAAGGTTAAACATACTATAATAAATAAATACGCAAACACAATGGAACCAGTACTACACTCTCTAAGCACACGTTCTTCCATCTCATGATAAGACTCCTGTCTCTTCTTCATGGTAGCTACTCTCTGGTCCAGTGCACTGATTGAGTGCTCAGATCCACACACCGCAAACTTGATAGAAGAAGCTGCTACCACTGGGCACGTGTAGCAGCTCTGCTCTGTCTCTTAACTTGCATGATGTGTCAGCAGCTCTAGTAATCGTATTATATACCGTTGGTATTGTCAAAATTGGAGCCAAGAGAAGGGGGGTTTCCGAGCAACCAGAACCCCCCCCCCCCCCCCCCCGCACTTGCCTATGATCTACTGCTGGAAGATCCGAGGCCTCTTCCTCTACGGGAGTTCCTACTTCAGGGGCTGTTTGCTAGGCTAGGAAAGGAGTAATGTCTAAACATTACCATCGCATTTGGAATAAGTATGTATCTTGGTGTGAATCCAAGAAGTTTCCTATGATGGAGTTTCAACTGGGACGGTTTCTCCTCTTTCTGCAAGCAGGTGTGGCTATGGGCCTGAAGTTGGGATCCATAAAGGTCCAGATTTCTGCCTTATCCATTTTCTTCCAGAAACAACTGGCTTCCCTCCCTGAGGTTCAGACTTTCTTGAAAGGGGTTTTGCACATCCAGCCTCCCTTTGTGCTGCCTACGGCACCCTGGGATCTTAACGTGGTGTTACAGTTCCTCCAATCGGATTGGTTCGAGCCTCTACAGGAGGATGAGGTCAAGTTTCTCACGTGGAAGGCGGTCACTTTGTTGGCCTTAGCTTTTGCTAGACGTGTGTCGAAGTTGGGGGCATTGTCTTGTACAAGCCCCTACTTGATCTTCCATGAAGATAGAGCTGAGCTCCGGACACATCATCAATTCCTTCCAAAGGTTGTGTCGGCTTTTCATATCAACCAACCTATTGTGGTGCCAGTTTCTACTGACTCCTCAATTTCGTCAAAATCCTTGGATGTTGTAAGGGCTCTGAAAATCTACGTGAAGAGGACTGCTCATCACAGGAAATCGGACTCTCTGTTTGTCCTGTATGATCAAAAGAAAATTGGGTGTCCTGCTTCTAAGCAGACGATCTCTCGCTGGATCAGGGTCACTATCCAGCATGCATATTCTACGGCAGAATTGCAGTGTCCAAGATCTGTTAAGGCCCACTCTACTCGTGAGGTGGGTTTTTCCTGGGCGGCTGCCTGAGGTGTTTCGGCTTTACAGCTTTGCCTAGCGGCTACTTGGTCTGGGTCGAACACGTTTGCAAAGTTCTATAAGTTCGATACTTTGGCCACTGAGAACCTAAAGTTTGGTCAATCAGTTCTGCAGGAGCCCCTGCGCTCTCCTTCACGTTCTGGGAGCTTTGGTACATCCCCATGGTACTAATATGGACCCCAGCATCCTCTAGGACGTAAGAGAAAATAGGATTTTAATTACTTAGTGGTAAATCCTTTTCTCGTAGTCCGTAGAAGATGCTGGGCGCCCGCCCAGCGCTTCGTGATGCTGCAGTGGTTACTTAGTTCAGTACTGCTTTGTTCTTGGTTAAGTACTGTTTTTTCTTACTTGGTTAGATAATATTGTTAAGCCGTTGCTGAGTTTTCAAGCTGGTTAGCTTGGTTTGCCTTGTATGTGTGAGCTGGTGTGAATCTCGCCTCTGTCTGTGTAAAATCCTCTCGAAGTTGTCCGTCTCCTCGGGCACAGTTTCTAGACTGAGTCTGGTAGAAGGGGCATAGAGGGAGGAGCCAGCCCACACTATCAAAGTCTTAAAGTGCCCATGGCCCCTGGTGGACCCGTCTATACCCCATGAGACTAATATGGACCCCAGCATCCTCTACGGACTACGAGAAAAGGATTTACTGGTAGGTAATTAAAATCCTATTTTCCGACCGCATGTGTCTGTGTTTGGCCGAACATGGGTATTTGGATTCATGATTCATATTTTTCAAGTGCAGCAGTGTTTTTACATTTACTTTCGATTTTGAAAGTGATACATGATTGGTTGTGTAGAATACGTGGTAGTGTCAAAGCGCTGCTACATAAATACGCCTCGAACTGTACAAATCTTGTGGGTTTAGTTAGTGGAGAGGTGAGAGATAGTGGTCTGAGGAGTTGGTGAGTTTTGTGGATTGTTGTTTAGTGATTTCTGATTGCTGTATTGTGTTTGAAAGTTGTCTTGTCTTTATTGTTGTATTGTTATTTAGTAGTTGGACTAATTTTCTGTCAGTGTTTTTTTTTTCCATTTAGTCTCTTGTCAGTGTGTGTGTGTGTGTGTGTGTGTGTGTGTGTGTGTGTGTGTGTGTGTGTGTGTGTGTGTGTGTGCGCGTGCGCTGTGTAGAGGTAGTAGAGGAGTGTGTTTTGTTTTTTTGTCCTGTGTTGTCAGAAGTATGTCCAGGTTTGAGGTTAGTGAGGTGGGTAAGGTTAGTGAGGTGGAGGAGGTTAGTGAGGTGGGTGAGATTAGTGAGGTAGAGGAGGTTGGTGAGGGGGTAAGGTGGAGGAGGTGGCAGAGGCAGTGCCTGACTCCTCTAGTGAGAGTGTTTTGGATCCATAGCCACGCATCATTACCAAGACAATGTTAAGTTTATTTTTGATGAAAATGTGGCCCTGGTGCGGGTGATTATGAAGTACCATTGATAGCTTTTTGGCCCAGAGTCTGCTAAGATGTCATCCCATATAAAAACAGTCATCTGGAAGAAGGTGGTTAATGCTGTCAATAGTGAGGGCTTGGTGAAGCGAAGAGAGGAGACCTGTAGAAGGCGCGTCTATGACATTAAGCGCCGTGTGAAAGCCAAAATGGCCAAGGAGGCCAAGTCTGCATGCAGACAGGAGGTGGCCATCCTTTTGTGGCCTCTTACTTAGAGCATGAGGAGCCCCTGCAGATCCCTATTCCTACGGAAGTAGTGAGGGGAACTTATGTTCGGGACTCAGATCAGCCCAAGTTGGCTGGTAAGTTTTGTATTTTTTTTTTCTTAAATTTTTTTACGCTGCAGTAATATTTAAATATAGATTAGTATGCTTTGTACTGTGCATTCATTTAATGTATTGATCAGTAATAATCCAGCATGTTTTTTCAAATATATTTTATCATTGGGTATGCTGACAAGACAGAAATCTATGTTGCCATTTTGTTTTTTGTTTTTTTTACACATCATTATTTCAGTATGGTGAAGTCAGTGGTTGAAATCTTTGTCATGGCTTTTGTTGTAGAATCATGCAGACCACCCTATTTCCTTATGTGACCTATACTTGGTGAACTTTGGCCCCATCCTGACTCCCATAACTAAACATTTGTCCAATTTGGAAATACTTCCCTTGTCTTTAATGGGACGTGTGGAGGTTATTAGAGGAGTAGCCTTTCCTAAACTGTCGTATTTGCTTTTGATGTTTCCAGTTTCTCTTTATAAAAAAGATATTTTACAAGTTAATAAGGTTTTTTACAAATTTCTTTGGGCTAGCAAGAGACCACGTATACCATACTCCAGATTACAGTTGCACAGAGAAGAGGGTGGTCTAGGGATCCCAGACATTAATTTATTTAGTAGTGCGGCAATGTTCCATTACATTACAGATTGGCTTTGGGGCAGATCGATTTATATAAACAGCTTCCCTCTGTGATAAAGGATAATATATTATTTTGTCAGCCCTATGTGGCATGGCGAGCTTCTCATGCTAAAATAGGCAGACAACCTGGCGTTCTTCTTATGATATGTTTTGGGGAAACCATTGTTTCTCACCTGGTATAAATAACCCTCAATTCCTGACCAGTAGAGATAAGGGGATCTTAGCTATTCGAGATGTATTTGACCTGGGGTGCAGGACATTCCTTTCCTTTTTGGAAGTACAATTGAAATTCGAGGTACCCAATAGGGACTTTTTTATGTATTTACAAATACACCACTACATTCAGTCCAAGCCTCCTCCTATGGCACCAGACGCTACAATTGACCCATTTCATACTCTAATGGTCTTAACCAGAGACTGTACCTACAAGCTAAGATATTATAGATCTATGAAAGACAAACTCTGGAGGGGGGCAGTGGAGAGATGGAAACTGCATATCCCTTCATTGGAGTCATATGACTGTGTTTTGGATAATATTATTGCAGCCTTCCATTTTCTCCACTCAGCCTCCTTATAGGAGGTTCACCTGAAGACCCTTCAGAGGGTATATATTGCTCCTAATCAGTGAGCACACATAGTCCCAGGTGAAATTGGATGCTGTTTCAAATGTGGCATGGGAGGTGCAACGTTATTTCATAATTTATGGACATGCGGGAAGATCTCAAAGATCTAGTTTAAGGTAATCAATTATATAAATAAAATGTTTAATACTCAAGTTACTAAGAATACCTTTGCATGTCTCTTTTTAGTATTCACTGATTGGTCCTCATGGATTGACAATAGCACCGGTGGTGTCGGTCATTTTGACCATCGCCAAAAAACAAATTCTCTCACACTGGATCAAAAAGTCTTCCCCATCTTTGGAGGCGGTTAAGGACATGATAATGAGGGTACTATACTGTGAACGCGGGGCTCTTTATATAGACAAATAGATAGAGCTTGTTGAATTAAATAAGAGGATTCCCGAAACTCTCTCAATGGCTTGTGGATGGGATGCTGAAGTATGAAAATGTTTTCTCTTGGCCTTAAGATGTTATAGGGGTTGCACGTGGTATACACCCTGGATAGTGATACTTACAGCTATGTTTTAGTTTATATATTTATATATATATATATTTATTTATTTTTTTATTCCTATTTTGTGTATGCTTCTTGTCTTGTCTTCCCCTTTCTCCCCTAATCTCTCTAATGTTCAAATTTCAAGATACTGGATTATTATTGTTGGTAATGCATATATATCAGGTAAAATGTGGATCATTTTACCACATCTTTGAACCTTGATTTAGCACAGCTATTGTTTTTAGACATAATGACAAAGTATCTACTGAGTGATTTATATTTGTTCTAACTGGCAATACATACTGTTTCTGTCATCATTTTTTTTTTTAAAGTAAGCAAACAATTTGTATAACGGTGTTTAATCGTACTCATAATACAAGTTCGCGAAACATCAGTTTTGGATTCATAGGGGTATATTCAATTGAAGTTGGATCCATTCCGACATTCATTTGTCGGAATGGATCCGACCTGGGCTATTCAAATTACATCTCTATTCGACTTTTAAAAAAGTCGAATTGAGATGGGGGGGGGGGGGGGGGACCGCGGGCAGATGGGGGAGAGTAGCGCTACAGCAGCGGCTATACAGCCGCTGCTGTAGCGCTCCTCTCCTCTGCCTGCCTGCGGCTCCCCCCGTCTCTCCCCCCAGTCTCTCTGCCTCTCCAGTCCCTCCTCTCTGTCACTGCATCACAGCCGCTGCTCAAGGCAGCGTCCACCTGGCTCCAGCAAGCAAGGTTTCACTTTCTGGAGCCGGATGGATGCTGCTGTGAGCGTCGGCTGTGACATCCTCCAGCGCTGCTCACCAGGTCCCCACCTCGGCTCTCCCCATCCCTGCCTCTGCTCTGCCCATCCCCGCCTCAGCTCTGCCCGTCCCCACTCAGCTCTCCAGTCTCCGGCGCTGCTCTCCCCATCTCACTTCAACTTTTTTTAAAGTCGTAGTGAGATGGTCGAAAAGACACAAGCACGTGGATCAGCAGCTATTCCGCCAATCCACGTGCTTTTCGACAAGTCGAATTCTTCCACTTGTCGAAAAATTTGGGGTTTGATTGAATAGGTCGAATCACGATTTGACCTTAAAAAGTCGAAAACTGACGTCTTTTCGACAGACGGCAGCTTTTGACTTCAATTGAATATACCCCATAGTAGTAAAATATGTTTTTTTTGTAAAGTACATAAATACTGCCAATTTTTTTTTTTTTACTTAAGCTTCAATTTTTCATTAAATATTTGTTAAAAAAATCTTTTTTTAGGCAATTAATTAAATGCTTCGTATTCATTTACAGTATCTAAAAAGTCCAAAAGAGCCTCTGGCCCTATCTACACTCCTACTGAAGCTGAGGATGCTGAAGAAGCTGATAAGTATATTAGCGTTGGGTGTTTTATCACATCAATTTAGCAAAAATATTAATTTAGTTATTTGTTAGGTCCATCAACACACATGTTGCCACCTCGGAAACACAGTCTGGATGTGCCATCAAGACCAATACACGTCACACCACCACGTCGACGCATGTCGGCGGTATCAGCCATGCCACCAGTGCAACTCCTGTACAGTCCGCAGCCAATGTCACCACATTCGTGACACCTGCCTGGTGAGTAAAAAAATTACAAACCAGAAAGAACACATACTTTCACACACATACACTTTACCATAAGTCAAACATTGTACTGTAGTTTCAAATTTGTAGCAAACAGCTTAGTGACAAAGTGGTGATGTAAATAATGCACCACTAACAAAGGTAACATTATGGTGTAAAATCACTTAAACATATAACATTGATGTGTTTATGCTGGCCATAGCAAACAATCATATGCAAATTAATGTTCCAATCATATCAAATTAATGTTCCAAAAGTTTACAAAAATCTCAAAATGTGGATAAGGACAACATCAACACTTTGGGGTATATTCAATTAAGGTCGAAAACTGCCGTCTGTCGAAAAGACGGCAGTTTTCGACTTTTTAAGGTCGAATAGTGATTCGACCTATTCAGTCCCAGCTGTTTTTTTTCGACAAGTCTGGGAATTCGACTTGTCGAATAATACGTGAATCGGCAGTATAGCTGCCGATTCACGTACTTTTGAGTGAAACGGGGCCAAATTCGATAGGATATGGCCCTGTTTCCGATCATCTCAGTCCGACATAAAAAATGTCAGACTGAGATGTGGGACCCAGAGGAGGAGAGAGAGGAGAGCTGCAGGGAGATGGGGGACAGCCGCGGGCATACAGGGGAGATCAGCGCTACAGCAAAGTGCTGCAGCAGGGTGTCTCACAGCCGCGCCGCTCACTGCAGCGTCCACCCGGCTCCAGCAAGTGGAGCCGGGTGGACACTGCCGTGAGGTCAGGGGCTGTTTGACATCCTCCTGCAGCGCTACTGTAGCGCTAATCTCCTCCGTCTGCCCGCAGCTCCCCCCGCTGGTCTCCTCGCAGCTCCCCCCCTCTCCTCCTCTGGGTCCCTCATCTCAATTCGACTTATTAAAAGTCTAATTGAGATGAGATTGAATAGGGGTTGTCTCTCATTTTAGGGGACAACATTCTTCAGCCAACTCAGTCATCCCAAGTGCAGCAACCTGACAATGGGAGTCATTCCAACCCGTTCGCACGCTGCGGTTCATCGCTGTGGTGTGAACGGGTCGTAAATGCGCATGCGCGGCGCCAGCAAAGCGCATGCACATCGTTGACCGGCGACAGTTGTCGCTGGGCAACAACCAGAAGAAAGAAGAAAGTGATCGCTAGTGCGATCGCAAGAAGATTGACAGCAGGGAGTTGTTCCAGTGTGGATTCTCACCGTTTTCTGGGCGTTGAGATCCGAACGCAGTCATGTCCAGTAGTGATGAGCGGGTTCGGTTCCTCGGAATCCGAACCCCCCCGAACTTCAGCCTTTTTACACGGATCCGAGGCAGACTCGGATCTTCCCGCCTTGCTCGGCTAACCCGAGTGCGCCCGAACGTCATCATCCCGCTGTCGGATTCTCGCGAGGCTCGGATTCTATCGCGAGACTCGGATTCTATATAAGGAGCCGCGCGTCACCGCCATTTTCACACGTGCATTGAGATTCATAGGGAGAGGACGTGGCTGGCGTCCTCTCCATTTAGATTAGAAGAGAGAGAGTGAGAGTGAGACACTTGATTTACTGGAGCTTAGGAGTACTCAGAGAGTGCAGAGTTTACTAGTGACTGACCAGTGACCACCAGTGCAGTTTTTTTATTATATTATTATTTAATATAATCCGTTCTCTGCCTGAAAAAAAACGATACACAGTGACACAGTAACAGTATACCATATCTGTGCTCAGCCTCAGTGTGCTGCATCATCTATGTATATCTGACTGTGCTGAGTGCTCAGTGCTCACACAGCTTAATTGTGGAGGAGACTGGGGAGCAGTAGCAGGAGTACATATTATTTAACAGTGCACACTTTTGCTGCCAGAGTGCCACTGCCAGTGTGACTGACCAGTGACCACTGTCTGACCACCAGTATATTGTGATTGTCTGCCTGAAAAAGTTAAACACTCGTCGTGTGGTGTTTTTATTCTATAAACGCATTCTGCTGACAGTGTCCAGCAGGTCCGTCATTAATTATATAATATATACCTGTCCGGCTGCAGTAGTGATATATATATATATTTTTTATATCATTATCATCCAGTCTATATTAGCAGCAGACGCAGTACGGTAGTCCACGGCTGTAGCTACCTCTGTGTCGGCAGTCGCTCGTCCATCCATAATTGTATACCACCTACCTGTGGTGTTTTTTTTTTTTCTATCTTCTTGATACTACTAGTAGCTTACTTTAGGAGTCTGCAGTGCTGCTGACAGTGTCCAGCAGGTCCGTCATTATATAATATATACCTGTCCGGCTGCAGTAGTGATATATATATATATATATTTTTTATATCATTATCATCCAGTCTATATTAGCAGCAGATGCAGTACGGTAGTCCACGGCTGTAGCTACCTCTGTGTCGGCAGTCGCTCGTCCATCCATAATTGTATACCACCTACCAGTGGTGTTTTTTTTTTTTTCTATCTTCTTGATACTACTAGTAGCTTACTTTAGGAGTCTGCAGTGCTGCTGACAGTGTCCAGCAGGTCCGTCATTATATAATATATACCTGTCCGGCTGCAGTAGTGATATATATATATTTTTTATATCATTATCATCCAGTCTATATTAGCAGCAGACGCAGTACGGTAGTCCACGGCTGTAGCTACCTCTGTGTCGGCAGTCGCTCGTCCATCCATAAGTATACTAGTATCCATCCATCTCCATTGCTTACCTGAGGTGCCTTTTAGTTGTGCCTATTAAAATATGGAGAACAAAAATGTTGAGGTTCCAAAAATAGGGAAAGATCAAGATCGACTTCCACCTCGTGCTGAAGCTGCTGCCACTAGTCATAGCCGAGACGATGAAATGCCAGCAACGTCGTCTGCCAAGGCCGATGCCCAATGTCATAGTACAGAGCATGTAAAATCCAAAACACCAAATATCAGTAAAAAAAGGACTCAAAAATCTAAAATAAAATTGTCAGAGGAGAAGCGTAAACTTGCCAATATGCCATTTACCACACGGAGTGGCAAGGAACGGCTGAGGCCCTGGCCTATGTTCATGGCTAGTGGTTCAGCTTCACATGAGGATGGAAGCACTCAGCCTCTCGCTAGAAAAATGAAAAGACTCAAGCTGGCAAAAGCACAGCAAAGAACTGTGCATTCTTCGAAATCACAAATCCACAAGGAGAGTCCAATTGTGTCGTTTGCGATGCCTGACCTTCCCAACACTGGACGTGAAGAGCATGCGCCTTCCACCATTTGTACGCCCCCTGCAAGTGCTGGAAGGAGCACCCGCAGTCCAGTTCCTGATAGTCAGATTGAAGATGTCAGTGTTGAAGTACACCAGGATGAAAAGGATATGGGTGTTGCTGGCGCTGGGGAGGAAATTGACCAGGAGGATTCTGATGGTGAGGTGGTTTGTTTAAGTCAGGCACCCGGGGAGACACCTGTTGTCCGTGGGAGAAATAGGGCCATTGACATGCCTGGTGAAAATACCAAAAAAATCTGCTCTTCGGTGTGGAAGTATTTCAACAGAAATGCGGACACCATTTGTCAAGCCGTGTGTTGCCTTTGTCAAGCTGTAATAAGTAGGGGTAAGGACGTTAACCACCTCGGAACATCCTCCCTTATACGTCACCTGCAGCGCATTCATCATAAGTCAGTGACAAGTTCAAAAACTTTGGGCGACAGCGGAAGCAGTCCACTGACCAGTAAATCCCTTCCTCTTGTAACCAAGCTCACGCAAACCACCCCACCAACTCCCTCAGTGTCAATTTCCTCCTTCCCCAGGAATGCCAATAGTCCTGCAGGCCATGTCACTGGCAATTCTGACGAGTCCTCTCCTGCCTGGGATTCCTCCGATGCATCCTTGCGTGTAACGCCTACTGCTGCTGGCGCTGCTGTTGTTGCTGCTGGGAGTCGATGGTCATCCCAGAGGGGAAGTCGTACTCGTAAGACCACTTTTACTACTTCCACCAAGCAATTGACTGTCCAACAGTCCTTTGCGAGGAAGATGAAATATCACAGCAGTCATCCTGCTGCAAAGAGGATAACTGAGGCCTTGGCATCCTGGGCGGTGAGAAACGTGGTTCCGGTATCCATCATTACTGCAGAGGCAACTAGAGACTTGTTGGAGGTACTGTGTCCCCGGTACCAAATACCATCTAGGTTCCATTTCTCTAGGCAGGCGATACCGAAAATGTACACAGACCTCAGAAAAAGACTCACCAGTGTCCTAAAAAATGCAGTTGTACCCAATGTCCACTTAACCACGGACATGTGGACAAGTGGAGCAGGGCAGGCTCAGGACTATATGACTGTGACAGCCCACTGGGTAGATGTATGGACTCCCGCCGCAAGAACAGCAGCGGCGGCACCAGTAGCAGCATCTCGCAAATGCCAACTCTTTCCTAGGCAGGCTACGCTTTGTATCACCGCTTTCCAGAATACGCACACAGCTAAAAACCTCTTACGGCAACTGAGGAAGATCATTGCAGAATGGCTTACCCCAATTGGACTCTCCTGTGGATTTGTGGCATCGGACAACGCCAGCAATATTGTGTGTGCATTAAATATGGGCAAATTCCAGCACGTCCCATGTTTTGCACATACCTTGAATTTGGTGGTGCAGAATTATTTAAAAAACGAGAGGGGCGTGCAGGAGATGCTGTCGGTGGCCAGAAGAATTGCGGGACACTTTCGGCGTACAGGCACCACGTACAGAAGACTGAAGCACCACCAAAAACGCCTGAACCTGCCCTGCCATCATCTGAAGCAAGAAGTGGTAACGAGGTGGAATTCAACCCTCTATATGCTTCAGAGGTTGGAGGAGCAGCAAAAGGCCATTCAAGCCTATACAACTGAGCACGATATAGGAGGTGGAATGCACCTGTCTCAAGCGCAGTGGAGAATGATTTCAACGTTGTGCAAGGTTCTGCAACCTTTTGAACTTGCCACACGTGAAGTCAGTTCAGACACTGCCAGCCTGAGTCAGGTCATTGCCCTCATCAGGCTTTTGCAGAAGAAGCTGGAGACATTGAAGGAGGAGCTAACACAGAGCGATTCCGCTAGGCATGTGGGACTTGTGGATGGAGCCCTTAATTCGCTTAACAAGGATTCACGGGTGGTCAATCTGTTGAAATCAGAGCACTACATTTTGGCCACCGTGCTCGATCCTAGATTTAAAACCTACCTTGGATCTCTCTTTCCGGCAGACACAAGTCTGCTGGGGTTCAAAGAACAGCTGGTGACAAAATTGTCAAGTCAAGCGGAACGCGACCTGTCAACATCTCCTCCTTCACATTCTCCCGCAACTGTGGGTGCGAGGAAAAGGCTCAGAATTCCGAGCCCACCCGCTGGCGGTGATGCAGGGCAGTCTGGAGCGACTGCTGATGCTGACATCTGGTCCGGACTGAAGGACCTGACAACGATTACGGACATGTCGTCTACTGTCACTGCATATGATTCTCTCCCCATTGAAAGAATGGTGGAGGATTATATGAGTGACCGCATCCAAGTAGGCACGTCAGACAGTCCGTACTTATACTGGCAGGAAAAAGAGGCAATTTGGAGGCCCTTGCATAAACTGGCTTTATTCTACCTAAGTTGCCCTCCCACAAGTGTGTACTCCGAAAGAGTGTTTAGTGCCGCCGCTCACCTTGTCAGCAATCGGCGTACGAGGTTACATCCAGAAAATGTGGAGAAGATGATGTTCATTAAAATGAATTATAATCAATTCCTCCGTGGAGACATTGACCAGCAGCAATTGCCTCCACAAAGTACACAGGGAGCTGAGATGGTGGATTCCAGTGGGGACGAATTGATAATCTGTGAGGAGGGGGATGTACACGGTGATATATCGGAGGATGATGATGAGGTGGACATCTTGCCTCTGTAGAGCCAGTTTGTGCAAGGAGAGATTAATTGCTTCTTTTTTGGTGGGGGTCCAAACCAACCCGTCATTTCAGTCACAGTCGTGTGGCAGACCCTGTCACTGAAATGATGGGTTGGTTAAAGTGTGCATGTCCTGTTTATACAACATAAGGGTGGGTGGGAGGGCCCAAGGACAATTCCATCTTGCACCTCTTTTTTCTTTCATTTTTCTTTGCGTCATGTGCTGTTTGGGGGGTGTTTTTTGGAAGGGCCATCCTGCGTGACACTGCAGTGCCACTCCTAGATGGGCCAGGTGTTTGTGTCGGCCACTAGGGTCGCTTAGCTTACTCACACAGCTACCTCATTGCGCCTCTTTTTTTCTTTGCGTCATGTGCTGTTTGGGGAGTGTTTTTTGGAAGGGCCATCCTGCGTGACACTGCAGTGCCACTCCTAGATGGGCCAGGTTACTTGGGTCGCTTAGCTTACTCATACAGCTACCTCATTGCGCCTCTTTTTTTTCTTCTTTGCGTCATGTGCTGCTGTTTGGGGAGTGTTTTTTGGAAGGGCCATCCTGCGTGACACTGCAGTGCCACTCCTAGATGGGCCAGGTGTTTGTGTCGGCCACTAGGGTCGCTTAGCTAACTCACACAGCTACCTCATTGCGCCTCTTTTTTTCTTTGAGTCATGTGCTGTTTGAAGAGTGTTTTTTGGAAGGGCCATCCTGCGTGACACTTCAGTGCCACTCCTAGATGGGCCAGGTGTTTGTGTCGGCCACTAGGGTCGCTTAGCTTACTCACACAGCTACCTCATTGCGCCTCTTTTTTTCTTTGCGTCATGTGCTGTTTGGGGAGTGTTTTTTGGAAGGGCCATCCTGCGTGACACTGCAGTGCCACTCCTAGATGGGCCAGGTGTTTGTGTCGGCCACTTGGGTCGCTTAGCTTAGCCATCCAGCGACCTCGGTGCAAATTTTAGGACTAAAAATAATATTGTGAGGTATGAGGTGTTCAGAATAGACTGAAAATGAGTGGAAATTATGGTTATTGAGGTTAATAATACTTTGGGATCAAAATGAACCCCAAATTCTATGATTTAAGCTGTTTTTTTAGGGTTTTTTGAAAAAAACACCCGAATCCAAAACACACCCGAATCCGACAAAAAAAATTCGGTGAGGTTTTGCCAAAACGCGTTCGAACCCAAAACACGGCCGCGGAACCGAACCCAAAACCAAAACACAAAACCCGAAAAATTTCCGGTGCTCATCACTAATGTCCAGGCGTTTGGCGGGCGGTTGTCTGATGTCAATTCCAGGACCTTCATCGCTGGATCCATTGCACAGGGTAAGTAACTGCAGGGCTAGTCTTGTTCTGCACAAAACTTTTTTAGCATAGCAGGGCTGCACAAGCGATCGCAGCCTTGCTTTGCTAAATACACGAAATACGTGCGATCAACTCAGAATGACCCCCAATGGGCCTAATTCCGATCTGATCACAGCGGCAAAATTGTTAGCAAATTTGTTAGCTAATGGGCAAAACCATGGGGGTAATTCCAAGTTGATCGCAGCAGGTATTTTGTTAGCAGTTGGACAAAACCATGGGGGTCATTCCGAGTTGTTCGCTCGGTAAAAATATTCGCATCGCATCGATTTTCCGCTTAATGCGCATGCGCAATGTCCACACTGCGACTGCGTCAAGTAAATTTTCTATGCAGTTAGGATTTTTACTCACGGCTTTTTCATCGTTCTGGCGATCGTAATGTGATTGACAGGAAATGGGTGTTACTGGGCGGAAACAGGCCGTTTTATGGGCGTGTGGGAAAAAACGCTACCGTTTCCGGAAAAAACGCAGGAGTGGCAGGAGAAACGGAGGAGTGTCTGGCCGAACGCTGGGTGTGTTTGTGACGTCAAACCAGGAACGACAAGCACTGAAATGATCGCAGATGCCGAGTAAGTCTGGAGCTACTCAGAAACTGCTACGAGGTGTGTAATCGCAATATTGCGAATACATCGTTCGCAATTTTAAGATGCCAAGATTCACTCCCAGTAGGCGGCGGCTTAGCATGAGCAAATCTGCTAAAATCCGGTTGCGAGCGAACAACTCGGAATGACCCCCCATGTGCACTACAGGGGGGACAGATATAACATGTGCAGAGAGTTAGATTTGGGTGGGGTGTATTCAAACTGAAATCTAAATTGCAGTGTAAAAACAAAGCAGCCAGTATTTATCCTGCACAGAAACAAAATAACCCACCCAAATCTAACTCTCTCTGCAAATGTTATATCTGCCCCCCCCCCCCCCCCCCTGCAGTACACATGGTTTTGCCCAATTGCTAAAAAACTTGCTGCTGCGATCAACTCAGAATTACCCCCCATGTGCACTGCAATTTACATTTCAGTTTGAACACACCACACCCAAATCTAACTCTCTCTGCTCATGTTATATCTGCCCCCCTGCACTGCACATGGGCCCTCATTCCGAGTTGTTCGCTCGCCAGCTGCTATTAGCAGCATTGCAAAGGCTAGGCCGCTGCCCTCTGGGAGTGTATCTTAGCTTAGCAGAATAGCGAACAAAAGAGTAGCAGAATTGCTACTAAATTTTTTCTTGCAGTTTCTGAGTAGCTCCAGACCTACTCCTAGATTGCGATCAGCTCGGTCCGTTTAGTTCCTGTTTTGACGTCACAAACATGCCCTGCGTTTGGCCAGCCACTCCCCCGTTTCTCCAGACACTCCCACGTTTTTCCCTGACACACCTGCGTTTTTTAGCACACTCCCGGAAAACGCTCAGTTACCACCCAGAAACGCCCCTTTCCTGTCAATCACTCACCGATTAGCAGTGCGACTGAAAAGCGTCACACAAACAACAGCCAAACTGCTAAGTTTTTAGTTAAATAACTAAGCGCATGTGCGCTGCGTACCATGCGCATGCGCATTTAGCAACAAATTGCAGCATAGCGAAAATCGTCAACGAGCAAACAACTCGGAATGACCACCATGGTTGTGCCCATTAGCTAGCAAATTTGCTGCTGCAATCAGATATGTATTAGGCCCCATGAACAGACATTTACTGTACATTAAACCCACACCACACCACTACCCTAGTTTCATGAACAGGTTTTTTGGGGGCAGCTGGACCACCCAGCAGGCAAATAACCTTGATTGTCTGCGTAGGCAAACACAATTTATTGGTAGTCTGGCCTATCACCTACCCAGATTAGGCAGAAACATCAGCAGACAAAATACGGAAATCACCAGAATGGCTAACACCCTGGAATTAATGAGGGCAGACAATAATAGAATCTAGACACATTTCAGCTAATAATGGATGAGAACCAGAGGCTCCATAAAGCCTACCTGCATATATTAAAATCCAACCAAACTACAAAGGAGAGCATGGTCTGCATCATGGAAGAACACACAACAGCCACTAGAGACTTGAATGTCACTCTTACAAACCTAACACAGCATTTAACTCAATATTCAGAACAAACAAGCACCAGTTCTACAGGGTGGTCTTCTGTTTGCCGGTGGTCGGGCTCCCGGCGCTCAGTATACCGGCGCCGGGAGCCCGACAGCCGGAATACCGACAATTATTTTCCCTCGTGGGGGTCCACGACCCCCATAGAGGGAGAATAAAATAGTGTGGCGCGCGTAGCGCCACCGTGCCCGTAGCATGGCGAGCGCAGCGAGCCCGCAAGGGGCTCATTTGCGCTCGCCAAGCTGTCGGTAAGCCGGCGGTCGGGCTCCCGGCGCCGGGATGCTGGTCGCCGGGAGCCCGACCGCCGGCCAGCCGTAGTGAACCCGTTCTACAGGCACAACCCCCTTCTACCCCTTTCAGACTGACAAAAATGTCCCGGGTTATTGCACATGAACGCGCATCAACCCGGGAAATTGCTCAGTGTGAAAGGGTACAAGAACAATATCATAGGACGTGCGTCCTGGTATTTCATCCCAGGTCTCAACCAGTGTTGAATCTGGGATCGTCCCGGGATGCGGTGCAGTGTGAACGGGTATGCTGGATCAAGGCGACCCGGCACCCGTTCTCTGCATAGGAGGGGGTGGTGCTTGGAGATGATTATCTCCAAGCACAGCCTCCGGTAGCGTCAGCGATGACGTCACCAACCCGGCAATATGCCGGGTCGGGCCGCAAGTCTGAAGGGGTCTCAAGCCGGTCGCACCTGGGAAGCACCCGTGTACACATTCCCGGGTGCGACCCGGCTATTGTCAGTATGAAAGGGGTATTAGTGTCACCTGTAACCTTGCCACCAAGGCGTTCTGCACGAACACGAACAGACATGAGTGGAAAAGGACCATCCAGCTCCAGAGGATGACCTGGGAAATAATTTCTCTGAAGAATGTTCTGTCTGGAATGGACAAAGAAAATTTTATGCAAGTATCATTTAACATGTTATGGTCGCAATGAAGGTCATGGTTTGAGTTTTGTTATAAAATGAAACAAATTGTGGTTGACCTAACAAAAACCAAGGTTAAAAAAAAGTGTGAATTAATTCTATAGTAATTTGAGTACAGATGTTGAAGTAGATAACATGCATTGTCAAATTACTGCCTCGTATATTACACACCTAGCAGTAGTACAGTATTGATATAGAGAAGAGTGAACAAACAGTTTTTTCTAATATAAAAAAAAATACCTTAGGGAGATGAAAAAACTAGAGATGAGCGGGTTCGGTTTCTCTGAATCCGAACCCGCACGAACTTCATGTTTTTTTCACGGGTCCGAGCAGACTCGGATCCTCCCGCCTTGCTCGGTTAACCCGAGCGCGCCCGAACGTCATCATGACGCTGTCGGATTCTCGCGAGACTCGGATTCTATATAAGGAGCCGCGCGTCGCCGCCATTTTCACACGTGCATTGAGATTGATAGGGAGAGGACGTGGCTGGCGTCCTCTCCATTTAGATTAGGGTTGAGAGAGAGAGAGAGAGATTGACCTGAGGCTGTGATACTGTAGAAGAGAGTGCAGAGTTTAGTGACTGACGACCACAGTGACCACCAGACAGTGCAGTTGTTTGTTTTATTTAATATATCCGTTCTCTGCCTGAAAAAAACGATACACACAGTGACTCAGTCACATACCATATCTGTGTGCACTGCTCAGCCCAGTGTGCTGCATCAATGTATATATATATCTGACTGTGCTCAGCTCACACAGCTTATAATTGTGGGGGAGACTGGGGAGCACTGCAGTGCCAGTTATAGGTTATAGCAGGAGCCAGGAGTACATAATATTATATTAAAATTAAACAGTGCACACTTTTGCTGCAGGAGTGCCACTGCCAGTGTGACTAGTGACCAGTGACCTGACCACCAGTATATATAATATTAGTAGTATACTATCTCTTTATCAACCAGTCTATATTAGCAGCAGACACAGTACAGTGCGGTAGTTCACGGCTGTGGCTACCTCTGTGTCGGCACTCGGCAGCCCGTCCATAATTGTATATACCACCTAACCGTGGTTTTTTTTTCTTTCTTTATAGTCATACTAGTTACGAGTATACTATCTCTTTATCAACCAGTTTATATTAGCAGCAGACACAGTACAGTGCGGTAGTTCACGGCTGTGGCTACCTCTGTGTCGGCACTCGGCAGCCCGTCCATAATTGTATATACCACCTAACCGTGGTTTTTTTTTCTTTCTTTATACATACATACTAGTTACGAGTATACTATCTCTTTATCAACCAGTCTATATTAGCAGCAGACACAGTACAGTGCGGTAGTTCACGGCTGTGGCTACCTCTGTGTCGGCACTCGGCAGCCCGTCCATAATTGTATATACCACCTAACCGTGTTTTTTTTTTCTTTCTTTATACATACATACTAGTTACGAGTATACTATCTCTTTATCAACCAGTCTATATATTAGCAGCAGACACAGTACAGTGCGGTAGTTCACGGCTGTGGCTACCTCTGTGTCGGCACTCGGCAGCCCGTCCATAATTGTATATACCACCTAACCGTGGTTTTTTTTTCTTTCTTTATACATACATACTAGTTACGAGTATACTATCTCTTTATCAACCAGTCTATATTAGCAGCAGACACAGTACAGTGCGGTAGTTCACGGCTGTGGCTACCTCTGTGTCGGCACTCGGCAGCCCGTCCATAATTGTATATACCACCTAACCGTGGTTTTTTTTTCTTTCTTTATACATACATACTAGTTACGAGTATACTATCTCTTTATCAACCAGTCTATATATTAGCAGCAGACACAGTACAGTGCGGTAGTTCACGGCTGTGGCTACCTCTGTGTCGGCACTCGGCAGCCCGTCCATAATTGTATATACCACCTAACCGTGGTTTTTTTTTCTTTCTTTATACATACATACTAGTTACGAGTATACTATCTCTTTATCAACCAGTCTATATTAGCAGCAGACACAGTACAGTGCGGTAGTTCACGGCTGTGGCTACCTCTGTGTCGGCACTCGGCAGCCCGTCCATAATTGTATATACCACCTAACCGTGGTTTTTTTTTCTTTCTTTATACATACATACTAGTTACGAGTATACTATCTCTTTATCAACCAGTCTATATTAGCAGCAGACACAGTACAGTGCGGTAGTTCACGGCTGTGGCTACCTCTGTGTCGGCACTCGGCAGCCCGTCCATAATTGTATATACCACCTAACCGTGTTTTTTTTTTCTTTCTTTATACATACATACTAGTTACGAGTATACTATCTCTTTATCAACCAGTCTATATATTAGCAGCAGACACAGTACAGTGCGGTAGTTCACGGCTGTGGCTACCTCTGTGTCGGCACTCGGCAGCCCGTCCATAATTGTATATACCACCTAACCGTGGTTTTTTTTTCTTTCTTTATACATACATACTAGTTACGAGTATACTATCTCTTTATCAACCAGTCTATATATTAGCAGCAGACACAGTACAGTGCGGTAGTTCACGGCTGTGGCTACCTCTGTGTCGGCACTCGGCAGCCCGTCCATAATTGTATATACCACCTAACCGTGGTTTTTTTTTCTTTCTTTATACATACATACTAGTTACGAGTATACTATCTCTTTATCAACCAGTCTATATATTAGCAGCAGACACAGTACAGTGCGGTAGTTCACGGCTGTGGCTACCTCTGTGTCGGCACTCGGCAGCCCGTCCATAATTGTATTTACCACCTAACCGTGGTTTTTTTTTCTTTCTTTATAGTCATACTAGTTACGAGTATACTATCTCTTTATCAACCAGTCTATATTAGCAGCAGACACAGTACAGTGCGGTAGTTCACGGCTGTGGCTACCTCTGTGTCGGCACTCGGCAGCCCGTCCATAATTGTATATACCACCTAACCGTGGTTTTTTTTTCTTTCTTTATACATACATACTAGTTACGAGTATACTATCTCTTTATCAACCAGTCTATATTAGCAGCAGACACAGTACAGTGCGGTAGTTCACGGCTGTGGCTACCTCTGTGTCGGCACTCGGCAGCCCGTCCATAATTGTATATACCACCTAACCGTGGTTTTTTTTTCTTTCTTTATACATACATACTAGTTACGAGTATACTATCTCTTTATCAACCAGTCTATATATTAGCAGCAGACACAGTACAGTACGGTAGTTCACGGCTGTGGCTACCTCTGTGTCGGCACTCGGCAGCCCGTCCATAATTGTATATACCACCTAACCGTGGTTTTTTTTTCTTCTTTATACATACATACTACTACGACATCTCTTTATCAACCAGTCTATATTAGCAGCAGACACAGTACAGTACGGTAGTTCACGGCTGTGACTACCTCTGTGTCTGCACTCGGCAGGCAGTCCGTCCATAATTGTATACCACCTAACCGTGGTTTTTTTTTCTTTCTTCTTTATACATACATAGTTACATAGACATCTCTTTATCAACCAGTCTATATTAGCAGCAGACACAGTACAGTACGGTAGTTCACGGCTGTGGCTACCTCTGTGTCTGCACTCGGCAGGCAGTCTGTCCATAATTGTATACCACCTAACCGTGGTTTTTTTTTCTTTCTTCTTTATACATACATAGTTACATAGACATCTCTTTATCAACCAGTCTATATTAGCAGCAGACACAGTACAGTACGGTAGTTCACGGCTGTGGCTACCTCTGTGTCTGCACTCGGCAGGCAGTCCGTCCATAATTGTATACCACCTAACCGTGGTTTTTTTTTCTTTCTTCTTTATACATACATAGTTACATAGACATCTCTTTATCAACCAGTCTATATTAGCAGCAGACACAGTACAGTATGGTAGTTCACGGCTGTGGCTACCTCTGTGTCTGCACTCGGCAGGCAGTCCGTCCATAATTGTATACCACCTAACCGTGGTTTTTTTTTCTTTCTTTATACATACATACTAGTTACGAGTATACTATCTCTTTATCAACCAGTCTATATATTAGCAGCAGACACAGTACAGTGCGGTAGTTCACGGCTGTGGCTACCTCTGTGTCGGCACTCGGCAGCCCGTCCATAATTGTATATACCACCTAACCGTGGTTTTTTTTTCTTCTTTATACATACATACTACTACGACATCTCTTTATCAACCAGTCTATATTAGCAGCAGACACAGTACAGTACGGTAGTTCACGGCTGTGGCTACCTCTGTGTCTGCACTCGGCAGGCAGTCCGTCCATAATTGTATACCACCTAACCGTGGTTTTTTTTTCTTTCTTCTTTATACATACATAGTTACATAGACATCTCTTTATCAACCAGTCTATATTAGCAGCAGACACAGTACAGTACGGTAGTTCACGGCTGTGGCTACCTCTGTGTCTGCACTCGGCAGGCAGTCTGTCCATAATTGTATACCACCTAACCGTGGTTTTTTTTTCTTTCTTCTTTATACATACATAGTTACATAGACATCTCTTTATCAACCAGTCTATATTAGCAGCAGACACAGTACAGTACGGTAGTTCACGGCTGTGGCTACCTCTGTGTCTGCACTCGGCAGGCAGTCCGTCCATAATTGTATACCACCTAACCGTGGTTTTTTTTTTCTTTCTTCTTTATACATACATAGTTACATAGACATCTCTTTATCAACCAGTCTATATTAGCAGCAGACACAGTACAGTACGGTAGTTCACGGCTGTGGCTACCTCTGTGTCTGCACTCGGCAGGCAGTCCGTCCATAATTGTATATACCACCTAACCGTGGTTTTTTTTTCTTTCTTCTTTATACATACATAGTTACATAGACATCTCTTTATCAACCAGTCTATATTAGCAGCAGACACAGTACAGTACGGTAGTTCACGGCTGTGGCTACCTCTGTGTCTGCACTCGGCAGGCAGTCCATAATTGTATACTAGTATCCATCTCCATTGTTTACCTGAGGTGCCTTTTAGTTGTGCCTATTAAAATATGGAGAACAAAAATGTTGAGGTTCCAAAATTAGGGAAAGATCAAGATCCACTTCCACCTCGTGCTGAAGCTGCTGCCACTAGTCATGGCCGAGACGATGAAATGCCAGCAACGTCGTCTGCCAAGGCCGATGCCCAATGTCATAGTACAGAGCATATCAAATCCAAAACACCAAATATCAGAAAAAAAAGGACTCCAAAACCTAAAATAAAATTGTCGGAGGAGAAGCGTAAACTTGCCAATATGCCATTTACGACACGGAGTGGCAAGGAACGGCTGAGGCCCTGGCCTATGTTCATGGCTAGTGGTTCAGCTTCACATGAGGATGGAAGCACTCAGCCTCTCGCTAGAAAAATGAAAAGACTCAAGCTGGCAAAAGCAGCACAGCAAAGAACTGTGCATTCTTCGAAATCCCAAATCCACAAGGAGAGTCCAATTGTGTCGGTTGCGATGCCTGACCTTCCCAACACTGGACGTGAAGAGCATGCGCCTTCCACCATTTGCACGCCCCCTGCAAGTGCTGGAAGGAGCACCCGCAGTCCAGTTCCTGATAGTCAGATTGAAGATGTCAGTGTTGAAGTACACCAGGATGAGGAGGATATGGGCGTTGCTGGCGCTGGGGAGGAAATTGACCAGGAGGATTCTGATGGTGAGGTGGTTTGTTTAAGTCAGGCACCCGGGGAGACACCTGTTGTCCGTGGGAGGAATATGGCCGTTGACATGCCAGGTGAAAATACCAAAAAAATCAGCTCTTCGGTGTGGAGGTATTTCACCAGAAATGCGGACAACAGGTGTCAAGCCGTGTGTTCCCTTTGTCAAGCTGTAATAAGTAGGGGTAAGGACGTTAACCACCTCGGAACATCCTCCCTTATACGTCACCTGCAGCGCATTCATAATAAGTCAGTGACAAGTTCAAAAACTTTGGGTGACAGCGGAAGCAGTCCACTGACCAGTAAATCCCTTCCTCTTGTAACCAAGCTCACGCAAACCACCCCACCAACTCCCTCAGTGTCAATTTCCTCCTTCCCCAGGAATGCCAATAGTCCTGCCGGCCATGTCACTGGCAATTCTGATGATTCCTCTCCTGCCTGGGATTCCTCCGATGCATCCTTGCGTGTAACGCCTACTGCTGCTGGCGCTGCTGTTGTTGCTGCTGGGAGTCGATGGTCATCCCAGAGGGGAAGTCGTAAGCCCACTTGTACTACTTCCAGTAAGCAATTGACTGTTCAACAGTCCTTTGCGAGGAAGATGAAATATCACAGCAGTCATCCTGCTGCAAAGCGGATAACTGAGGCCTTGACAACTATGTTGGTGTTAGACGTGCGTCCGGTATCCGCCGTTAGTTCACAGGGAACTAGACAATTTATTGAGGCAGTGTGCCCCCGTTACCAAATACCATCTAGGTTCCACTTCTCTAGGCAGGCGATACCGAGAATGTACACGGACGTCAGAAAAAGACTCACCAGTGTCCTAAAAAATGCAGTTGTACCCAATGTCCACTTAACCACGGACATGTGGACAAGTGGAGCAGGGCAGGGTCAGGACTATATGACTGTGACAGCCCACTGGGTAGATGTATGGACTCCCGCCGCAAGAACAGCAGCGGCGGCACCAGTAGCAGCATCTCGCAAACGCCAACTCTTTCCTAGGCAGGCTACGCTTTGTATCACCGCTTTCCAGAATACGCACACAGCTGAAAACCTCTTACGGCAACTGAGGAAGATCATCGCGGAATGGCTTACCCCAATTGGACTCTCCTGTGGATTTGTGGCATCGGACAATGCCAGCAATATTGTGTGTGCATTAAATATGGGCAAATTCCAGCACGTCCCATGTTTTGCACATACCTTGAATTTGGTGGTGCAGAATTTTTTTAAAAACGACAGGGGCGTGCAAGAGATGCTGTCGGTGGCCAGAAGAATTGCGGGACACTTTCGGCGTACAGGCACCACGTACAGAAGACTGGAGCACCACCAAAAACTACTGAACCTGCCCTGCCATCATCTGAAGCAAGAAGTGGTAACGAGGTGGAATTCAACCCTCTATATGCTTCAGAGGTTGGAGGAGCAGCAAAAGGCCATTCAAGCCTATACAATTGAGCACGATATAGTAGGTGGAATGCACCTGTCTCAGGCGCAGTGGAGAATGATTTCAACGTTGTGCAAGGTTCTGATGCCCTTTGAACTTGCCACACGTGAAGTCAGTTCAGACACTGCCAGCCTGAGTCAGGTCATTCCCCTCATCAGGCTTTTGCAGAAGAAGCTGGAGA
The DNA here is from genome assembly GCF_028390025.1 of Pseudophryne corroboree. Classification (NCBI taxonomy): domain Eukaryota; kingdom Metazoa; phylum Chordata; class Amphibia; order Anura; family Myobatrachidae; genus Pseudophryne; species Pseudophryne corroboree. The sequence goes on from NC_086450.1 coordinate 224,825,718, forward strand.
CATTGAAGGAGGAGCTAACACGGAGCGATTCCGCTAGGCATGTGGGACTTGTGGATGGAGCCCTTAATTCGCTTAACAAGGATTCACGGGTGGTCAATCTGTTGAAATCAGAGCACTACATTTTGGCCACCGTGCTCGATCCTAGATTTAAAGCCTACCTTGGATCTCTCTTTCCGGCAGACACAAGTCTGCTGGGGTTGAAAGACCTGCTGGTGACAAAATTGTCAAGTCAAGCGGAACGCGACCTGTCAACATCTCCCCCTTCACATTCTCCCGCAACTGGGGGTGCGAGGAAAAGGCTCAGAATTCCGAGCCCACCCGCTGGCGGTGATGCAGGGCAGTCTGGAGCGACTGCTGATGCTGACATCTGGTCCGGACTGAAGGACCTGACAACGATTACGGACATGTCGTCTACTGTCACTGCATATGATTCTCTCAACATTGATAGAATGGTGGAGGATTATATGAGTGACCGCATCCAAGTAGGCACGTCAGACAGTCCGTACTTATACTGGCAGGAAAAAGAGGCAATTTGGAGGCCCTTGCACAAACTGGCTTTATTCTACCTAAGTTGCCCTCCCACAAGTGTGTACTCCGAAAGAGTGTTTAGTGCCGCCGCTCACCTTGTCAGCAATCGGCGTACGAGGTTACATCCAGAAAATGTGGAGAAGATGATGTTCATTAAAATGAATTATAATCAATTCCTCCGCGGAGACATTGACCAGCAGCAATTGCCTCCACAAAGTACACAGGGAGCTGAGATGGTGGATTCCAGTGGGGACGAATTGATAATCTGTGAGGAGGGGGATGTACACGGTGATATATCGGAGGGTGATGATGAGGTGGACATCTTGCCTCTGTAGAGCCAGTTTGTGCAAGGAGAGATTAATTGCTTCTTTTTTGGGGGGGGTCCAAACCAACCCGTCATATCAGTCACAGTCGTGTGGCAGACCCTGTCACTGAAATGATGGGTTGGTTAAAGTGTGCATGTCCTGTTTTGTTTATACAACATAAGGGTGGGTGGGAGGGCCCAAGGACAATTCCATCTTGCACCTCTTTTTTCTTTTCTTTTTCTTTGCATCATGTGCTGATTGGGGAGGGTTTTTTGGAAGGGACATCCTGCGTGACACTGCAGTGCCACTCCTAAATGGGCCCGGTGTTTGTGTCGGCCACTAGGGTCGCTAATCTTACTCACACAGTCAGCTACCTCATTGCGCCTCTTTTTTTCTTTGCGTCATGTGCGGTTTGGGGAGGGTTTTTTGGAAGGGACATCCTGCGTGACACTGCAGTGCCACTCCTAGATGGGCCCGGTGTTTGTGTCGGCCACTAGGGTCGCTAATCTTACTCACACAGCTACCTCATTGCGCCTCTTTTTTTCTTTGCGTCATGTGCTGTTTGGGGAGGGTTTTTTGGAAGGGACATCCTGCGTGACACTGCAGTGCCACTCCTAGATGGGCCCGGTGTTTGTGTCGGCCACTAGGGTCGCTAATCTTACTCACACAGCTACCTCATTGCGCCTCTTTTTTTCTTTGCGTCATGTGCTGTTTGGGGAGGGTTTTTTGGAAGGGCCATCCTGCGTGACACTGCAGTGCCACTCCTAGATGGGCCCGGTGTTTGTGTCGGCCACTAGGGTCGCTAATCTTACTCACACAGCTACCTCATTGCGCCTCTTGTTTTCTTTGCGTCATGTGCTGTTTGGGGAGGGTTTTTTGGAAGGGACATCCTGCGTGACACTGCAGTGCCACTCCTAGATGGGCCCGGTGTTTGTGTCGGCCACTAGGGTCGCTTATCTTACTCACACAGCGACCTCGGTGCAAATTTTAGGACTAAAAATAATATTGTGAGGTGTGAGGTATTCAGAATAGACTGAAAATGAGTGTAAATTATGGTTTTTGAGGTTAATGATACTTTGGGATCAAAATGACCCCCAAATTCTATGATTTAAGCTGTTTTTTAGTGTTTTTTGAAAAAAACACCCGAATCCAAAACACACCCGAATCCGACAAAAAAAATTCGGTGAGGTTTTGCCAAAACGCGTTCGAACCCAAAACACGGCCGCTAGAACCGAACCCAAAACCAAAACACAAAACCCGAAAAATTTCAGGCGCTCATCTCTAGAAAAAACATGGCCAAACATTAAAAAAAATACACTTTACACATAGGGCAGGATTCAAATGTTCCTAATTCCCTCCCGCCCCTTATCACGCCCGCCGGCGGTATAATAATGTTATTGCTGACCGGCGTAATAACTTCGTTTCAGCTCGCTACCCCGGAGGTAGTGAGCTGAAATGCGTGTGTAGAGACCCGATTGGGTACCCAAACAGGTCTCTTCACAATCATGCCTATTAGTTTAGTCGGGTTTAGGCGCTTGATGCACCTAAACCAGACTGTAATGAGTGCGATAAGCGCAATAACGGGGCACATTTGAATATTGCCCCTCTATCTCCCGTCACTTTAGACAGGAGATAGTGTGTGCGATATGATTTGAATCCAGACCATAGAATACTTTGTTACTGTAATGTTTAGAAGAACTTTTGTTGCAGTTATTCTAGAGTGAAATGTAGAATACAGATGGATCCATGGTCATTGAGCAAGGCTACATCGCAGGTGGGCGCGAACGGCATGATTAGGCGCGCCTGCGCCTTGGCCAGCCTCCGAGCGTACACAGATGCTCCCATTCACTTTGAATAGGGCGCGTGCGAATCTACGACGCGCGCACGCCCCATTCACTCCCAGCGGTCCGATTAGTGTGGCTCCATCTGTACATATAGTAAAAAGTGGTATGTTTTTATAAAACACACTATACCAAATTTTTAATTTTACACTACTTACTAAATCATATAAGGATGTTAAAACACTTACCTTAGTAATTGGAGAGTAGTCACTAGTGATGTGCACCGGAAATTTTTCGGGTTTTGTGTTTTGGTTTTGGATTCGGTTCCACGGCCGTGTTTTGGATTCGGACGCGTTTTGGCAAAATCTCCCTGAAAATTTTTTGTCGGATTCGGGTGTGTTTTGGATTCGGGTGTTTTTTTTACAAAAACCCCTCAAAAATAGCTTAAATCATAGAATTTGGGGGTCATTTTGATCCCATAGTATTATTAACCTCAATAACCATAATTTCCACTAATTTCCAGTCTATTCTGAACACCTCACACCTCACAATATTATTTTTTGTCCTAAAATTTGCACCGAGGTCACTGGATGGCTAAGCTAAGCGGCCAAAGTGGCCGACACAAACACCTGGCCCATCTAGGAATGGCACTGCAGTGTCAGACAGGATGGCAGATTTAAAAAATAGTCCCCAAACAGCACATGATGCAAAGAAAAAAAGAGGTGCAATGAGGTAGCTGTGTGACTAAGCTAAGCGACCCAAGTGGCCGACACAAACACCTGGCCCATCTAGGAGTGGCACTGCAGTGTCAGACAGGATGGCAGATTTAAAAAATAGTCCCCAAACAGCACATGATGCAAAGAAAAAAAGAGGTGCAATGAGGTAGCTGTGTGACTAAGCTAAGCGACCCAAGTGGCCGACACAAACACCTGGCCCATCTAGGAGTGGCACTGCAGTGTCAGACAGGATGGCAGATTTAAAAAATAGTCCCCAAACAGCACATGATGCAAAGAAAAAAAGAGGTGCAATGAGGTAGCTGTGTGACTAAGCTAAGCGACCCAAGTGGCCGACACAAACACCTGGCCCATCTAGGAGTGGCACTGCAGTGTCAGACAGGATGGCAGATTTAAAAAATAGTCCCCAAACAGCACATGATGCAAAGAAAAAAAGAGGTGCAATGAGGTAGCTTTGTGACTAAGCTAAGCGACCCAAGTGGCCGACACAAACACCTGGCCCATCTAGGAGTGGCACTGCAGTGTCAGACAGGATGGCAGATTTAAAAAATAGTCCCCAAACAGCACATGATGCAAAGAAAAAAAGAGGTGCAATGAGGTAGCTTTGTGACTAAGCTAAGCGACCCAAGTGGCCGACACAAACACCTGACCCATCTAGGAGTGGCACTGCAGTGTCAGACAGGATGGTAGATTTAAAAAATAGTCCCCAAACAGCACATGATGCAAAGAAAAAAAGAGGTGCAATGAGGTAGCTGTGTGACTAAGCTAAGCGACCCAAGTGGCCGACACAAACACCTGGCCCATCTAGGAGTGGCACTGCAGTGTCAGACAGGATGGCAGATTTAAAAAATAGTCCCCAAACAGCACATGATGCAAAGAAAAAAAGAGGTGCAATGAGGTAGCTGTGTGACTAAGCTAAGCAACCCAAGTGGCCGACACAAACACCTGGCCCATCTAGGAGTGGCACTGCAGTGTCAGACAGGATGGCAGATTTAAAAAATAGTCCCCAAACAGCACATGATGCAAAGAAAAAAAGAGGTGCAATGAGGTAGCTGTGTGACTAAGCTAAGCGACCCAAGTGGCCGACACAAACACCTGGCCCATCTAGGAGTGGCACTGCAGTGTCAGACAGGGTGGCAGATTTAAAAAATAGTCCCCAAACAGCACATGATGCAAAGAAAAAAAGAGGTGCAATGAGGTAGCTGTGTGACTAAGCTAAGCGACCCAAGTGGCCGACACAAACACCTGGCCCGTCTAGGAGTGGCACTGCAGTGTCAGACAGGATGGCAAATTTAAAAAATAGTCCCCAAACAGCACATGATGCAAAGAAAAAAAGAGGTGCAATGAGGTAGCTGTGTGACTAAGCTAAGCGACCCAAGTGGCCGACACAAACACCTGGCCCATCTAGGAGTGGCACTGCAGTGTCAGACAGGATGGCAGATTTAAAAAATAGTCCCCAAACAGCACATGATGCAAAGAAAAAAAGAGGTGCAATGAGGTAGCTGTGTGACTAAGCTAAGCGACCCAAGTGGCTGACACAAACACCTGGCCCATCTAGGAGTGGCACTGAAGTGTCAGACAGGATGGCAGATTTAAAAAATAGTCCCCAAACAGCACATGATGCAAAGAAAAAAAGAGGTGCAATGAGGTAGCTGTGTGGCTAAGCTAAGCGACCCAAGTGGCCGACACAAACACCTGGCCCATCTAGGAGTGGCACTGCAGTTTTCTAGCGAGAGGATGAGTGCTTCCAGCCTCATGTGAATCTGAACCACTAGCCATGAACATAGGCCAGATACTGCGCACAACTAAAATGCAGCACAGGTATGGATGCATAGTATACTTGACGACACAGAGGTAGAGCAGTGGACTACTGTACCGCACTGCTATATATATACTGGTAGTCACAGCAACATTCTGCACTGTCCCCTCCTACTATATACTGCGTATTACTAAAATGCAGCACAGGTATGGATGCATAGTATACTTGATGACACAGAGGTAGAGCAGTGGACTACTGTACCGTACTGCTATATATATATACTGGTGGTCACAGCAACATTCTGCACTGTCCCTTCCTACTATATACTGCGCACAACTAAAATGCAGCACAGGCATGGATGCATAGTATACTTGACGACACAGAGGTAGAGCAGTGGACTACTGTACCGTACTGCTATATATATACTGGTGATCACAGCAACATTCTGCACTGTCCCCTCCTACTATATACTGCCCACAACTAAAATGCAGCACAGGTATGGATGCATAGTATACTTGACGACACAGAGATAGAGCAGTGGACTACTGTACCGTACTGCTATATATATACTGGTAGTCACAGCAACATTCTGCACTGTCCCCCTACTATATACTACTATGCAGCACAGATATGGAGCATTTTTCAGGCAGAGAACGTAGATATTTTCAGCACACTGGCCCTCATTCCGAGTTGTACGCTCGCAAGCTGCTTTTAGCAGCATTGCACACGCTACGCCACCGCCTACTGGGAGTGAATCTTAGCTTAGCAAATTTGCGAACGAAAGATTCTCAAAATTGCGAATAGACAGTTCTTAGCAGTTTCTGAGTAGCTCGAGACTTACTCTGCCACTGCGATCAGTTCAGTCAGTTTCGTTCCTGGTTTGACGTCACAAACACACCCAGCGTTCACCCAGACACTCCCCCATTTCTTCAGACACTCCCACGTTTTTCCCAGAAACGGCAGCGTTTTTTCGCACACACCCATAAAACGGCCAGTTTCCGCCCAGAAACACCCACTTCCTGTCAATCACACTACGATCACCAGAACGAAGAAAAAACCTCGCAATGCCGTGAGTAAAATACCTTACTTAATAGCAAATTTACTTGGCGCAGTCGCACTGCGGACATTGCGCATGCGCATTAGTGACTAATCGCTCCGTTGCGAAAAAAATTACCGAGCGAACAACTCGGAATGACCACCACTGAGCAGATATTTGCAGCACACTGAACACAGAAACTGAGAGAACGCAGCCACGTTCTCTCGCTATCATCTCCAAAGCACGAGTGAAAATGGCGGCAACGCGCGGCTCCTTATATAGAATACGAATCTCGCGAGAATCCGACAGCGGGATGATGACGTTCGGGGCGCGCTCGGGTTAACCGAGCAAGGCGGGAAGATCCGAGGCTGCCTCGGAACCGTGTAAAATGGGTGAAGTTCGGGTGGGTTCGGATCCCGAGGAACCGAACCCGCTCATCACTAGTAGTCACAGATGTTAATCACGCCAACCAAAAGCAGTTCTATTTGGAATGTCTTTCTTTCTATGAATCGAGGCTTTTTGCAGCCTTTTGTAAGGTATTTTTTCGTCCGCATTCATAAATATGAATTCTTGGTAAATTACAGTGTTGTATGAAATAACAACTGCATTTGACCAACGGTCTATTCATTCATATTTGTGTAGTCGGCCATGAAAATCAATAGGAATGGGCCAAACACTGCCGGGTTTACTGTTTAGTAAATTACAGAGATGCCACTTAGAAAAATAAACAAATTTGGATGGATTTGGGACCTTAGTAAATTTCCCCCCGTGTTTCCAGTTAAATAAAGGCATTTATTGTTTTATAGTTTAATTCATAGTGAAAGTATCAATTGTTCATGCATGCCAATGATGTAAAGTTTGATTTCCTCATTTTCTTGCAAGCATCCTTAAGAAAATCCTACAACTAATAAACTCTCAGTTGAGAAGTTATTGACCTAATTCTTGGTGTGAATATGTCCTCCTTACCTCTCGTTGAAGGAAATTGAAAAAACCTGTATATAGGACGAGGATCTGAAACACCAGGTAAAAAGTAAACAGCACCCATAAGTTATAAACTTACTTGCATACTTACCTGGGTGTCAAACTTATAGTAACATAGTAACATAGTTAATGAGGTTGAAAAGAGGCAAAATGCCCATCAGTTTCAACCTGTACGCCCGTATTAAGCTGAGTTCATTATAATTAGAGATGAGCGGGTTCGGTTTCTCTGAATCCGAACCCGCCAGAACTTCATGTTTTTTTTCACGGGTCCGAGCGACTCGGATCTTCCCGCCTTGCTCGGTTAACCCGAGCGCGCCCGAACGTCATCATGACGCTGTCGGATTCTCGCGAGGCTCGGATTCTATCGCGAGACTCGGATTCTATATAAGGAGCCGCGCGTCGCCGCCATTTTCACACGTGCATTGAGATTGATAGGGAGAGGACGTGGCTGGCGTCCTCTCCGTTTAGAATAGATTAGAGAGACACTTGATTTACTAATTTTGGGGAGCATTAGGAGTACTCAGTACAGTGCAGAGTTTTGCTGATAGTGACCAGTGACCACCAGTTTTATTTATAATCCGTTCTCTGCCTGAAAAAAGCGATACACAGCACACAGTGACTCAGTCACATACCATATCTGTGTGCACTGCTCAGGCTCAGGCCAGTGTGCTGCATCATCTATTATCTATATATAATATTATATATATCTGTCTGACTGCTCAGCTCACACAGCTTATAATTGTGGGGGAGACAGGGGAGCACTACTGCAGTGCCAGTTATAGGTTATAGCAGGAGCCAGGAGTACATAATATATTATATAATGAGTGACCACCAGACACACAGTGCAGTTTATTTAATATATCCGTTCTCTGCCTGAAAAAAGCGATACACACAGTGACTCAGTCAGTCGCATACCATATCTGTGTGCACTGCTCAGGCTCAGGCCAGTGTGCTGCATCATCTATATATATTATATATCTGTCTGACTGCTCAGCTCACACAGCTTATAATTGTGGGGGAGACTGGGGAGCACTACTGCAGTGCCAGTTATAGGTTATAGCAGGAGCCAGGAGTACATAATATTATATTAAAATTAAACAGTGCACACTTTTGCTGCAGGAGTGCCACTGCCAGTGTGACTAGTGACCAGTGACCTGACCACCAGTATATATAATATTAGTAGTATACTATCTCTTTATCAACCAGTCTATATTAGCAGCAGACACAGTACAGTGCGGTAGTTCACGGCTGTGGCTACCTCTGTGTCGGCACTCGGCAGCCCGTCCATAATTGTATATACCAGTGACCTAACCGTGGTTTTTTTTTCTTTCTTTATACATACATACTAGTTACGAGTATACTATCTCTTTATCAACCAGTCTATATATTAGCAGCAGACACAGTACAGTGCGGTAGTTCACGGCTGTGGCTACCTCTGTGTCGGCACTCGGCAGCCCGTCCATAATTGTATATACCACCTAACCGTGTTTTTTTTTTCTTTCTTTATACATACATACTAGTTACGAGTATACTATCTCTTTATCAACCAGTCTATATATTAGCAGCAGACACAGTACAGTGCGGTAGTTCACGGCTGTGGCTACCTCTGTGTCGGCACTCGGCAGCCCGTCCATAATTGTATATACCACCTAACCGTGTTTTTTTTTTCTTTCTTTATACATACATACTAGTTACGAGTATACTATCTCTTTATCAACCAGTCTATATATTAGCAGCAGACACAGTACAGTGCGGTAGTTCACGGCTGTGGCTACCTGTGTGTCGGCACTCGGCAGCCCGTCCATAATTGTATATACCACCTAACCGTGGTTTTTTTTTCTTTCTTTATACATACATACTAGTTACGAGTATACTATCTCTTTATCAACCAGTCTATATATTAGCAGCAGACACAGTACAGTGCGGTAGTTCACGGCTGTGGCTACCTCTGTGTCGGCACTCGGCAGCCCGTCCATAATTGTATATACCACCTAACCGTGGTTTTTTTTTCTTTCTTTATACATACATACTAGTTACGAGTATACTATCTCTTTATCAACCAGTCTATATTAGCAGCAGACACAGTACAGTGCGGTAGTTCACGGCTGTGGCTACCTCTGTGTCGGCACTCGGCAGCCCGTCCATAATTGTATATACCACCTAACCGTGGTTTTTTTTTTCTTTCTTTATACATACATACTAGTTACGAGTATACTATCTCTTTATCAACCAGTCTATATATTAGCAGCAGACACAGTACAGTGCGGTAGTTCACGGCTGTGGCTACCTCTGTGTCGGCACTCGGCAGCCCGTCCATAATTGTATATACCACCTAACCGTGGTTTTTTTTTTCTTTCTTTATACATACATACTAGTTACGAGTATACTATCTCTTTATCAACCAGTCTATATATTAGCAGCAGACACAGTACAGTGCGGTAGTTCACGGCTGTGGCTACCTCTGTGTCGGCACTCGGCAGCCCGTCCATAATTGTATATACCACCTAACCGTGGTTTTTTTTTCTTTCTTTATACATACATACTAGTTACGAGTATACTATCTCTTTATCAACCAGTCTATATATTAGCAGCAGACACAGTACAGTGCGGTAGTTCACGGCTGTGGCTACCTCTGTGTCGGCACTCGGCAGCCCGTCCACAATTGTATACTAGTATCCAATCCATCCATCTCCATTGTTTACCTGAGGTGCCTTTTAGTTGTGCCTATTAAAATATGGAGAACAAAAATGTTGAGGTTCCAAAATTAGGGAAAGATCAAGATCCACTTCCACCTCGTGCTGAAGCTGCTGCCACTAGTCATGGCCGAGACGATGAAATGCCAGCAACGTCGTCTGCCAAGGCCGATGCCCAATGTCATAGTACAGAGCATGTCAAATCCAAAACACCAAATATCAGTAAAAAAAGGACTCCAAAACCTAAAATAAAATTGTCGGAGGAGAAGCGTAAACTTGCCAATATGCCATTTACCACACGGAGTGGCAAGGAACGGCTGAGGCCCTGGCCTATGTTCATGGCTAGTGGTTCAGCTTCACATGAGGATGGAAGCACTCAGCCTCTCGCTAGAAAAATGAAAAGACTCAAGCTGGCAAAAGCAGCACAGCAAAGAACTGTGCATTCTTCGAAATCCCAAATCCACAAGGAGAGTCCAATTGTGTCGGTTGCGATGCCTGACCTTCCCAACACTGGACGTGAAGAGCATGCGCCTTCCACCATTTGCACGCCCCCTGCAAGTGCTGGAAGGAGCACCCGCAGTCCAGTTCCTGATAGTCAGATTGAAGATGTCAGTGTTGAAGTACACCAGGATGAGGAGGATATGGGTGTTGCTGGCGCTGGGGAGGAAATTGACCAGGAGGATTCTGATGGTGAGGTGGTTTGTTTAAGTCAGGCACCCGGGGAGACACCTGTTGTCCGTGGGAGGAATATGGCCGTTGACATGCCAGGTGAAAATACCAAAAAAATCAGCTCTTCGGTGTGGAGGTATTTCACCAGAAATGCGGACAACAGGTGTCAAGCCGTGTGTTCCCTTTGTCAAGCTGTAATAAGTAGGGGTAAGGACGTTAACCACCTCGGAACATCCTCCCTTATACGTCACCTGCAGCGCATTCATAATAAGTCAGTGACAAGTTCAAAAACTTTGGGTGACAGCGGAAGCAGTCCACTGACCAGTAAATCCCTTCCTCTTGTAACCAAGCTCACGCAAACCACCCCACCAACTCCCTCAGTGTCAATTTCCTCCTTCCCCAGGAATGCCAATAGTCCTGCAGGCCATGTCACTGGCAATTCTGACGAGTCCTCTCCTGCCTGGGATTCCTCCGATGCATCCTTGCGTGTAACGCCTACTGCTGCTGGCGCTGCTGTTGTTGCCGCTGGGAGTCGATGGTCATCCCAGAGGGGAAGTCGTAAGCCCACTTGTACTACTTCCAGTAAGCAATTGACTGTTCAACAGTCCTTTGCGAGGAAGATGAAATATCACAGCAGTCATCCTACTGCAAAGCGGATAACTGAGTCCTTGACAACTATGTTGGTGTTAGACGTGCGTCCGGTATCCGCCGTTAGTTCACAGGGAACTAGACAATTTATTGAGGCAGTGTGCCCCCGTTACCAAATACCATCTAGGTTCCACTTCTCTAGGCAGGCGATACCGAGAATGTACACGGACGTCAGAAAAAGACTCACCAGTGTCCTAAAAAATGCAGTTGTACCCAATGTCCACTTAACCACGGACATGTGGACAAGTGGAGCAGGGCAGGGTCAGGACTATATGACTGTGACAGCCCACTGGGTAGATGTATGGACTCCCGCCGCAAGAACAGCAGCGGCGGCACCAGTAGCAGCATCTCGCAAACGCCAACTCTTTCCTAGGCAGGCTACGCTTTGTATCACCGCTTTCCAGAATACGCACACAGCTGAAAACCTCTTACGGCAACTGAGGAAGATCATCGCGGAATGGCTTACCCCAATTGGACTCTCCTGTGGATTTGTGGCATCGGACAACGCCAGCAATATTGTGTGTGCATTAAATATGGGCAAATTCCAGCACGTCCCATGTTTTGCACATACCTTGAATTTGGTGGTGCAGAATTTTTTAAAAAACGACAGGGGCGTGCAAGAGATGCTGTCGGTGGCCAGAAAAATTGCGGGACACTTTCGGCGTACAGGCACCACGTACAGAAGACTGGAGCACCACCAAAAACTACTGAACCTGCCCTGCCATCATCTGAAGCAAGAAGTGGTAACGAGGTGGAATTCAACCCTCTATATGCTTCAGAGGTTGGAGGAGCAGCAAAAGGCCATTCAAGCCTATACAATTGAGCACGATATAGTAGGTGGAATGCACCTGTCTCAAGTGCAGTGGAGAATGATTTCAACGTTGTGCAAGGTACTGATGCCCTTTGAACTTGCCACACGTGAAGTCAGTTCAGACACTGCCAGCCTGAGTCAGGTCATTCCCCTCATCAGGCTTTTGCAGAAGAAGCTGGAGGCATTGAAGAAGGAGCTAAAAGGGAGCGATTCCGCTAGGCATGTGGGACTTGTGGATGCAGCCCTTAATTCGCTTAACAAGGATTCACGGGTGGTCAATCTGTTGAAATCAGAGCACTACATTTTGGCCACCGTGCTCGATCCTAGATTTAAAGCCTACCTTGGATCTCTCTTTCCGGCAGACACAGGTCTGCTGGGGTTGAAAGACCTGCTGGTGTCAAAATTGTCAAGTCAAGCGGAACGCGACCTGTCAACATCTCCTCCTTCACATTCTCCCGCAACTGGGGGTGCGAGGAAAAGGCTCAGAATTCCGAGCCCACCCGCTGGCGGTGATGCAGGGCAGTCTGGAGCGACTGCTGATGCTGACATCTGGTCCGGACTGAAGGACCTGACAACGATTACGGACATGTCGTCTACTGTCACTGCATATGATTCTCTCAACATTGATAGAATGGTGGAGGATTATATGAGTGACCGCATCCAAGTAGGCACGTCACACAGTCCGTACTTATACTGGCAGGAAAAAGAGGCAATTTGGAGGCCCTTGCACAAACTGGCTTTATTCTACCTAAGTTGCCCTCCCACAAGTGTGTACTCCGAAAGAGTGTTTAGTGCCGCCGCTCACCTTGTCAGCAATCGGCGTACGAGGTTACATCCAGAAAATGTGGAGAAGATGATGTTCATTAAAATGAATTATAATCAATTCCTCCGCGGAGACATTGACCAGCAGCAATTGCCTCCACAAAGTACACAGGGAGCTGAGATGGTGGATTCCAGTGGGGACGAATTGATAATCTGTGAGGAGGGGGATGTACACGGTGATATATCGGAGGGTGAAGATGAGGTGGACATCTTGCCTCTGTAGAGCCAGTTTGTGCAAGGAGAGATTAATTGCTTCTTTTTTGGGGGGGGTCCAAACCAACCCGTCATATCAGTCACAGTCGTGTGGCAGACCCTGTCACTGAAATGATGGGTTGGTTAAAGTGTGCATGTCCTGTTTTGTTTATACAACATAAGGGTGGGTGGGAGGGCCCAAGGACAATTCCATCTTGCACCTCTTTTTTCTTTTCTTTTTCTTTGCATCATGTGCTGATTGGGGAGGGTTTTTTGGAAGGGACATCCTGCGTGACACTGCAGTGCCACTCCTAGATGGGCCCGGTGTTTGTGTCGGCCACTAGGGTCGCTAATCTTACTCACACAGTCAGCTACCTCATTGCGCCTCTTTTTTTCTTTGCGTCATGTGCTGTTTGGGGAGGGTTTTTTGGAAGGGACATCCTGCGTGACACTGCAGTGCCACTCCTAGATGGGCCCGGTGTTTGTGTCGGCCACTAGGGTCGCTAATCTTACTCACACAGCTACCTCATTGCGCCTCTTTTTTTCTTTGCGTCATGTGCTGTTTGGGGAGGGTTTTTTGGAAGGGACATCCTGCGTGACACTGCAGTGCCACTCCTAGATGGGCCCGGTGTTTGTGTCGGCCACTAGGGTCGCTAATCTTACTCACACAGCTACCTCATTGCGCCTCTTTTTTTCTTTGCGTCATGTGCTGTTTGGGGAGGGTTTTTTGGAAGGGCCATCCTGCGTGACACTGCAGTGCCACTCCTAGATGGGCCCGGTGTTTGTGTCGGCCACTAGGGTCGCTAATCTTACTCACACAGCTACCTCATTGCGCCTCTTTTTTTCTTTGCGTCATGTGCTGTTTGGGGAGGGTTTTTTGGAAGGGACATCCTGCGTGACACTGCAGTGCCACTCCTAGATGGGCCCGGTGTTTGTGTCGGCCACTAGGGTCGCTTATCTTACTCACACAGCGACCTCGGTGCAAATTTTAGGACTAAAAATAATATTGTGAGGTGTGAGGTATTCAGAATAGACTGAAAATGAGTGTAAATTATGGTTTTTGAGGTTAATAATACTTTGGGATCAAAATGACCCCCAAATTCTATGATTTAAGCTGTTTTTTAGTGTTTTTTGAAAAAAACACCCGAATCCAAAACACACCCGAATCCGACAAAAAAAATTCGGTGAGGTTTTGCCAAAACGCGTTCGAACCCAAAACACGGCCGCGGAACCGAACCCAAAACCAAAACACAAAACCCGAAAAATTTCAGGCGCTCATCTCTAATTATAATGTCCCTGCTGAAGTAATATTTTCTGACTAATTAATAACTATAAATCATGTTCCTCCCAGATTATCAGTGTCAATATTTTAAATGCTAAAAACCCTGGATATCTTTTTCAGTCAGAAATGTATCCAATCTGTTTTTAAATGCATTTACAGAGTCCGCCATTACAACCTTCTCTGGCAGGGAATTCCAAATCCTTATTGCCTTAACTGTGAAGAACCCTTTCCTACGTTGCGTACAGAATTTTCTCTCCTCTAGCCTCAGCGAGTGCCCACGTGTCCTATACAGAGTTATTTTAATAAACAAAACCTCTGATAACTCTTACATATTTGAGGATATTATTAATGTCTCCTCTTAGACGTCTCTTTTCCAGTGTATACATATTCAACCTGGTAAGCCTTTCCTCATAATCCAGTCCCTCTAGCGCTTTTACTCAATTTAGTAGATCGCATTTGAACCCTTTCGAGTTCACAGATATCTTTTTTATAATGTGGTGCCCAAAATTTAACACAATATTCCAGGTGCGGATGTACCAATGATTTGTACAGCATCAGGATTACACTCTCGTCCCTTGTCTCAATTCCCCCAGTTTATGCACGCTAGCACCTTACTTGCCTTTTTTGCTGCACTTTGAGATTGTATACTGTTATTAAGCCTATTATCAATGAGTACCCCCAAATCTTTTTCCAATCCTGTTACCCCTAGATTTTCCCCATTTAATGTGTAGGATGCAAGTTTGGTTTTAGTCCAAAAATGCATAACTTTGCATTTTTCTATATTGAACCTCATTCTCCATTTAGACGCCCAGATTTCAAGCTAAGATAAGTCATTTTGTAGACTCCACATCTATTTCCGAATTAATTACCCTACACAGTTTAGTATCATCTGCAAAGATTGACATTGTGCTTTCCAGGCTTATTTCTAGATCATTGATAAATATGTTGAACAGTAGTGGCCCAAGTATGGACCCTTATGGTATTCTGCTGACTACTGGTGACCAGCTGGAGGACATCCCATTGACCACTACTCGCTGTACCCTGTTATCCAGCCAGTTACTTATACATGTACAAATAGTTTTTCCTAGGCCAAGCTCCATTAATTTGATAATCAGTCTCCCTTTGAGGCACTGTATCGAAGGCTTTTGCAAAATATAAATAGACCACATCCACTGCTTTTCCCTGGTCAAGATTGTTGCTCACTTCCTCATAGAAGCTAAGTTAGTTTGACATGATCTGTCCCTCACAAACCCATGCTGGTTCTTACTAATAATCTTAGCGGTCTGCAGATACTCCTGTATGCTATACCTTAAAATAGATGTCAAACTAACCAGTTGTAGTTACCCAGATGATTTTTAGTTCCCTTTTTAAATAATGGAACTACCTCAGCTATACGCCAATCCTTCGGTACCATGCCTGATCTAATTGAACTATTGAAAATCAAGTATAGGGGTCTTGCTAGTTGTGACCTAAGATCCATAATAACCCTCAGGTGAAGTCCATCTGGGCCAGGTGATTTATTAATTTAATTTTGCTTAGTCTCTCCCGGACTACTTCATCACTTAAACAAGTATCTAGCCACGAATCATTACTGTCACTGTCACTATGCATTACTCCCACCATCAGTTTTTCTCTGGTAAACACTGATGGAAAAAAAAATTTGTTCAGTATTTCCACTTTTTTTTCGTCATCATTTATCAATACTCCCAATTCATCTTTTATTGGACCTATCTTCTCCGTTTTTAACCTTTTACTGTTTATGTATTTAAAAAAAACTGTTTAGGATTGGTTTTACTCTCTATAGTGATTTACTTTTCGTTTTCAATTTTAGCTGCTCTTATTACTATTTTGCATCTTTTATTGTGTTTCTTGTAGTACTGGAATGACTCCTCCTTTCCATTTGATTTAAATGCTTTGAAAGCACACTTTTTTTTATCCATTTCTTTTTTGACCATCTTATTAAGCCACATTAGTTTGAGTTTAGTACTCCTACATTTACTGCCCATGGGAATGAATTTGTGAATGCTATCTATCTTATTTATATTATTTAAATATGTTTAATGCAGTCTATACTATAGACCATTATAGTATCCAGTGTGCAAAAAAAACAATGTTTACATTAATATCCTCGGTTCTTCTATTGCTCCCCAAGACTTCCACACATGCAGAGTGAGAGATTGTGAATTGCTTGTGGAAACCCGCCTCTAGAAATTCTGCAATTGCCACTGCTAGGAGTGGCCTCACCCCTAAATCCGCCCCTGGCGTGCACACCAGAAGTGCTTGCTGAGCCAATTACCCCGTCTTGTGCACAGACAATTGGTGAGTATCTATAATGTAAAAATAATAACAAATATCTTTTTGTTTGATTTGTTTTTCAACTCATGTTCTTGTTTAAACTGGGTGATGATGTATGGGTTTTTTTTAGACTTCAATACCCCTGCATATTGTTCCAAAAGAAAAAGAAATGTATTTTTGGCTTTTCTTATTTTTGTGGAGTTTTATTGGAACAGGTGGTTGTTCATGATTTGCTACCCTAAAAATGTGCTAAATGCTATGTGTGTGATGTTAACTTACTAGATTTCATAAATACTTTCCCAAAGCTCTAATTTAGATTCACTGACACTACACTCAGATGGTGAACCTGTGGAGAGAAGATGAATTATTCACACTTCAATACAGTAGCGAGCTACAAATGTAGATAGAGGAAATAGAATGATTCAATATTTGCTACGCATGTTAGAGACACAAACAATTGCCAATACTCAGTTCCAGGAAACTTTCCTGCAAAAGTATGAATCGCAAAGAAATGGAATTCGGGACTTTAATGATATGTTAGCATTGGGGAACCAGGCACTTTCTCGCTGACCAGAGCCATGAGGCAGCACTACTACCAATCAGAATCCCTCACCAGCTGCTATTCTGCACAGTCATGGGGCCATTGGCATTTCTATAATTGGTGCAATGGGTGCAGTGCACATGGGCCCCTGATTCCAGGGGGGCTCACATCGCACACGCTGCACCTACAGTATGTTTTATTATTTACCTTTGCGGGGCCCAGCGTTTTCGCTGCAGCCACAGCAAAAAATCACTTGCAAAATGGCCGGTGCACATGCACAGTAGTGATTAATATCTGGAAGATGGCGGCCACAATTTTTTTGGAGACCTGAGCATGTATGTAGTACCCCTAAAGCAGCCCAGTGAATTATACATCTCTTAGACTGCTTCCCCCCTGACTGGGACTGCTGCTGGATTTACTAAAATGCTGAGGAGGAGCCTAGAGAGTGGGAAGCAGGGAGGCAGGGTTACTGCCGTGTGGTGTGAGTCCACACTGTGGAGAGAGAGACCCCTGAGGAGAGCTCGTGAGGAGAGGTGCATCTGACTGAGATCCGGGAGGGCAGTGCGGTGGAAAAGCCTGGACGGATCACTCGGCGAGGAGAGCAGCTGGAGAGATTGTAGCTGGGTCTGTGGCTGCAGCAGTGGGAGAGACCCCATCAAGGGAGCAGAGAGGTGCTGCCCAGCAACCCTGTGGCTAGAAAGTGTCAGGAGCAAGACTATGGCAGGTGATAGAAGATATCAGGAAGCCACAACACACATTGCATGCAGTCAGCTACGCTAGGAGCCTGAGAGCCAAGAAGTTAGTACCCATATTGATATTTAATAGCCTACCTGTAAAAGTAGGTAATCGCCCAGATAGCTGCTGTCCGCACCAGCCAGTTGCTGATACAACCCCCCTTTCTGTCAGAGACTGTTATTTGTCACACAGTGAGACACTGTGTCAAGCACAATTTGTCAAGCAGAGACCAGCTAGCCTGGTCAGCTAACTGAAAGGGATAGTGAGCGAGAGAGACTCATCATTCATTTGTTCCCATTAAGCAGGAAGGACTGTATTACTGATACAACCCTACCACACAAAGAGAAACTGTTCAGCAACAGACACAGGGAGACCCTGACATATATTTGGTCCCACTATAACTGCATCACTTGTTGTAACCCACTGATAACAGTCAGCTCTCATCTGTTTACCTATCATATCCAGTAACTGTACTGCTTAACCCTGCTTGCTGCTTTTGAAAATACTTTAACCCTGCATGCTATCTACTGCTACAGAGCTGAACTGTGTAACTTGCCTGCTATTTACTGCTACAGAACTTAACTGTGTAACTTGCCTGCTATCTATTGCTTTAGAACTGAACTGTGTAACTTGCATGGTATTAACTGCTACAGAACTGTGCGGTTTATTGATAAATACTGCTCACATCAGGCTTTCCTCTGCTTGCTTCTGTAAAACCGATCTTGCCTTCTGTGCAAGTTAGTGAAAACTATATAGTCTACAGTGCTCTGACAATCTATGACCTAAGCAGACACCTTGTTAATGGAAGGGACACTAAAGAAAGCATTGTAGTTCAGCATTGCCCTCTCTGCCCCTTGTGGACATAAGGGAAATTACCACAAGCCCTATATTATAAAGCTTAGCGGAGACTATAACCTGGTGGAGGTTTAAGGTCACTACAAGGTAACAATATACTAGTTTCACAGTGAACTACGTACTGATATATTTGGTCAATTTTCTTGAACTGCGTTCCTTATTCTTTCACATTATTGTGTTGCATCTAGCACTGCTATATGCTACTGTGTATTGTATCTTGCATTGTTCTATGATACATTGTGTTGCACCTTGCAGTTTCATCAATTACTCCCATACAGCAGTGACAACTTTTGGCTGTAGTATTATAAATCTTTAGTCACTGTCCGCTTGTGTAGTGACTCTTTGGGGGTTCTTCTGTGTTTTCCTTCTGCCTAAGGTTGAACTGGTGAGATTTGGAAGAGGCTGGCTTCAACGCCGCCAAAAAACCCCAGGTACGACCGACACCAGTACCACGCTTAACGTTTTATTACATGTGCAGTGTCATGGAGTGGAGAGAGAGAGAGAGGAGGATTCTGCCCCTTCCTCTGTTAAAACACCCCTGCATGAGGCCTGCACCAGAGGTGGAGCAAGATGCCCAAGCCTTGCTTTTCCCCCTTCTACTAATAGGCAAATATATATATAAAAGTATTATTTTTCTAAAGTTCGAAATATTTTCATTACAACATTACTATTTTATAGTGATGATCATATTTGTTGTTATCTAAATTAAAACATTGGGGGTAATTCCAAGTTGATCGCAGCAGGAATTTTGTTCGCAGTTGGGCAAAACCATGTGCACTGCAGGGGAGGCAGATTTAACATGTGCAGAGAGAGTTTGATTTGGGTGTGGTGTGTTCAATCTGCAATCTTATTTGCAGTGTAAAAATAAAGCAGCCAGTGTTTACCCTGCACAGAAATAAAATAACCCACCCAAATCTAACTCTTTCTGCACATGTTATATCTGCCTCCCCTGCAGTGCACATGGTTTTGCCCAACTGCTAACAAAATTCCTGCTGCGATCAACTTGGAATTACCCCCATTGTTTTATATTGTTATGAGCACTAAAAAAGCTTATGCCTACAAACTCATTAGAAGGTGTGACCTAATGATAGAGTGACACTATTTTGGTCTCTTATTTTTAAAATCTATACAGTTTGTTACACTGTTTGCATCCTGATTACACATTTAATATGGAACGGATAATTAAATAAGGCTTCATTTGTTATGACATCATGATTTACAAGTACATGAATAAATGTTTTCATAGTACACACATTGTGTGGGTAAATATACTCAGATAACATAAACACACATGTTTAAGGTATTGTTTAATTTAAAAAAAACATTTACATAGACAAATCAGGGGCTATAGATAGGTTATAGAGTTTAGCCAGGGCTGCAACTAGGGGGGCTAAGGGGGCATGCACCCCGGGTGTAGGAGTTGAGGGGGCGCCAAGGAGTTGCAGAGGAGCAGGGGGATTTTTGTTCTGTTTTTACCGGCAGTGCTGTGCTGCTCCAGTGAGACAACAGACGGCTGACCCACCTGTCTGCCCACAGCTGGCTCCGATGCTGTGCGGGTGAGCTCTAGTACCGGGGATCTCTCCTATGCCGGCTACTGTCTTAAACTCTCTGCTTTGCCATGCAGGCTATGATCCCGGCTGACTGCCCAGCACCAACTAATAACAAGCTGCCGGCTACACACCATTGAGAAGACACGCTGCCCCAGGCTTTTGCTTGTTAACAGGTGCTGTCAACGATGTTACATAAATAAAAGGCTCACTTTGCTAGCTATCCACTTGACAGTGGAATCTAAGGGGGCAATTCAGACCTGATCGCTGGGCAATGATTTTTGCAGCCCTGCGATCAGATAGTCGCCGCCTACAGGGAGAGTGTATTTTCGCATGTGTAGCAGAGCTTCATTAACTGATTTTGTGCAGTCTCTGTGCAGCCCAGACTTACTCAGCCGCTGCGATCTCATCAGGCTGTTCAGGACCAGATTTGATTTCAGACACCCTCCCTGTAAACGCCTGGACATGCCTGAAAATGGTCAGTTGCCACCCACAAAGGCCCTCTTTCTGTCAATCTCCTTGCGAGTGGATCCTTCACACAAACCCGTCGCTGACTGCCGATCCACTTTGCAGTCGTCCGCTGCGCCTGTGCATTGCGGTGCATATGCATGCGCAGTTTGGATCAGATCGCCACCTGTGCGAGAAAATGCACAGCAGCGATCAGGTCTGACCTACCCCCTAAGAGCCTGGATAACCTCCAACTCTCACCGAGTATCACTACAGCAGCTTTGTTGCGAGTTTAAAGGCAGACTCTATTATCTGCACTGTACTCCAAGGTAGCAATATCAACCATCGCTTTGCCTCCCAGATGGGGGGATTTGGTGTAGCTTATAGGGGGATGTACTGTATGTAATGATGTAGTGTACCATATAGGGTATGTAGTGTAGTAATGTATTGCAGTACATAGGGGCATGCAGTGCACTGATGTGGTGTAGCATATAAGGGGATG
Organism: Pseudophryne corroboree; assembly: GCF_028390025.1. Lineage (NCBI taxonomy): Eukaryota > Metazoa > Chordata > Amphibia > Anura > Myobatrachidae > Pseudophryne > Pseudophryne corroboree. The sequence goes on from NC_086450.1 coordinate 224,846,881, forward strand.
TAGTGTAGTGATGTAGTGTAGCATATAGGGTATGTAGTGTGGTGTAGAGGGGCATGTAATGTAGAGATGAGCGGGTTCGGTTTCTCTGAATCCGAACCCGCCAGAACTTCATGTTTTTTTTCACGGGTCCGAGCGACTCGGATCTTCCCGCCTTGCTCGGTTAACCCGAGCGCGCCCGAACGTCATCATGACGCTGTCGGATTCTCGCGAGGCTCGGATTCTATCGCGAGACTCGGATTCTATATAAGGAGCCGCGCGTCGCCGCCATTTTCACACGTGCATTGAGATTGATAGGGAGAGGACGTGGCTGGCGTCCTCTCCATTTAGATTATAAGAGACTGAGAGAGATTTACTGGAGCTGACTAGGAGGAGTACTGTTACTGTAGAAGTGTAGAGACTGAGTGGAGAGAGTTTACTAGTGAGGACAGTGCAGTTTACTTTATAATCCGTTCTCTGCCTGAAAAAAGCGATACACAGCACACAGTGACTCAGTCACATACCATATCTGTGTGCACTGCTCAGGCTCAGGCCAGTGTGCTGCATCATCTATTATCTATATATAATATTATATATATCTGTCTGACTGCTCAGCTCACACAGCTTATAATTGTGGGGGAGACTGGGGAGCACTACTGCAGTGCCAGTTATAGGTTATAGCAGGAGCCAGGAGTACATAATATATTATATAGTGAGTGACCACCAGACACACAGTGCAGTTTATTTAATATATCCGTTCTCTGCCTGAAAAAAGCGATACACACAGTGACTCAGTCAGTCACATACCATATCTGTGTGCACTGCTCAGGCCAGTGTGCTGCATCATCTATTATCTATATATAATATTATATATATCTGTCTGACTGCTCAGCTCACACAGCTTATAATTGTGGGGGAGACTGGGGAGCACTACTGCAGTGCCAGTTATAGGTTATAGCAGGAGCCAGGAGTACATAATATATTATATAGTGAGTGACCACCAGACACACAGTGCAGTTTATTTAATATATCCGTTCTCTGCCTGAAAAAAGCGATACACACAGTGACTCAGTCAGTCACATACCATATCTGTGTGCACTGCTCAGGCTCAGGCCAGTGTGCTGCATCATCTATTATCTATATATAATATTATATATATCTGTCTGACTGCTCAGCTCACACAGCTTATAATTGTGGGGGAGACTGGGGAGCACTACTGCAGTGCCAGTTATAGGTTATAGCAGGAGCCAGGAGTACATAATATATTATATAGTGAGTGACCACCAGACACACAGTGCAGTTTATTTAATATATCCGTTCTCTGCCTGAAAAAAGCGATACACACAGTGACTCAGTCAGTCACATACCATATCTGTCTGCACTGCTCAGGCTCAGGCCAGTGTGCTGCATCATCTATTATCTATATATAATATTATATATATCTGTCTGACTGCTCAGCTCACACAGCTTATAATTGTGGGGGAGACTGGGGAGCACTACTGCAGTGCCAGTTATAGGTTATAGCAGGAGCCAGGAGTACATAATATATTATATAGTGAGTGACCACCAGACACACAGTGCAGTTTATTTAATATATCCGTTCTCTGCCTGAAAAAAGCGATACACACAGTGACTCAGTCAGTCACATACCATATCTGTGTGCACTGCTCAGGCTCAGGCCAGTGTGCTGCACCATCTATATATATTATATATCTGTCTGACTGCTCAGCTCACACAGCTTATAATTGTGGGGGAGACTGGGGAGCACTACTGCAGTGCCAGTTATAGGTTATAGCAGGAGCCAGGAGTACATATTATATTAAAATTAAACAGTGCACACTTTTGCTGCAGGAGTGCCACTGCCAGTGTGACTGACCAGTGACCTGACCACACTGACCACCAGTATAGTTAGTAGTATACTTATATTGTGATTGCCTGAAAAAGTTAAACACTCATCGTGTGACTTCACTTGTGTGTTTTTTTTTTTTTTATTCTATAAAAATAAAACTCATTCTGCTGACAGACAGTGTCCAGCAGGTCCGTCATTATATAATATATAATATATACCTGTCCGGCTGCAGTAGTGATATATATATATTTTTTATATCATTTATCATCCAGTCGCAGCAGACACAGTACGGTAGTTCACGGCTGTGGCTACCTCTGTGTCTCTGCACTCGGCAGGCAGTCCGTCCATAATTGTAATACCACCTAACCGTGGATTTTTTTCATTCTTATTTATACATACATAGTTACATAGACATCTTCTCTTTATCAACCAGTCTATATTAGCTGCAGACACAGTACAGTACGGTAGTTCACGGCTGTGGCTACCTCTGTGTCTGCACTCGGCAGGCAGTCCGTCCATAATTGTATACCACCTAACCGTGGATTTTTTTCAGTCTTCTTTATACATACATAGTTACATAGACATCTTCTCTTTATCAACCAGTCTATATTAGCTGAAAACACAGTACAGTACGGTAGTTCACGGCTGTGGCTACCTCTGTGTCTGCAGTCGGCAGGCAGTCCATAATTGTATACTAGTATCCATCTCCATTGTTTACCTGAGGTGCCTTTTAGTTGTGCCTATTAAAATATGGAGAACAAAAATGTTGAGGTTCCAAAATTAGGGAAAGATCAAGATCCACTTCCACCTCGTGCTGAAGCTGCTGCCACTAGTCATGGCCGAGACGATGAAATGCCAGCAACGTCGTCTGCCAAGGCCGATGCCCAATGTCATAGTACAGAGCATGTCAAATCCAAAACACCAAATATCAGAAAAAAAAGGACTCCAAAACCTAAAATAAAATTGTCGGAGGAGAAGCGTAAACTTGCCAATATGCCATTTACCACACGGAGTGGCAAGGAACGGCTGAGGCCCTGGCCTATGTTCATGGCTAGTGGTTCAGCTTCATATGAGGATGGAAGCACTCAGCCTCTCGCTAGAAAAATGAAAAGACTCAAGCTGGCAAAAGCAGCACAGCAAAGAACTGTGCATTCTTCGAAATCCCAAATCCACAAGGAGAGTCCAATTGTGTCGGTTGCGATGCCTGACCTTCCCAACACTGGACGTGAAGAGCATGCGCCTTCCACCATTTGCACGCCCCCTGCAAGTGCTGGAAGGAGCACCCGCAGTCCAGTTCCTGATAGTCAGATTGAAGATGTCAGTGTTGAAGTACACCAGGATGAGGAGGATATGGGTGTTGCTGGCGCTGGGGAGGAAATTGACCAGGAGGATTCTGATGGTGAGGTGGTTTGTTTAAGTCAGGCACCCGGGGAGACACCTGTTGTCCGTGGGAGGAATATGGCCGTTGACATGCCAGGTGAAAATACCAAAAAAATCAGCTCTTCGGTGTGGAGGTATTTCACCAGAAATGCGGACAACAGGTGTCAAGCCGTGTGTTCCCTTTGTCAAGCTGTAATAAGTAGGGGTAAGGACGTTAACCACCTCGGAACATCCTCCCTTATACGTCACCTGCAGCGCATTCATAATAAGTCAGTGACAAGTTCAAAAACTTTGGGTGACAGCGGAAGCAGTCCACTGACCAGTAAATCCCTTCCTCTTGTAACCAAGCTCACGCAAACCACCCCACCAACTCCCTCAGTGTCAATTTCCTCCTTCCCCAGGAATGCCAATAGTCCTGCAGGCCATGTCACTGGCAATTCTGACGAGTCCTCTCCTGCCTGGGATTCCTCCGATGCATCCTTGCGTGTAACGCCTACTGCTGCTGGCGCTGCTGTTGTTGCCGCTGGGAGTCGATGGTCATCCCAGAGGGGAAGTCGTAAGCCCACTTGTACTACTTCCAGTAAGCAATTGACTGTTCAACAGTCCTTTGCGAGGAAGATGAAATATCACAGCAGTCATCCTACTGCAAAGCGGATAACTGAGGCCTTGGCATCCTGGGTGGTGAGAAACGTGGTTCCGGTATCCATCATTACTGCAGAGCCAACTAGAGACTTGTTGGAGGTACTGTATCCCCGGTACCAAATACCATCTAGGTTCCATTTCTCTAGGCAGGCGATACCGAAAATGTACACAGACCTCAGAAAAAGAGTCACCAGTGTCCTAAAAAATGCAGCTGTACCCAATGTCCACTTAACCACGGACATGTGGACAAGTGGAGCAGGGCAGGGTCAGGACTATATGACTGTGACAGCCCACTGGGTAGATGTATGGACTCCCGCCGCAAGAACAGCAGCGGCGGCACCAGTAGCAGCATCTCGCAAACGCCAACTCTTTCCTAGGCAGGCTACGCTTTGTATCACCGGTTTCCAGAATACGCACACAGCTGAAAACCTCTTACGGCAACTGAGGAAGATCATCGCGGAATGGCTTACCCCAATTGGACTCTCCTGTGGATTTGTGGCATCGGACAACGCCAGCAATATTGTGTGTGCATTAAATATGGGCAAATTCCAGCACGTCCCATGTTTTGCACATACCTTGAATTTGGTGGTGCAGAATTTTTTAAAAAATGACAGGGGCGTGCAAGAGATGCTGTCTGTGGCCAGAAGAATTGCGGGACACTTTCGGCGTACAGGCACCACGTACAGAAGACTGGAGCACCACCAAAAACTACTGAACCTGCCCTGCCATCATCTGAAGCAAGAAGTGGTAACGAGGTGGAATTCAACCCTCTATATGCTTCAGAGGTTGGAGGAGCAGCAAAAGGCCATTCAAGCCTATACAATTGAGCACGATATAGGAGGTGGAATGCACCTGTCTCAAGTGCAGTGGAGAATGATTTCAACGTTGTGCAAGGTTCTGATGCCCTTTGAACTTGCCACACGTGAAGTCAGTTCAGACACTGCCAGCCTGAGTCAGGTCATTCCCCTCATCAGGCTTTTGCAGAAGAAGCTGGAGGCATTGAAGAAGGAGCTAAAAGGGAGCGATTCCGCTAGGCATGTGGGACTTGTGGATGCAGCCCTTAATTCGCTTAACAAGGATTCACGGGTGGTCAATCTGTTGAAATCAGAGCACTACATTTTGGCCACCGTGCTCGATCCTAGATTTAAAGCCTACCTTGGATCTCTCTTTCCGGCAGACACAAGTCTGCTGGGGTTGAAAGACCTGCTGGTGACAAAATTGTCAAGTCAAGCGGAACGCGACCTGTCAACATCTCCTCCTTCACATTCTCCCGCAACTGGGGGTGCGAGGAAAAGGCTCAGAATTCCGAGCCCACCCGCTGGCGGTGATGCAGGGCAGTCTGGAGCGACTGCTGATGCTGACATCTGGTCCGGACTGAAGGACCTGACAACGATTACGGACATGTCGTCTACTGTCACTGCATATGATTCTCTCAACATTGATAGAATGGTGGAGGATTATATGAGTGACCGCATCCAAGTAGGCACGTCACACAGTCCGTACTTATACTGGCAGGAAAAAGAGGCAATTTGGAGGCCCTTGCACAAACTGACTTTATTCTACCTAAGTTGCCCTCCCACAAGTGTGTACTCCGAAAGAGTGTTTAGTGCCGCCGCTCACCTTGTCAGCAATCGGCGTACGAGGTTACATCCAGAAAATGTGGAGAAGATGATGTTCATTAAAATGAATTATAATCAATTCCTCCGCGGAGACATTGACCAGCAGCAATTGCCTCCACAAAGTACACAGGGAGCTGAGATGGTGGATTCCAGTGGGGACGAATTGATAATCTGTGAGGAGGGGGATGTACACGGTGATATATCGGAGGGTGAAGATGAGGTGGACATCTTGCCTCTGTAGAGCCAGTTTGTGCAAGGAGAGATTAATTGCTTCTTTTTTGGGGGGGGTCCAAACCAACCCGTCATATCAGTCACAGTCGTGTGGCAGACCCTGTCACTGAAATGATGGGTTGGTTAAAGTGTGCATGTCCTGTTTTGTTTATACAACATAAGGGTGGGTGGGAGGGCCCAAGGACAATTCCATCTTGCACCTCTTTTTTCTTTTCTTTTTCTTTGCATCATGTGCTGATTGGGGAGGGTTTTTTGGAAGGGACATCCTGCGTGACACTGCAGTGCCACTCCTAGATGGGCCCGGTGTTTGTGTCGGCCACTAGGGTCGCTAATCTTACTCACACAGTCAGCTACCTCATTGCGCCTCTTTTTTTCTTTGCGTCATGTGCTGTTTGGGGAGGGTTTTTTGGAAGGGACATCCTGCGTGACACTGCAGTGCCACTCCTAGATGGGCCCGGTGTTTGTGTCGGCCACTAGGGTCGCTAATCTTACTCACACAGCTACCTCATTGCGCCTCTTTTTTTCTTTGCGTCATGTGCTGTTTGGGGAGGGTTTTTTGGAAGGGCCATCCTGCGTGACACTGCAGTGCCACTCCTAGATGGGCCCGGTGTTTGTGTCGGCCACTAGGGTCGCTAATCTTACTCACACAGCTACCTCATTGCGCCTCTTTTTTTCTTTGCGTCATGTGCTGTTTGGGGAGGGTTTTTTGGAAGGGACATCCTGCGTGACACTGCAGTGCCACTCCTAGATGGGCCCGGTGTTTGTGTCGGCCACTAGGGTCGCTTATCTTACTCACACAGCGACCTCGGTGCAAATTTTAGGACTAAAAATAATATTGTGAGGTGTGAGGTATTCAGAATAGACTGAAAATGAGTGTAAATTATGGTTTTTGAGGTTAATAATACTTTGGGATCAAAATGACCCCCAAATTCTATGATTTAAGCTGTTTTTTAGTGTTTTTTGAAAAAAACACCCGAATCCAAAACACACCCGAATCCGACAAAAAAAATTCGGTGAGGTTTTGCCAAAACGCGTTCGAACCCAAAACACGGCCGCGGAACCGAACCCAAAACCAAAACACAAAACCCGAAAAATTTCAGGCGCTCATCTCTAATGTAATGTAATGATGTGGTTCAGAGTGTAGGGGATGTAGTATAGTGATGTAGTGCAGTGGATAGGGGAATGTAGTGCTGTGATAAAGTGTTATGATATAGGGGGTCATTCAGACCCTTTTTCCGCTGCCCTTTGATCGGGTCTGAACAGTACATGCACGTGGGCCACAATGCGCAGGCGCATCGGTCACCGGCGATGGCCGTAGCCACGGAGCGATGGAACTAACGAAGAATGTGTTCGCACCGCCGATCGCAACAAGATTGACAGGAAGAGGCCATCCGGGGTTGTCAACTCACCGTTCTCAGGGAGTGTCCAGGAAAACGCAGGGTTCCTGACGTCAGCTTCTTCCAGGATCATCGCAGTGGCTGAGTAAGTCCTGTGCTGTGCAGAAACTGCACAAACTTTTGTTTGTGCAGCTGACTGCACAGCCAATCGCACCCCTGCACATCGATAACCCCCTCCCCTGTAGGCGGCGATTACCTGGTCGCAGCAGTGCAAAAAATAGCCTGTGTGCGACCAGGTCTGAATTAGAGATGAGCGGGTTCGGTTTCTCTGAATCCGAACCCGCCAGAACTTCATGTTTTTTTTCACGGGTCCGAGCGACTCGGATCTTCCCGCCTTGCTCGGTTAACCCGAGCACGCCCGAACGTCATCATGACGCTGTCGGATTCTCGCGAGGCTCGGATTCTATCGCGAGACTCGGATTCTATATAAGGAGCCGCGCGTCGCCGCCATTTTCACACGTGCATTGAGATTGATAGGGAGAGGACGTGGCTGGCGTCCTCTCCGTTTAGACACTTGATTTACTAATTTTGGGGAGCATTAGGAGTACTCAGTAGTGTACAGTGCAGAGTTTTGCTGATAGTGACCAGTGACCACCACTTTTATTTATAATCCGTTCTCTGCCTGAAAAAAGCGATACACAGCACACAGTGACTCAGTCACATACCATATCTGTGTGCACTGCTCAGGCTCAGGCCAGTGTGCTGCATCATCTATTATCTATATATAATATTATATATCTGTCTGACTGCTCAGCTCACACAGCTTATAATTGTGGGGGAGACTGGGGAGCACTACTGCAGTGCCAGTTATAGGTTATAGCAGGAGCCAGGAGTACATAATATATTATATAGTGAGTGACCACCAGACACACAGTGCAGTTTATTTAATATATCCGTTCTCTGCCTGAAAAAAGCGATACACACAGTGACTCAGTCAGTCACATACCATATCTGTGTGCACTGCTCAGGCTCAGGCCAGTGTGCTGCATCATCTATATATATTATATATCTGTCTGACTGCTCAGCTCACACAGCTTATAATTGTGGGGGAGACTGGGGAGCACTACTGTAGTGCCAGTTATAGGTTATAGCAGGAGCCAGGAGTACATAATATTATATTAAAATTAAACAGTGCACACTTTTGCTGCAGGAGTGCCACTGCCAGTGTGACTAGTGACCAGTGACCTGACCACCAGTATATAATATTAGTAGTATACTATCTCTTTATCAACCAGTCTATATTAGCAGCAGACACAGTACAGTGCGGTAGTTCACGGCTGTGGCTACCTCTGTGTCGGCACTCGGCAGCCTGTCCATAATTGTATATACCACCTAACCGTGGTTTTTTTTTCTTTCTTTATACATACATACTAGTTACGAGTATACTATCTCTTTATCAACCAGTCTATATATTAGCAGCAGACACAGTACAGTGCGGTAGTTCACGGCTGTGGCTACCTCTGTGTCGGCACTCGGCAGCCCGTCCATAATTGTATATACCACCTAACCGTGTTTTTTTTTTCTTTCTTTATACATACATACTAGTTACGAGTATACTATCTCTTTATCAACCAGTCTATATTAGCAGCAGACACAGTACAGTGCGGTAGTTCACGGCTGTGGCTACCTCTGTGTCGGCACTCGGCAGCCCGTCCATAATTGTATATACCACCTAACCGTGGTTTGTTTTTCTTTCTTTATACATACATACTAGTTACGAGTATACTATCTCTTTATCAACCAGTCTATATATTAGCAGCAGACACAGTACAGTGCGGTAGTTCACGGCTGTGGCTACCTCTGTGTCGGCACTCGGCAGCCCGTCCATAATTGTATATACCACCTAACCGTGGTTTGTTTTTCTTTCTTTATACATACATACTAGTTACGAGTATACTATCTCTTTATCAACCAGTCTATATATTAGCAGCAGACACAGTACAGTGCGGTAGTTCACGGCTGTGGCTACCTCTGTGTCGGCACTCGGCAGCCCGTCCATAATTGTATATACCACCTAACCGTGGTTTTTTTTTCTTTCTTTATACATACATACTAGTTACGAGTATACTATCTCTTTATCAACCAGTCTATATATTAGCAGCAGACACAGTACAGTGCGGTAGTTCACGGCTGTGGCTACCTCTGTGTCGGCACTCGGCAGCCCGTCCATAATTGTATATACCACCTAACCGTGGTTTTTTTTTCTTTCTTTATACATACATACTAGTTACGAGTATACTATCTCTTTATCAACCAGTCTATATATTAGCAGCAGACACAGTACAGTGCGGTAGTTCACGGCTGTGGCTACCTCTGTGTCGGCACTCGGCAGCCCGTCCATAATTGTATACTAGTATCCAATCCATCCATCTCCATTGTTTACCTGAGGTGCCTTTTAGTTGTGCCTATTAAAATATAGAGAACAAAAATGTTGAGGTTCCAAAATTAGGGAAAGATCAAGATCCACTTCCACCTCGTGCTGAAGCTGCTGCCACTAGTCATGGCCGAGACGATGAAATGCCAGCAACGTCGTCTGCCAAGGCCGATGCCCAATGGCATAGTACAGAGCATGTCAAAACCAAAACACCAAATATCAGTAAAAAAAGGACTCCAAAACCTAAAATAAAATTGTCGGAGGAGAAGCGTAAACTTGCCAATATGCCATTTACCACACGGAGTGGCAAGGAACGGCTGAGGCCCTGGCCTATGTTCATGGCTAGTGGTTCAGCTTCACATGAGGATGGAAGCACTCAGCCTCTCGCTAGAAAACTGAAAAGACTCAAGCTGGCAAAAGGCAAAGCACCGCAAAGAACTGTGTGTTCTTTGAAATCCCAAATCCACAAGGAGAGTCCAATTGTGTCGGTTGCGATGCCTGACCTTCCCAACACTGGACGTGAAGAGCATGCGCCTTCCACCATTTGCACGCCCCCTGCAAGTGCTGGAAGGAGCACCCGCAGTCCAGTTCCTGATAGTCAGATTGAAGATGTCAGTGTTGAAGTACACCAGGATGAGGAGGATATGGGTGTTGCTGGCGCTGGGGAGGAAATTGACCAGGAGGATTCTGATGGTGAGGTGGTTTGTTTAAGTCAGGCTCCCGGGGAGACACCTGTTGTCCGTGGGAGGAATATGGCCGTTGACATGCCAGGTGAAAATACCAAAAAAATCAGCTCTTCGGTGTGGAGGTATTTCACCAGAAATGCGGACAACAGGTGTCAAGCCGTGTGTTCCCTTTGTCAAGCTGTAATAAGTAGGGGTAAGGACGTTAACCACCTCGGAACATCCTCCCTTATACGTCACCTGCAGCGCATTCATAATAAGTCAGTGACAAGTTCAAAAACTTTGGGTGACAGCGGAAGCAGTCCACTGACCAGTAAATCCCTTCCTCTTGTAACCAAGCTCACGCAAACCACCCCACCAACTCCCTCAGTGTCAATTTCCTCCTTCCCCAGGAATGCCAATAGTCCTGCAGGCCATGTCACTGGCAATTCTGACGAGTCCTCTCCTGCCTGGGATTCCTCCGATGCATCCTTGCGTGTAACGCCTACTGCTGCTGGCGCTGCTGTTGTTGCCGCTGGGAGTCGATGGTCATCCCAGAGGGGAAGTCGTAAGCCCACTTGTACTACTTCCAGTAAGCAATTGACTGTTCAACAGTCCTTTGCGAGGAAGATGAAATATCACAGCAGTCATCCTACTGCAAAGCGGATAACTGAGGCCTTGGCATCCTGGGTGGTGAGAAACGTGGTTCCGGTATCCATCATTACTGCAGAGCCAACTAGAGACTTGTTGGAGGTACTGTGTCCCCGGTACCAAATACCATCTAGGTTCCATTTCTCTAGGCAGGCGATACCGAAAATGTACACAGACCTCAGAAAAAGAGTCACCAGTGTCCTAAAAAATGCAGCTGTACCCAATGTCCACTTAACCACGGACATGTGGACAAGTGGAGCAGGGCAGGGTCAGGACTATATGACTGTGACAGCCCACTGGGTAGATGTATGGACTCCCGCCGCAAGAACAGCAGCGGCGGCACCAGTAGCAGCATCTCGCAAACGCCAACTCTTTCCTAGGCAGGCTACGCTTTGTATCACCGCTTTCCAGAATACGCACACAGCTGAAAACCTCTTACGGCAACTGAGGAAGATCATCGCGGAATGGCTTACCCCAATTGGACTCTCCTGTGGATTTGTGGCATCGGACAACGCCAGCAATATTGTGTGTGCATTAAATCTGGGCCAATTCCAGCACGTCCCATGTTTTGCACATACCTTGAATTTGGTGGTGCAGAATTTTTTTAAAAACGACAGGGGCGTGCAAGAGATGCTGTCGGTGGCCAGAAGAATTGCGGGACACTTTCGGCGTACAGGCACCACGTACAGAAAACTGGAGCACCACCAAAAACTACTGAACCTGCCCTGCCATCATCTGAAGCAAGAAGTGGTAACGAGGTGGAATTCAACCCTCTATATGCTTCAGAGGTTGGAGGAGCAGCAAAAGGCCATTCAAGCCTATACAATTGAGCACGATATAGTAGGTGGAATGCACCTGTCTCAAGTGCAGTGGAGAATGATTTCAACGTTGTGCAAGGTTCTGATGCCCTTTGAACTTGCCACACGTGAAGTCAGTTCAGACACTGCCAGCCTGAGTCAGGTCATTCCCCTCATCAGGCTTTTGCAGAAGAAGCTGGAGGCATTGAAGAAGGAGCTAAAAGGGAGCGATTCCGCTAGGCATGTGGGACTTGTGGATGCAGCCCTTAATTCGCTTAACAAGGATTCACGGGTGGTCAATCTGTTGAAATCAGAGCACTACATTTTGGCCACCGTGCTCGATCCTAGATTTAAAGCCTACCTTGGATCTCTCTTTCCGGCAGACACAGGTCTGCTGGGGTTGAAAGACCTGCTGGTGACAAAATTGTCAAGTCAAGCGGAACGCGACCTGTCAACATCTCCTCCTTCACTTTCTCCCGCAACTGGGGGTGCGAGGAAAAGGCTCAGAATTCCGAGCCCACCCGCTGGCGGTGATGCAGGGCAGTCTGGAGCGACTGCTGATGCTGACATCTGGTCCGGACTGAAGGACCTGACAACGATTACGGACATGTCGTCTACTGTCACTGCATATGATTCTCTCAACATTGATAGAATGGTGGAGGATTATATGAGTGACCGCATCCAAGTAGGCACGTCACACAGTCCGTACTTATACTGGCAGGAAAAAGAGGCAATTTGGAGGCCCTTGCACAAACTGGCTTTATTCTACCTAAGTTGCCCTCCCACAAGTGTGTACTCCGAAAGAGTGTTTAGTGCCGCCGCTCACCTTGTCAGCAATCGGCATACGAGGTTACATCCAGAAAATGTGGAGAAGATGATGTTCATTAAAATGAATTATAATCAATTCCTCCGCGGAGACATTGACCAGCAGCAATTGCCTCCACAAAGTACACAGGGAGCTGAGATGGTGGATTCCAGTGGGGACGAATTGATAATCTGTGAGGAGGGGGATGTACACGGTGATATATCGGAGGGTGAAGATGAGGTGGACATCTTGCCTCTGTAGAGCCAGTTTGTGCAAGGAGAGATTAATTGCTTCTTTTTTGGGGGGGGTCCAAACCAACCCGTCATATCAGTCACAGTCGTGTGGCAGACCCTGTCACTGAAATGATGGGTTGGTTAAAGTGTGCATGTCCTGTTTTGTTTATACAACATAAGGGTGGGTGGGAGGGCCCAAGGACAATTCCATCTTGCACCTCTTTTTTCTTTTCTTTTTCTTTGCATCATGTGCTGATTGGGGAGGTTTTTTTTGGAAGGGACATCCTGCGTGACACTGCAGTGCCACTCCTAGATGGGCCCGGTGTTTGTGTCGGCCACTAGGGTCGCTAATCTTACTCACACAGTCAGCTACCTCATTGCGCCTCTTTTTTTCTTTGCGTCATGTGCTGTTTGGGGAGGGTTTTTGGAAGGGACATCCTGCGTGACACTGCAGTGCCACTCCTAGATGGGCCCGGTGTTTGTGTCGGCCACTAGGGTCGCTAATCTTACTCACACAGCTACCTCATTGCGCCTCTTTTTTTCTTTGCGTCATGTGCTGTTTGGGGAGGGTTTTTTGGAAGGGCCATCCTGCGTGACACTGCAGTGCCACTCCTAGATGGGCCCGGTGTTTGTGTCGGCCACTAGGGTCGCTAATCTTACTCACACAGCTACCTCATTGCGCCTCTTTTTTTCTTTGCGTCATGTGCTGTTTGGGGAGGGTTTTTTGGAAGGGCCATCCTGCGTGACACTGCAGTGCCACTCCTAGATGGGCCCGGTGTTTGTGTCGGCCACTAGGGTCGCTAATCTTACTCACACAGCTACCTCATTGCGCCTCTTTTTTTCTTTGCGTCATGTGCTGTTTGGGGAGGGTTTTTTGGAAGGGCCATCCTGCGTGACACTGCAGTGCCACTCCTAGATGGGCCCGGTGTTTGTGTCGGCCACTAGGGTCGCTAATCTTACTCACACAGCTACCTCATTGCGCCTCTTTTTTTCTTTGCGTCATGTGCTGTTTGGGGAGGGTTTTTTGGAAGGGCCATCCTGCGTGACACTGCAGTGCCACTCCTAGATGGGCCCGGTGTTTGTGTTGGCCACTAGGGTCGCTAATCTTACTCACACAGCTACCTCATTGCGCCTCTTTTTTTCTTTGCGTCATGTGCTGTTTGGGGAGGGTTTTTTGGAAGGGACATCCTGCGTGACACTGCAGTGCCACTCCTAGATGGGCCCGGTGTTTGTGTCGGCCACTAGGGTCGCTTATCTTACTCACACAGCGACCTCGGTGCAAATTTTAGGACTAAAAATAATATTGTGAGGTGTGAGGTATTCAGAATAGACTGAAAATGAGTGTAAATTATGGTTTTTGAGGTTAATAATACTTTGGGATCAAAATGACCCCCAAATTCTATGATTTAAGCTGTTTTTTAGTGTTTTTTGAAAAAAACACCCGAATCCAAAACACACCCGAATCCGACAAAAAAAATTCGGTGAGGTTTTGCCAAAACGCGTTCGAACCCAAAACACGGCCGCGGAACCGAACCCAAAACCAAAACACAAAACCCGAAAAATTTCAGGCGCTCATCTCTAGTCTGAATTAGGCCCCATAGTGCAGTGATATAGTGCATTGTATGGGGACACACAGAGGAGCATGTAGTTGAACACGCTCCTGGGGGGGGTCAAGTCACGTTTAGGACATTTGAGGCACATAGGGGAATATTATCCAATAGTATCCCCTTTTTTTCGAAATTTTTGATAATCTGATTATTTAGGTCTGAGAGTGTTTTTTTTTAGGGGGGGCACAAAATTACTGCCTTGCCCAAAATCCTAGTTTTGGCCTTGGTTTACCATGTGTGCTTAACAAACATAATAACATGATTTGTCAAGGATTTAAACACAGAGATACCAATCTTTAATCATGTACTTTCTAAACCTTGAATACTTTACAAAAGTACAATTTTTATTAAATGGTTAGTTGCTTCAACCACACAAGCACATTCAGTATTTTTTTTTTACAAAGAGTCCTGTCCAGGTATTTGGCCACAACTAACAGGTGCAGCGGTAGTGGAGAATCGGCTTTGCGTGCAGTACAGAGAGTACCTTACTGCCGGACACAGCGGGAACGTCCCGACACTACACAGGCCGCCAGGTATTTTACAGAGATCACAGGTTCAGCGGCAGCAGTGAGTTATCCTTGCCAGCAGTATATTCAATTTCACCAGATACTGCACTTGAGCAATACAACAGCTTGTCAGTCAGTAGCTATCTAAGGGAGACAACGGAAATATTCGTAATACAAATGGAGTACTATTAGTTCACAAAAATTTATTTGGATAAGGCCATCTACAAAGGACATTACACCAGTGGCCGCAAGGACATCGTGTGATTCTAAATCCACGAAAGTGGTAAATATATCACACTTCTTAATTTCCCATTTTTATGGTGTTTCCAAACTTCTAAGTGAGGATAATTGTTGCCATTTACATCATTGTGGCAAAGGTCAAAGGTCTCTTTGTTTATTGCTACATATAAAATCAAATGTTTATGATAGATATTTCTATCTTTTTGTTTTTTAAAGCAGTATATTGTCAAGTACATTGGTGAATTTGAATTGTCTTTTTATTGTGGTAATGCCAGAATATGAATTAATATACCAGCCGGTTTATGCTCATTTTATATTGTATAAATGTTATAGATTGTTTATAAACTTTTTTGGAAAATAAAAATAAGACATTTTCCCATACACCTTCCCCAAGAGAATGGAAGGGGTTTTGAAATAATGACATCATCACGGATGCATCGCTTGCGTTGCGTGAACGATAATGCCCAAACGGACAATCGGATCAAAATTTGGGTTGCACCTCCAGTGTGCAGAATTTAAAAAAACTAGTAAAATGGTCCTGTCACTTTTTACCGTATCTGCTACAGGTGCTCCTCGGGTAATGCCAAGAACCATGGATTAATATTTACTTACATTAAGACCAGGGGTGTATCTAGGTGTCTGAACACCCCTGGCAAAGTAAAGGACTGCCGCCCCCCCCCCCCCCTCCACACACACACACACTTGAAATGGGGAAGGCACGTGTGCTAAAAAGGGGCATAGTCACACAATAGTATCCCCAATTCAAATTACACCACACAGTAGTGTCCCTTACTCACATTACATCACACAGTGATGTCAATTATTCACGTTTTGCTACACAGTAGTACTCCTTATTTTACATTATTCTACATGCTAGAGCCCCTTATTAACATAACATTACACAGTAGTAACCCTTATAAACATTATGCCATGTTAGGGCCCATTACACGCATTCACCAAAGTACAGCAGACCTCTTATACACTTTGCACTGGGTAGAGCCACTTATACACACTGCGCCACGTAGAGACTAGTGATGTGCACCGGATATTTTTCAGGTTTTGTGTTTTGGTTTTGGATTCGGTTGCGCGGCCGTGTTTTGGATTCGGACGCGTTTTGGCAAAACCTCCCTGACATTTTTTTGTTGGATTTGGGTGTGTTTTGGATTCGGGTGTTTTTTTTACAAAAACCCCTCAAAAACAGCTTAAATCATAGAATTTGGGGGTCATTTTGATCACATAGTATTATTAACCTCAATAACCATAATTTCCACTCATTTTCAGTCTATTCTGAACACCTCACACCTCACAATATTATTTTTAGTCCTAAAATTTGCACCGAGGTCGCTGGATGACTCACCCAAGTGGCCGACACAAACACCTGGCCCATCTAGGAGTGGCACTGCAGTGTCAGACAGGATGGCACTTCAAAAAAATAGTCCCCAAACAGCACATGATGCAAAGAAAAAAAGAAGTGCACCAAGGTCGCTGGATGGCTAAGCTAAGCGACACAAGTGGCCGACACAAACACCTGGCCCATCTAGGAGTGGCACTGCAGTGTCAGACAGGATGGCACTTCAAAAAAATAGTCCCCAAACAGCACATGATGCAAAGAAAAAAAGAGGTGCACCAAGGTCGCTGGATGGCTAAGCTAAGCGACACAAGTGGCCGACACAAACACCTGGCCCATCTAGGAGTGGCACTGCAGTGTCACGCAGGATGGCACTTCAAAAAAATAGTCCCCAAACAGCACATGATGCAAAGAAAAATGAAAGAAAAAAGAGGTGCAAGATGGAATTGTCCTTGGGCCCTCCCACCCACCCTTATGTTGTATAAACAGGACATGCACACTTTAACAAACCCATCATTTCAGCGACAGGATCTGCCACACAACTGTGACTGAAATGACTGGTTGGTTTGGGCCCCCACCAAAAAAGAAGCAATCAATCTCTCCTTGCACAAACTGGCTCTACAGAGGCAAGATGTCCACCTCCTCCTCATCATCCAATTCCTCACCCCTTTCACTGTGTACATCCCCCTCCTCACAGATTATCAATTCGTCCCCACTGGAATCCACCATCTCAGGTCCCTGTGTACTTTCTGGAGGCAATTGCTGGTGAATGTCTCCACGGAGGAATTGATTATAATTCATTTTGATGAACATCATCTTCTCCACATTTTCTGGAAGTAACCTCGTACGCCGATTGCTGACAAGGTGAGCAGCTGCACTAAACACTCTTTCGGAGTAGACACTGGAGGGTGGGCAACTTAGGTAAAATAAAGCCAGTTTCTGTAAGGGTCTCCAAATTGCCTCTTTTTCCTACAGTATACGTACGGACTGTCTGACATGCCTACTTGGATGCGGTCACTCATATAATCCTCCACCATTCTTTCAATGGTGAGAGAATCATATGCAGTGACAGTAGACGACATGTCAGTAATTGTTGTCAGGTCCTTCAGTCCGGACCAGATGTCAGCACTCGCTCCAGACTGCCCTGCATCACCGCCAGCGGGTGGGCTCGGAATTCTTAGCCTTTTCCTCGTACCCCCATTTGCGGGAGAATGTGAAGGAGGAGCTGTTGACGGGTCACGTTCCGCTTGACTTGACAATTTTCTCATCAGCAGGTCTTTGAACCTCTGTAGACTTTTGTCTGCTGGAAAGAGAGATACAACGTAGGTTTTAAATCTAGGATCGAGCACGGTGGCCAAAATGTAGTGCTCTGATTTCAACAGATTGACCACCCGTGAATCCTGGTTAAGCGAATTAAGGGCTCCATCCACAAGTCCCACATGCCTAGCGGAATCGCTCTGTTTTAGCTCCTCCTTCAATGTCTCCAGCTTCTTCTGCAAAAGCCTGATGAGGGGAATGACCTGACTCAGGCTGGCAGTGTCTGAACTGACTTCACGTGTGGCAAGTTCAAAGGGTTGCAGAACCTTGCACAACGTTGAAATCATTCTCCACTGCGCTTGAGTCAGGTGCATTCTCCCTCCTTTGCCTATATCGTAGGCAGATGTATAGGCTTGAATGGCCTTTTGCTGCTCCTCTATCCTCTGAAGCATATAGAGGGTTGAATTCCACCTCGTTACCACCTCTTGCTTCAGATGATGGCAGGGCAGGTTCAGGACTGTTTGCTGGTGCTCCAATCTTCGGCACGCGGTGGGTGAATGCCGAAAGTGGCCCGCAATTCTACGGGCCACCGACAGCATCTCTTGAATGCCCCTGTCATTTTTTAAATAATTCTGCACCACCAAATTCAATGTATGTGCAAAACATGGGACGTGCTGGAATTTGCCAAGATGTAATGCACGCACATGTAACCCTTATTAAGGGTTTATACAACACATATACTGAGGTAGTTCAAATATTTTAATAAAAATGAAGTATAAGCATATTGAAGTTAACTAATGTTTTTATATGCATTTTCTGAGGTAAATAATATAGTTCACATATATGTAATTGTATGTACATTAATGTAAATGTAGTGGTAAATATAATTAAAGCTTATTTTATGGTTTCACAGTTCATCTAAACGGGTAATGTCCTTGTGCTCCAAACTGTCAATCACCTAGTGGGGTGATTGCCAGTGGGCGGGGCATCACCTCAGAGTGGGTCACGTGACTACTAGAGAGGGGTGGATTGTCAGTGTAGCGGACAATGAGACTGCAGATCCTCTGGTGAGAGGACACACCTCATTGCTGCTCCGGCCATCGCCCACATTAGAGCTGAGTGGTATACATTGCGGCGGCCGGAGGGGGCTTAGTGTGTGAAGCCAGAGCAGAGCTTCCTGGCTGTAAAGGTGGCGTCAACGGCATTGAGGCTCAGCACTGTTCACAGAACCCGGCATCAGTGCTAGTCAAATCAACCAGCAGTATTAGAAGGGCGCGTCTGTGACAGGGAGGCAGAGAGGGTTCCTTCCTGTACCCTGAGTTATGGCAGCTCTTCCTACTACAGACACAGACTCTGACAGTCACAACACAGAAGCAGCAGAGGCTCCATTCAGTGTGGCTGTAAGTGTAAGGGAGAAGTTGGGGGAGTGTCGGCAGGAGGCGGAGACTGAGCAGCAGTGAGACATTTGTAAGTGTAATACTATACTCACCCCAGCTACACCAAGGCAAAGTGACAGCCCCTGCACTGCAGCTATTATTGCATGCACTTGTAACTTCAAAGGAGTAAACATCTTCGACTAATACTTTGTAGCTATTATAGCAGCTAAGTGACAGTTAATCCAAGAAGATAAAGTACAGTATAGCTGCATAAAATATAATTGATCTCATCTACGGAGGTTCATAAACAGTGTAGAGGTAGCTACATTACTCAGCTCACATAATAAGCAGCACCATCTGTGACATTGCCACCTATTGCGTTAACTCCATAACAGTTGCAGAGGGAAGAGTAGCTAACAGAACTACACACAAGTTAGTAGAAGAGTGGCAGGACCGTAGAGTGGCTGCATGTGTGACTCCATATAGTAAATGAGAGGCTCATAACTAAGATATTTTGGAGGCAGATGAAGAGAAATATGCTGCCTTTTTGGATTTTAAACAAATGTAGCTACTAATATATAAAGCAAAGTTAAAAACTGGAAAGGAAATTTTTATTTGATGGTTACAGTTGAGTTTTATGGAGGAGTGCATGAAATATAAAAGGACTGAACTCTTTCCCGAAGGAGATTAAAAGCAGCTATATTGAGTAGGTGAATTGTAATTTTCTGCGTGAATCATAAACATTTCTACATTCAACTAAAGAGTTTGTTAAACAGAAATATAACTTCAAACTCAGTTTAGGCTTACAAGGAGAAGCGACAACATACAGTACAGCACATATAGTGCTGACTAATCCTTCACAGTGGAACTAGTGAAATACTTAAAGATATCTCACAGTTAACGAAACTTAAGATCCTCCTTAAAGGGCCCCAACGTAAGTGCACCGACATTACTGCAATACACAGTGAGACAAATTTAATCCCGGGTTTATAGTTATGATTTTTAGTTTTGTTTTGTTATTTGTATTTAATAGGGCATATCTATGTGTTCTACAACTACATACGGTGCAACTATTAGATAAATGTTAATGTTGGCAATGTTATTATACTTATGTGCTTACATTAAAACCTATGTACTTGTCTGTTGCATAACATTCTAGTGTAATATTCTTTGTGAAAGCAGATAAAGAATACAGGTATTCTTATACAGCAACAATTTCAGGTGTAAATGTCATGTTATTGTTTGAACTAGTACAATTGTAATCTCACATGCCTATACATAGGACACAGATTGCCTACCTATCAGGCTTACCCAAGCAAGCCAAATAGAATATATATTGGGTGGAGGCACATGTGTATTAAGTACCCCTGGGTGGTCAGAGAGGGGTTACATTTGGAGGCACTGCTGAGATAGAAATTACACCCAGGCCCTGTTACACCACAGGTGTCAGCTGCCATTAGTTGTTATTGACAAAGTCCCTCACATCTCTAAAAATAAAATACAAATATGGGAAAGAAACAAAGGAACAGAGAGAAGGTTGGACAAAAAGCCATTGCTGTATCAGTTGGGAGAGTTGGAGCCCATAGAGAATGTAAGCGTATGGACAAACTAGAGTACCATCAGCAGCCAGACTTAAAGGAAGAGGTGACATGCAAGTTTGCTGGAACTATTGGAAATAACCTAGGTGTGAAAGTTGAGAAAATATTAGATGTCCCTGTAGAGTTGGAGAAGAGAAAGAAAAAATCCAAGGACAAGAAAGTCAGACTGGATCCTAACCTGAAGGATACTGAGGAAGGTATTAGTGACAACCTTGCTCAGACTTTGGTCACTAATATGGATTATGGAATGATAGGAGATAAGAATGTTGTACCACTGAAAGAGAGAGTTTCAGGGGAAGTGAAAATAGATATAGGTTTACAGAAATTAGAAACCGTGCTAAAGCAACTAGCTGAGGATTTTAAGAAACATGGACAATTCGTATTAGCTCTTCCAAAAGATCAACAGAAGGACCTGCTTTCCCTGTTTCCAACTTCCATTGAGGAACAAACAAGGAGAGAAAGTCCAGTGGATGTACAGACCCCGATAGAGGTGATAAGACATATAGCACTGGACAGGTCTAAACATATTTATCAGTTGTTGGAGGTTCTAGATGAAACCCGATGGAAGCTAAAAGAAGAACAAATGTTTAACACCAATATTGATGAAAGGAATAAAGAGCTTGAAAGAGAACTTTGGTTTATACAGAGAGAGATGGAAACCATGGCATCTGATGAAAGACAAACCAGAGTAGATCAGGAGCAACAAAAGTTGATATTGTACCAGCAGCACGAAGACAATATTCATTCTCTGGAATCAAAAATAACTGAGCTGTCTGAATTATTGGAAGTGGGTAAAGAAACTGAAAAGGAGGATCGTATTCGTCTGAATTAAATGAAAGAAAGACTGTCTCAGCTAGAATCTCAGAATAAAATACTCAAGGATGCCAACATCCTAAACAACTGTCCTGAAGACTGTATCTATGAAGTTTCTATGCGACCGGATACTAAGGACATAGGATTACAGACTGAGGTAGTGGATGATATATTGCTGAGACAATCTTCTATGAATAAAGTTAATAGTCAAGGGACACAGTATATGTCTCTTAAAATGACTGGCACAGTAATATGGTTCCATGTGAAGAAAGGCTATGGCTTCATTAAAAGGCATGACACCGGAGAAGATATATTTGTACATTGGACATCCATAATGAATAATAACCCCCTAAAACTGTTGTACAGTGTAGGAGATGGAGAGAAAGTAGAATTTGAAGTGTTGGAAGGGGAAAAGGGTGTACATGCAGCAAATGTGACTGGCATAGGTGGAGTGCCAGTGAAAGGGAGTCGATTTGCTCCAAAACTAAAAGGATCATGCGGTTATTGTTACCAGTCACGAGATAAAGCGGTTGATGAAGGAAGTGCATATTGAGAACAAAGGCAAGGGAGAGATCCAGCTCCATGTCATCCTTCTGCAACCTTACATTACCATCGTTTCTCGAAATTCAAAAGTAGAGTAAATCAGTCCCAGGATCAAGAAACAGCAAATTCAGATGCTAAAGACTTGATAACTTTAGAAGCTTCGTCAGAGGAAGAACATAGTCTCAGTGACAATCGTAGTGAAGTACATGATCCCTTTATCTTAAATTTTCCATCCAAAGTCCAGTACTAAATGAAGTCAATAGGTCAGGTGTAGAAGAACAAGGGAAACCAGCACGATCAGAGAACACTATCCCAGGGAGGCGGTATCCGGCTCCAGGTCGACAGCACAAAGGTCGACACACCTTAGGTGACGCCAATTGGTCGACATGGACAAAAGGTCGACAGGAACAAGGTCGACATGGAAAAATGTCGACATGAGTTTTTCACGATTTTTTTCTTTTTTTGAACCTTTTCATACTTAACGATCCACGTGGACTACGATTGGAATGGTACAGTGTGCCGAGCGAAGCGGTAGCGGAGCGAAGGCACCATGCCCGAAGCATGGCGAGCAAAGCGAGCCATGCGAGGGGACGCGGTGCTCTAATTGGGGTTCCCGGTCACTCTACGAAGAAAATGACACAAAAAAAAACATAAAAAACTCATGTCGACCTTTTCCATGTCGACCTTGTTCCTGTCGACCTTTTGTCCATGACGATCTAAGGTGTGTCGACCAATTGGCGTCGACCTAAGGTGTGTCGACCTTTGTGCTGTCGACCCTCAGTCCCAGACCCATGAAGGCTATGTAGTTCCATCTCTCCCTAGTTGGCCAACAGTCAAAATGATTGAGATGAGGTGGCTTGCTAATGGATGTGAATGAATATAAACTATTTTAGCATAGTGAGTAAGGTAGATGGTGCATTGGCCCCTATAGATGGAAAACGGTGACAATGCACCAGGGGGAGAAATGTAACCCTGATTAAGGGTTTATACAACACATATACTGAGGTAGTTCAAATATTTTAATAAAAATTAAGTATAAGCATATTGAAGTTAACTAATGTTTTTATATGCATTTTCTGAGGTAAATAATATAGTTCACATATATGTAATTGTATGTACATTAATGTAAATGTAGTGGTAAATATAATTAAAGCTTATTTTATGGTTTCACAGTTCATCTAAACGGTTAATGTCCTTGTGCTCCTAACTGTCAATCACCTAGTGGGGTGATTGCCAGAGGGCGGGGCATCACCCCAGAGTGGGTCATGTGACTACTTGAGAGGGGTGGATAGGTGCTGTCAGTGTAGCTGACAATGAGACTGCAGATCCTCTGGTGAGAGCACACACCTCATTGCTGCTCCGGCCATCGCCCACATTAGAGCTGAGTGGTATACATTGCGGCGGCCGGAGGGGGCTTAGTGTGTGAAGCCAGAGCAGAGCTTCCTGGCTGTAAAGGTGGCGTCAACGGCATTGAGGCTCAGCACTGTTCACAGAACCCGGCATCAGTGCTAGTCAAATCAACCAGCAGTATTAGAAGGGCGCATCTGTGACAGGGAGGCGGAGAGGGTTCCTTCCTGTACCCCGAGTTACGGCAGCTCTACCTACTACAGACACAGACTCTGACAGTCACAACACAGAAGCAGCAGAGGCTCCATTCAGTGTGGCTGTAAGTGTAAGGGAGAAGTTGGGGGAGTGTCGGCAGGAGGCGGAGACTGAGCAGCAGTGAGGCATTTGTAAGTGTAATACTATACTCACCCCAGCTACACCAAGGCAAAGTGACAGCCCCTGCACTGCAGCTAATATTGCATGCACTTGTAACTTCAAAGGAGTAAATATCTTAGACTAATACTTTGTAGCTATTATAGCAGCTAAGTGACAGTTAATCCAAGAAGATAAAGTACAGTATAGCTGCATAAAATATAATTGATCTCATCTACGGAGGTTCATAAAGAGTGTAGAGGTAGCTACATTACTCAGCTCACATAATAAGCAGCACCATCTGTGACATTGCTACCTATTGCGTTAACTCCATAACAGTTGCAGAGGGAAGAGTAGCTAACAGAACTACACACAAGTTAGTAGAAGAGTGGCAGGACCGTAGAGTGGCTGCATGTGTGACTCCATATAGTAAATGAGAGGCTCATAACTAAGATATTTTGGAGGCAGATGAAGAGAAATATGCTGCCTTTTTGGATTTTAAACAAATGTAGCTACTAATATATAAAGCAAAGTTAAAAACTGGAAAGGAAATTTTTATTTGATGGTTACAGTTGAGTTTTATGGAGGAGTGCATGAAATAAAAAAGGACTGAACTCTTTCCCGAAGGAGATTAAAAGCAGCTATATTGAGTAGGTGAATTGTAATTTTCTGCGTGAATCAAAAACATTTCTACATTCAACTAAAGAGTTTGTTAAACAGAGAAATATAACTTCAAACTCAGTTTAGGCTTACAAGGAGAAGCGACAACATACAGTACAGCACATATAGTGCTGACTAATCCTTCACAGTGGAACTAGTGAAATACTTAAAGATATCTCACAGTTAACGAAACTTAAGATCCTCCTTAAAGGGCCCCAACGTAAGTGCACCGACATTACTGCAATACACAGTGAGACAAATTTAATCCCGGGTTTATAGTTATGATTTTTGGTTTTGTTTTGTTATTTGTATTTAATAGGGCATATCTATGTGTTCTACAACTACATACGGTGCAACTATTAGATAAATGTTAATATTGGCAATGTTATTATACTTATGTGCTTACATTAAAACCTATGTACTTGTCTGTTGCATAACATTCTAGTGTAATATTCTTTGTGAAAGCAGATAAAGAATACAGGTATTCTTATACAGCAACAATTTCAGGTGTAAATGTCATGTTATTGTTTGAACTAGTACAATTGTAATCTCACATGCCTATACATAGGACACAGATTGCCTACCTATCAGGCTTACCCAAGCAAGCCAAATAGAATATATATTGGGTGGAGGCACATGTGTATTAAGTACCCCTGGGTGGTGAGAGAGGGGTTACATTTGGAGGCACTGCTGAGATAGAAATTACACCCAGGCCCTGTTACACCACAGGTGTCAGCTGCCATTAGTTGTTATTGACAAAGTCCCTCACATCTCTAAAAATAAAATACAAATATGGGAAAGAAACAAAGGAACAGAGAGAAGGTTGGACAAAAAGCCATTGCTGTATCAGTTGGGAGAGTTGGAGCCCATAGAGAATGTAAGCGTATGGACAAACTAGAGTACCATCAGCAGCCAGACTTAAAGGAAGAGGTGACATGCAAGTTTGCTGGAACTATTGGAAATAACCTAGGTGTGAAAGTTGAGAAAATATTAGATGTCCCTGTAGAGTTGGAGAAGAGAAAGAAAAAATCCAAGGACAAGAAAGTCAGACTGGATCCTAACCTGAAGGATACTGAGGAAGGTATTAGTGACAACCTTGCTCAGACTTTGGTCACTAATATGGATTATGGAATGATAGGAGATAAGAATGTTGTACCACTGAAAGAGAGAGTTTCAGGGGAAGTGAAAATAGATATAGGTTTACAGAAATTAGAAACCGTGCTAAAGCAAATAGCTGAGGATTTTAAGAAACATGGACAATTCGTATTAGCTCTTCCAAAAGATCAACAGAAGGACCTGCTTTCCCTGTTTCCAACTTCCATTGAGGAACAAACAAGGAGAGAAAGTCCAGTGGATGTACAGACCCCGATAGAGGTGATAAGACATATAGCACTGGACAGGTCTAAACATATTTATCAGTTGTTGGAGGTTCTAGATGAAACCCGATGGAAGCTAAAAGAAGAACAAATGTTTAACACCAATATTGATGAAAGGAATAAAGAGCTTGAAAGAGAACTTTGGTTTATACAGAGAGAGATGGAAACCATGGCATCTGATGAAAGACAAACCAGAGTAGATCAGGAGCAACAAAAGTTGATATTG
The DNA here is from genome assembly GCF_028390025.1 of Pseudophryne corroboree. Taxonomy (NCBI): domain Eukaryota; kingdom Metazoa; phylum Chordata; class Amphibia; order Anura; family Myobatrachidae; genus Pseudophryne; species Pseudophryne corroboree. The sequence continues at coordinate 224,872,745 of NC_086450.1, forward strand.
TACCAGCAGCACGAAGACAATATTCATTCTCTGGAATCAAAAATAACTGAGCTGTCTGAATTATTGGAAGTGGGTAAAGAAACTGAAAAGGAGGATCGTATTCGTCTGAATTAAATGAAAGAAAGACTGTCTCAGCTAGAATCTCAGAATAAAATACTCAAGGATGCCAACATCCTAAACAACTGTCCTGAAGACTGTATCTATGAAGTTTCTATGCGACTGGATACTAAGGACATAGGATTACAGACTGAGGTAGTGGATGATATATTGCTGAGACAATCTTCTATGAATAAAGTTAATAGTCAAGGGACACAGTATATGTCTCTTAAAATGACTGGCACAGTAATATGGTTCCATGTGAAGAAAGGCTATGGCTTCATTAAAAGGCATGACACCGGAGAAGATATATTTGTACATTGGACATCCATAATGAATAATAACCCCCTAAAACTGTTGTACAGTGTAGGAGATGGAGAGAAAGTAGAATTTGAAGTGTTGGAAGGGGAAAAGGGTGTACATGCAGCAAATGTGACTGGCATAGGTGGAGTGCCAGTGAAAGGGAGTCGATTTGCTCCAAAACTAAAAGGATCATGCGGTTATTGTTACCAGTCACGAGATAAAGCGGTTGATGAAGGAAGTGCATATTGAGAACAAAGGCAAGGGAGAGATCCAGCTCCATGTCATCCTTCTGCAACCTTACATTACCATCGTTTCTCGAAATTCAAAAGTAGAGTAAATCAGTCCCAGGATCAAGAAACAGCAAATTCAGATGCTAAAGACTTGATAACTTTAGAAGCTTCGTCAGAGGAAGAACATAGTCTCAGTGACAATCGTAGTGAAGTACATGATCCCTTTATCTTAAATTTTCCATCCAAAGTCCAGTACTAAATGAAGTCAATAGGTCAGGTGTAGAAGAACAAGGGAAACCAGCACGATCAGAGAACACTATCCCAGGGAGGCGGTATCCGGCTCCAGGTCGACAGCACAAAGGTCGACACACCTTAGGTGACGCCAATTGGTCGACATGGACAAAAGGTCGACAGGAACAAGGTCGACATGGAAAAATGTCGACATGAGTTTTTCACGATTTTTTTCTTTTTTTGAACCTTTTCATACTTAACGATCCACGTGGACTACGATTGGAATGGTACAGTGTGCCGAGCGAAGCGGTAGCGGAGCGAAGGCACCATGCCCGAAGCATGGCGAGCAAAGCGAGCCATGCGAGGGGACGCGGTGCTCTAATTGGGGTTCCCGGTCACTCTACGAAGAAAATGACACAAAAAAAACCATAAAAAAACTCATGTCGACCTTTTCCATGTCGACCTTGTTCCTGTCGACCTTTTGTCCATGACGATCTAAGGTGTGTCGACCAATTGGCGTCGACCTAAGGTGTGTCGACCTTTGTGCTGTCGACCCTCAGTCCCAGACCCATGAAGGCTATGTAGTTCCATCTCTCCCTAGTTGGCCAACAGTCAAAATGATTGAGATGAGGTGGCTTGCTAATGGATGTGAATGAATATAAACTATTTTAGCATAGTGAGTAAGGTAGATGGTGCATTGGCCCCTATAGATGGAAAACGGTGACAATGCACCAGGGGGAGAAATGTAACCCTGATTAAGGGTTTATACAACACATATACTGAGGTAGTTCAAATATTTTAATAAAAATTAAGTATAAGCATATTGAAGTTAACTAATGTTTTTATATGCATTTTCTGAGGTAAATAATATAGTTCACATATATGTAATTGTATGTACATTAATGTAAATGTAGTGGTAAATATAATTAAAGCTTATTTTATGGTTTCACAGTTCATCTAAACGGTTAATGTCCTTGTGCTCCTAACTGTCAATCACCTAGTGGGGTGATTGCCAGAGGGCGGGGCATCACCCCAGAGTGGGTCATGTGACTACTTGAGAGGGGTGGATAGGTGCTGTCAGTGTAGCTGACAATGAGACTGCAGATCCTCTGGTGAGAGCACACACCTCATTGCTGCTCCGGCCATCGCCCACATTAGAGCTGAGTGGTATACATTGCGGCGGCCGGAGGGGGCTTAGTGTGTGAAGCCAGAGCAGAGCTTCCTGGCTGTAAAGGTGGCGTCAACGGCATTGAGGCTCAGCACTGTTCACAGAACCCGGCATCAGTGCTAGTCAAATCAACCAGCAGTATTAGAAGGGCGCATCTGTGACAGGGAGGCGGAGAGGGTTCCTTCCTGTACCCCGAGTTACGGCAGCTCTACCTACTACAGACACAGACTCTGACAGTCACAACACAGAAGCAGCAGAGGCTCCATTCAGTGTGGCTGTAAGTGTAAGGGAGAAGTTGGGGGAGTGTCGGCAGGAGGCGGAGACTGAGCAGCAGTGAGGCATTTGTAAGTGTAATACTATACTCACCCCAGCTACACCAAGGCAAAGTGACAGCCCCTGCACTGCAGCTAATATTGCATGCACTTGTAACTTCAAAGGAGTAAATATCTTAGACTAATACTTTGTAGCTATTATAGCAGCTAAGTGACAGTTAATCCAAGAAGATAAAGTACAGTATAGCTGCATAAAATATAATTGATCTCATCTACGGAGGTTCATAAACAGTGTAGAGGTAGCTACATTACTCAGCTCACATAATAAGCAGCACCATCTGTGACATTGCTACCTATTGCGTTAACTCCATAACAGTTGCAGAGGGAAGAGTAGCTAACAGAACTACACACAAGTTAGTAGAAGAGTGGCAGGACCGTAGAGTGGCTGCATGTGTGACTCCATATAGTAAATGAGAGGCTCATAACTAAGATATTTTGGAGGCAGATGAAGAGAAATATGCTGCCTTTTTGGATTTTAAACAAATGTAGCTACTAATATATAAAGCAAAGTTAAAAACTGGAAAGGAAATTTTTATTTGATGGTTACAGTTGAGTTTTATGGAGGAGTGCATGAAATAAAAAAGGACTGAACTCTTTCCCGAAGGAGATTAAAAGCAGCTATATTGAGTAGGTGAATTGTAATTTTCTGCGTGAATCAAAAACATTTCTACATTCAACTAAAGAGTTTGTTAAACAGAGAAATATAACTTCAAACTCAGTTTAGGCTTACAAGGAGAAGCGACAACATACAGTACAGCACATATAGTGCTGACTAATCCTTCACAGTGGAACTAGTGAAATACTTAAAGATATCTCACAGTTAACGAAACTTAAGATCCTCCTTAAAGGGCCCCAACGTAAGTGCACCGACATTACTGCAATACACAGTGAGACAAATTTAATCCCGGGTTTATAGTTATGATTTTTGGTTTTGTTTTGTTATTTGTATTTAATAGGGCATATCTATGTGTTCTACAACTACATACGGTGCAACTATTAGATAAATGTTAATGTTGGCAATGTTATTATACTTATGTGCTTACATTAAAACCTATGTACTTGTCTGTTGCATAACATTCTAGTGTAATATTCTTTGTGAAAGCAGATAAAGAATACAGGTATTCTTATACAGCAACAATTTCAGGTGTAAATGTCATGTTATTGTTTGAACTAGTACAATTGTAATCTCACATGCCTATACATAGGACACAGATTGCCTACCTATCAGGCTTACCCAAGCAAGCCAAATAGAATATATATTGGGTGGAGGCACATGTGTATTAAGTACCCCTGGGTGGTGAGAGAGGGGTTACATTTGGAGGCACTGCTGAGATAGAAATTACACCCAGGCCCTGTTACACCACAGGTGTCAGCTGCCATTAGTTGTTATTGACAAAGTCCCTCACATCTCTAAAAATAAAATACAAATATGGGAAAGAAACAAAGGAACAGAGAGAAGGTTGGACAAAAAGCCATTGCTGTATCAGTTGGGAGAGTTGGAGCCCATAGAGAATGTAAACGTATGGACAAACTAGAGTACCATCAGCAGCCAGACTTAAAGGAAGAGGTGACATGCAAGTTTGCTGGAACTATTGGAAATAACCTAGGTGTGAAAGTTGAGAAAATATTAGATGTCCCTGTAGAGTTGGAGAAGAGAAAGAAAAAATCCAAGGACAAGAAAGTCAGACTGGATCCTAACCTGAAGGATACTGAGGGAGGTATTAGTGACAACCTTGCTCAGACTTTGGTCACTAATATGGATTATGGAATGATAGGAGATAAGAATGTTGTACCACTGAAAGAGAGAGTTTCAGGGGAAGTGAAAATAGATATAGGTTTACAGAAATTAGAAACCGTGCTAAAGCAAATAGCTGAGGATTTTAAGAAACATGGACAATTCGTATTAGCTCTTCCAAAAGATCAACAGAAGGACCTGCTTTCCCTGTTTCCAACTTCCATTGAGGAACAAACAAGGAGAGAAAGTCCAGTGGATGTACAGACCCCGATAGAGGTGATAAGACATATAGCACTGGACAGGTCTAAACATATTTATCAGTTGTTGGAGGTTCTAGATGAAACCCGATGGAAGCTAAAAGAAGAACAAATGTTTAACACCAATATTGATGAAAGGAATAAAGAGCTTGAAAGAGAACTTTGGTTTATACAGAGAGAGATGGAAACCATGGCATCTGATGAAAGACAAACCAGAGTAGATCAGGAGCAACAAAAGTTGATATTGTACCAGCAGCACGAAGACAATATTCATTCTCTGGAATCAAAAATAACTGAGCTGTCTGAATTATTGGAAGTGGGTAAAGAAACTGAAAAGGAGGATCGTATTCGTCTGAATTAAATGAAAGAAAGACTGTCTCAGCTAGAATCTCAGAATAAAATACTCAAGGATGCCAACATCCTAAACAACTGTCCTGAAGACTGTATCTATGAAGTTTCTATGCGACCGGATACTAAGGACATAGGATTACAGACTGAGGTAGTGGATGATATATTGCTGAGACAATCTTCTATGAATAAAGTTAATAGTCAAGGGACACAGTATATGTCTCTTAAAATGACTGGCACAGTAATATGGTTCCATGTGAAGAAAGGCTATGGCTTCATTAAAAGGCATGACACCGGAGAAGATATATTTGTACATTGGACATCCATAATGAATAATAACCCCCTAAAACTGTTGTACAGTGTAGGAGATGGAGAGAAAGTAGAATTTGAAGTGTTGGAAGGGGAAAAGGGTGTACATGCAGCAAATGTGACTGGCATAGGTGGAGTGCCAGTGAAAGGGAGTCGATTTGCTCCAAAACTAAAAGGATCATGCGGTTATTGTTACCAGTCACGAGATAAAGCGGTTGATGAAGGAAGTGCATATTGAGAACAAAGGCAAGGGAGAGATCCAGCTCCATGTCATCCTTCTGCAACCTTACATTACCATCGTTTCTCGAAATTCAAAAGTAGAGTAAATCAGTCCCAGGATCAAAAAACAGCAAATTCAGATGCTAAAGACTTGATAACTTTAGAAGCTTCGTCAGAGGAAGAACATAGTCTCAGTGACAATCGTAGTGAAGTACATGATCCCTTTATCTTAAATTTTCCATCCAAAGTCCAGTACTAAATGAAGTCAATAGGTCAGGTGTAGAAGAACAAGGGAAACCAGCACGATCAGAGAACACTATCCCAGGGAGGCGGTATCCGGACTCCAGGTCGACAGCACAAAGGTCGACACACCTTAGGTGACGCCAATTGGTCGACATGGACAAAAGGTCGACATGGAAAAATGTCGACATGAGTTTTTCACGATTTTTTTCTTTTTTTGAACCTTTTCATACTTAACGATCCACGTGGACTACGATTGGAATGGTACAGTGTGCCGAGCGAAGCGGTAGCGGAGCGAAGGCACCATGCCCGAAGCATGGCGAGCAAAGCGAGCCATGCGAGGGGACGCGGTGCACTAATTGGGGTTCCCGGTCACTCTACGAAGAAAATGACACAAAAAAAACTCATGTCGACCTTTTTCCATGTCGACCTTGTTCCTGTCGACCTTTTGTCCATGACGATCTAAGGTGTGTCGACCAATTGGCGTCGACCTAAGGTGTGTCGACCTATGTGCTGTCGACCCTCAGTCCCAGACCCATGAAGGCTATGTAGTTCCATCTCTCCCTAGTTGGCCAACAGTCAAAATGATTGAGATGAGGTGGCTTGCTAATGGATGTGAATGAATATAAACTATTTTAGCATAGTGAGTAAGGTAGATGGTGCATTGGCCCCTATAGATGGAAAACGGTGACAATGCACCAGGGGGAGAAATGTAACCCTGATTAAGGGTTTATACAACACATATACTGAGGTAGTTCAAATATTTTAATAAAAATTAAGTATAAGCATATTGAAGTTAACTAATGTTTTTATATGCATTTTCTGAGGTAAATAATATAGTTCACATATATGTAATTGTATGTACATTAATGTAAATGTAGTGGTAAATATAATTAAAGCTTATTTTATGGTTTCACAGTTCATCTAAACGGTTAATGTCCTTGTGCTCCTAACTGTCAATCACCTAGTGGGGTGATTGCCAGTGGGCGGGGCATCACCTCAGAGTGGGTCATGTGACTACTAGAGAGGGGTGGATAGGTGCTGTCAGTGTAGCTGACAATGAGACTGCAGATCCTCTGGTGAGAGCACACACCTCATTGCTGCTCCGGCCATCGCCCACATTAGAGCTGAGTGGTATACATTGCGGCGGCCGGAGGGGGCTTAGTGTGTGAAGCCAGAGCAGAGCTTCCTGGCTGTAAAGGTGGCGTCAACGGCATTGAGGCTCAGCACTGTTCACAGAACCCGGCATCAGTGCTAGTCAAATCAACCAGCAGTATTAGAAGGGCGCATCTGTGACAGGGAGGCGGAGAGGGTTCCTTCCTGTACCCCGAGTTATGGCAGCTCTACCTACTACAGACACAGACTCTGACAGTCACAACACAGAAGCAGCAGAGGCTCCATTCAGTGTGGCTGTAAGTGTAAGGGAGAAGTTGGGGGAGTGTCGGCAGGAGGCGGAGACTGAGCAGCAGTGAGGCATTTGTAAGTGTAATACTATACTCACCCCAGCTACACCAAGGCAAAGTGACAGCCCCTGCACTGCAGCTAATATTGCATGCACTTGTAACTTCAAAGGAGTAAATATCTTAGACTAATACTTTGTAGCTATTATAGCAGCTAAGTGACAGTTAATCCAAGAAGATAAAGTACAGTATAGCTGCATAAAATATAATTGATCTCATCTACGGAGGTTCATAAACAGTGTAGAGGTAGCTACATTACTCAGCTCACATAATAAGCAGCACCATCTGTGACATTGCTACCTATTGCGTTAACTCCATAACAGTTGCAGAGGGAAGAGTAGCTAACAGAACTACACACAAGTTAGTAGAAGAGTGGCAGGACCGTAGAGTGGCTGCATGTGTGACTCCATATAGTAAATGAGAGGCTCATAACTAAGATATAATGGAGGCAGATGAAGAGAAATATGCTGCCTTTTTGGATTTTAAACAAATGTAGCTACTAATATATAAAGCAAAGTTAAAAACTGGAAAGGAAATTTTTATTTGATGGTTACAGTTGAGTTTTATGGAGGAGTGCATGAAATATAAAAGGACTGAACTCTTTCCTGAAGGAGATTAAAAGCAGCTACTGTATATTGAGTAGGTGAATTGTAATTTTCTGCGTGAATCAAAAACATTTCTACATTCAACTAAAGAGTTTGTTAAACAGAGAAATATAACTTCAAACTCAGTTTAGGCTTACAAGGAGAAGCGACAACATACAGTACAGCACATATAGTGCTGACTAATCCTTCACAGTGGAACTAGTGAAATACTTAAAGATATCTCACAGTTAACGAAACTTAAGATCCTCCTTAAAGGGCCCCAACGTAAGTGCACCGACATTACTGCAATACACAGTGAGACAAATTTAAACCCGGGTTTATAGTTATGATTTTTGTTTTTGTTTTGTTATTTGTATTTAATAGGGCATATCTATGTGTTCTACAACTACATACGGTGCAACTATTAGATAAATGTCAATGTTGGCAATGTTATTATACCTATGTGCTTACATTAAAACCTATGTACTTGTCTGTTGCATAACATTCTAGTGTAATATTCTTTGTGAAAGCAGATAAAGAATACAGGTATTCTTATACAGCAACAATTTCAGGTGTAAATGTCATGTTATTGTTTAAACTAGTACAATTGTAATCTCACATGCCTATACATAGGACACAGATTGCCTACCTATCAGGCTTACCCAAGCAAGCCAAATAGAATATAGCTTGGGTGGAGGCACATATGTATTAAGTGCCCCTGGGTGGTGAGAGAGGGGTTACACACAATATTGCTGGCGTTGTCCGATGTCACAAATCCCCAGGAGAGTCCATTTGGGGTAAGCCATTCTGCGATGATGTTCCTCAGTTTCCGTAAGAGGTTGTCAGCTGTGTGCCTCTTCTGGAAAGCGGTGATACAAAGCGTAGCCTGCCTAGGAACGAGTTGGCGTTTGCGAGATGCTGCTACTGGTGCCGCCGCTGCTGTTCTTGCTGCGGGAGGCAATACATCTACCCAGTGGGCTGTCACAGTCATATAGTCCTGAGTCTGTCCTGCTCCACTTATCCACTTGTCCGTGGTTAAGTGGACATTGGGTACAACTGCATTTTTTAGGACACTGGGGACTCTTTTCCTGAGGTCTGTGTACATTTTCGGTATCGCCTGCCTAGAGAAATGGAACCTAGATGGTATTTGGTACCGGGGACACAGTACCTCAATCAAGTCTCTAGTTGCCTGTGAATTAACGGTGGATACCAGACACACGTTCCTCACCGCCCAGGCTGCCAAGGCCTGAGTTATCCGCTTTGCAGCAGGATGACTGCTGTGATATTTCATCTTCCTCGTAAAGGACTGTTGGACAGTCAATTGCTTACTGGAAGTAGTACAAGTGGTCTTCCGACTACCCCTCTGGTATGACGACCGACTCCCAGCAGCAACAACAGCAGCGCCAACAGCAGTAGGCGTTACACTCAAGGATGCATCGGAGGAATCCCAGGCAGGAGAGGACTCGTCAGACTTGACAGTGACATGGCCTGCAGGACTATTGGCTTTCCTGTGTAAGGAGGAAATTGACACTGAGGGAGTTGGTGGTGTGGTTTGCAGGAGCTTGGTTACAAGAGGAAGGTATTTAGTGGTCAGTGGACTGCTTCCGCTGTCATCCAAAGTTTTTGAACTTGTCACTGACTTATGATGAATGCGCTGCAGGTGACGTATAAGGGAGGATGTTCCGAGGTGGTTAACGTCCTTACCCTTACTTATTACAGCTTGACAAAGGCAACACACGGCTTGACACCTGTTGTCCGCATTTGTGTTAACATAATTCCACACCGAAGAGGTGATTTTTTTTTGTAATTTGACCAGGCATGTCAATGGCCATATTCGTCCCACGGACAACAGGTGTCTCCCCGGGTGCCTGACTTAAACAAACCACCTCACCATCAGAACCCTCCTTGTCAATTTCCTCCTCAGCGCCAGCAACACCCCTATCCTCATCCTGGTGTACTTCAACAGTGACATCTTCAATTTGACTATCAGGAACTGGACTGCGGGTGCTCCTTCCAGCACTTGCAGGGGGCGTGCAAATGGTGGAAGGCGCCACCTCTTCCCGTCCAGTGTTGGGAAGGTCAGGCATCGCAGCCGACACAATTGGACTCTCCTTGGGGATTTGTGATTTAGAAGAACGCACAGTTCTTTGCTGTGCTTTTGCCAGCTTAAGTCTTTTCATTTTTCTAGCGAGAGGATGAGTGCTTCTATCCTCATGTGAAGCTGAACCACTAGCCATGAACATAGTCCAGGGCCTCAGCCGTTCCTTGCCACTCCGTGTCGTAAATGGCATATTGGCAAGTTTACGCTTCTCCTCAGACGCTTTTAATTTTGATTTTTGGGTCATTTTACTGAACTTTTGTGTTTTGGATTTTACATGCTCTCTACTATGACATTGGGCATCGGCCTTGGCAGACGACGTTGATGGCATTTCATCGTCTCGGCCATGACTAGTGGTAGCAGCTTCAGCACGAAGTGGAAGTGGATCTTGATCTTTCCCTATTTTATCCTCTACATTTTTGTTCTCCATTTTTTAATGTGTGGAATTATATGCCAGTATCAATAGCAATGGCCTACTACTATATATACTGCGCACAACTGAAATGCACCACAGGTATGGATGGATAGTATACTTGACGACACAGACGTAGGTAGAACAGTGGCCTACTGTACCGTACTGCTATATATTATATACTGGTGGTCAGCAAACTGTGCAAAACTGAAATGCACCACAGGTATGGATGGATAGTTTACTTGACGACACAGAGGTAGGTAGAGCAGTGGCCTACTGTACCGTACTGCTATATATTATATACTGGTGGTCAGCAAACTGTGCAAAACTGAAATGCACCACAGGTATGGATGGATAGTATACTTGACGACACAGAGGTAGGTAGAGCAGTGGCCTACAGTTCCGTACTGCTATATATTATATACTGGTGGTCAGCAAACTGTGCAAAACTGAAATGCACCACAGGTATGGATGGATAGTATACTTGATGACACAGAGGTAGGTAGAGCAGTGGCCTTCTGTACCGTACTCCTATATATTTGATAAAGCTAAATATTTATCTTATAACATTCACTAAATATGGGTAAGAGACTCACTACGCAATTGGCGTATGGGGTACCGTAAGGGTACGCACTTAGCGTAATAGACGCTTAGCCGTGGTCGAGACGCACATGCGGCACGCTCGCTCACAGCTTAACGCTTGGTGTCGAGCACGCTATAGGCGGCCGACTACCGTAATGCTACGCTACCAGCGTAGCGGACGCTCGTGACCACGAGGGGAACACGAGCGGCGCAGACGCTCACGGGATGACACTCAGTAAACCTTGTATGCAACTCAATGAAAGGCTGAGCCTATACTGTAAACCTTGGTTTTGTAATGTGAGCACAATGCAATGCTAATTAACCTCTATTGTATGAAAGCCTCTTGAGCAATTGAGACGCTCTGAATACTCTCAGCAATGTAATAAACACACAATACCTTTGCTAAGGTTCCAAAACCTTTACTAACAATATCTAGCTATGTAAAAAGGGGAAAACAGTTAACAATTCATACACTACAAACTAACATCAATATCTAAGCAGAATAACTACACATAAATATACAATAGCGTCACAATCTTATACAATTACAGAGAGAGAGAGTATGGCAAATACAAACAGGGAATAAGTTGGTCACAGAGAGTACTTACACACTGGGAATGAATCGCAGGTGCAATCTGGTTACCAGCTCCTGGTTAGTCAATGATGAAAACCGTTGTGGGGAGAGACCTGAGCTGCTCCAGGCTGGCTGTTTATATATACACTACATACAGTACACTACAAAGGGCCCTACCATCTCATTGTTCATTGGACACAGGAATCTGTCTTCATATTACAAAAAAGGTCATAGGTTTGTTTGAACAGGTGGGCTGTGACTATTTCAGACTGCTCAGGTGGGAGGGAATCTCAGGATTTCCAACACATGGACAATGAATAAATGTCCAGAAACTACTTATAGACATAACTATACGCAGGAGCGATGAATCTTTACCTAACCAGCACCGTATTTGTCACAACTGAGGGCTGGTGCTGACCAGGGGGACGCCTCAGTTGTAGGGGCTGAGGTATATGTGTACCTGGGAGGCAGTACAGGGTTCTTAGACATGCAGGGAACCTTTAGAACAAATGCCCGAAGGCGTGACCAAGACAACGAAGGAAAGTTCAAAGGTTTATTAAACACAGTTCAGAGGAATACTGATGACTTGGAACAGGTAACAGGAATCACAGTTCAGATAAATACTTGGGATCGATGACGGAACACCGATGGTGACTTGGGATCGATGACGGAACACCGATGGTGACTTGGGATCGATGGCCGAACACCGATGGAGACTTGGGATCGATGGCGGAACACCGGTGGTTACTTTGGGATCGATGGCGGAACACCGATGGAGACTTGGGATCGATGGCGGAACACCGATGGAGACTTGGGATCGATGGCGGAACACCGATGGTTACTGGGGATCGATGGCGAAACACCGATGGTTACTGGCAGGGCAGAGCACTGCTGGAAGCTGGTGTCGGTAACTGCCAGTCACAGGATGCAATGATGAGACACTGCAGAGTCAGGCTGTACTGCAGAGAAAGTCCATGGAAGAACTGCACACTGGAATCACTGAAGACAATTGAAGCACTGACCATCTTTCCAGCCCAGGAACAAGATATTTATACCAGCTGGGAAACAGGGATTGGCTGGCTGATTAAGCAGAGTCCAGAGTGCAGCTGCTGGGTAATCAGGCCGAGAGCAGAGTACAGCTGATAGGCTGAAAAGTAACATGTGATGAAAACAAACATGGCTGCGCCCATGTTTGAACTTGGAGGGAAAGACTGTTTGTAACTTGCATGTGAAACTTAACCCTGATGCTGCCAGAATCACAGTAAAGAGATTAGAAACAATGAGATGCAGCGTGCTGCACACAGACAGTGCAGATGGAATCCAGGCTTGGAACACTGGGACAGTCTCAGGAGACATTTGGAAGGTAAATATTGATAAGGAATTACCTGGATCGTGACAGGATTGTTTCTAATAAAATGTTCTTTAGTTAGGTACCAAACACCACTGCTCAAATCCTATCTGACCCTTTGTATCATGCAAAGAGGAATTCCTCTGTCCAGGGACCAGTCACAATAAACAAACTTTCAGTTATTATTAAGGGGAACATTATCTATAAAACATACTATTTGGATTTACTATGTAACGATTGAGTCGCCCGCTAGACGCACACAAACTCTACCGTAAATGCACATACCATGCGCTCGAGCGCATGGCCGAGGAGGCGCCGTCACGCAACTGCGAATATGCGCACGCACGGGAGAGAATGTGTACGTGCAGCGGCACGCGCATGGGGTGGATATATGGCAACGTGTAGCATGATATTTTTCCGACTTTGACAGTCCACCCTTTGGCAGTCATCAATAGATGCCACTTCCTAAAACAGTTCAAACAAAAGAAAAATATATGTCATCATGTAAATACCATTTTATGATTGGGAAAAGGGAGGAGAGGAGAAGGTGGGAAAAAGGTATGACCTAGTGAGATAGTAGAAGCATGTGTGTATGAATCCATGTTTGAGGGGTCATGTATCATCGTGCCGTACGTGTTTTAAATCAAGCTTCAAGGTATTGCGAAGTATACATTTGAATTCCTTCTTATCCCGTATCAAGGGTCTGTGGATGGGCTGTCAAACTTTACCGAGCTCTTTTCGGCTTTTGGTTGCAACAAATGGGGAACACATTTAGTTGATGATACATGAATGGGGGGGTATGTGAGTGCTGATATCTGTGTCTATATTCCCTATCGACTATGTGTTATTACCTGAAGGTTGTAGAGGTGAAGATAAGAAGCAATCGTTATAAATGCAGTCGTAAACTATGTGAGTTTAAATAAACAGTCGCCGATTGAGGTCTTGTCTGATGTCTTGTCTTGATGTACATGTTGTCTGATGTCTCTCGGTGCTTTTGCTATAAATGGCGACAAAAGCTTTTCCATTGTCTAGAAAGTTACAGTCACTAAAGTATTTGGGCTATCGTAAAAATTTAAAGTCACTAGGGATATTGGGGGTCTGTGGTATAGTCCATCAATGGTCTGTATTAAAAGAGGTTGTCAAATTCTTCTTCCAAGCGGATGTCTTTGTACCTTGGAGGAAAACAAAGGAGAAACGGGTGAAAGAAACGGACCGTGGAATCACATTTTCATCACAACATTGTCTCTATCGTTGGATCATAAATCAAATTAGTTGTTGTTATTACAGTGTCCTCGCTCCTCAGACTCATCACTCTAGTACTACCTTTACACTTCGTTAAAGCCCGAACGCATCTAAATATCAGGCCAACCAATATGACGACTCCTAGAATACACAAAAGAAATTTCCCTACATCCATAATAATACTTTGGGCCCATTCTCCTAAACCAGAGAACCAATTTCGTGGGTTCAACCATGACACCCAACTGGTCAGCTCATTATCCACAGCAGCGAGTGTGAGATTGTGTTTCCTTCGAAACTCCCACTTTAATTGTAGAATGTCATCCATCTTTTGGTCTATGACCTCGACTGGGTCCTCCGTGCTGGTTGTAATGTACGTGCAGCACTTTATTCCATATTGAGTTGCTAGGGTAACACAATACCCGCCTGTCACAGCTGTGAGGTAATTAAGAATCATTCTATGCTGAACCAGTTCTGTTTTGTAGGCTTGTAACTCTTTCCCAGTGTACCTGAATGTGTCGTCATACATTTCGGCTAGCGCAGATATATATTTATAATTTATCACTCCTCTGGCGGTACGAGTGATATCTAACGCGAGTAGGAATTGAATCCCGGTGGATTCATGGATCAGATCAGAGGCTGGATGCTCTGTCCTCTCTATCAGGTGCCGTTTAACGACATGCTCGTAATGAGTGTGAGTATAAGGAGCTTGGGCACTGCGGTGAATATCTTTCATTTTGTTATGGGATACAGTCATTACTTCAGGCAGTACTTTTCCAATATAACATAATCCTTCTGAGTTAGGGGCAAGCCACTTATACGCCTACCTCCCGCATATGAAATATGCATAATCGGGGAGAACATATGGGACGGAGTATGACATTACCATGTTACAAATTTTCCATGTGAAATCTCCTAACCCTAATTCTCCCATCTGTTTAGTACACGTATCTGTTTGTACGATATGTGCACAGTATCCTGGTGATACTTCTCCAACTCGCATGGTCCTACTTCCTAAAGTGTACCTATACCGGAAAAATTTTCTATGGTCGGCTATCTGGCGTATAAGTTCTGTGTCTATGGGCATTCTGTCGGCTCTGTATGAAAAGGTCATGGTTTGATTACTCCATGACACTTCCCAATTTCCCGGCTTTCGGGGATTGGAAATGTTAAAGCATACTAACGACCTATCCACATGATACTGGTGGAGCTTCAAACTAGGAGGACTAGAGATATTAAACCTCTTGTCCACCGGCCTCCCACCACTTAGCTCAAGTACCTCTCCTACAGTTAAAGGGAATGGTACTAGTCCTGATTTGCTATGACCTTGAGGTACTTGAGAGCATACCCAACAGTCTGTCTGGTTTAACACTTTACCCACTAAGGAGTGATAGTCACTCAATGGATGTCGGTCCATGTGGATATTAAAACTGGACTGACATTTCTTGATGCACCCATCCTCAACTATGTTGTCGCAATGCCTACAGATGCAGTTCTCTTCAGCTAACAATCCTTCACAATGTCTATAAATAACATGGCTGCTAGATCGTTTTCTGGTACTCGCCTTTGCTCGGTGATTGTGTTTCTATTGGAAATTTACACCTCCGTCTCTGTCATCAGAACCCATTCCAGATCCTTTCTCGACCTCACTGGTACTCTCACCGAAACAGACTGCTCTGGTCAACATCATGGTCAACAGGAAATCACGGACTGCAGTCTCTTGGGGCGAGTCCATCTTACAGGAGGAGAAAGAGAAATTTGTAATGGGGGTACAAAAAAATACTTTGAGGGGAAAGAAAAATGTTACGATGTCTTATGTCCTCTAGTCTTGTTGTTCCTCTTGCTCTGCTGTCATCTCAAAGGTGCTGTCTCTCAGTCTTCCAAACGAACATTCCGGTGATACAATATTCCTTCCAAATCTGCGATCTTTCTGTAAGGAGCAAAAATCTTGCATTACCATTTGTCTAACTGATGTGTGACATACCATCTTTAAAACAGAAGAACATGAGAGAGAAGAGAGAAAAAAAAAAACAAACGAGAGAGAGAACAATTCATCACATTTTACATTAAACAACAAACAAAAAACCATTGTCAGATCTTCCGTTCACCATCAGGCTGTCACACCAACACATCCACTGGTATCCTTGCGAAGTCCCCTCCCCACCAGTATTTCCACACTCCGCCCTTTTGTGCCTGGCCAGGACACACCGATGTCGGTAGGTCACACTGGGGTTAGGTAGACTACTGCAAAGACCAAATAGCTATGTGATGTTTGAGTTCTGCCGATGAACGTCAGAGATGGGGAAAAAGAAACATTTACAGATAAATTACAACGTTTACCCGGCCGTTCCTGTGTCTACAAGGAACTGACCTCCCAATATCATTAACTGTAACCTCAGGTTTACTACCAGTCCTAATGATCAACTTTCCTGATGGCATATTACAGGTGCGGCCCAAACTTCTTCCTAGGTGATTCCTGATTACAATTTCGTGTGTTATAACTCTGCTCGTGTTCTTGTCTAGGCGGTTGATATATCTTCTGTAGATCTTTAAACCTACAACTTTGTGCAAAATGACCTTCCTTCTGGCAATTATAACACCTTATCACCTTTGACTTACCCACAGGGATCTGAGGCTTCTTACCTCCCTGTGCTTCCCTGTGCTTGCTGATGTTTTGCTCATGCCCAACAGTGGACTTTCTTAATGCAGTCACTGATGCTTAATACATTCCCGATTGTGTTCCTCCGTTTGAGGTACTTCTGTGTCTAATTTACAATCAGTAATAAATTTCGCAGGGTCAACACTGGAGGGCAAACATGCCCTCAGCACTGTCCGCCAATCTTTGTTGGTGGGTTCGGCGGAGTTTCCTAGTTCTTTAATAAACCTCTGACATGCAACTAGATCTTTCCTAGGATCAGGGAATTCAGACATAATTGCTCTCAATTCCATCCGGGACCAGGGACGGTGCATTGCACTGTCCTTGATGGGAATGATTCCCACCCTGACAGGATCAAATTCAACTACATCATCTTGTGTTGGTTCTACAATATGAGGTACATTTGTTTGTGCGTGATATATAACACCGTACGTACCTGTGGACACGACCTCACCTGACCCTCTGTTAGGGGGTTTGATTACTGCCTTTACCGATTTGGTCGCATCCACCTGGATGTCTTGTATGATGGCTGCTGGAAAAGGTTCTGACATCGTGCTGGGTTCACTTTCTTGCTGGTAATCCTGAGGGAAGTTTAACATGGGGTGCAACTTGCATGGGTTAACAGTTGTACATTTAACAGTATTACAATTATTCTTTTTACATTTATTACAATTATTCTTATCATCTATACAGTTGCTAAGTGCATGTTTATCAAACACCAGTGTGCCTTTCTCTGTGACCACTTTCTCTCCTGTTATGTATGGTGGTGGGGGAGCGGTGGCTATCAGTTTTCTGACAGGGTTAGATCCAGCCGCTTGAGCCAATCCTCTTTGTATTTCACCTACCTGTTGCCATAACTGTAAATAATCATTATGTTTGATCCGTCTCTTTGCAGATTTAATGAGACATATCCTTCTCCTTAGATTTTGTAAAACCTCGGGGCCAAAACTGCCTACCCGTGGGAACTTTTCCCCGTCATGCACAGTCATTCTTTCCCATTCATTGAATAAAACCTCTGTGTGTGATCCATCTCGGACCTCCTGGTCTGTATCGCACGTTATAGACCTTGCCGACCTTATAGGCTGGTTTACTAAGTCAACCTGAACCGAGGGTGATCGCCCCCTACCTGAACAACTGGCCCCCACCTTTGCAGGTGTTGCTTTCACTACCTCTGACCTTCAAATCAGGGTCTTCAGCGAACCCTTACAAAAACCAAGATGTCCGGGGTAGGCCGGCGGCGGAAGTTTACCGATTACCTCCGCCCACGTTGGCCAGTACTGCAATCACTGACTCAGAGCTGCTGTACCCAACCTAGGGCCCCTATGAACCTTTATTTACTGTGGCGTGTTGGACCTACCAGTCCCCAGCAAGTATCGGTTGTTAGAGAATTCCTGAGTGACCAGCGAACCTCCCTTAAAATAAAAAAAATTACACAAATCACGTTAGAATGTACAAATAGCGTTTATGACCCCTCTAGCATATGCAAATGGTACTGGGTCAAGTTACTAACTAATGCACACAATTACGTGCGGTACAATCGTTCTGCACATAAGCAACTAATCTTATGTGCGGAGCGACCAGTGGAATCGAAAATTGTGGCTGCGAATTCCTTCAGCCAGAGCTTAATGGCCAATATGGGTACCGCACCAACCCTTCCTGGTGTTGTGCTCCTTTACTCTTTATCTATAGCGGACTTCCTAGTCTGTTGTACCTAGACCTCCTGGTCTGTTTCTGGACCTCCTGGTCCGTGACCTCCTGGTCTGTGCTACAGTAGACCTCCTGGTCTGCTATACTCTAATGCTCTTCTTTTAATATGTTTAACAAGGGATGCCTCCCAAGCCACCGTGCCGTCACTTACACGTATGTACCTCACGAGAACTCGATGATTTCCTGTGGTTCCACCCAAAATTTAGAAACTTATATATGTATACACACACTTTCACCTCATATACTCTTTACTTTCGTTTCTGCGCAGAAATCCCTTTCATTCAGTATCGCAGGCTAATCCCGAGGAGTTGCAACTAGAGAAGGATCTATTAGCTTAAAATTTTGGACACTGAGATTTGACTTGCGCTATTATCGCGTTGCCTCCTTATCGCCTAACTAAAACAATACTATCGTGTGATTTGTATCACGTGGGCATACCCAGACGCTCCGTTGCGTAATATACGCTCCGTGCGTCGGCCCTTGCGTCGCGTACGCTCGTTCTGCCCCTTGTTAGAGACACGTGTACGCAGGCCAGATATGTCCACAGTAACACAACTAACACGTTTATATCAATGTAAATGATCTTTAACTGTAATCATCTACCAAGCACCACACAGATCTTTCCTTGTATCTTTAGGCAAAGCCGTGTGCGTGTTTTACAATTTACCCCTTAACGTATTATTTTTACTTTTAACTACCAATAGCAACAAATCTTTCTCAGCACGTTATCAATTATAAATGGCAAACAGGAAAGTGAGATATGTAAAAATATACAAATGAAAATGCAATTCTAAATTAATCTAATAACATACATTGATGTAAGCACGCACATATAGATATTACATATATGTACTAATCACTATTACATATATGAGACCCTATTCTGTGCTTCTAATTTGCATATGAATGTACGATTTCTTTCACTGCTGGGAGAGGAAAAAACAAAAACAAAACCCAGTTATACAGGTTGATTTGCACTTCAATGGCTATCCTACACCAAGCAGAGAATCCTAGAATAGGGAGGTAAAGAAACCAAAAAAAAAAAAACCAAAAACTTTGTTTTATCTGTGTATCGTTCTTAAATCAAATACTCATTCCACTATTAACTTATATCAAACTCTATCTGAACCACTCGTGATTGACCATGACATGGACTAAACAAATGCATTAAAAACTCATTAAATGATGATTTCTTTTTGACAATGGATGGCTGATTATTTCCTGAATCAACTGAAAATCAGCCGCTTAGAAAAAAAAAATTGACTTTCCCAAAATGGCCGCTGCTCCTCCCCCTTCCACATCCATGAGGGTTACACAAAATGGAGGACAGACCATGCGGCTCCTTTTGTCACAAAGAAAATCATCATGCCAGCCCCTAAAGTTATTTTTAAGCCTGGGTAAAAACTATCACGCTATGCAGAGCGATTAAAAATACTTTTAAACCTATTTAAACAGACAAGCCATCCAATGTGCGTGTGCAGTTGGCACCAAATAGAAATAAAAACCAGATTTACAAAGACAATAGCTTAATGTTCCTACCTTCTTCGGATTCCACCAGCATCCCTACAAGCCAAAAGAATCAGACGCAGACTCTCATCTGATCAGCACTACAAAATACTACCTTTCCTCCCTTTGCTGATCAATAAAGTCTGTGCATTTTCGCCTGACTGCGGATATGAGATGGACCGGACTTGCCCCCAATTGATAAAGCTAAATATTTATCTTATAACATTCACTATATATGGGTAAGAGACTCTGGGGCAGATTTATTAAGCTCGGTGAAGTGATAAATTGGAAGGTGATAAAGGACCAGCAAGTCAGCTCCTAACTGTCATTTTTCAAACCCAGCCTGTGACATGGTAGTTAGGATCTGATTGGCTGGTCCTTTATCACCTTCCACTTTATCACTTCACCGAGCTTAATAAATCTGCCCTTCACTACGCAATTGGCGTATGGGGTACCGTAAGGGTACGCACTTAGCGTAACAGACGCTTAGCCGTGGTCGAGACGCACATGCGGCACGCTCGCTCACAGCTTAACGCTTGGTGTCGAGAACACTATAGGCGGCCGACTACCGTAATGCTACGCTACCAGCGTAGCGGACGCTCGTGACCACGAGGGGAATACGAGCGGCGCAGACGCTCACGGGATGACACTCAGTAAACCTTGTATGCAACTCAATGAAAGGCTGAGCCTATACTGTAAACCTTGGTTTTGTAATGTGAGCACAATGCAATGCTAATTAACCTCTATTGTATGAAAGCCTCTTGAGCGATTGAGACGCTCTGAATACTCTCAGCAATGTAATAAACACACAATACCTTGCTAAGGTTCCAAAACCTTTACTAACAATATCTAGCTATGTAAAAAGGGGAAAACAGTTAACAATTCATACACTACAAACTAACATCAATATCTAAGCAGAATAACTACATATAAATATACAATAGCGTCACAATCTTATACAGTAACAGAAAAGAAAAAGTAGTCTATGGAAAGAATCCCAAAGACAAAAAGTGGGCGCTGATTAGTATGACAAAAGAATATTAAAAGATATTAAAAAGGTTAAGATACTATAATTACTACTCAATAAGGATCACCCTGTTAGCTGCCCACAATGGTGGATCTGGGTATCCACCGCACTATCATAAACAAGAAGAAAAATAATGTGGGCGCTCAAGGGAAATCGTAGTACAACAGCTGCTGGTTTTGTAAAAATTCAATAGTATTTATTGGTATTGATAAGAGCAAATAAACATATATATGGCTAGAGTGCCATAGGCAATTCCTATACACAATTAGATAAGAAAAATAAAAACAAGTTACAACAATAATAATATTGAAGATGATAATAATAATAACTGTGTCCTGGGTCCCAGGACTTATATATGTTTAGGCACTATCCCTAATTTTAGTTGTTAGTTCTTTTGCATGTGTAAGCCAGCTGTTAATGGTAATTAGGGTTTATTGCTTATACAGGCTTAAATGCACTTTGCGGGAAGGAAAGGCTAAAGATGAATAAGGCCTGTTGATACTTCACCAGAAAGAACTGATGGACGTTATGTTCAAATAGTGTGGCTGGATTTGGAGTATGCCGTTCCCGCAACTGTCTCCCTCCGTGTGGCTTGTAGGATCCACTCACTGGAAAAAATGGCTGGCCGCTCTGCGGCGGTTCTCTTTAGGCTGTGTCCGCTGTAAGTGGTGCAATGTGCTGTAAGCTAGCACTTGGCCTTTGCAGGAACGGAGACAGGGAGCCGTGTGTGTAAGTCCTGGGTAGCAGGGGACGCTGAGATGCCGCGATTCGCGGCTTCCGGGTTCGGTGCTTCCGGCTTCCGGTTGCGGTCCACCTGCGTTCCACAGTCGTAACAAGTCACCTGACGCGTTTCTCCGCCTCCACAATGGGCGGTTTCTTCAGAGGTATGTTATACAATAACAGAGAGAGAGAGTATGGCAAATACAAACAGGGAATAAGTTGGTCACAGAGAGTACTTACACACTGGGAATGAATCGCAGGCGCAATCTGGTTACCAGCTCCTGGTTAGTCAATGATGAAAACCGTTGTGGGGAGAGACCTGAGCTGCTCCAGGTTGGCTGTTTATATATACACTACATACAGTACACTACAAAGGGCCCTACCATCTCATTGTTCATTGGACACAGGAATCTGTCTTCATATTACAACAAAAGGTCATAGGTTTGTTTGAACAGGTGGGCTGTGACTATTTCAGACTGCTCAGGTGGGAGGGAATCTCAGGATTTCCAACACATGGACAATGAATAAATGTCCAGAAACTACTTATAGACATAACTATACGCAGGAGCGATGAATCTTTACCTAACCAGCACCGGATTGTTTCTAATAAAATGTTCTTTAGTTAGGTACCAAACACCACTGCTCAAATCCTATCTGACCCTTCGTATCATGCAAAGAGGAATTCCTCTGTCCAGGGACCAGTCACAATAAACAAACTTTCAGTTATTATTAAGGGGAACATTATCTATAAAACATACTATTTGGATTTACTATGTAATGATTGAGTCGCCCGCTAGACGCACACAAACTCTACCGTAAATGCATATACCATGCGCTCGAGCGCATGGCCGAGGAGGCGCCGTCACGCAACTGCGAATATGCGCACGCACGGGATAGAATGTGTACGTGCAGCGGCACGCGCATGGGGTGGATATATGGCAATGTGTAGCATGATATTTTTCCGACTTTGACATATTATATACTGGTGGTCAGCAAAATTATGCACTGTACTCCTACTATATACTACAATGCAGCACAGATATGGAGCGTTTTTCAGGCAGAGAACGTATAATACTGGTGGTCACTGGTCAGCAAAACTCTGCACTGTACTCCTCCTATATAATACTGCTGGTCCCCAGTCCCCACAATAAAGCAGTGTCAGCACAGATATATGCAGCACACTGAGCACAGATATGGAGCGTTTTTCAGGCAGAGAACGTATAATACTGGTGGTCACTGGTCAGCAAAACTCTGCACTGTACTCCTCCTATATAATACTGCTGGTCCCCAGTCCCCACAATAAAGCAGTGTGAGCACAGATATATGCAGCACACTGAGCACAGATATGGAGCGTTTTGCAGGCAGAGAACGTATAATACTGGTGGTCACTGGTCAGCAAAACTCTGCACTGTACTCCTCCTATATAATACTGCTGGTCCCCAGTCCCCACAATAAAGCAGTGTGAGCACAGATATATGCAGCACACTGAGCACAGATATGGAGCATTTTTCAGGCAGACAACGTATACTGGTGGTCACTGGTCAGCAAAACTCTGCACTGTACTCCTCCTATATAATACTGCTGGTCCCCAGTCCCCACAATAAAGCAGTGTGAGTTCAGATATATGCAGCACACTGAGCACAGATATGGAGCGTTTTGCAGGTAGACAACGTATACTGGTGGTCACTGGTCAGCAAAACTCTGCACTGTACTCCTCCTATATAATACTGCTGGTCCCCAGTCCCCACAATAAAGCAGTGTGAGCACAGATATATGCAGCACACTGAGCACAGATATGGAGCGTTTTTCAGGCAGACAACGTATAATACTGGTGGTCACTGGTCAGCAAAACTCTGCACTGTACTCCTCCTATAATACTGCTGGCCCCCAGAATAAAGATATTTGCACTGCAGCCCCCTGAAACAAAGTGAGAGGACGCCAGCCACATCCTCTCACTATCATTTAAATGCACAAGTGAAAAATGGCGGCGACGCGCGGCTCCTTATATAGAATCCGAATCTCGTGAGAATCCGACAGCTGGATGATGACGTTTTGGCGCGCTCGGGTTAACCGAGCCATACGGGAGAATCCGAGTATGCCTCGGACGCGTGTAAAATGGGTGAAGTTCGGGGGGGGTTCGGATTCCGAGGAACCGAACCCGCTCATCACTAGTAGAGACCCTTATACACACTGGGGCAGGTAGAGACCCTTATACACACTGCGCCAGGTAGAGCCCCGTATACGCACTGTGCCACGTAACCCCTTATACACACTGTGCCAGGAAGAGCCTCTTAAGAAAGAGAGAGTGACGGAGAGTGTGTGTGTGTGTGTGTGTGTGTGTGTGTGTGTGTGTGTGTCTGTCTGTGTGTGTGTGTCTGTTTCTCACCAGGACAAAGTCACTAGCGGGATAGTGCTGTGCGGGAGGTGGACAGTACCATGCGCGGACTGAGAGGCTTGAGATGTGTGGTGCAGTGCGGACAGCGGGAGGCAAATCAGATGGCCCCCCCAGGCAGTGCCTCACTCATAGGGTCGCCCGCCAATATGTAGAGATGGTAGCAGCCACAGGAGTCCGGCATGGCACCGCACTAAAATTGAGAAAATCTACATAAACTACAGCTCCCAGCAGCCCTTGCTGTAGGGAGCTCCCGAGCTCTCAAGGGTTGCTGGGAGCTGTAGTTTATGTAGCATTTCTTGATTTCAGTATGGACACCGGACACTGCCGCCAGGAACTGTGACTGCTGCTTCTGCCAGCTCTGCATGTTGCCGGGCGTCACTGTGGGTGTGGGGGGGGGGGGGGGGTGCACACACAGGTACTACCTCTAAAAATGTACCTCATGGCCACGGGTGGCACCACCAGGCAGTGCCCCTCCTTTGCTGGTGCCCCTGGCGAGTGCCATCCTAGCCAATGGGTAGATACGCCCCTGATTAAGACATCTCAAAATTACATCTCTATAGATTTAATAAATTTTTAACACTCATTTATACTTACAATAGAGATGTGCGGTGGGCACTCTTCGTGTTTTTTGTTTTGATTCCATGCTCGTGTTTTGGATCTGGATTGGTTTTGCTGAAACCACCCTTTCGTGTTTTGGTTTTGGGTTTGAATCTGGATAATTAAAAAAAAAAACATAAAAACATCTAAAATCACAGAATTTGTGGGTAATTTTGATCCTACGGTATTATTAACCTCAATAACATTCATTTCCACTCATTTCCAGTCTATTCTGAACACCTCACAATATTGTTTTTAGGCCAAAAGGTTGCACCGAGGTGGCTGTATGACTAAGCTAAGTGACACAAGTGTACGGCACAAACACCTGGCCCATCTAGGAGTGGCACTGCAGTCCCACTGCACAAATGGTGGATACCGGACGCACGTCTAACACCAACATAGCTGTCAAGACCTCAGTTATCCGCTTTGCAACAGGATGACTGCTTTCATATTTCATCTTCCTCGCAAAGGACTGTTGGACAGTCATTTGCTTATCTGAAGTAGTACAAGTGGTCTTCCGACTTCCCCTCTGGCATGATGATCGACTCCCAGCGCAACAACAGCAGCAGCGGCAGCAGCAGCAGTAGGAGGAAGTGGTTCTTGATCTTTCCCTATTTTATCATCCAAATTTTTGTTCTCCATTATTTTTCTGGTGTTATATAACAAAATGTAGCAAAGGAGAGCATACCTCTATACCACACAGGGCAAACCCTGTAAAAATTGGATTAAATATTAATAACCCCTTTATTTGGAGTAAATAATACACAGCATAGGAAAGCCCAAGTGAACTTATATAGCAGCACCACTGGACTGGATTTATACCGCAGTACCACTGGACTCGATTTATACGCCAGTTCCGCTGGATTTATACGGCAATACCACTGGACATATACGGAGTATCACTAGAATTATATGGCAGTACCACTGGACATATATGGCAGTATCACTGGATTTATACGGCAGTTCCACTGGACATATATGGAATTATCACTGGACTGGATTTATACGCCAGTACCACTGGATTTATATAACAGTAACACTGGACATATACGGCATTACCACTGAACATATACGGCAGTATCACTGAACATATATGGCAGTAACACTGGACTGGATTTATACGCCAGTACCACTGGATTTATACGGCAGTACCACTGGAAATATGCGGTAGCATCACTGGAATTATATGGCAGTATCACTGGAATCATATGGCAGTACCACTGTATATATACAGCAGTACCACTAGACATATGCGGCAGTATCACTGGACTGGATTTATACGGCAGTAACACAGGATTTATACGGCAGTACCACTGGACATTTACGGCAGTATCACTGGACTTACATGGCAGTACCACTGGACTTATACGGCAGTACCACTGGAGTGGAATTATTTTTTAAAGTTAGAATTTTTATTGAGAGTGATCAGTAACCAAAACAGTAACAATAACAAAATTGTACAGGTTAGGAGTATTGAACATGAAGACAACAAGTTTACATACCAAATCAGAACAATAGAGACAGTTCCTTGATAATATAGGCCATCGGGTATTAGCAGTATGCGCCCTGCGTAAAACCAAACCTGTACACGATCATTCTCATTTTATTTTTCAGTTATAGTATAGAATCTATACCAAAACAGTATAATCCTGTAAAGAGTAAAAGCAAGAAAGAGAAAGAGGAGGAAAGGAGAGAAGAAGCAAGAAAACATATATTAATAGAGGGGGAACGTTGAGAAAATTACATATAAAGAAGCAAGAGGTTGGGAACAGTCCACTGTATTGATAACAGAGGGTGAGACAACAGAGGTAATAGAGGTATTAGCAGAGTCCGGGTATCAAGAAAGAGCGTGCAAGGTACCATGGAGACCAGATGTTGTGGAACTGGGCCACGGTGTTATTCCTCAGGCTTGTAATGTATTCCAT
Source organism: Pseudophryne corroboree (assembly GCF_028390025.1). Classification (NCBI taxonomy): domain Eukaryota; kingdom Metazoa; phylum Chordata; class Amphibia; order Anura; family Myobatrachidae; genus Pseudophryne; species Pseudophryne corroboree. The sequence continues at coordinate 224,899,043 of NC_086450.1, forward strand.
ACTGGCTATATAATTAATCTTGGTCATCAGTAAAGCCTTGGAGGGTGGTTTATAGTCTTTCCAACATTTAGCGATCAGAGATTTAGCCGCCATGCAGAGTTGCATGGTAAGCTTGTCTTGGGTTTTGGGTAGTGACGGTATGGGGGCATGAAGTAAAGCAATTTCAGGGGAGAGATCTAGATTATGCCCGCAGGTTTGAGCAATAAGTGCTCCAACCGTGTTCCAAAAGGGGCGAATAGAGGGGCAAGTCCACCATATGTGAAAAAAGGTGCCTTCCTCTCCACAGAGTCTCCAACACAGATTTGACGTCGTGGGGTAAATGAAATGAAGTCTGGAGGGAACCAGGTACCACCTGGTATAGACCTTATAACATGTTTCCCTAAGTGCCACACTAATAGAAGCTTTAGCGATGCGCAATCTGATTTCTTCCCATTGATCATCTTCCAACGGATGGGAGAGATCTGATTCCCAGGCTAGTTCATGGGGTTCACGGGCAGGAGGATCTGGGGTCAAAATAGAGTTGTATATTGTTGAGATATTCCCCTTTTTGCCAATTGAAAGTAAACACATATGTTCAAAGGAGGTGGGTGATTTCAAAGGGGTCGTTTTAAGCTGAGATTTGAGAAAGCTAAGAATTTGGATATAATGGTAATGACACGAGGATGGAATACCAAGGCGCTCTTGAAAATCTCCAAAAGAGGTCGGTGCTGAGTGGCCTTTAACATGGATAAATCTCGTGACACCCTGAGATTGCCATGGGGCCGCTATTTTTCGCTCGCAGCCTGGGGGGAAGGCAGGGTGACCCCAAATAGGTGTTAAAGGTGAGGGGTATGAAGATAGATTGTGGGTGCTGCGGAGTTTGTCCCACAATCCAAGGGTGAATTTAATCGTGGGGACTGAGTAGGCCGAGGCTGGTCTGCAGGACCTGGGGAGCCATAGAAGAGAGTCGAGGGGGATACCCTGATATATTGAATTCTCGATATCGACCCATTTTCTGTTCCCTTGGGGGGAATGCCAGGACACTATGTGGTTAAGGTGACAGGCGTTAAAATAAGCCTGAAGATTAGGGTATCCCAAGCCGCCTGAGGTAGCACTCTTAGTCAACAGTGTTCGTCTTAATCGAGATTTACGGTGAGCCCAAATAAATTTGTTGCAGAGTGATTGCAGGGAAGCCAAAGTCACTCGGGGCACCATTATCGGAATGGTCTGGAATAGGTAAAGAATACGGGGAAGGAAATTCATTTTTAGGGCGTTAATCCGTCCAATCCACGAAATGAATAATCGGTCCCATTTATCTAGGTCTTGAGTGAGAGTTTTAATCATAGGAACATAATTAGCCTGGTATAGGCTGGTGTAGGATTTAGTAATAAATATGCCAAGGTATTTGAGAGCCGAGGGTCTCCAAAGAAAAGGGAAAGAGGAGGTTAAAATCAAATAGGTATGGGATGGAACATTAAATGTGAGGGCCTCAGATTTGGTGTGGTTTATTTTGTAACCAGAGAGGGAACCATACAGGAGTAATTATTTCTGTAGATTAGGAAGAGAAATCAGAGGGTTAGAAAGAGTCAAGAGCACGTCATCCGCAAACAAAGATATTTTGTACGAGCTCTGCCCCACTGTTACCCCCCCCCACCCCCAATGTCAGTATTAAGTCTAATACGGGCCGCAAGGGGTTCAATGCATAAAGCAAAAAGTAGGGGTGAAAGAGGGCAGCCCTGACGAGTACCATTCTTCAAACTAAATCGAGGTGAGCTCAGTCCATTGGTCAGGACTGTAGATGAAGGGTTGGAATAGAGGGCCGCTATTGCAGTAATGAAATGACCATGGAGGCCAAACGTAAATAAGGTAGAAAACAAAAAGGGCCAAGAAATGCGATCAAATGCTTTTTCGGTGTCTAGCGCCAAAGCAATCGCTGGTGTTTTCGTCGAGTTTATTTGATGAATCAAATTAACAATACGTCTGGTGTTGTCCGAGGCCTGGCAGCCAGGAACAAATCCCACTTGGTCAGGGTCTATTAATGATGGCAATACAGCGTTCAGGCGAGATGCCAGTATTTTGGCAAAAAGTTTGAGATCGGTATTTATCAAAGATATGGGTCTATAATTTGAGCAATGTGAAGGATCCTTTCCGGTTTTCGGGATTACTATAATGCGGGACGTCGTGGAGTCAGTGTGAAAAGGCGTACCCTGTAATATTTTATTAAACAGGGAGACCATATAAGGAATGAGTTGAGGGGCGAAGGTTTTGTAGTACACCATCGGATAGCTATCCGGGCCAGGTGCTTTAGAAGGTTTCTGGGTTTTCAGTGCAGCTTCAATTTCCTCGGCAGAAATATCAGCATTGAGAGCAGAGTTAGTTTCCTCGTCTAAACGAGGAAGAGCGCATGAATCTAAATATTGTTGTGCCTGGTCGGCTTGTGCTAAAGGGTCGGACGGGGGATCAAGGTTATAGAGTGTCCTATAATAGTCAAAAAAGATACTATTAATTTTTTTGGGGTCGTAGGTAATGTTACCTGAGGGTTGTCTAATAGTATGGATGCATTGGTTGGCCTTTTTGGCACGTTAGCGATTAGCCAACAAAGTATGTGCCTTGTTACTTTTGTCGTAAAACGATTGGTTAGCCCATCAAAGTGAGCGCTCAATATTCTCCGCCAAAAGAGATTGTAGGTCATCACGTGCTTTAGAAAGTTCGGCTAGAGTTTTTTTAGAGCGTGTGCGTTTGTGCTCCTGATCCAATGTTGCAATGTTGTCTGTTAACAGAGCAATTTGGTTTTCTCGGTTTCTCTTACGGCGGGATGCAAATTGGATAATGGATCCCCTGATGACCGCCTTATGGGCTTCCTATATAGTGGCTATACTACAGGCGCCTTCTACATTAACCGCAAAATATTCCCGAAGCTCAATTTTAATTAAGTCTTGAAACTTAGGGATCTTCAATAGCGTCTCGTTAAGTCTCCATGTCGGTCTACCGTCAGGGATATCAAAAATGTCAAATGTCGCAGCTAAAGCTGCGTGATCAGTCCAGGTAAGTGGGACTATCGAGGAAAAGCGAGCGGTTCGGGAGAGAGGTGCACAACTCAAGAACATATCAATGCGAGAGTACACATCATGCGGATTGGAATAAAAAGTATAGTCCCTAGTGGTCGGATTAAGGAAACGCCATACATCGAACAAACCAGCCTCGGCCATGCTCCTGCGTAATACGGAGGAGTTTGGGGTTTGACTACTACGCAAGGGACCGGACCTGTCCATGCACGTGAGAGCCATATTGAAATCACCACCGACAGGTGTCTTACCTCGTCTATATGAGTAAAGGTCGTGAAAAAACTTGCGAAAGAATTTGGATTGGGCAGTGTTTGGAGAGTACAGATTAGCCAAGGTAACTTCCTCGTGTCCAATTTTTCCTCTCACCATTACATAACGACCTTCATTGTCGCGTTTACAATCTAGGAATTGGAAAGGGAATGGACCCTCTTACCAGGATGGCCACCCCATGTCTTTTTGCTGTATGATTGGAGTACCAGGCCATGGGAAATTGTTTAGATGTCAGGGAGGGATGGGAGTCCGATTTCAAGTGTGTCTCCTGTAAGAAAATCACGTCACCTTTTAATGTTTTAAGAGATCTGTGGAGATGAGAGCGTTTCTGGGGAGTGTTCAGCTCTTTGACATTAATGGACAGGCATGTTAGCGGCATTGTTGAAGCAAAAGAGGGAGTAATTCACTGGAAATCCCAAAGGTCCCGGACTCTGCTAAAATGGACGAGAGAAACAGAAAGAAAAAGTAAAAAGAGAAGAATAGAAATGTATAATTCTGTATACGAACAATATTAGATAAATGAATCTATCTATCTGTGCATACAAAGATGTCAACTTGCAGATGAACTGTACCCGGGGTCTGAGAGAGGAGGAGAACAGGAGAAAGAGAAACAAAAAAGAAAAAAGCAGACGTAGTATCCAATGGGCAGGAAACTCGGCTGCCAAAATTGAGCTCTAAAAAAAAAAAGAAAGAGCTCGCTGGCGGGATACAAATGCAATATAACAGAAGAGGGTATTGACCCACTATATTTGAAAATAACTTTAATCCCTAAGATTCGGGGGAGGAAGTATCAAGACAGGGCACTGACGCCCCGCACCCGAAACCAATAATAAACAAAAAGGATGGACCGTTGTGTAGCAAATTAAGACCCACCACAGGGGCGGGACAGTCCTAGATACAGAACACGAAAGAAAAAGTGATCATATAACAAATAGTATCAATTTAGTAATAACAATAGAGCAAATGGTGAAGTCGCAGGACAGGTCAGCGGCCAGAGACAGGCGGCCAGAGACATGTCCCACGGCATCGGGAAAGGATTCAATTCAGTGCTCTATCTATAAGGCAGTGTCTCCGAGCCACCGACCAGGACAGCGAAATAAAAACATAGCAATGCACGCCAGTGTAATACTATTTTTAATCTTGAAGGACAGAAATCGGAGGATAACATCGCGGGGAGGTTCCGAGTCCTTCGGTTTAGGTCTCAGGGTGCGGTGAGCTCTCTCTATCGAGATGGCAGAATCTGAGAGCGACGGGACCAGGTAAAGAAACAAGCGTTGAAGGTATGGTTCCAATTCAGAGGTTGTGAGAGATTCAGGGACATTGCGGATGCGTAGATTATTCCGCCTCTCGCGATTTTCGCTATCTTCAACTTTATCCTTAAGGAGTTCCAACTCGCTGGATAGGTAGCTCATGTCCTCACCCACTTGCTTGTGGAAATTTTGTTGGTGGTCCACCCGTGTTTCCAGCGCGGTTGTGCGGGAGTCCAGAGCCGCCATATCAGATTTTAATTCCCCGATCACTGACTGGAGAGCTGTTGTGAAGGAACTCTTAAGGTCTAATATATTTTGAAGGGATTGAATGTCCGCCTTGGTTGAGGGTGCATCCGTCTGATCCATGATGGGGGTGGGCATCGGTGAGGATGGAGATGAAGCTTCGGTCGGTTTTTCCCGGCGTGAGAAGTGTTGTGAAATACAGAGCCGGCCCTAGGCATAGGCAAACTAGGCAAATGCCTAGGGCATTTGGAATGCCTAGGGGCACAAGCAGCTTATGTTGATTAAAATGATATGCAGCATGCCTATATTCTGTGTGTGAATGCAGCTGTACCTGCATATGAAATGCTACATTACAGTTTATTCCTGGAAATCACTGTAACATAGCATTTCGTATGCAGAAACAGCCACAGTCGCACACAGAATATAGGCATGCCACATATCATTTTAATCAGCAGAAGCTGCTTGTGCATCCTAGTCACATAGCAATGCAAATAAGACACATTTTAGGCAAAAAACACACCCAACTTTAGTAGAGCTGCCAGCTGACTTATGCCAGGCATCTCCTGCTGCATTTCGTATTGAGACAAAATGTATGAGGACACATCTGTGAGTGCGGCCATGTGAGTGCTGTGTGTGGGTGGGTTGGTTGTGCAGTAGTGTTCGGCATAAGTATAAGGGGCATTATGCGTGTCATTATGTGTATAAGGGCATAAGGGTATAATGGTTGGCATAATGTGTAAGGTGCATTATGTTTATAAGGACATTAATAATGTGTGTCATATGGGGACATTACTGTGCGGTATTATGTGTATAAAGGCATTACTAATGTGTGGCATTATGTGTATAAGGTGCTCTAATGTGTGGTGTAACGTATAGAAAGGGCACTACTGTGTGGTGTAATGTGAATAAAAAGCAATGTGGTGTGGTGTAATGTGAATAAGGGGCACTACTGTGAGGAGTAACGTATATAAGGTAAAGTGGTACTACTGTGTGATGTGACGTGAATAAGGGAAAATATTGCATAGTTAATCTGAATAAAGTTGCAGTACTGAGTGGCGTAATTTCAATTGGGGGTACTTTTGTGTGGCCATGCCCCTTCCCAGGAAGAACACACTCCGTTTTAGGCTGTACGCCGAATGTGTGCACTGTTTCTATTTAAAATATAAGGGGTAGGAGCACCAAAATGAGGACTGCGTTGGGTGAGGGGTGATGGTGCTGAGAAAGGGGTGCAAGGTCAGAGGCGGAACTAACGGCAATGCTTGGGGGCACCAGTCAAAATCTTGCCTAGGGCATCATATTGCTTAAGGCCTGCTCTGGTGAAATATCTTGTGAGGCTCCTGATTTTTTTGCTCTGGTGTTCGCTCTGCTCATAATATCTGGTGAGATTTAAACGTCCGTTTAAGGAGTGGTAACAAGAATGGTCCACCGGGATGTTACGTGTTCAACAGTTGGTCCGGGTGAGGGGGAAGTCAGGCATCTGTGAAATTACATCATTTATAGGACCTAGGTCCCATTAATCTATTAAAACAGTGAGAGGGATCCACGGGAGAGCGTCCTGATATACAACACACTTTTTCGTGAGTATTTGAGATGTAGTGTAAGAAATAAAGAACAGCAGCTGCAGGGTTGAGGTTCTGGAATGATTCCCTGTTGAAATAGGGAGCTCGTTTCCACACAGCTCCAGCAGGGGCAGCACAATGCAGAGAAGAGGGGCCTGTCCTGCCACCTCCAAGATGGCTGCCGTCAGCAGTATGTGGTGTGTCCTCCCACAGGCTTTCTCAGCATTGTATTTAGGGGTTTATATGCACATAGAGCCCCCCGTCCCCCCAGCGCCTTGAGCCAGTCCTCTCTGCCTGTTACCGCGGCCAGTAGACTATTCGTAGTGGTGTAGCGTCTGAATCCCGTCAGACGCCACAACCAATATGGCCGCCACCACCGGACCTCCGCAAATCTGTTCGGCTCCGGCCGTGTGATTCCAGGGGCACTTGGTCTTTCCTCGGCCTCCCGTTCAGGTCTCCCCAGGCCAGGGGCATGCAGCGGTGCAGCGGGGTAAGTGGTGGAGCCGGGTTTAAGCGGCCGGAAGACGTCCGTTCCCGGGCGGGGGTGGTAGTAAATTGAGGCCCCGGCTTCAGCTCACAGGGAAGGCCGCAACCTGCAAGCACAGGACAGGCCTGTGCTCCGGCTCCGCAGCTCGCTCCCTGAATGCCCTAAGTAACAAGGGCTATTGTGAGGTGATATAGGGGAGGGATAGGCAGGGTGAAGGCTATTTTAAGGGGTTATAGGGGCTTGATCTAGCAGGAGCTCTCCAGGGACACGTCCTCTCAGTCAGGCCACAAGCCACGCCCCTGGAGTGGAATTATACGGCAGTATCACTGGAATTATACGGCAGTACCACTGGACTGGACTTAAACGCCAGTACCACTGGACTTATACTCCAGTACCACTGGAATTATACGGCAGTATCACTGGAATTATACGGCAGTACCACTGGACATATACGGCAGTACCACTGGAATTATATGGCAGTACCACTGGACTTATATGGCAGTATCACTGGACTGGATTTATACGGAAGTACCACTGGACTTATATGGCAGTATCACTGGACATATACGGCAAAATCACTGGGCATATATGGCAGTATCACTGGACTGTATTTATGCGCCAGTACCACTGGATTTATACAGCAGTACCACTAAACATATATGGCAGTATCACTGGATTTATACGGCAGTACCACTGGACATATACGGCAGTATCACTGGACTGGATTTATACGCCAGTACCACTGGATTTATATGGCAGTACCACTGGACATATAAGCCAGTATCACTGGAATTATGACGCAGTACCACTGGACATATACGGCAGTATCACTGGAGTTATACGGCAGTACCACTGGACTTATACAGCAGCACAGGGACACCACCACTGGACTGATGCAGGACAACACAGCACCACAGCAATGGACTGGACTTATACAGCAGCACTGGACATATGGCAGCGGAGGACACCTCCACTGTGACTGCACTGATGCAGCACAAGACACCACCACTGGACTGATGCAGCACAACATAGCACCACTGGACTGGACTTATACAGCAGCACTGGCCATATGGCAGCAGAGGACACCACCACTGTGACTGTACTGATGCAGTACAAGTCAATACCACTGTTCTGAAGCAGGACAACACAGCACCACTGCACTGGACTTATACAGCTACACTGGACATATGGCAGCAGAGGACACCACCACTTTGACTGGACTGATGTAGCGTAAGACACTACACTGGACTGAGCAGCACTGGAATCGCCACCCCACTTTCCCTCCCGCACAGACACTGAGGACGGAGATACGTCCTCTCGCTACAGTCTCTAATGCCAGAGTGAAAATGGCGGCGAAGCTCGGCTCCTTATATGGAATCCAAACCCCGCGTGAATCCGACAGCGGGATGATGACATTTTGCCTCGTTCTGGTTTCCAAGTCAGGCGGGAAAACCCAAGCCCTGAATCGGATCCGGGCTCGGGTAGTGAAGTTTGGGGGGGTTTGGTTCTCAGGGAACCGAACCCGCTCATCTCTAATTTACAACCGTGAAAATCAGAAACTTCTGTACGAAGAACAGGTAGAACAGTCAGTCATATATTAGGAGGGAAGTCTAGGTTTTTGCCCCTCTTTGAATGGGTCATTATGGAATGGGAGGTATGCACAATCTAATATACAGTCGTCGTTGCCCCCCCCCCCCCCTTCCCCCTCTTCCACCAGGCCCCTTTCTTTTAAGCGCCCTGGGCCACCCTCAATGCTTAATCCAGCCCTGTGATGAGGCTATAGAATGGTGTTAGGGTGATATATTATGGCATTAGATAGTAGTGATATACAATTTACCCTTGAGATTATAGGCTATAGGACCTCGTCATGGGATTGGGACATATGATTAAATTATGTGCATATACAGTGGTATAATATGATACATTTGGTGATATGAGCTATATGATGGTGGGTTATTAAAGCTATACTGTAATATGTTAGGGTGTCATATTGGCATAGCAGAGCTGTTTATGGTAGGTCTAACACATTTATTCCATTTGCCTAATTGTATATAACTGTATATATACTGTGAATGTTTGGACATATTCATAATATGCTGGTGAATGGATTTATTTGATGAATATTTGGGTCTTGTAATCTCAGTGTTTGCTGGATTGTTACATCACACAACCCAAATATTTGCTGCAGTTTTTTTCTCCTTTCTATTCTACACAATTCTTGCACAAGCAAAGTACTTATTTCCTATTTCTTCTACGCTACTCCATGGCAGCCGTTACTCTGGGATTTATCCCTACTCCTAGATTTTAGACAGGAAGTTTTTTTTTTCTATTTTAGGCTCCGCCCCACTGGGAATATAGGTCCGACCGCCCCTGGCTTCCCCAGTCTTTTTCCTGTCTCCTTAGATAGTGACAGTGTAGTCGTTTGTTGTTTCTGTCAAATATGAGGCTTACCAGGATTTTCCCGGCCTAATGCGCCTCTGTGAGCTGCGGCTGGAAGGGGTTTGGCACCCGGGATCCATGGAGGAGCATTGTAATTGCTGCCTGTGGCAGTACATAATGCTGCATGGCATCATTATAATTACTGCCTGTGGAGTAGAAATGCTGCCAGTAACTGATAATGGACGACTATATTACTGCCTGTGGCAGTAGAAGTGCCGCTCACCACTGTGCAAGGAGTGTTACCTGTGGAAGTGCATGGCGCCCGGGAGGAGTATTATTGTTCCCTGTGAGCCCCCACCGCTGATGATTGCCAACCGCCGAGATGCTGGAGCCTGGAGGGCAGAAGCAGCGCTAGACGCAGCGGGCGGAAGTGCGTGGCCGAATCCCGGAAGTTGCAGCGGATCGGTCTGCGCATGCGCCGGCGGCAGCTGGGGGTTAAAGGCGGCCAAGATGGCGCGGTCCACCGCTGAGAGTGATACTGGAATCTCAGTAAAAACAGCAGTGAGAGGAATAAGGGTGCTACAGGAGGATACTGTGGCTATGGACAAAGAAAGGTCTCCCTCTACGCCTACATGTGCCCAGGAATGGTAAGCAATCTCATTTAGGGCACTTATTATGTTATGTAGTTAGGGTGTTTAGGATACTATTTTGCTTTGATTGCAGTGTGTCTGAAGTTCCTAGGAAGAGAACATATAAAAAGAAGCATTTGGCTTGTTCTGGATGTTAAAAAAAGTTTTTCTGGAGATAAACATAGCAAGTTGTGTGAGGATTGTGAAGCATCCCAGGGCCAATCTAGGCAAATTCAAGATCTTATGGAATGGATGAAAAAATCATTCGTAACAAAGGATGAATTAAAGGAGCTTCAGGGGGCTAAGTGGTCCAGGTCACAGACAAGTCTGGACGCTGCAGAAGATTCGGATAGTCTTGTGGTGTTAGATTATGCTGATAGTCCCTCTCCGGCAGAATCTGAGGAGGCTCAGGAGCCAGATAGATCATTTAATTTGGATATAGTTGATAGCTTACTTAAGCATGTGTATAGGGCTTTAAATATTAAGGATGAAGCACAGGAGGATGATGCTCAGGATCCTTTATTTGAAGATAGGATTAAGAAAAACCGATGTTTTCTGGTGCATAAGGTACTGAAGGAGGTTATGTCAGTGCAGTGGCAGAGTGCGGACAGGCGCCTCAAATATATGAAAAGGTTGGATCGTATGTTTCCGGTGCAGGATGAAGAATTCATTAGGTGGTGTGAATTGCCTAAAGTGGATGCTGCAGTAGCAGAAGTTGTTTCTAAAACCACTATCCTGTTAGAAGATGGTGCGGTACTTAAAGATGCAATGGATAAGAAGGTTGAAAGTTCCTTGAAGAAAGTCCATAAAGCATCAGCGGTGATGCTAAAAGCTGGGGTAGCGATGGCGTCAACAACCAGAACCCTGAGGTTGTGGGGTGACAACCTGAATCATGATTTGGAAGATCAGGTATCCAGACATCACTTGCAGAAAGACCTGGCTGTGATGATGAAGGCGGTGGAATACCTGTGTGAGGCCTCTCTTGAGGTAGTCGAATATGCAGCAAAATCATTAGCAGCAGGCGTAGCGGCTAGAAGGTCACTGTGGCTGCGTACCTGGACGGCAGACGTCCATTAAAAAAACAGATTGATAGCTCTTCCTTATGAAGGCTCTCGCCTGTTCGGAAGCAAGTTGGAATCGATAATCAATGTCATGTCAGGCGGTAAGTCCGCGAAGCTGCCATATGATAGAAAATCGAGGTTTAGAGCTTCTTCACCCAAGCAACAGTTTAAGGAGGCCAGGTCATAAAGGCCAGGTAGACAGTATAGTAGATATACTCCAACAACTACCAGGCAGTCCTTTCGTCAGTCTGGTAGAAGAGGTAATAGAAAATTCTGACTATATGATGCCCCAGAATGCTGCGCCAGTAGGAGGCAGATTAATGAAATTTGCAGATCAATGGCAACAGTCAACCCAGGAAGCCTAGGTATTAAAGGTAATCACCCAGGGTTATCATATAGAATTTATAGAGAAATCGACAGGAAGGAATTTTGAAAAATCAAAGATTCCAACGTCAGAAGAACAGATAACAGCTTTGCAGGATATTATAAAAAATCTTCTCAAAGCACGTGCAGTCGAAAAGATACCGGTGGCAGAGGAGAGAAGAGGTTTTTATTCCAGGATGTTCCTGATTCAGAAACCATCGGGAGAATTCAGAGCAATTCTGAATTTAAGAAGATTAAACAGATTCTTTATAAAGAAACGGTTTCATATGGAGACGCTGAAGACCATATTATTAGGAATAATATATATATATAATAATATATTTCCTGTATTAGTTGTTTGTGAGGTTGGCAGTGACCTCTGGGTGAAGCAGCAGTTCTAAATCACTAATATTCAACATCATTGCAATTATTATCAGCGCCCAGTATTTGTGTTATTATTAGGAATAAAGCAGGGAGACTTTATGGCCTCTATAGATCTGAAAGACGCCTATTTTCACGTGCCAATTCACAGAGATGACCGGAGATTCCTAAGGTTTTACGTGCTCGGGAAACATCTTCAATTCACCTGTCTGCCGTTCGGCCTGTCTTCCTCACCAAGAGTTTTCACGAAAGTCCTCCTAGCTCTAGTGGCACGCATGAGAGTGATGGGCGTAGCATTGTGGCTATACCTGGACAACTTGCTGATCTGTGCGAGTACGAAAGCGACTCTAATAGCAGCGGTACAGGAGACTCTTCAGATTCTTCAGGCTCATGGTTGGCTAGTGAACTGGAAGAAGAGCAAGCTATATCCAACACAAGGCCTACAGTTCCTAGGAGTTTGGATAGATTCAAAGAAGTACACGGTGGCATTGTCGGAAGACCGATGCAAAAAAATTCAAGATCTCTCATCCCTGGTTCGGGTAGAGGACAGCATTTCACTCCGCCTAGGCCTACGTCTTGTGGGGATGCTGTCTTCTACGATAGAAGTAGTATCCTGGGCCAGGTGGAAAATGAGAACGTTCCAGTGGGACATAATAAGAGCTGTCCGTATAGGCAGAGACCTAGACCACAAGATAATCCTTACTCAAGGAGCAAAGAAGTCCCTGGATTGGTGGATAGACCAGAGCTTGAGCCGAAGGTCAGTGTCCTTAGTGCAGCCCAAGTACGCTGTCTTGACAACAGTTGCAAGTGCCACAGGTTGGGGAGGTCATCTCTTAAGTCACACATGCCAGGGGTCATGGTCCACCCAAGAAAAACTCATGTCTTCCAACAAGCGAGAAATGAGGGCAGTGTGGAACTCGATACGTTGCTTTCAGACACTGCTGGTGCAGTCTCATCTGAGAGTATTCTCGTACAATGTGACAGTTGTGGCATATTTAAACCGGCAAGAAGGCACCAGGAGTCGAGATCTATGGGTGGAAGTAGCAAAGATTTTGGATTGGGCAGAACAAAACCTAAAGTCCATAACAGCCCTTCATGTTCCGGGAGAATCCAACTTAGTGGCGGATTACCTGAGCAGACACGATGTATTACCGGGAGAATGGGAGCTAAATCCTCAGGTGTTCCACTTGATAACACAGAGGTTTGGGTACCCTCAGATAGACCTGATGGCCACGTCACAGAATGCGAAAGTGAAACATTTCTTTTCAAGGTACCAGTCCCCAAATTCCAGCGGGACAGATGCTCTCTCCCAGAGATGGAACTTCAGCCTCAGTTATGTGTTCCCTCCACTACCAATGATACCTCGAGTTCTACGAAAAATCAGAGAGGAGAAAGCGGTAGTTATATTAGTTTTACCCCATTGGCCAAACAGAGTGTGGTTTCCCACAGTCCTCAGAATGGCGATACATGGTCCATGAACCTTACCAATAGAACCAGAGTTACTGCGACAAGGACCAATCTGCCATCCGAACCCGCAGAGTCTCCATTTGACGGCGTGGAAGTTGAGCGGTCAATCCTGAGAAATAAAGGCCTTTCAGAACAGGTTGTTACCTTACTTATGAAAGCAAGGAAGAATGTCTCTTCAAAGTCCTATTATAGAGTATGGAGAAAATTTGGCGATTGGTTAGGAGATGGCGCCGAAATCTCTAAGGTTGAAGTCCCGCAGGTACTGCAGTTTCTAAGCGAAGGTTTTCAGATGGGTCTTGCAGTATCAACCATCAAGGTGCAAATATCAGCCTTAAGTATATTGCTGGATAGAAAGTTGTCGGAGGATAACTTGGTGCAGAGATTCTGTCAAGCCATCAAGAGGGAACGTCCTAGAGTCAGATCAGTTATATCAACCTGGGATCTGAATCTTGTTCTGAATACGCTGATGAATTCGCCTTTCGAACCTCTGCGGGAAATCTCTTTAAAAATGCTTACCTGGAAGGTAGTTTTCCTCACAGCAATAACTTCAGCGAGAGGGGTTGGAGAACTACAGGCTCTCTGGGCTGAGGAGCCCTATTTGAATATTCTTCCAGATAGAATAATATTAAAAAATAATCCGGAATTTCTGCCAAAGGTAGTTTCAAACTTCCATATGAGCCAAGAGATCATTCTTCCATCTTTCTTCCCATACCCAACGGATGATTATGAAGAAAGATTGCATATGTTGGATGTCTTACGGGCAGTCTCCATATACTTAGAGAGAGTGAAAGACTTCCGGAAGGTTAAAAATCTATTTGTTTTACACTCTGGAGTCAAAAGAGGTGAATCGCCTTCTAAAAACACGATTGCTAGATGGATTACGGAATTGATTGCATTCGCATATCAAGAAAATGGCCGACCAGTTCCAGACCACATTAAGGCACACTCTACGAGGGCTATGGCTACATCCTGGGCAAGAAGAGCGCAGGTGTCGATAAAAGAGATATGTTCGGCAGCAACATGGTCGTCCATCCATACATTCACCAGACATTATGGCTTAGATGTCTCTGGTGGTCATTTTGGAGAAGCAGTACTGAAGGAAGCAACTGCATAAAAAAATTTAATTTAAGCATCATTTGGGCTCTGTGTGGTTTATTTCCCTCCCTACTAGGATGCTTTGGTATATCCCAGAGTAATGGCTGCTATGGAGTAGTGTAGAAGAAAGTAGCAAATTATACTTACCGATAATTTCATTTCTTCGAGATACTCCATGGCAGCCTAGTTTTCCCACCGCGATATATCTTTGTTTTTTTTCCTAGGCTCCGTCAAGGAGACACTCAAAAGACTGGGGAAGCCAGGGGCGGTCAGACCTATATTCCCAGAGGGGCGGAGCCTAAAATAGAAGAAAAACTTCCTGTCTAAAATCTAGGAGTAGGGATAAATCCCAGAGTAATGGCTGCCATGGAGTATCTCGAAGAAATGAAATTATCGGTAAGTATAATTTGCTACTATCTTAGAAGACATTAACATTGTCTCATGCTGTGCATGTCCAGTGAACATATTTTTAATGTTGACTATTTTACAATCCAGTTCATGCAGAGAAAATATTGCATCTATGACCCATGTACAGTATATTCATTGAATAAACTAATTAGATAGTTATTCTACAAAGTTAGGAATAGAAAAGATATTTGAACATTTCCACATACATAAGATGAATGTTGCAGTGGTTGAAATTTGCATAGTTTTGCTAGAAAGTTCTTGTTAAACTGTGGAAGTTATATTCTCTAATGCTGCATTTGACTTTAAGGGAATGCAAATTAACTGGCAGTCTATGTCTGTTTTTCTATGTAGTCTGGTACAGCAGCCAGATCTGCTTGTCGTAATTAACCAGACCACTGTACAAACTTCTCTCCCTGTTTCTGAAGACAAATGGCAGATTTGGGTCATAGATAAGAATTCCTGCTGGCAATATCTTTTTCAGAAGATGTTTTCACATTATTCCTAACCAGCAGGGGCTTGGTCTGCCTACAGCTAAAGAAATCTATTAGCATCTTTAAGAATGATAACCAAATGCAGAGACACCGGGGTCATGGAGGGATGATGGGAACAGCAGCAAAGTGTGATTAGAAAATATAGACGTTCCTCAACTTTTATTTACAAAGCAAAGAGCAACATCAAGGATCAAAAATAGCAAATTAAAACATTCTTTCAGCACGTTTGAATGCAGCTTTGCAATACAGTGTGTAACCAGCTGATATTCCAAGACTTATTTCTTTACATTTATTAATTATAGTGTGTTTTTTTTACTTTTTACTACTTGTACTTTATTGTCCATAACACTAACCAGAGGATACTACACCATAAGGCACCTGCTCCATCTCTATTTCTTTTTTGTTTGGTGCCCTTGTGCATTTTGTCCTATGTCCTTTTGAATGCCAGATCCTTTTGTAAAAAAACTGGTCGCCACTCATGACCTTTCCATTTCAAACTCCCTCCAACTCCTAGCCATTGAACCTGGATTACCCCCTCTGACACCACTTTCCTTGCTGCTCTCCCCTCACCCTGGGGTCACCAAAGTGGTGGTTAGGGGTGGTTCTAGACCAATCGGAGCACAGGGCAAACATTTCATTTGACACAATCCTTCCCCCCCAGAAGAGAAAAAAGAAAATTACCATATCTTAGTTTGAGCTAGGGATGTGCGCAAGCCCAAATCTCTGGTTTTGGATCCTTGTTTTGGATCTGTATCTTCTCCTTGTTTTTAGCTTTTATTATTTTAATTTTACACTGGGGCGGAGCCCCTGGATGGACGGAGAGATCACCTCTTTCAGATATAGCAGACAGTGCATCCCTGGACTGATACACCAGACAGAGCACCCCTGGACTCATACAGCAGACAGAGCACCCTGTCTGGACTAATACAGCAGACTTAGCACCCCTGGCCTGATAGAGCAGACAGCACACCCCTGGACTGATAGAGTAGACAGGGCACCCCTGGACTAATACAGCAGACAGGACACCCCTGGACTGATATAGCAGACATGGCACCCTGGACTAATACAGCAGACAGGGCACCCTGGACTGATACAGCAGACAGGGCACCCTGGACTGATACAGCAGACAGGGCACCCGGGTCTGATACAGCAGACAGGGCACCCTGGACTAATACAACAGACTTAGCACCTCTGGACTGATACAGCAAACAGAGCACCTCGTTCAGATACAGCAGACACAGCACCCACCCCATGCCAGAAAACACAGTACAAGTCCATCCAGTACACTCTCCACAGGCAGATTAAAGATAGCGCCAATCACCAGGGACCTTTATAGAATCCAAAACCCGCGAGATCCGGACTCATATTGTGAAGATCGGGTGGGTCCGGTTCTCAGAGAACCAGAACCGCTCATCTCTAGTTTGAGCATAATGATATGTGGTGCTTGCAGGGTGGCAGGGTGCAGGTTGTGTTGAATTTCTGGCCTTTTTCATTTTTTTGTATTTTTACTAACTCCTCTACATCCTACACTACATCACTAACCCCTCTATAACCTAAACTACTTACCCCTCTATAATCTACTTTACATTACTGATCCCTCTATACCCTACATTAAATCCCTGACCCCTCTATACCCTACTCTACATCCCTGACCCCTCTGTACCCTACTTTACTGACCACTCTATACCAGTGACGTGCAGTGGGGTGAGGCAGGTGAGGCACAGCCTTTCCTGTCATACTAAAGTGTGTGCCAAAGTTTTGACTGTATAAAGTATATGAAAAATACAAATAATATGTTAAAAATATATTCTAATCATTTTTACAGTCAAATCTTTGGAGTAAAAACGTACCTTTTCCGCACATCTCTGATCAAAACTTACCAAATTTCCAGCAGTTTATACTGCTGCACCTTTGTATAATGCCCGCATGAACCCTTTGGCTCATATATTGTGTATAAATCTGGCTCTGGTACTAACCACTGCCTCCTGAGAAATTTACCTTACTGCATATCACTACTCTATACCCTATACTACATCCCTGTCCCTTCTATACTTAATACTACATCCTTGACCCCTCGATACATTATGCTACATCCCTGATCCCTCTATACCTTACACTACATCCCTTTTTGTACCTCTTTGCAAATACATCAAACTACTGGCCAGAGGAATCAAAATGCTGCTGTGGAAGTACAAAGACAGAAAGACATGCTGGGACATCTAGTCCTACAGCTATGGAACAAGGCAGCACAGTGACACGCTACCAGCCTACATTATAGCCAGCCCTGGCTAATGCCACTTGTTCACTCTTTACGTGCTGCTGCTGTCCAGGTGATGGGAGTGTTCTTACTGAGGCCAGTCCGGAGTCTCACAGGTGAAGGATACTGCCAGACTCCTGATATGACTGTGAGGGGTGGGCACAGTCTAGTGGGTGTAGGTGGTGTGGGTGTCTTTGTGGGGGGTCTCTGCTGGTTACCAGGACATCCTATGCTGGGAGCGCCGTGTCTTTCCCAACCCGCCCGTTTGCCTTTGGCCCCCGGGCGGGGCGGGAAAGACCTCCTGCTTCCTCACACATTATGGGCATAGCGCTGGGGCAGGCAGGAGCAGGAAGGCACTGTCAAACTGATGGCACTGCAAGTTGACTATGGGCGTGCCATCAGGCCACAGAGCCCCAGGCAATTGCCCTGCTTGCCTGCCCCTAGGACCACTGGTGGTGGTGTTGGGGTCCTGTTACCCTCTAGATACCCCTACCAACTCATAACCCCAGAGCCATTCCTTACATTCTCTACATTTGAAGTCTATGCAATATGCCTCTTTCAACCTGTTCATCTTTGAGTAGCTGTCATTTACTGTCCCCCCGGCATTCCCTCCAAATTCCTCAACAACTTTTCTTCCTGGCCTCCTTACTTCCTTTCTTCTGACATTCCCTTTATTTTATATAAGGCAATTTCAACATCCGAATCAATAGCCCCACAAAATGGAATTATATCACTCTGCAAGACACACTGCTGAGGGTTCACTTTCAAGGGTGTAGCGTCATGCTAGGAGTGATCAAATCTTCTGCTTTCCTGTAGTCTCCCTTACTCAGATTGTCTTGCTTATTTAAACCTGTGTTTCTTATTATAAGATACATATATTATAATAAGAAACACAGGTTTAAATAAGCAAGACAATCTGAGTAAGGGAGACCACAGGATAGCAGAAGATTTGATCACTCCTAGCATGACGCTCAATAAATCCTCAAAAAATATCTTTGTGCTCTATGAATTCACATCCTGGAAGGGCCCATGCTACATGTATGTAATAACTTGATCTTGTAAGTGTGATTTAAGTACTTGGCGATTGCAAGAGCACTATTCAATACATACATGGTAGCAATTAGAGTAAAACCCATGTCACGATGCCCACCTCCATCAGGTGGGCATATCTGAGTACAAGTTGGGGTGTGGTGCTGTGACACATGGGTATGACCTGGGTGTATCAACTCGGGAATTTCCCGGATCTCAGTCTGAGACCCCATTCACACTACACCAAAAACCCAGAAAATTCCCATGTCAGATGCGTTCATACTGAAGCTGGGATGCCCTGGAATTTTGTGTGTAATTAAAGTAGGGATGAGTGGGTTCAGTTCCCTGGCAACTGAACCCACCCGAACATTGCGATCCGAGGCGGGATCCAAGTACGGCTCAGGACTTCCCACAAGACTCGGATCACAAAATGAGTCAAAACATCATCATATCGCGGTTGGATTCTCGCGGGTTTTGGATTCTTTATAAGTCCCTGGTGATAGGTGCCATCTTCCCTCCGGCATTGGAGAGTGTACTGGACTGGCAAGTCTGTCTGCAGTACTGGGTGGCGTGGTGTGGGGAGGGTGCTCTATCTGCTGTATCATCCAGGGGTGCTCTGTCTGCTGTATCAGTCCAGGGGTGCCCTGTCTGCTGTCTAAATCCTGGGGTGCCCTGTCTGCTGTATAAGTCCAGGAGTGCCCTGCCTGTTGTCTCAGTCCAGGGGTGCTCTGTCTGCCGTATCAGTACGGGGGTGCCCTGTCTGCCATATCAGTCTGGGGGTGCTTCTAAATCTGCTGTATCAGTCCAGCGGTGCTGCTAAGTATTCCGTATTAGTCCAGAGGTACCCTGTCTGCTATATCAGTCCAAGGGTGCCTGTCTGCTGTATTTTAAAAGGGGTGCTCTTTCTGTCTGCTTTATCTGAAAAAGGGGTGCTCTCTCTGTCTGCTTTATCTGAAAGGGGTGCTCTCTCTGCCTGCTGTATCTGAAAAAGGGGTGATCTGTCCATCCATCCCAGGGCTCTGCCCCAGTGTAAAATTAAAATAATAAAAGCTAAAAACAAACAGCCTAAAATTATAATTATAAAAATAAAAATTTTGTTTATGATGTACCACAGTGTACTATACAATTTTTATTTTATTTTCATAAGTATTGTGACACTGGCGATCAGACCGCAGTATATTATTTCCTACTAAATAATAAATGTATTTTGCGACACTGTCAGTGAAGTCAAATGCAGTGTGTAATTATATATATATTTCTGACTCATTTGTGCAACACTGTAACCGCCAGTGTGTGATATAAAAAATACTTCTACATATTTCTGACTCATTTGTGTGACGCTGTCGGTGCAGTCAGCCGCAGTATGTAATTATTATATATATTTTTGAATCATTTCAACGAAACTGTGACCGCCGTGTGATATACAAAAAAAAATCTACAAATTTCTTGCTCATTTGTGCGATGCTTTCGATGCAGTCAACTGCAGTGTGTAATTATTATATATATTTCTGACTCATTGTACAACACTGTAACTGCTGGTGTGTGATATAAAAAAAGAATACATATTTTAAACTCATTTGTGCGACACTGTAACCACAGTGTGTGATATAAAAAATAATATACATATTTTGATTTAAATTAATATTTTGTGCAGGGTCATCCCAGTGTACATCCAGGGACTGCAGCTGCGCCGTTCATCTAGGGTTGTTCTGTCAGTCCACCCAAAATAAAATACATCTTTTTTTTAATATTTTGTGCTATAGCCTCCCAGTACACATCCATGCGTTCTCCGTCCATTTCAAGGTGCTGTTTCCGTAGCTCATATTCTTATGTTATAACTTATTGTCCTATTTTCATAATTCTTCTTATCACCACATTGTGATTAATTCAAATTATTATTATTAATAATTCTAAATTAACTAAATTTAAATTAAATTAATATAAGTAAACTCTCCACACTTGCATAGCGAACCTTCTGCATATCAAATATATCTATGAGGAAATTAAGAATTTGATCCAAAATAATACATTTAAATCAGGATTACTGCATCTAAAATATTGGTTTTTTTTATTCTTCTTTGCCGTAATCATCATTTTTTGAATGGAAATCTTGATCCTTGCCTAATGGGTCATTTTTTAAAACACATTCTTTTTTTTTTATATGATTTGCTGTGTCCGTCCTCCTAGTATATACATCCAAGGGCTGCTGCTGCTCCATCCATCTTCCTCGGTGCAACCTTTTGGCCTAAACTGGATGAAAACAATATTGTGAGCTGTGAGTTGTTCAAAATAGACTGGAAATGAGTGGAAAAGAATTTTATTGAGGTTAGTAATACTGTAGGAACAAAAACACCCCCAAATTCTGTGATTTTAGCAGTTTTTATGATTTTTTCCAAAACATACTGATCCAAAACCAAAACCCACAAGGACGGTTTTGGCAAAACCAATACAGATCCAAAACACAAAGGAGATACAGATCCAAAACCAAAACACAAAACCCGAAAAATGGGCCGGCGCATACCTCTAAAAGGGGACACTTTTGTCACACTCGCGGCGCTACGGCTGCCGCGCTTACCGCTCCGGGAGTGCTGCGTCTCCCGGCGGTCGCCGCCCCTGGTGGGCTCCGGGTTGTTGCATCTTGCTGGCGCGGCCTCCGGCGGGTTCCCAGGGTGTGGGCGCCGCCATTGCGCCTGGCGTTCACGGGAGTGTGGTGGTCGAGTGACGTCATCGGCCCCTTCCGCCAATTGGGAGAGAGCGGGAAGTTCAAAGGAAGACGCCGTGCAGAGCTCCGGCGCATGAGTATCGTCTCTTCTATGATCACCAGTGCTAGCAGCGTTCAGTGAGTTCTCTAACTGAACGTCTCCTCTGTACCAGCGTTTGCAGAGTATCTCTCAGTGGAACATTCCTTGTGCTTCCAGCGTTTGCAGAATATCTCTCAGTGGAACATTCCTTGTGCTTCCAGCGTTTACAGTGTATCTCTCAGTGGAACAATCACTGTGCTACCAGCGTTACAGTTTATCACCTAGTGGAACATTCACTGTGCTACCAGCGTTACAGTGTATCACTCAGTGGAACAATCACTGTGCTACCTGCGTTACAGTGTATCACTCAGTGGAACATTCACTGTGCTACCTGCGTTACAGTGTATCACTCAGTGGAACATTCACTGTGCTACCAGCGTTACAGTGCATCACTCCATGGAACATTCACTGTGCTACCAGCGTTACAGTGTATTACTCAGTGGAACATTCACTGTGCTACCAGCGTTACAGTGTATCACTCAATGGAACATTCTCTGAGTTACAGTGTTTCTCTTAGGGGGACACCTCCTGTGTTTCCTGTATTACATGATATCTCCAAGTGGAACGCCCTCCATACTTCCAGAGTTACACTGAATCTTAAATCCTCATTCATTTCTTCAACATCGCTCACAAGCTTCTCATTCTACAACATCGCTCACAAGCTTCTCATTCTTCAATATCGCTCACAAGCTTCTCATTCTTCAACATCGCTCGCAAGCTTCTCATTCTTCAAACATCGCTCACAAATTCTTCATTCTTCAGTGTGCTTCACCATCGTTTTCAAATCATCATTCATTTCTTCAGCATCGCTCACAATTTCCTCATTCTTCTGTGTGCTTCACCATCGTTCTCAAATCCTCATTCATTTCTTCAGCATCGCTCACAAGTTCTTCATTCTTCTGTGTGCTTCACCATCGTTCTCAAATCATCATTTAATTCTTCAGCATTACACGCCAGTTACTACGGCTAGTTCTGCATGAGGAAAACCTACATCCGGCCATCCCTGCTCCGGCCCAGCTGTGGTTCCTCTTTCCGATCATCGGAAGAACCCCCGAGTTCTCAACACTCCGAACCCAGGTCAGTGACAGTATACTTAGGCCACATGGACCCGGGGGATCGGAACCCAGAATCAAGTGCCATCCAAAACTTAGTTTCCCGAGTTCAGAGTCAGGAGGCGGCACAGGGCCAGGTGATGCAGTATCTCCAGGAATTATCCGGCCGGCTGGATCAAATTCAGGCTTCCCTGGCTTCTATAGTTCCGGCTTCAGTTCCAGTACCCGCTCCAGTGGTTGCCACCAGTAATGTTCAATCCTTGTCCGGAACCAGGTCACACCTTCAGCTTCCCACTCCCTCTCGCTATAATGGGAATCCAAAGAATTGCCGTGGTTTTTTCAATCAATGCGAGGTGCATTTTGAACTTCTCTCACACAACTTCCCCACGGATCGGGCCAAAGTGGCATACATTATTTCCTTGCTTGAAGGTTCAGCGTTGGATTGGGTGTCTCTGTTGTGGGAGCGATCTGACCCTTTGGTTTCCAGTTACACCAATTTCATCGCGTCATTCCGAAGAATTTTTGATGAGCCCGGCAGAATGACCGCTGCTTCCTCGGACCTGCTCCGAGTCCGTCAAGGCTCCCGTTCAGTGGGACAGTATGTGATTCACTTCCAGACCATAGCCTCGGAACTACGCTGGAATAATGATGCTCTCCGGGCCGCTTTCTGGAACGGGCTCTCCGACCGTCTAAAAGACGAGCTGGTCACTAGGGATCTGCCAGATTCCTTAGAACAGTTGATCTCACTCTGCGCTAAGGTGGATCTCCGCATGCAGGAACGAGGTGGCGAACGTAGTCGGTCGGATCGATCCGGATTCCGGTCTCTCCCGTCTAAGCAAACAGTTACCCCAAGTTCGGATGAACCCATGCAAATCAATCGATCCCGACTGTCCCTGGAAGAACGACAGCGCCGTCGTGAGGGTAAACTCTGCCTCTACTGTGGAGCCGCGGATCACTTTATCAAATTCTGCAAGTCCCGTCCGGGAAACGGGCAGTCCTAGCTTGTTCCGGAGAAGTCGAGTTAGGGGTTACATCTAAATCTTCTCCGACAGTGGATTGTTTACTCTCCGTGTCTCTGTATTCTGAGTCTATAGATAAACCTGCTAAAGCCCTGCTGGACTCTGGGGCTGCAGGGAACTTTGTTTCTCTTTCTTGTGTTCAGAGTCTGGGTTTACAGTTACAGTTGGTCAAACGACCTATTACGTTGACCGCCATCAATGGTACCAAAATATCTAACGGTCTTATTACAAGTCGCACAGAGCCAATCAAGCTGCAGGTCGGAGCTCTGCATCAAGAACATTTGGAGTTCCTAGTAATTCCGGAGATGCCTCACGATCTTGTTCTTGGTCTACCTTGGCTTAGAATTCACAATCCTCACGTCGACTGGAAGTCGTCACAAACAGTGTCCTGGAGTTCGTTTTGTCACTCTAATTGTCTCACTCCTGTTAAACCGCTCCGTGCATCTTCCAAGTCGGATGAGGAGCTCATTCCAGAGGCCTATCGGGAGTTCACAGACATATTTTCAGAACAGGCGGCCGATCAGTTACCACCGCATAGACCCTGGGACTGTCCCATTGAGCTTATCCCAGGGAGAATGCCACCTCGGGGACGCACATATCCCTTATCATTACCCGAGACCCAAGCTATGTCGGACTACATCAAGTCTAATCTGCTGAAAGGATTCGTTCGCCCCTCTACCTCCCCGGCTGGAGCAGGTTTATTTTTCGTGAAGAAGAAAGATGGAGGGTTAAGACCATGTATTAAATATCGTGGCTTAAACGATATCACCGTTAAGAACAAATACCCTCTACCGCTAATCACGGAGCTATTTGATAGGGTTCGTGGAGCCCACGTTTTCACTAAGCTCGATTTAAGAGGTGCCTATAATTTGATACGTATCCGACAAGGGGACGAATGGAAGACGGCCTTCAATACCAGGGACGGGCATTACGAGTATCTGGTAATGCCGTTTGGCCTCAGCAATGCCCCTGCCGTTTTTCAGGGATTTGTAAATGAAATCTTCCGAGATATGTTATATCAAAGCGTAGTGGTGTACTTCTATGACATTCTGAAATTTTCTAAGAATCTTGCAGAGCACAGAGTACAGGTAAAAGAAGTACTTCTCCGCCGACGAAGGAATCATCTCTACAGCAAGATTTCCAAATGTGTCTTCGAGGTCCCTTCAATTCCATTCCTCGGATATGTCATCTCAGGTACAGAGCTTTGCATGGATCCGGAGAAACTCTCTGCCATTCGGGACTGGACTCAGCCTCTCTCCTTGAAAGCGGTACAAAGATTTCTGGGCTTTGCAAATTACTACCGGAAATTTATAAAGGGATTTTCTACCATTGTTGCACCTATTACTGCCCTAACCAAAAAGGGGTCTGACCCAAGTCACTGGTCGTCAGAAGCTGAAGTAGCGTTTGTCCGGTTGAAATCAGCCTTCATGTCTGCTCCGGTACTCCAACAACCAAATTTTTCTAAACCATTATTCTTGGAAGTCGATGCTTCTTCAGTAGGCATCGGTGCCGTTCTTTCACAGTACTCCTCTGATGGGAAGTTGCATCCATGTGGTTTCCATTCTCGTACGTTCTCTCCTGCTGAACTAAACTACACCATTGGAGATCAGGAGCTTTTAGCAAAAAAATCTGCCCTAGAAGAATGGAGGTACTTATTGGAAGGTGCTAAACACCTAATTACGATCTATACCGATCACAAGAGCTTGTTGTATATCAAGACGGCCCAGTGCTTGAATTCCCGTCAAGCTAGATGGGCGCTCTTTTTCACTCGATTCTCGTTCGTTATTAAGTACCGGGCCGGGACTCTCAACGATAAGGCTAATGCTCTGTCTCGTTCTTTAACGGCCTTGGATGAGGAGAATTCCTTTGAAAAGAGTTTGATTCTCAGTCCAGTCTCTATTTCAGCAGCTCCCACCTCTCTGGGTCCTCCTCCTGGGAGAATATCTGTACCAGTTGAATTTTGTCCAAAGTTGCTGCAGTAGGCTCATATCTCCAAGTTTTCCGGTCATCCTGGTGTTCAAAAAATGTGTGAATTTCTACGAAGATCATATTGGTGGGACACCATGAAGAAGGATATACAAGATTATGTCAACTCATGTCCTCAATGTGCTCAGCACAACACTCTTCGTCTGCCTCCTGCGGGGTTGCTTTGTCCACTGTCCATTCCTAAGAAACCCTGGACACATATTTCCATGGACTTTGTTACTGAATTACCCCTCTCCAAGGGTTACAATACCATCTGGGGGATTATTGGCCGCTTTTCTAAAATGGCACATTTTGTTCCGTTGTCCAGGTTACCAACGGCTCCCAAGTTGGCTTTACTATTTATTCGTGAACACTTCCGCCTGCATGGGTTACCTCAGGAGATAGTCTCTGATCGAGGGGTACATTTCACTGCTAGATTCTGGAGGGCCCTCTGTTCAGCTTTACAAATAAAACTCAAGTTCTCATCTGCTTACCATCCACAAACCAATGGGCAAACTGAACGCGTCAATCAAGATTTATAGACTTTTCTCCGCGTTTATCTTTCTCCTTCGCAGGACGATTGGGTGGAACTGTTACCCTGGGCCGAATATGCCCATAACCATCTGTATCACTCTTCCACTGGTGAGTCTCCATTCTTCATTAATTATGGATTCCATCCACGAGTCCCAGAATTACCCATCTCTCCTTCGGAGGATGTTCCTGCAGCAGCTTCTACTCTCCAGCACTTCAGTCAAATCTGGAGTAAGGTTCATGCTAATCTCAAAAAAATCTCTGGCCGCTACAAATTCTTTGCGGATAGAAAATGGCGAGCAGCTCCTCAATACAAAGTTGGTGACAGGGTATGGCTCTCTACCCGCAATCTTCGTTTAAGAGTGCCCACTATGAAGTTTGCTCCGAGGTTCATTGGTCCTTACCCTGTTTTGCAAGTCCTGAACCCGGTTGTCTGCAAATTTGGGTTGCCTTCCCACTTTCGGGTACCAAGTTCGTTCCATGTTTCTCTTCTTCGTCCCCTCATCTTAAATCGGTTCCATTCAGAGTCTCCTAGGCCGACCTCGGTAGAGACTGAAGCTGGAACAGAATTTGAAATCAAAGCTATTCTTGACTCTCGTTATCTTCACAAGAATTTACAGTATCTAGTAGAATGGAAAGGTTATGGTCCTGAGGAGAGGAGCTGGGTCAAAGCTTCTGAAGTCACTGCTCCCCGACTAGTCCGGATCTTTCATTCTAAGCATCTCACGAAACCAGGAAAGTGTCCAGGGGCCACTCCTAGAGGAGGGGGTACTGTCACACTCGCGGCGCTGCGGCTGCCGCGCTTACCGCTCCGGGTGCGCTGGGTCTCCCGGCGGTCGCCGCCCCCGGTGGGCTCTGGGTTGTTGCGTCTTGCTGGCGCTGCCTCCGGCGGGTTCCCGGGGTGTGGGCGCCGCCATTGGGCCTGGCGTTCACGGGAGCGTGGTGGGCGAGTGACATCATCTGCCCCTTCCGCCAATTGGGAGAGAGCGGGAAGTTCAAAGAAAGACGCCGTGCAGAGCTCCGGCGCCTGAGTATCGTCTCTTCTATGATCACCAGTGCTAGCAGCGTTCAGTGAGTTCTTTAACTGAACGTCTCCAGTGTACCAGCATTTGCAGAGTATCTCTCAGTGGAAAATTCCTTGTGCTTCCAGCGTTTGCAGAGTATCTCTCAGTGGAACATTCCTTGTGCTTCCAGCGTTTACAGTGTATCACTCAGTGGAACAATCACTGTGCTACCTGCGTTACAGTGTATCACTCAGTGGAACATTCCTTGTTCTTCCAGCGTTTGCAGAGTATCACTCAGTGGAACAATCACTGTGCTACCAGCGTTACAGTGTATCACCTAGTGGAACATTCACTGTGCTACCAGCGTTACAGTGTATCACTCAGTGGAACAATCACTGTGCTACCTGCGTTACAGTGTATCACTCAGTGGAACATTCACTGTGCTACCAGCGTTACAGTGTATCACTCCGTGGAACATTAACTGCGCTACCAGCGTTACAGTGTATCACTCAGTGGGACATTCTCTGAGTTACAGTGTTTCTCTTAGGGGGACACCTCCTGTGTTTCCTGTATTACATGATATCTCCAAGTGGAACGCCTTCAATTCTTCCAGAGTTACACTGAATCTTAAATCCTCATTCATTTCTTCAACATCGCTCACAAGCTTCTCATTCTTCAACATCGCTCACAATCTTCTCATTCTTCAACATCGCTCACAAGCTTCTCATTCTTCAACATCGCTCGCAAGCTTCTCATTCTTCAAACATCGCTCACAAATTCTTCATTCTTCAGTGTGCTTCACCATCGTTCTGAAATCATCATTAATTTCTTCAGCATCGCTCACAAGTTCTTCATTCTTCTGTGTGCTTCACCATCGTTCTCAAATCATCATTTAATTCTTCAGCATTATACGCCAGTTACTACGGCTAGTTCTGCATGAGGAAAACCTACATCCGGCCATCCCTGCTCTGGCCCAGCTGTGGTTCCTCTTTCCGATCATCGGAAGAACCCCCGAGTTCTCAACACTCCGAACCCAGGTAAGTGACAACTTTCATGTATATTTTTCAGCCTTTTATATTTGTTAATGGCAAATTTGTGGTTTTATATCTTATTTAAATAAATGTTTGCTTTAAAGCTATGCTACTTACTAGATAGTTCTTTTTTTGTTTCTTACTAATGTGTTCTCTTTCACATTTCATTCTTCAGTTTCAGATCTGCCCATATAATGTGTAACTTTCTGTTAGCATTCAGCATTTGCATAGTACGCTGTGTAATAGTCTAATGTTAGCTGGGTTATGTTATAGCCATTAGCCGAACAGCCAATCAGACACTTTTTTCCAACCTGGGTCTAAATCTCAGTTGGATGCATTCACACTAGAGGCTTGGATGTCCCAGCATTTTCTTAAACTTAACATGTTGAAAACTGAGCTGATCATCTTTCCACCCTCCCACATAACCTCAATTCCCACAATTTCATTATCTACTGATGCCACAACTATCTCCTCTAGCCCCCAAATGCACTGCCTTGGAGTTATCCTTGGCACCTCCCTCTCCTTTAAAAAACACATTCAGTACCTCTCGCAGTAATGCCATTTCCATCACAAAAATGTTTCTAGGATCAGCCCTTTCTCACCCTCTATGCTGCTAAGACCCTCATACACTCACTGGTCATCTCCAGATTGGACTACTGTAATCTCCTCCTATCTGGCCTCACTGACAAATACCTCTATCCACTCCAATCTATCCTTAAAGCTGCAGCCTGGATCATCTTCCTCTCGAAATGTACTACTTTCACCTCCCAACTCTTGCAAGCCCTACAATGGCTCCCCTTCACATTCGGAAAACAAACCAAGCTTCACACACTCATTTATAAGGCCTTCATCCATTCCTCTCCCATTTACATCTCTTACCTTATCTCCTTTTATATTCCTGCCTGTCCTCTTCACTCCACAAATCATACCACATCTCCTCCTAACTGATTACTTAATCCCATTCCTGCCTCAAAAAAATAGCATGTGCTGCCCCCTGTCTCTTCCTCTCCCCATCACACTTTGCACATCTCTCTAAAATTTAAAATGGCTCTCAAGACCCACTTCATCAAACTCAGCCATTGTTCATCCTAAGCATCTGTTCCATGCTCACTATCTACCCCAACTGTGTCACCCTTGTCTGTCTGCACCTCCCATTTCTCTCATGAGCAGTGCCCTTTTCCATCATGTGCCTTCCTTCCACGGGTGTTTTAAGAGAGGATGAAGCACATGTGCAGCCTCCTCCTTCCGGGCCCCCTTCTCTCTGCCAGCAGTGCCATATAGTTTGAGGACTGGAGGGCTCAGACTGTAATGCACATGCGCAAATCAATGGAAAAAATGGAGTGGCAGCCATTTTCCTAGTGATTACTGTGATTCAACAGCACTGCTGCTGTCGGCACGAGACTCCAAAGGGGTGAAAATTAAAGAAATGGGTGCAGCGTGTGCGGTGTAGGCCCCCTGGACTCAGGGGCCCATGTGCACTGCACACTCTGCAACGATTATAAAATACACCAGTGTTTCCTTCTCGTATTTAGATTATCTTCTACTCCATACTCCCTACAATGGAATTCCATTGGGAGTATGGAGTAGAAGATAATCTGAATTAGAGATGAGCGGGTTCGGTTCGTCGAGATTCGACACCCCCCCCCCCCCCCCCACCGAACGTCACATGTTTTTCACGGGTCAGAGGCAGCCTCGGATCTTCCCGCCTTGCTCGGTTAAACCGAACGAGGCCGAACGTCATCATCCCACTGTCGGATTCTCGCGAGATTCGTATTCCATATAAAGAGCCGAGCATCGCCGCCATTTTCACTCGTGCATTGGAGATTGAGCGGAGAGGATGTGGCTACGTTCTCTGCCTGAAAAGCTCAATATCTGTGCTCAGTGTGCTGCAAATATCTTTGCTCAGTGTGCTGCATTGTGGTGACCACCAGTATATTATAGTAGTACAGTACAGTAGGCCATTGCTGTATCTTGCAGCTCCGTGACAGACTCCGTTCTAGACAGTATCCTGATCAGTGCTCAATATCTGCTGAATTGTTGTGTGACCAGTATATACTATATAGTAGCACAGTGCAGCATTTTGGTGACCACCAGTATATAGTAGTACAGTGCAGTAGGCCATTGCTGTACCTTGCAGCTCCGTGTCACTTCAAGTATCCATATCTGTGCTGCATTGTTGTGAGCAGTATATAGTAGTACAGTGCAGCATTTTGGTGACCACCAGTATATATAGTAGTACAGTACAGTAGGCCATTGCTGTACCTTGCAGCTCCGTGTCACTTCAAGTATCCATATCTGTGCTGCAGTGTTGTGAGCAGTATATAGTAGTACAGTGCAGCATTTTGGTGACCACCAGTATATATAGTAGTACAGTACAGTAGGCCATTGCTGTATCTTGCAGCTCTGTGTCACTCCAAGGGGGAAATTTACTAAGCTCCCGATTTTGACCGAGATGCCGTTTTTTCATCAAAGTGTCATCTCGGTAATTTACTAAGCACTAATCACGGCAGTGATGAGGGCATTCGTAATTTTTTGCAAGTTCAGGTAAAAAATTACGAATGAATACACCATCGGTCAAAACGCGGCTGTTTAAGTATGAATCTCGGTCATTTACTAAGAAGTGCAAAGCAAAAAAAGAACAAACACTGCCGTGAAAAATTACAACTCGTAAAAAAGTGCTAAAAAAAAACAGACCTTTTTTTTTTATTCGTGATTGGATAGGCATGCACGGATCCATGAGATCCGTGCATGTATATCAGTGGGAAGGGGTGGGAAAGTGCTTATTTTTTCAAAAAAAATTGCGTGGGGTCCCCCCTCCTAAGCATAACCAGCCTCGGGCTCTTTGAGCCGATCCTGGTTGCAGAAATAAGGGGAAAAAAATGACAGGGGTTCCCCCATATTTAAGCAACCAGCATCGGGCTCTGCGCCTGGTCCTGGTCCCAAAAATACGGGGGACAAAAAGAGTAGGGGTCCCCCGTATTTTTAAAACCAGCACCGGGCTCCACTAGCTGGACAGATAATGCCACAGCCGGGGGTCACTTTTATATAGTGCCCTGCGGCCGTGGCATCAAAAATCCAACTAGTCACCCCTGGCCGGGGTACCCTGGGGGAGTGGGGACCCCTTCAATCAAGGGGTCCCCCCCCAGCCACCCAAGGGCCAGGGGTGAAGCCCGAGGCTGTCCCCCCCCATCCAATGGGCTGCGGATGGGGAGGCTGATAGCCTTTGTTGTAAAAGAAAAGATATTGTTTTTAGTAGCAGTACTACAAGGCCCAGCAAGCCTCCCCCGCATGCTGGTACTTGGAGAACCACAAGTACCAGCATGCGACGGAAAAACGGGCCCGCTGGTACCTGTAGTACTACTACTAAAAAAATACCCAAAAAAAGACAAGACACACACACCGTGAAAGTATAATTTTATTACATACATACACACATACATACATACATACTTACCTTAAGTTCCCACGCAGGTCGGTCCTCTTCTCCAGTAGAATCCAAGGGGTACCTGTTGAAGAAATTATACTCACGAGATCCAGGGGTCCAGGCTCCTCGGGAAATCCAGGGGTAATCCACGTACTTGACAAAAAAAACAAAACGGTGTCCCGAGCCACGAACTGAAAGGGGACCCATGTTTGCACATGGGTCACCTTTCCACGAATGCCAGAAAGCCACTCTGACTTCTGTCTAAGTGGGTTTCTTCAGCCAACCAGGGAGCGCCACGTTGTAGCACTCTCCTGATCAGCTGTGTGGTCCTGTCCTCACTGACAGGCAGCACACGGCAGTGTTACAATGTAGCGCCTATGCGCTACATTGTAACCAATGATGGGAACTTTCTGCTCAGCGGTGACGTCACTTTAGGTCAACCGCAGGGCAGAAAGTTCCCATCATTGGTTACAATGTAGCGCATAGGCGCTACATTGTAACACTGCCGTGTGCTGCCTGTCAGTGAGGACAGGACCACACAGCTGATCAGGAGAGTGCTACAACGTGGCGCTCCCTGATTGGCTGAAGAAACCCACTTAGACAGAAGTCAGAGTGGCTTTCTGGCATTCGTGGAAAGGTGACCCATGTGCAAACATGGGTCCCCTTTCAGTTCGTGGCTCGGGACACCGTTTTGTTTTTTTTTGTCAAGTACGTGGATTACCCCTGGATTTCCCGAGGAGCCTGGACCCCTGGATCTCGTGAGTATAATTTCTTCAACAGGTACCCCTTGGATTCTACTGGAGAAGAGGACCGACCTGCGTGGGAACTTAAGGTAAGTATGTATGTATGTGTGTATGTATGTAATAAAATTATACTTTCACGGTGTGTGTGTCTTGTCTTTTTTTGGGTATTTTTTTAGTAGTAGTACTACAGGTACCAGCGGGCCCGTTTTTCCGTCGCATGCTGGTACTTGTGGTTCTCCAAGTACCAGCATGCGGGGGAGGCTTGCTGGGCCTTGTAGTACTGCTACTAAAAACAATATCTTTTCTTTTACAACAAAGGCTATCAGCCTCCCCATCCGCAGCCCATTGGATGGGGGGGGACAGCCTCGGGCTTCACCCCTGGCCCTTGGGTGGCTGGGGGGGGACCCCTTGATTGAAGGGGTCCCCACTCCCCCAGGGTACCCCGGCCAGGGGTGACTAGTTGGATTTTTGATGCCACGGCCGCAGGGCACTATATAAAAGTGACCCCCGGCTGTGGCATTATCTGTCCAGCTAGTGGAGCCCGGTGCTGGTTTTAAAAATACGGGGGACCCCTACTCATTTTTGTCCCCCGTATTTTTGGGACCAGGACCAGGCGCAGAGCCCGATGCTGGTTGCTTAAATATGGGGGAACCTCTGTCATTTTTTTCACCATATTTTTGCAACCAGGATCGGCTCAAAGAGCCCGAGGCTGGTTATGCTTAGGAGGGGGGACCCCACGCATTTTTTTTTATTATTTTACAGTGTTTAATTAAAAAAAAAAAAAAAAACCCCAGCACGGATCACACAGATCCGGCCGAGATTGATTGTAAAAAAAGTCGGCAGTGTTTTGCTAATCACTGCCGTAAAAATAGGTAAAAAACCACGAATGACATCGACATCGGAAGAAAAGAAAAACCCGAATACGACAGCTTAGTAAATCCATCGTAATCAATTCAAAAAGTTGCAATTTTACACTGTCGATGTCATTCGTGATTGAACTTGGACATGAATTTGGAAAATACGAATCTTAGTAAATGTACCCCCAAGTATCCATATCTGTGCTGCATTGTTGTGAGTATGATATAGTAGTACAGTACAGTAGGCCATTGCTATTGATATAATGATAATATTACTGGTAGAGATGAGCGGGTTCGGTTCCTCGGAATCCGAACCCGCCCGAACTTCATGTTTTTTTTCACGGGTCCGAGCGACTCGGATCTTCCCGCCTTGCTCGGTTAACCCGAGCGCGCCCGAACGTCATCATGACGCTGTCGGATTCTCGCGAGGCTCGGATTCTATCGCGAGACTCGGATTCTATATAAGGAGCCGCGCGTCGCCGCCATTTTCACTCGTGCATTGAGATTGATAGGGAGAGGACGTGTCTGGCGTCCTCTCCATTAGAATAGAGATAGATTAGATAGAGAGAGAGAGATTGTGCAGAGTCGCAGACAGAGTTAGTTTACCACAGTCAGTGACCAGTGCAGTTGCTAGTTAACTTTTATTTAATATAATATATCCGTTCACTTCTCTCTGCTATATCCGTTCTCTGCCTGAAAAAAAAAACGATACACAGCACAGTCAGTCACACAGTGTGACTCAGTCTGTGTGCACTCAGCTCAGCCCAGTGTGCTGCACAGTCATCAATGTATAAATTAAAAGCTTATAATTAATTGTGGGGGAGACTGGGGAGCACTGCAGGTTGTTAGCAGGAGCCAGGAGTACAATTATATTAATTAACAGTGCACACTTTTGCTGCAGGAGTGGTGACCAGTGCCTGACCACCAGTATAGTATTGTTGTATACTACTAATATCTCTTTAAATATCAACCAGTCTATATTAGCAGCAGACACAGTACAGTGCGGTAGTTCACGGCTGTGGCTACCTCTGTGTCGGCACACGGCAGGCAGTCCGTCCGACCAGAATTGTATTATTTATTATTATATACCTACCACCTAACCGTGGTTTTTTTTTTCATTCTTTATACCGTCATAGTGTCATCCTAATTGTTACGAGTATACTACTATCTCTTTATCAACCAGTGTACAGTGCGGTAGTTCACGGCTGTGGCTACCTCTGTGTCGGCACACGGCAGGCAGTCCGTCCGACCAGAATTGTATTATTTATTATTATATACCTACCACCTAACCGTGGTTTTTTTTTTCATTCTTTATACCGTCATAGTGTCATCCTAATTGTTACGAGTATACTACTATCTCTTTATCAACCAGTGTACAGTGCGGTAGTTCACGGCTGTGGCTACCTCTGTGTCGGCACACGGCAGGCAGTCCGTCCGACCAGAATTGTATTATTTATTATTATATACCTACCACCTAACCGTGGTTTTTTTTTTCATTCTTTATACCGTCATAGTGTCATCCTAATTGTTACGAGTATACTACTATCTCTTTATCAACCAGTGTACAGTGCGGTAGTTCACGGCTGTGGCTACCTCTGTGTCGGCACACGGCAGGCAGTCCGTCCGACCAGAATTGTATTATTTATTATTATATACCTACCACCTAACCGTGGTTTTTTTTTCATTCTTTATACCGTCATAGTGTCATCCTAATTGTTACGAGTATACTACTATCTCTTTATCAACCAGTGTACAGTGCGGTAGTTCACGGCTGTGGCTACCTCTGTGTCGGCACACGGCAGGCAGTCCGTCCGACCAGAATTGTATTATTTATTATTATATACCTACCACCTAACCGTGGTTTTTTTTTCATTCTTTATACCGTCATAGTGTCATCCTAATTGTTACGAGTATACTACTATCTCTTTATCAACCAGTGTACAGTGCGGTAGTTCACGGCTGTGGCTACCTCTGTGTCGGCACACGGCAGGCAGTCCGTCCGACCAGAATTGTATTATTTATTATTATATACCTACCACCTAACCGTGGTTTTTTTTTTCATTCTTTATACCGTCATAGTGTCATCCTAATTGTTACGAGTATACTACTATCTCTTTATCAACCAGTGTACAGTGCGGTAGTTCACGGCTGTGGCTACCTCTGTGTCGGCACACGGCAGGCAGTCCGTCCGACCAGAATTGTATTATTTATTATTATATACCTACCACCTAACCGTGGTTTTTTTTTTCATTCTTTATACCGTCATAGTGTCATCCTAATTGTTACGAGTATACTACTATCTCTTTATCAACCAGTGTACAGTGCGGTAGTTCACGGCTGTGGCTACCTCTGTGTCGGCACACGGCAGGCAGTCCGTCCGACCAGAATTGTATTATTTATTATTATATACCTACCACCTAACCGTGGTTTTTTTTTTCATTCTTTATACCGTCATAGTGTCATCCTAATTGTTACGAGTATACTACTATCTCTTTATCAACCAGTGTACAGTGCGGTAGTTCACGGCTGTGGCTACCTCTGTGTCGGCACACGGCAGGCAGTCCGTCCGACCAGAATTGTATTATTTATTATTATATACCTACCACCTAACCGTGGTTTTTTTTTTCATTCTTTATACCGTCATAGTGTCATCCTAATTGTTACGAGTATACTACTATCTCTTTATCAACCAGTGTACAGTGCGGTAGTTCACGGCTGTGGCTACCTCTGTGTCGGCAGTCGGCAGGCAGTCCGTCCATCCATAATTGTATTATTATTATAATATATACCACCTAACCGTGGTTTTTTTTTCATTCTTTATACCGTCGTCATAGTGTCATACTAGTTGTTACGAGTATACTACTATCTCTTTATCAACCAGTGTACAGTGCGGTAGTTCACGGCTGTGGCTACCTCTGTGTCGGCAGTCGGCAGGCAGTCCGTCCATCCATAATTGTATTATTATTATAATATATACCACCTAACCGTGGTTTTTTTTTCATTCTTTATACCGTCGTCATAGTGTCATACTAGTTGTTACGAGTATACTACTATCTCTTTATCAACCAGTGTACAGTGCGGTAGTTCACGGCTGTGGCTACCTCTGTGTCGGCAGTCGGCAGGCAGTCCGTCCATCCATAATTGTATTATTATTATAATATATACCACCTAACCGTGGTTTTTTTTCCATTCTTTATACCGTCGTCATAGTGTCATACTAGTTGTTACGAGTATACTACTATCTCTTTATCAACCAGTGTACAGTGCGGTAGTTCACGGCTGTGGCTACCTCTGTGTCGGCAGTCGGCAGGCAGTCCGTCCATCCATAATTGTATTATTATTATAATATATACCACCTAACCGTGGTTTTTTTATACCACCTAACCGTGGCAGTCCGTCCATAATTGTATACTAGTATCCAATCCATCCATCTCCATTGTTTACCTGAGGTGCCTTTTAGTTCTGCCTATAAAATATGGAGAACAAAAAAGTTGAGGTTCCAAAATTAGGGAAAGATCAAGATCCACTTCCACCTCGTGCTGAAGCTGCTGCCACTAGTCATGGCCGAGACGATGAAATGCCAGCAACGTCGTCTGCCAAGGCCGATGCCCAATGTCATAGTACAGAGCATGTCAAATCCAAAACACCAAATATCAGAAAAAAAAGGACTCCAAAACCTAAAATAAAATTGTCGGAGGAGAAGCGTAAACTTGCCAATATGCCATTTACCACACGGAGTGGCAAGGAACGGCTGAGGCCCTGGCCTATGTTCATGGCTAGTGGTTCAGCTTCACATGAGGATGGAAGCACTCAGCCTCTCGCTAGAAAACTGAAAAGACTCAAGCTGGCAAAAGCACCGCAAAGAACTGTGCGTTCTTTGAAATCCCAAATCCACAAGGAGAGTCCAATTGTGTCGTTTGCGATGCCTGACCTTCCCAACACTGGACGTGAAGAGCATGCGCCTTCCACTATTTGCATGCCCCCTGCAAGTGCTGGAAGGAGCACCCGCAGTCCAGTTCCTGATAGTCAGATTGAAGATGTCAGTGTTGAAGTACACCAGGATGAGGAGGATATGGGTGTTGCTGGCGCTGGGGAGGAAATTGACCAGGAGGATTCTGATGGTGAGGTGGTTTGTTTAAGTCAGGCACCCGGGGAGACACCTGTTGTCCGTGGGAGGAATATGGCCGTTGACATGCCAGGTGAAAATACCAAAAAAATCAGCTCTTCGGTGTGGAGGTATTTCACCAGAAATGCGGACAACAGGTGTCAAGCCGTGTGTTCCCTTTGTCAAGCTGTAATAAGTAGGGGTAAGGACGTTAACCACCTCGGAACATCCTCCCTTATACGTCACCTGCAGCGCATTCATAATAAGTCAGTGACAAGTTCAAAAACTTTGGGTGACAGCGGAAGCAGTCCACTGACCAGTAAATCCCTTCCTCTTGTAACCAAGCTCACGCAAACCACCCCACCAACTCCCTCAGTGTCAATTTCCTCCTTCCCCAGGAATGCCAATAGTCCTGCAGGCCATGTCACTGGCAAGTCTGACGAGTCCTTTCCTGCCTGGGATTCCTCCGATGCATCCTTGCGTGTAACGCCTACTGCTGCTGGCGCTGCTGTTGTTGCCGCTGGGAGTCGATGGTCATCCCAGAGGGGAAGTCGTAAGCCCACTTGTACTACTTCCAGTAAGCAATTGACTGTTCAACAGTCCTTTGCGAGGAAGATGAAATATCACAGCAGTCATCCTACTGCAAAGCGGATAACTGAGTCCTTGACAACTATGTTGGTGTTAGACGTGCGTCCGGTATCCGCCGTTAGTTCACAGGGAACTAGACAATTTATTGAGGCAGTGTGCCCCCGTTACCAAATACCATCTAGGTTCCACTTCTCTAGGCAGGCGATACCGAGAATGTACACGGACGTCAGAAAAAGACTCACCAGTGTCCTAAAAAATGCAGTTGTACCCAATGTCCACTTAACCACGGACATGTGGACAAGTGGAGCAGGGCAGGGTCAGGACTATATGACTGTGACAGCCCACTGGGTAGATGTATGGACTCCCGCCGCAAGAACAGCAGCGGCGGCACCAGTAGCAGCATCTCGCAAACGCCAACTCTTTCCTAGGCAGGCTACGCTTTGTATCACCGCTTTCCAGAATACGCACACAGCTGAAAACCTCTTACGGCAACTGAGGAAGATCATCGCGGAATGGCTTACCCCAATTGGACTCTCCTGTGGATTTGTGGCATCGGACAACGCCAGCAATATTGTGTGTGCATTAAATATGGGCAAATTCCAGCACGTCCCATGTTTTGCACATACCTTGAATTTGGTGGTGCAGAATTTTTTAAAAAACGACAGGGGCGTGCAAGAGATGCTGTCGGTGGCCAGAAAAATTGCGGGACACTTTCGGCGTACAGGCACCACGTACAGAAGACTGGAGCACCACCAAAAACTACTGAACCTGCCCTGCCATCATCTGAAGCAAGAAGTGGTAACGAGGTGGAATTCAACCCTCTATATGCTTCAGAGGTTGGAGGAGCAGCAAAAGGCCATTCAAGCCTATACAATTGAGCACGATATAGGAGATGGAATGCACCTGTCTCAAGTGCAGTGGAGAATGATTTCAACGTTGTGCAAGGTTCTGATGCCCTTTGAACTTGCCACACGTGAAGTCAGTTCAGACACTGCCAGCCTGAGTCAGGTCATTCCCCTCATCAGGCTTTTGCAGAAGAAGCTGGAGGCATTGAAGAAGGAGCTAACACGGAGCGATTCCGCTAGGCATGTGGGACTTGTGGATGCAGCCCTTAATTCGCTTAACAAGGATTCACGGGTGGTCAATCTGTTGAAATCAGAGCACTACATTTTGGCCACCGTGCTCGATCCTAGATTTAAAGCCTACCTTGGATCTCTCTTTCCGGCAGACACAGGTCTGCTGGGGTTGAAAGACCTGCTGGTGACAAAATTGTCAAGTCAAGCGGAACGCGACCTGTCAACATCTCCTCCTTCACATTCTCCCGCAACTGGGGGTGCGAGGAAAAGGCTCAGAATTCCGAGCCCACCCGCTGGCGGTGATGCAGGGCAGTCTGGAGCGACTGCTGATGCTGACATCTGGTCCGGACTGAAGGACCTGACAACGATTACGGACATGTCGTCTACTGTCACTGCATATGATTCTCTCAACATTGATAGAATGGTGGAGGATTATATGAGTGACCGCATCCAAGTAGGCACGTCACACAGTCCGTACTTATACTGGCAGGAAAAAGAGGCAATTTGGAGGCCCTTGCACAAACTGGCTTTATTCTACCTAAGTTGCCCTCCCACAAGTGTGTACTCCGAAAGAGTGTTTAGTGCCGCCGCTCACCTTGTCAGCAATCGGCGTACGAGGTTACATCCAGAAAATGTGGAGAAGATGATGTTCATTAAAATGAATTATAATCAATTCCTCCGCGGAGACATTGACCAGCAGCAATTGCCTCCACAAAGTACACAGGGAGCTGAGATGGTGGATTCCAGTGGGGACGAATTGATAATCTGTGAGGAGGGGGATGTACACGGTGATATATCGGAGGGTGAAGATGAGGTGGACATCTTGCCTCTGTAGAGCCAGTTTGTGCAAGGAGAGATTAATTGCTTCTTTTTTGGGGGGGTCCAAACCAACCCGTCATATCAGTCACAGTCGTGTGGCAGACCCTGTCACTGAAATGATGGGTTGGTTAAAGTGTGCATGTCCTGTTTTGTTTATACAACATAAGGGTGGGTGGGAGGGCCCAAGGATAATTCCATCTTGCACCTCTTTTTTCTTTTCTTTTTCTTTGCATCATGTGCTGATTGGGGAGGGTTTTTTGGAAGGGACATCCTGCGTGACACTGCAGTGCCACTCCTAGATGGGCCCGGTGTTTGTGTCGGCCACTAGGGTCGCTAATCTTACTCACACAGTCAGCTACCTCATTGCGCCTCTTTTTTTCTTTGCGTCATGTGCTGTTTGGGGAGGGTTTTTTGGAAGGGACATCCTGCGTGACACTGCAGTGCCACTCCTAGATGGGCCCGGTGTTTGTGTCGGCCACTAGGGTCGCTAATCTTACTCACACAGTCAGCTACCTCATTGCGCCTCTTTTTTTCTTTGCGTCATGTGCTGTTTGGGGAGGGTTTTTTGGAAGGGACATCCTGCGTGACACTGCAGTGCCACTCCTAGATGTGCCCGGTGTTTGTGTCGGCCACTAGGGTCGCTAATCTTACTCACACAGTCAGCTACCTCATTGCGCCTCTTTTTTTCTTTGCGTCATGTGCTGTTTGGGGAGGGTTTTTTGGAAGGGCCATCCTGCGTGACACTGCAGTGCCACTCCTAGATGGGCCCGGTGTTTGTGTCGGCCACTAGGGTCGCTTATCTTACTCACACAGCGACCTCGGTGCAAATTTTAGGACTAAAAATAATATTGTGAGGTGTGATGTGTTCAGAATAGGCTGAAAATGAGTGTAAATTATGTTTTTTGAGGTTAATAATACTTTGGGATCAAAATTACCCCCAAATTCTATGATTTAAGCTGTTTTTTAGGGTTTTTTGAAAAAAACACCCGAATCCAAAACACACCCGAATCCGACAAAAAAAATTCGGTGAGGTTTTGCCAAAACGCGGTCGAACCCAAAACACGGCCGCGGAACCGAACCCAAAACCAAAACACAAAACCCGAAAAATTTCCGGCGCTCATCTCTAATTACTGGCATATAATTCCACACATTAAAAAATGGAGAACAAAAATGTGGAGGGTAAAATAGGGAAAGATCAAGATCCACTTCCACCTAGTGCTGAAGCTGCTGCCACTAGTCATGGCAGAGATGATGAAATGCCATCAACGTCATCTGCTAAGGCCAATGCCCAATGTCATAGTAGAGAGCGCGTAAAATCCAAAAAGCAAAAGTTCAGTAAAATGATGACCCAAAAATCTAAATTAAAATCGTCTGAGGAGAAGCGTAAACTTGCCAATATGCCATTTACGACATGGAGTGGCAAGGAACGGCTGAGGCCCTGGCCTATGTTCATGGCTAGTAGTTCAGCTTCACATGAGGATGGAAGCACTCATCCTCCCGCTAGAAAAATGAAAAGAGTTAAGATGACAAAAGCACAGCAAAGAACTGTGCGTTCTTCTAAATCACAAATCCCGAAGGAGAGTCCAATTGTGTCGGTTGCGATGCCTGACCTTCCCAAAACTGGACGGGAAGAGGTGGCTCCTTCCACAATTTGCACGCCCCCTGCAAGTTCTGGAAGGAGCACCCACAGTCCAGTTCTT
This sequence comes from Pseudophryne corroboree, assembly GCF_028390025.1. Taxonomy (NCBI): domain Eukaryota; kingdom Metazoa; phylum Chordata; class Amphibia; order Anura; family Myobatrachidae; genus Pseudophryne; species Pseudophryne corroboree. Next base: position 224,940,171 of record NC_086450.1, read on the forward strand.
GATAGTCAAATTGAAGATGTCACTGTTGAAGTACACCAGGATGAGGATATGGGTGTTGCTGGCGCTGAGGAGGAAATTGACAAGGAGGATTCTGATGGTGAGGTGGTTTGTTTAAGTCAGGCACCCGGGGAGACACCTGTTGTCCGTGGGATGAATATTGGCCATTGACATGCCTGGTCAAAATACAAAAAAAAAAAATCATCTCTTCGGTGTGGAATTATTTTAACAGAAATGCGGACAACTGGTGTCAAGCCGTGTGTTGCCTTTGTCAAGATGTAATAAGTAGGGGTAAGGACGTTAACCACCTAGGAACATCCTCCCTTATACGTCACCTGGAGTGCATTCATCAGAAGTCATTGACAAGTTCAAAAACTTTGGGTGACAGCGGAAGCAGTCCACTGACAACTAAATCCCTTCTTTCACTTGTACCCAAGCTCCCAGTGCAAACCACACCACCAACTCCCTCAGTGTCAATTTTCTCCTTAGACAGGAAAGCCAATAGTCCTGCAGGCCATGTCACTGGCAAGTCTGATGAGTCCCCTCCTAACTGGGATTCCTCCGATGGATCCTTGAGTGTAACGCCTACTGCTGCTGGCGCTGCTGTTGTTGCTGCTGGGAGTCGATCGTCATCCCAGAGGGGAAGTCAGAAGACCACTTGTACTACTTCCAGTAAGCAATTGACTGTCCAACAGTCCTTTGCGAGGAAGATGAAATATCACAGCAGTCATCCTGTTGCAAAGCGGATAACTCTGGCCTTGGCAGCTATGTTGGTGTTAGACGTGCGTCCGGTATCCACTGTTAGTTCACAGGGACTTAGAGAATTTCTTGAGGTAGTGTGTCCCTGGTACCAAATGCCATCTAGGTTCCACTTCTTTAGGCAGGCGATACCGAGAATGTACACAGACATCAGAAAAAGAGTCACCAGTGTCCTAAAAAATGCAGTTGTACCCAATGTCCACTTAACCATGGACATGTGGACAAGTGGAGCAGGGCAGATTCAGGACTATATGACTTTGACAGCCCACTGGGTAGATGTATTGCCTCCCGCAGCAACAACAGCAGCGGCAGCACCAGTAGCAGCATCTCGCAAACGCCAACTCGTTCCTAGGCAGGCTACGCTTTGTATCACCGCTTTCCATAAGAGGCACAAAGCTCACAACCTCTTATGGAAACTGAGGAACAGCATTGCAGAATGGCTTACCCCATCTGGACTCTCCTGGGGATTTGAGACATCGGACAATGCCACCAATATTGTGCGTGCATTACATGTGGGCAAATTCCAGCACGTCCCATGTTTTGCACATACATTGAATTTGGTGGTGCAGAATTATTTAAAAAACGACAGGGGCGTACAAGAGATGCTGTCGGTGGCCCGAAGAATTGCGGGCCACTTTCGGCATTCAGCCACCGCGTGCCGAAGACTGGAGCACCAGCAAACACTCCTGAACCTGCCCCGCCATCATCTGAAGCAAGAGGTGGTAACGAGGTGGAATTCAACCCTCTATATGTTTCAGAGGATGGAGGAGCAGCAAAAGGCCATTCAAGCCTATACATCTGCCTATGACTCAAGCGCAGTGGAGAATGATTTCAACGTTGTGCAAGATTCTGCAACCCTTTGAACTTGCCACACGTGAAGTCAGTTCAGACACTGCCAGCCTGAGTCAGGTCATTCCCCTCATCAGGCTTTTGCAGAAGCAGCTGGAGAGATTGAAGGAGGAGCTAAAACGGAGCGATTCCGCTAGGCATGTGGGACTTGTGGATGGAGCCCTGAATTCGCTTAACCAGGATTCACAGGTGGTCAATCTGTTGAAATCAGAGCACTACATTTTGGCCACCATGCTCGATCCTAGGTTTAAAGCCTACGTTGTATCTCTCTTTCCGGCAGACACAAGTCTGCAGATGTTCAAAGACCTGCTGGTGAGACACTTGTCAAGTCAAGCGGAACGTGACCCGCCAACAACTCCTCCTTCATTTTCTACAGCCACTGGAGCTGCCAGTAAAAGGATCAGATTTCCAAAACCACCCGCTGGCGGTGATGCAGGGCAGTCAGGAGCGAAAACTGACATCTGGTCCGGACTGAAGGACCTGCCAATGATTGCTGACATGTCATCTACTATCACTGCATATGATTCTGTCACCATTGAAAGAATGGTGGAGGATTATATGAGTGACAGCATCACTGTAGGCACGTCAGACAGTCCGTACGTATACTGGCAGGAAAAAGAGGTAATTTGGAGGCCCTTGCACAAACTTGCTTTATTTTACCTAAGTTGCCCCCCCTCCAGTGTGTACTACGAAAGAGTGTTTAGTGCAGCCGGTCACCTTGTCAGCGATCGGCGTAGGAGGTTTCTTGCACAAAATGTGGAGAAGATGATGTTCATCAAAATGAATTATAATCAATTCCTCCATGGAGACATTTACCAGCAAATGCCTCTAGAAGGTACACAGGGACCTGTGATGGTGGATTCCAGTGGGGACTAATTAATACTCTGTGAGGAGGGGGATGTACACAGTGAAAGGGGTGAGGAATCGGAGGATGATGAGGAGGTCGACATCTTGCCACTGTAGAGCAAGTTTGTGCAAGAAGAGATTGATTGCTTTTTTTTTGGTGGGGGCCCAAACCAACCAGTCATTTCAGCCACAGTCATGTGGCAGACCCTGTCGCTGAAATGATGGGTTTGTTAAAGTGTGCATGTCCTGTTTATACAACATAAGGGTGGGTGGGAGGGCCCAAGGACAATTCCATCTTGCACCTCTTTTTTTTTTTTATTTATCTTTGCATCATGTGATGTTTGGGGCCAATTTTTTAAGTGCCATCCTGTCTGACACTGCAGTGCCACTCCTAGATGGGCCAGGTGTTTGTGTCGGCCACTTGGGTCGCTTAGCTTAGTCATCCAGCGACCTCGTGCAAATTTTAGGACTAAAAATAATATTGTGAGGGTTGAGGTGTTCAGAATAGACTGGAAATGAGTGGAAATTATGGTTATTGAGGTTAATAATACTATGGGATCAAAATTACCCCCAAATTCTATGATTTAAGCTGTTTTTGAGGGGTTTTTGGAAAAAAACACCCGAATCCAAAACACACTCGAATCCGACAAAAAAATTTAAGGGAGGTTTTGCCAAAACGCGTCCGAATCCTAAACACGGCCGCGGAACCGAATCCAAAACCAAAACACAAAACCCGAAAAATTTCCAGTGCACATCTCTAAGTAAGAGAAGGAAACACTGGTGTATTTATAATCAGTGCAGAGTGTGCAGTGTCCTTGGTTTCTGCTACCCTGATGCTTATTTCAGGCTCTTCAGTGTCATGTATGTTGAGGCAGAAATGTTTATATACCATGTACTTGTCCTACATGGTCTTGTACTGTAAAACGCTGTTTTCTTGTGTTGCTCATTTATTTATGTACTTTAGTAGGCTCAGTGGAACCTTTGTAATGCAATATAAATAAAATATAATAATATTAACAGTAAAGATCTCTTCCAATTTTCATATTTACACAGTCCACTTTGTGGCCAGGCTACAGAGTGTGATGTCTCCCTAGAATAATGGCATTGGAGTTTCTATAATGGGTGCAGTGTGTGCAGTGCACAAGGGCCCCTTAGTCCTGGGGGGTACACACCGCACACACTGCACCCATTTCTCCTATACTTACCTTTCCGGAGTCCATTGCTGACCGTGTGTGGGCCCCCTCCTCTCCCGTAGCCATCGCGCCGCTGCTAGTGCACTGACCATTAGAGACTCTGGCACAGTGCCAGGGTCTACAGCGCATATGCAGGACTCTGAAAAAATGGCGCAGCGGCCATTTTTCGGAGTCCTGTGCATGCGCTGTAGACTCTGGCACTGTGCCAGAGTCTACAGCGCTCAGAGTGCTAGCAGCGTCGTGGCGGCTACGGAGAGGAGGGGGCCCACACACGGAGTCTGTACACAGGTCCCCTCCTCTCTAGAGACGCCCCTGAATAATGGGGTCTATTTATTAAGTCCTGTATGGAGATAATGTGGACGGTGATAAAGTACCAGCCATTCACCTCCTACCTCCATGTCACAGGGTGTCTTTGAAAAATGACAGTTAGGAGCAGATTGGCTGGTACTTTATCTCCGGCCATTTTATTTCCATCCTAAGCTTAGGAAATAGACCCCACCGTGTTGTATCCAGCAGTTGATATAATTTATTTATTAACAGTTATTAACATAGCGGTTTACAGTGAATATTTAGTAATTCACATCAGTCTCTGCCCCAGTGGAGCTTGCAATCTATGTTCCCTACTACATGGACTCACACACTTGAGCCAGTTAACTTACCACTATATATTCTTGGTCTATGGCAGAAAACCAAACAAATACAAACACAAAGAGAACATACAAACTCGACACAGACATGGTCCTGTTTGATAATTAACCCCTTTTTCTACTATACCTAAAAATCTCTCCACCAGCGTTTTTTGAGCATGTGTGATACCGCCTCATGGAATCCCACCGATCACAATGCCGATGCTGGGATCCCACATAGTGGTACAATGCCGGCACCGGAATACCTGCACCACAGGCTTTTCTCCCACTATGGGTGTCCACGATGGGATATAATTATGTGACCGCCAGTCACAATACCGACCCCCTACATCCCGCCCACTTAAATTCCCGACAGTCGGCCTGCCGACTAACAGGGACTATTCCCACTCACTAGGAAGAAGGCAGGATGTGGGAGAGTCACCTACGTTTCCAGCGCTGTGGGGGACTACCCCAAAAATCGTGAGTCTCCCGCAGCTTCCGGGAGGGTAGGCAAATATGCATTACCATACCTGTGAAATATTCCTACATACAGATGAGCCTCTTGCTTTTCCTGTAACTGCTCATGTACAGTATGTTAATAGTATATGGTTTCTTCCTACTGGGATACATGTCAGTGGCTTTATTCACAAGTCTCCATGCTTCCTGAAGCAATGACTGGGTGGCATCAGAGGCGTCACTGGGTATGGTGACACCTGGTGTGCCCTCCATATGCGTGTCTCCGATGAGAGTTTGCAAAAAGGAGTTAAGGCATAACATAAAGGGCATAGCCTAACAGGAAATCCCGACTGCATCATTCCGGGGACTTTGCCAGCATCCTCGGTGATCCTGGGCTGCCCCAAGGGGCAGTCTGCCTGCACTGTCGACTCCTCCTCTGTGAGCACCCAGTTCCAGCCACTGCGTGAGACGGCATATTGGTGTTACCCCCATAGTGAAACCACTTTGATGTAGCTTCCATTTCCTCAGTTACCCAACAGTGCTCACTGGGATATCTAAACACTTGGATAGTATTATGTCATTTTTCCCAATTTACAGTGTAGGTCCGTCTATAACTTTATTTTTATTTTTCTTCAAATGTTCTTTGGTCTTCATTTTCACAGCTTTCCTCCAGATTCACAGTATGACCAATTTTATTCAAATTGGGTAGTCTTTTATGCATAAAGCTGACCTTCTTTAGTGATTCACAGTTAGAGGCTAAATGAAAGGCAATTGTTAGGGCAGTATCATTCATCTGAACTTCCACAGCAAGAAGCAAATAAAGGATTCTGAGTTTAAAAATGCACTTTAATAGCTTACTGGTTCATTATAAAAATACTGGAACAATCTGACTAGATGTATGCTGCATGTGGGTGGTGGAAGTTGCATCATTGCTTTCCACTTGTTATTTAGGAAGTGTTTGTTTTAGAGGAAGTACCTTTGCAGCCATTGTTCAGCATAACTGCAACTAGTAAAGACACCATTTTGCAGCTCTCCAGAGTCCTGTCGTCATTTGTACACAGACCACTTTCAACTATTAGTGACTTGTAATGCAGAAAAATCTGTTTCCTTGAAAAAAGAATGCTTGGCGTTCTTAAACATTGTTACATGACATAAACACTATCTTTCTTCAAAGTCACGAAGTTATGCCTACAGATGTAAACATGCTCATCGTGGCTACATCTGCGCTAATCGTTCAGTCTCGGTGCGGCTGGCTGCCGTGTTGTAGCAATTGCCTCCCCCATTCATGCGACGCATGCACATCTAAGCTTGACTTGTTCTCTGAGGACCGGACCCACCCAAACTTTGCTTCCTGAGTCCATATCCGAGTCCGGCTCCGGGCTTTCTACCAGACTCAGATCCCAAAACTAGGCAAAATGTAATTATCCCGCTGTCGTATTCTCAAAAGATTTTGGATTCTATAAAGGTCACGGTAGTCTGTGCCAGTTTCATCCCGGCTGTGGAGAATGCATGGAACGTACGTGTCAGTCTCAGTGCTGTGGTTGTGGAACATGAGCGTGGGGTTGCTGGCTGCTGTAGGGCTGGTGTTATCAGTCTAGGAATGCTCTTTCTCTTACGTCCTAGAGGATGCGGGGGACTCCGTAAGGACCATGGGGATAGACGGGCTCCGCAGGAGACATGGGCACTTTAAGAAAGACTTTAGATCTGGTGTGCACTGGCTCCTCCCTCTATGCCCCTCCTCCAGACCTCAGTTTGATACTGTGCCCAGAGGAGATGGGTGCACTTCAGGGAGCTCTCCTGAGCTCCCTGACAGAAAGTAGATTTGTTAGGTTTTTTATTTTCAGGGAGCCTGCTGGCAACAGACTCCCTGCATCGAGGGACTGAGGGGAGAGAAGCAGACCTACTTCTGTGAGTTTCAAGGCTCTGCTTCTTAGGCTACTGGACACCATTAGCTCCAGAGGGAGTCAGAACACAGGTCTCACCCTGGAGTTCGTCCCGGAGCCGCGCCGCCGTCCTCCTCACAGAGCCGGAAGATAGAAGCCGGGTGAGTATGAGAAGAAAAAGAAGACTTCAGAGGCGGCAGAAGACTTCATGATCTTCACTGAGGTAACGCACAGCAGTGCAGCTGTGCGCCATTGCTCCCACACACCTCACACACGGCAGTCACTGTAAGGGTGCAGGGCGCAGGGGGGGCGCCCTGGGCAGCAATATAAACCTAATTTCTGGCAAAAGAGATATATATACAGCTAGGCACTGTATATATAAAGAGCCCCTGCCAGTTTTATTATATTTAAGCGGGACAGAAGCCCGCCGCCGAGGGGGCGGGGCTTCTCCCTCAGCACTCACCAGCGCCATTTTCTCCACAGCACAGCTGAGAGGAAGCTCCCCGGACTCTCCCCTGCTTATCTACGGTGAAAGGGGGTTTCAGAGAAGAGGGGGGGGGGCACATAATTGGCAGCAAATAATAGTATTACAGCGCTACTGGGTAAACACATTGTGTGTTTTTCCTGGGGTATTAGCGCTGGGTGTGAGCTGGCATACTCTCTCTCTGTCTCTCCAAAGGGCCTTGTGGGGGAACTGTCTTCAGATAAGAGGATTCCCTGAGTGTGTGGTGTGTGTCGGTACGTGTGTGTCGACATGTCTGAGGTAAAAGGCTCTACTAAGGAGGAGATGGAGCAAATGTGTGTGTAGTGTCTCCGTCGACAACGCCGACACCTGACTGGATATGTGGAATTAAGTGATGAGGTAAATTTATTGCACAAAAGATTAGAGAACAGACAGGGAATCTACCCATGTCTGTCCATATGTCGCAGGGACCTTCAGAGTCTCAAAATAATAGACACTGATACCGACACGGAGTCTGACTCCAGTGTCGACTACGATGATGCAAAGTTACAGCCAAAACTGTCAGAAAAGTATTCAATATATGATTATTGTAATAAAAGATGTTTTGCATATCACTGATGACCCATCTGTCCCTGACACGAGGGTACACATGTTTAAGGGGAAGAAAGCTGAGATAACATTTCCCCCCTCTCATGAACCAAATGAATTGTGTGAAAAAGAGTGGGATTCTCCAGACAAGAAACTGCAGTTTCCCAAAAGAATTCTCATGGCGTATCCTTTTCCTGCTAGGGCCAGGATACAATGGGAATCCTCCCCTATGGTGGACAAGGCTTTGACGCGTTTACCCAAAAGGTAGCGCTGACATACCAAGATACAGCTACCCTCAGGGATCCTGCAGATAGCATGCAGAAAAGTACTTTGAAGTCCATTTACACACATTCTGGTACACTACTCAGACCGGCGATTGTGTCGGCAGGGGTTTATAGGGCTGTAGCAGCGTGGATAGATACCTTATCAGCGGAGATTGAAACCCTAGATAAGGAAACCATGTTACTGACCCTAGGATATATAAAAGATGCTGTCTTATATATAAGACATGCTCAAAGAGACATTGGTCTACTGGGTTCTAGAGTCAACGCTATGTCGATTTCTGCTAGACGTGTCCTGTGGAATATGCAATGGACAGGTGATGCCGACTAAAAGAGGCATATGGAGGTTTTACCTTACAAGGGTGAGGGATTGTGTGGAGAAGGGCTCTCGGACCTGGTCTCCACAGCTATAGCTGGTAAATCTGATCTTTTGCCTTATATTCCCTCACAGCCTAAGAAAGCACGACATTATCAAATGCAGTCCTTTCGGTCGCAGAAAAACAAGAAAGTACGAGGAGCATCCTTTCTTACCAGAGGTAAGGGCGCAAGGCACAGCTAGTTCCCAGGAACAGAAGTCCTCCCCGGCCTCTACTAAATCCACCGCATGACGCTGGGGCTCCGCTAAGGGAGGCCGCCCCAGTGGGAGCACGTCTTCGACTCTTCAGCCACATCTGAGTTCACTCACAGGTGGATCCCTGGGCAATAGAAATTGTTTCTCAGGGATACAAGCTGGAATTCGAAGAGGTGCCTCCTCGCCAGTTTTCCTTATCAACCCTACCGGCTTCTCCCCCAGAAAGGGAGATAATATTAAATACAAATCACATATTGTATCTCCAACAGGTGGGGCTCAAGGTTCCCCTCCTTCAACAAGGAAGGGGATATTACTCAACCTTGGCTGTAGTCCCGAAACCGGACGGTTCGGTCAGACCTATTTTAAAATTAAAATCTCTGAACCTATACTTGAAAAGGTACAAATTCATGGTGGAATCGCTCAGAGCGATCATCGCCAGCCTGGAAGGGGTGGATTTTATGATGTATCTAGACTTAAAGGCTGCATACCTTCATGTTCCCATTTATCCACCCCATCAGGCGTGCCTGAGAATTACGGTACATTATTGTCATTACCAATTTCAGGGTAATTGGCGGAAATGATGGTGCTCCTAAGCAAGCAAGGAGTCACAATTATCCCATACTTGGACGATCTCCTAATAACGGCGAGATCAAAAGAGCAGTTGTTGAACAGCGTGTCACTTTCGCCGAAGGTGTCACAGCAACTCGGCTGGATTCTCAATATCCCGAGGTCAGTTGGTTCCTAAGACTCGTCTGCCCTTCTTGGGTATGATTCTGGACACGGACCAGAAATGGGTTTATCTTCCGATAGAGAAGGCCCAGGAACTAATGACTCTGGTAAAAAACCTATTAAAGCCAAAACAGGTGTCAGTGCATCACTGCACTCGGGTCCTGGGAAAGATGGTGGCATCTTACGGGGCCATTCCCTTCGGCGGGTTCCATGCGAGGACTTTCCAATGGGATCTACGGAACAAGTGGTCCGGATCACATCTACAGATGCATCAGTTAATCACCCTGTCCCCTAGGGCCAGGGTGTTTCTCCTATGGTTGCTGCAGAGTGCTCACCTTCTGCAGGGTCGCAGGTTCGCCATCCAGGACTGGATTCTGGTAGCCACGAACGTGAGCCTCTGAGGTGGGGGAGCAGTCACACAGGGAAGAAACTTCAAAGGTCTTTGGGTCAAGTTAAAAAAACTTGTATTCAAATCAACATCCTGGAACTGAGGGCCATATACAACGCCCTTCGGCAAGCGGAAACATTGCTTCGCGACCTACCGGTTCTGATCCAGTCAGACAACATCACCGCAGTGGCTCATGTAAACCACCAAGGCGGCACAAAGAGCAGAGTGGAAATGGCAGAAGCCACCAGGATTCTCCGCTGGGCGGAAAATCATGTAAGCGCATTTTCTGCAGTTCATTCCGGGAGTGGACAACTGAGAAGCAGACTTCCTCTGCAAACACGACCTGCATCCAAGAGAGGACTTCTTTAGGATGCCTTCGCACAGATTGCAAGTCAGTGGGAACTGCCACAGATAGACATGATGGCGTCCCGCCTCAACAAGAAGCTACAGAGGTATTGCACCAGGTCAAGAGACCCTCAGGCAGTAGCCGTAGATGCCCTAGTGACACCGTGGGTGTTCCAGTCATTCTATGTATTTCCCCCTCTTCCTCTAATACCCAAGGTGTTGAGAATGGTAGGAGGGAGAGGAATGAGAACAAACCTCATTGTTCCAGATTGGCCACGAAGGACCTGGTATCTGGATCTGCAGGAAATGCTCACAGAAGATCAGTGGCTTCTTCCTCTAAGACAGGACCGGTTGCAACAGGGGCCATGTCTATTCCAAGACTTACCGCGGCTGCGTTGGACGGCATGGCGGTTGAACGCCGGATCCTTGCGGATAAGGGTATTCCGGATGAGGTCATTCCTACGCTAATAAAGGCTAGGAAGGACATGACATCTAAACATTATCACCGTATATGGCAAAAATATGTTTCTTGGTGTGAGGCCAGGAACGCTCCTACGGAAGAATTCCATCTGTGCCGTTTCCTTCACTTCCTGCAAACTGGAGTGAATTTCGGCCTAAAATTAGGATTTATTAAGGTTCAGATTTCGGCCTTATCCATTTTCTTTCAAAAGGAATTGGCCTCTCTCCCTGAAGTACAAACTTTTGTGAAGGGAGTACTGCATATTCAGCCTCCTTTTGTACCTCCGGTGATGCCTTGGGCCCTTAACGTGGTGTCACACTGGTTTGTACCACTTAAAACGGTGGAGTTGAAAAATCTCACTTGGAAGGTGGTCATGTTATTAGCCTTGGCTTCGGCTAGGCGAGTGTCGGAATTAGCGGCTTTATCACATAAAAGCCCCTATCTGGTTTTCCATATGGATAGAGCGGAATTGCGGACCCATCCTCAATTCCTGCCAAAAGTGGTTTCATCCTTTCATATGAACTATTGTGGTGCCTGTGGCTATGCGTGACTTGGAGGCTCCCGAGTCCCTTGATGTGGTCAGGGCTTTGAAAATTTACGTGGCAAGATCGGCTACAGTCAGAAAAACAGAAGCACTGTTTGTCATGTATGCAACCAACAAGATTGGTGCCCTGCTTCAAAGTAGACTATTGCTCGCTGGATCTGTAACACGATTCAGCAGGCGCATTCTACGGCGGGATTGCCGTTACCTAAATCGGTCAAGGCCCATTCCACTAGGAAGGTGGGCTCTTCTTGGGCAGCTGCCAGAGGGGTCTCGGCGCTACAGCTGTGCTGAGCTACTACTTGGTCGGGTTCAAACTTCTTTGCAAAGTTTTATAAGTTTGATACCCTGGCTGAGGAGGACCTCCTGTTTGCTCAATCGGTGCTGCAGAGTCATCCGCACTCTCCCGCCCGTTTGGGAGCTTTGGTATAATCCCCATGGTCCTTACGGAGTCCCCAGCATCCTCTAGGACGTAAGAGAAAATAAGATTTTAAACCTACCGGTAAATCTTTTTCTTGTAGTCCGTAGAGGATGCGGGGCGCCCGTCCCAAGTGCGGACTACTTCTGCAAGACTTGTATATAGTTATTGCTTAAATAAGGGTTATGTTATAGTCTCATCAGTCTTGGACTGATGCTATGTCGTTTTCATACTGTTAACTGGATAGTATATCACAAGTTATACGGTGTGATTGGTGTGGCTGGTATGAATCTTGCCCTTGGATTAACAAAAATCCTTTCCTCGTACTGTCCGTCTCCTCTTGGCACAGTTTCTCTAACTGAGGTCTGGAGGAGGGGCATAGAGGGAGGAGCCAGTGCACACCAGATCTAAAGTCTTTCTTAAAGTGCCCATGTCTCCTGCGAGCCCGTCTATCCCCATGGTCCTTACGGAGTCCCCCGCATCCTCTACGGACTACGAGAAAAAGATTTACTGGTAGGTTTAAAATCTTATTTTCTGTCATCTGTGGGTGTATCTGACAACAAGGGGTGATATGTCCTTCCTAGGGTGATCTGTTCATCCATCCAGGGACTCAACCCCAGTGTAAAATTAAATTAATAAACGCTAAACACCCTAAAATATAATTAAAAAATATATATATTTTTTGTTTGTGATGTAGCCCAATGTACTATACAATTTTTTCTTTATAAGTACTGTGACACTGCCGGTCAGGCTGCAGTATATTTTTATTTCATACTCATACACTTATTGTGCGACATTGTTTGTGAAATTTTACCATAGTGTTTGATTACTATTTTTGACTCATACACATATTGTGCGACACTGTGGGTAAAGGTGGTACCACAGTAATATATTTTTGTACTCATCTCATACACGAAATGTGGGACACTGTTGGTGAAATTAAACCACTTTGATTGTTTACTATTTCTGATGATTACATTTTTTGTACAAATTGTGGTGTGTGTTTTACCCCATTTAATTCATGTTTGTGGATAGACATGAAGAACGAACAATTTAGAGGAGAGCAAGAAGCACATACAAGTGGTGCAGGTGCTGACACCGGTAATGACGATACAAGTCCATCAACGTCATCTACTAAAGCCGATGCCCAGGGGCATAGAGGGCTTAAGTAAGGGCATGTTCAGTAAAATCAAAGTAGCTATTTAATTTTACAGTGGTAAAGAAAAAAAACATCAAAAGGAAAGTTAGTCAAGACAAACTGTGCAGACATTCTTGAGGAACATTTAGGGGTGTCCATGTCAGCTATGTGTTAGTCTGACATTTCTCACACTGTCCTCATAGAAAAGCCTCTTCCACCTCCTTCTACCATTTCTGCACTATCTGCACATGTGGGGAGCAGTACAAGTAAAGATGGTGATGATGACGACATAACACAAATTGAACATTCGTGTGTGGAAGTGGGACAGGATTAGGGGGGTATGTGTGTACTATCTGCCAGTGAGGATGTTGTTGATGATGATGATGATGATGATGATGTTGTTTGTGCAAATCAGCTACCAATGGCTGTAGTTGTTGCCCATGATAAACAGAAAGCCATTGTACCCTTGAAGGATTTCTACAATAATTTGCAAATAAGACACTGGGTTCTGGCCAACTCACCTTCTGCACACCCTCTTTCTTCTATTCCTCTATACGTTTTGACTAAACTTTCCATAACAGGTCATAATTGCAGAATTTACTCATGGTGCAATGCTCTTATGTCTTCTTTTGAGGATCAAAAGCTTCAAATTTAAACCAGATGGGAGTCTGAACTGAATATATCTCTAATGGATGAGGATTGGAGTACTGTTTCCTCAAACAATTTTAATGTCTAAATGTATCAAGCAGTCCAAAATAATTTTTCAATTATTACACAGTATTTATCACACCCCAGATAACTTGCATAAAATATGGCCTAAGTCATCTAAATTTTGTTGGAGACAATGCAACCTGGAGAGTACATTAGTACTAGGGAGGCCAATCCCGGGCCTTTTTTCAATCCGGGTATCAGGATTGAAAAATTATCAGTCCTGGGATTCCCAGGATACCCGGGATTGGGTTGAAGATCTTAAAATTCAAATCTTCAGTGACTTCCCCCCATCTTGGACCCTCCCAGCCCACACAACTACTCACCATCCTCTGGGAGTGCGGGTGGGTTCACTTGCTGCAAGTGGTGGGTGGCTGGAGTCAGGGCAGCACAGGGCCAGGGGGAGGGAGCTGGGCAGCATCTGAGCCTCCTTAGGATGCTCAATGCTGCCTGGCATTGAAAAAACAAGGAGGCTTTCTAGTCCCGAAATCCCCAGGATTGGAGGCTCCAATCCCGGGATTGAATCCTGGACAATTTTAGGCCTAAATCCCGGGATCCCGCCGATCCTGATCATGGGATTGGCCACTCTAATTAGTACACATTTTTTGGTCCTGCCCAGTAAATAGCTCCCTATTGAAATAGTATTTTTTTTAAATTAATTAACCAAGTTACTGAATAGACCCTTCCTCAACTTCATGAAATTGCTCTTTTGTATTTTTTCCTCTGTCTGTTCAAGCACATAACAAATATATTATAGCAACAATGAGACTGCGCTTCTCACTTTGATAAGATTTTTATAAGATTTTTATAAAACATTAATTAATACATAAACAATACATTGATACCGGCCAGTACCATAAAATAAAAAAATACAAATAGTCACAACTTTATAAAATAAGCCCTTAACAGTTAGCAGCAGACACACCTAAGTGCAACCATCCTCATATAATACTGCTTTTGCACATAGATTTCCAATCAAGATGGTATCTCAGTCTTAATGAGGCTTCCACTTAAAATGACTCAGTCCTTGAATCCACGATAGTATTGGGTTAATCAAGCATTGTTAAATTAGGCATGAGGCCTCTCACTTTGGTGAATAACAGTGCCAGGTGTATACTCGTAGAATAAATATATTATAGGACATATATTTTATTTATTAGAGGTATGAGCCGGACACTTTTCGGGTTTTGTGTTTTTGGCTTTGGATCTGGATCTCCGTTCATGTTTTGGATCTGGATTGGTTTTGCCAAAACCACCCTTTCGGGTTTTGTTTTTGGATCTGTATTTAAAAAAAAAAAAACAACAACACAAAAACAGCTAAAATCACGGAATTTGGGTGTATTTTTAAATCTACAGTATTATTAACCTCAATAACATTCGTTTCCACTCAATTCCAGTCTATTCTGAACAACTCAACACCTCACAATTTTGTTTTTAGGCCAAAAGGTTGCACCAAGATAGCTGGATGACTAAGCTAACCGAAACAAGTGTGTGGCACAAACACGTGGCCCATCTAGGAGTGGCACTACAGTGGCAGACACAGGACTGCAGTTTTAAAAACTAGCCCCCAAAGAGCCTATAATGCAAAGAAAAAGAAGAGGTGCGAGATGGAATTGTCTTTGGGCCTGCCCTCCCACCCACCCTTATGTAGTTTAAATAGGCCATGCACAGTTTAATAAACCCATAATTTCAGTGACAGGTGGTCCCCCTAGAAAAAGCTTGTAAGTTCTTCGAATTATAGCTAGCTACAAACATACCACCTCCATATTTGATAACTTTTCACATTATGAGAAGAGGCAAGAGTAAGAGGACAGTGTCAAGAAAGTGATTAGGAATTAGAGAGGCACACGCAATCAGGAACAACACACAGGCTTTCACCTCCACTCCTACAGTATATTTGTGTGAAACAGAAAGGACTTTAACCAAGCAAATATATAAATACCACATTACTAGACAAACTGAAAAACTAGGGGCCAAAGCCTCCGAATTTGTACCCCCATCTCCATTTTCAGGGATTAAGATAATCTTGTATTTAGTGCTGGGATGCAAATAAACTGATGTATACCACAGGATCAAGATAGGATATTTTACCCTCCACGCAGTCTGGAGACTTATTTTGTGAAAATCTCGTAGGTGGCTTTTTTTCCATTTTTTAATTGCATTTTAATTTACATATTTTGTGGCAGATGCTTTATTTTTGTTATTCACAGCTCCCAGTTGCACTCATGTGAGCATACCTGTGTATCCCAGTTACACGCATTTGAGCATACCTGTGTGCCTTGCTGTATTCATATTTTACTTTTAAATAAAGCTGCCCCTTAGATGTTTTAGCAGCCCCTCCTAAGCCCCCACAGCAGCCCCGGATAGGACAAGTTGAATTCGGGTGGGTTTGATACAGTACTAAGCAGGACTGTGCAGTGAATTGTTTGTTATTCAGTCCCTGCCCTAGTGGAGCTTACCACTCTAATTGAAACTCATTTTTTATTACAAGTAGGAATGTGGGAGGTAGCAATGCTAACCTCTGTGCCAACAGCATGCCTCAGCCTGGCAAGTCAGACATATTTCTGATTGTAAGCCAACATGAGACTCCACACTATTCAATAACTGTTTGTGCCTCACAGGAGCTCCTGTACCATCTAGTGTTGCAGTGCAATGGAAAGCTGATGCAATGCAAGATCACTGAAACTCTGTTCTTCTAACACTGTGAGGTCTTGCGATAACACTACGCAGCCCTTATATTGTACAATTATTAAGGAGAAAACATTTACAAAATAAAGGAAAAGAACCCTGTACAACAAATGTGCATCTTGTAAATAATCCTAAAATGTGGAACATTAATAATAAATCAAAATTAAGGTTGACTACTTGGAGCCATTCATTTGAGTCCCTGACATGAAATAATTGAGAAGAACCTCTCTCTAATGCTGGGTACACAGTGCACATTAGAAGATATATCTACAAGAGATGAGTGGGTTCAGACAGGGCACCCTTGGAATTATAAGGCAGACATACTGTATAAACATTAGAGATGTGCTACAGACACTTTCATGTTTTGGTTTTGGATCTGGATCTCCGCTCATGTTTTGGATTTGTATTGGTTTCACCAAAACCACCGTTTCGGATTTTGATTTTAGTTTTGAATCTGGATGATTTTTGAAAAAAACATAAAAACAGCTAAAATCACAGTTTTGGGGGGTAATTTTGATTACATGGTATTAATAACCTCAATAACATTAATTTCCACTAATTTCCAGTCTATTCTGAACACCTCACAATATTGTTTTTAGGCCAAAAGGTTGCACCAAGGTCGCTGGACGACTAAGCAACACAAGTGGGCGACACAAACACCTGGCCCATCTAGGAGTGGCAATGCAGTGGCAGAAAGGATGGCAGTTTTACAAAAATAGGCCCCAAAGACCACATCATGCAAAGAAGAAAAAGAGGTGCAAGATGTAATTGTCCTTAATGTTGTATAAACAGGACATGCACACTTTAACAAACCAATCATTTCAGTGACAGGGTCTGCCACACGACTGTGGCTGAAATGATTGGATTGGACCCCCCAAAAAAGAATCAATCTCTCCCCCTACCAAAAAAGAAGCAAACTGACTCTAAAGAGGCAAGATGTCATCCTCATCCTCCGATTCCTCACCCCTTTCATCCTCATCCTCACAGAGTATTTATTCGTCCCCACTGGAATTCACCATCACAGGTCCCTGTGTACTTTCTGAAGGCAATTGCTGGTAAATTGCTGGACAAGGTATTCCTGGAGGAATTTATAATTTATTTTGATGAACATAATCTTCTCCACATTTTGTGGAAGTAACCTCGTACGCCGATCGCTGACAATGTTTGTGGCTGCACTAAACACTTTTTTGGAGTACAAACTGGATGGGGGCAACTTAGGTAAAATAAAGCCAGTTTGTGCAAGGGCCTCCAAATTGCCTCCTTTTCCTGCCAGTATGCATACGGACTGTCTGACATACCTACTTGGATGCTGTCACCGATATAATCCTCCATCATTCTTTCAATGGTGACAGCATCATATGCAGTGACAGTGGACATGTCAGTAATTGTTGGCAGCTCCTTCAGGCCAGACCAGATGTCAACAGTTGCTCCTGAATGCCCTGCATCACCGCCAGTGGGTGGTCTAGGAAATGTTATCCTTTTCCTCACAGCCCCAGTTGCAGTAGAAAATGAAGGCGGAGCTGTTGATAGGTCACGTTCGGCTTCAGTTGACAATTTTCTCACCAGCAGGTCTTTGAACTTCTGCAGACTTGTGTCTCCTGGATAGAGAGATACAACTTAGGCTTTAAACCTAGGATCGAGCACAGTGGCCAAAATGTAGTGCTCTGATTTCCATAGATTGACCACCCTTGAATCCTGGCAAAGCGAATGAAGGGCTCCATCCAAAAGTCCCACATACTTAGCGGAATCGCCTTGTCTTAGCTCCTCCTTCAATTTCTCCAGCTGCTTCTGCAAAAGCCTGATGAGGGGAATGTTCTAAGGGCAAGGGGAAAAAAAGGGGAGGCTACTGCACTAGTGGTTTATTAATTTATATATTCTTTTACCCCATATTATAATCCAATTCAGAAATTTGAATCATGCATGGGGATGCTGCCACATTTTTTTTGACACGCGTTTTACAGATTGTTTTTTCAGGGCTAACCAGAGTGTCATCCATAATCAGAATTTAACAATATCACCGCTCCAATCACGGAGTGGCTTCTCGATCACATGATTTATTTGACCTATCGTGGCACAGTCCTCAATTCTAGAGAGTCTGTTTCTAGTGTGTCCGATCAAATTATCTATATGGGCCTATCACGGAGCTTGAGAACCCTTTACTAGAGGAAGAGACAGTGTTAAAGTCATGTCTCTTGCTAAGTATTCCGTTTTCTGGTCACATGACTTAATGAAGCCAATCGGAATTTGTCCTATGGCATTCGACTTATATTAGTTATATTTCTTATCCTGGGACATATATAGAGTGTTATTGTGTCTTATGGTGATAGATCGTGATTTAGTGTAACAATTAAAAGATAAAGAAATCCTCAAACGTGTTTGTGAAACAACATATTAATAAAAACGTGACAACACTCAAATGGCTGTATGTATCCTGTGATGGGTAGTGTCTGATTCTCGTGAATAATATGTGAGAAAAATAATGGTGATAATAAAGTGTATAGCGATAATGTTTGCATTTACAATAATTTATGGTGTGCTCGTGACTTATAATATGGTGAGTTATAGCTGTGTAGTTTTATCTTAACACCTGTGACTTGCCCATAATTTTTCTTAAATATTTTTAATTTTTTATATTTATTAATTAATTTGTGTGTCCCTATATTTGGATTTGCATCCTACCCTACCACCTATGTTGTGATGTTAAATTATGTGGTAAAATCTACTCTTGTATATAAAAAAATTATATATATCCGATAATCAAAAAGTATGTCTTTTTACAACATCCAATTTCTGTATCATAAATAATTGCCAGTTATTGTCCCCCATAGGTCTGTATTGCTCTATATTCAATAGTTGGTGCTGATTATTATTGCAAACCATATGTGTAGGTATGTGCATGTGTACCTCTCAGGATGATGTCATGTGATTCTAAATACTGTCCCTTCCTTAACTATTACTATTATTTTTTAAAATGTATTTTTGGTATTGTTATTTTTCTATGGGTTCTCAACTTTTGTATCCCAAGGTAAGTATCCACTATTCAGAATCCCTCCACTTAGGTCTGGCATTGCTTGTGATCACTCATATTTATAGGTAAAGAGTGTCATGTGAGTTTTCATTTTATCGTATCCCAGGTTCACGTATTGCTCACATTCTGATGACTCACATCTTTTCTGTGGGTCATGTGTAATAATAATGAATCATACAATCTCATATTTACAATCTATAACACACGTACTGTATAGCATGTTATCTACATATATGTATAGTATGTTATCTCTGTACCTCCAGTTTATGATAGAAAAAGGAGATTCGAACATATGGTAAGGATCCCTATACATCCCTTAATACCGTAGTATCTTAAGGAAATAATAAGAATTAATTGCGCCCACTTAACCCTCATGAGTGAGGTGAGTGGTAACTGAACTAAAGGAATGGTAAGTAGCTATTGTATTCATTCAACCCCACTGGGTATAAACTGTCCATCAGGAAAATTAATTTTGCTTCCAGTTTTAGCAGTTCATTATCCAAATCCCCACCTCTGATACCTGGTTGGATACTCTGCATGCCGTACGCCTTCAAGGCCTCCATTCTCACCTCCATGGTGTTGTAAGAAGTGTTTGGCTACTGGCGTCAGAGTCTTAAATCTTCTCACATCCTGTTTGGCATTTTTGATACTGTTGGCATGCTCCAAAATCCGTATCTTAAGTGGTTGTATGGTCTTCCCAATATATCGTTTACCACAGGAACCCTCCAAATGGTATACTACACCCATTGTGGTGCAGCTAATGAAATTTTGGATAAACCATTTTTTACCAAACTTGTCCGTGTATGACTGTTTGGGTACCATATAGTTACAGGCTTTTCATCTCCCGCATTGATAAGAGCATTTTTTGTTGTAAAGTTGTTTATTGGAGGTCGAGAGGTGACTACGGACTAAAGTCCCATAAATTTTTTTTGATCTCCTCCAGCTACTTTGTACTCTTGCCGGTAAAACCTGTCTCAGTGTCTCATCGGTCTATAAAACCGGCCAGTGCTTTTGAAGGATTCCGTTTATTTTCTTCCATTGTGGGTTGAATGTGCTGATAAACCTAACTGGTTCGTCTTTCGACAATCTAGCTTTGGGGGTCAGTAGGGAATCTCTCGTGTAGGATTTGATGCTTTTAACGGCAGTTTTGATACTCCTATTACTATAACCCCTCTTTTTCAAGTGCTCACAGACCTGTTTCTCACGTACCAGATACGTCTGTTCATTCTAGCAATTCCTTTTGGTACGGAGTAATTCCCCTTTAGGGATTGCTTTAATAGTTGCGGGTAAGTGTGAACTATTGAAATGGAGGATACTGTTAGTTGCCGTTTTCTTCCGATAGATATAAGTGCTGATTTTCCCCTGTCTCAATTTTAATGCACAAATCAAGGAAATTAATTTCCCGTTGATCTTTCTCACCCGACAGTCTTAAATTCAGATCGTTGCAATTCAGGATGGTAATGAATTCTTCCAAATGTTCCTCCTCTGCCTCCCATATGATCAGGACATCATCAATGTAGCGTAGATAAAACAGGATATGTTGCGTGTATTTCTCCTGGGTTTCGTTGAACACGTGTTCCTTCTCCCACCATCCCAGGTAGAGGTTGGCGTACGATGGGGCACAAGCCATCCGCATCGCTGTCCCTCTAACCTGGAGGTAGAATCTCTCTTCACTGATGAAATTGTTTTTAGTTAATATGAATTCCGACAAGGAAATAAAAAAATTGTTAAAGTCATGGTGTGTTCCCATGTCCTAAAAATATTTGATGGCTGCCAATCCTTTTTTATGATCGATGCTTGTATACAAGCTTTCAACATCGTAGGTGGCAAGCCATGTGCCCTGGTTCACTGTCATGTCCTGTAATTTGCAGTACGGATGATGTAATGGTTAGCATTACTGCCTCACAGCACTGAGGTCATGGGTTCGATTCCCACCATGGCCCTAACTGTGTGGAGTTTGTATATTCTCCCCGTACTTGCGTGGGTTTCCTCCTGGTACTCCGGTTTCCTCCCACAATCCAAAAATAAACTGGTAGGTTAATTAACCCAACAAATTAACCCTAGCGTGAATGTGTGTGTACATGTTGTAGGGAATATAGATTGTAAGCTCCACTGGGGCAGGGACTGAAGTGAATGAGCAAATATTCTCTGTAAAGCGCTGCAGAATATGTGTGCGCTATATAAGTAACTGGTAATATTAATAATAATAATATGTCCATAGTGTCCCTGGTGTAGGAAGGCAGGGCCAGCACATAATGTCTAAGATGTTGGTCGACGTAAATGCTGGCCTTTTCTGTCAAACTCCCCACACCAGAGACAATTGGTCTTCTGGGAGGAGTTTTATCATTCTTATGCACTTTTGGCAATAGGTACAAAGTTGTAACTTTGGGGTTTTTCGTTTTGAGAAAGTCTAGATCTTTTTTCTTTATGATCCCATTCTTATGTGCTCTTGAGATGATAGTATTGTACATACAGAGGAAGTTGTTAGTAGGATTAAAAATTAATGCCTTATAGCATTTTTGGTCGCTTAGTTGTTTCTCAACTCCGTTATGTACATGGACATTGGCCAAAGCACTATGTTTCCCCCTTTATCCGAGGGTTTTATGACCGTATCCTGCCATTTCATAATTTCTTGGAGTGCATCTCTTTCCCCTTCTGTTAGGTTATCTGTGTGAGAATGGATACGCTGTTCATGTAAAAACATGAGATCCAAGTCATGGGTTACAAGATCATAAAAAACTTTTGCTGATGGAGACAATTTGAATTCTGGAAAGAAGAAGGATTTGGTTTTGATCTTGAGAGAATCTAGGGTTACTTGATCTTCTAATGTTAAGGACAAAGTAGACGTTTCAGAGGAGAGGATCCTCTCTATGTTAATTGTTTCTTCTCTAATTTGTTGTTGAGTATGAAAGAACTTTTTTAGTAATATTTTTCTCATGAACAATTGCAAGTCTTTTTCACATTCAAATCTGTCGGAATGATGCGTAGGGGAGAAAGATGGTCCCCTACTCAGTAAATTATTTTGGTCTGTAGTTAATATTTTATCCGTGAGGTTAATAATCCTCAATGTGTCATCATTGCTTATCGCCTTCTCCTCTGTTCTCGAGGCTCCTCTCTCCAGTCCCTGATGTCTCTTTATCTTCTCACCCCCCTTCCCACTCCTGATCTTAATTCTTCCATGCTGGTATGATCTTTTATCCCTTTCAGGCTTTGTTCTAAAAAATCCCTACTGTGGGGTCTGCTCCTGTTAAAGAGTTCCTCTCCTTCGGATGATTCTACATCCAAGGTTGTGTAGTTCATAATATTGGTGTTCCTAGTCTGCGATGGGTAGGATTTCCATTTATAGACCTTATCTTGCGCAAAATCTTTTTTGTCCCTGTAAAGTTTCCTTTTTCTTTCTTTCAGTAATGTCCTGCTCCACTTCCTCCACTTCTTTCTTATATTTTTTGTATGTTTGTTGAAATTTGTCAATAGTCTCAAATTTCTTTAATTTCTCCCCCAACACTTGAATCTCCTGCGCGTATTGTGTCAATAATATTTCATCATGTTTATTAGAATTTTTATGAGATCTTTTGAACATTGCGTTAATACCAATTCCCATTCCTTCTTTAGGTCACTGTTGGCTAACTCAATTGTCGGGAATACTCGTGGTCTTTGATGAGGGGAATGACCTGACTCAAGCTGGCAGTGTCTGAACTGACTTCACATGTGGCAAGTTCGAAGGGTTGGAGAACCTTGAACAACACGGAAATCATTCTCCACTGTGCTTAAGTCAGCTGCATTCCCCCTCCTTTCCCTATATCATAGGTGGATGTATAGGCTTGAAAGGTTTTTGCTGCTCCTTCATCCTGTAAAGCATATAGAGTGTTGAATTCCACCTCGCTACCACCTCTTGCTTTAGGTGATGGGGGAATGACCTGACTCAAGCTGGCAGTGTCTGAACTGACTTCACGTGTGGCAAGTTCGAAGGGTTGGAGAACCTTGCACAAGATGGAAATCATTCTCCACTGCCCTTGAGTCAGGTGCATTCCCCCTCCTTTGCCTACATCGTAGTTGGATGTATAGGCATGAATGGCTTTTTGCTGCTCCTCCATCCTCTGAAGCATATAGAGTGTTGGTTCAGGAGTGTTTGCTGGTGCTCCAGTCTTCGGCACGCAGTGGGTGAATGTAGAAAGTGGCTCGCAATGTTTCGGGCCACCGACAGCATCTCCTGCACGCCCCTGTAATTTTTTAAAAAATTCTGCACCACCAAATTAATTGTGTAAAACATGGGACATGCTGGAATTTTCCCAGATGAAATGCACGCACAATATTGGTGGCGTTGTCCGATATCACAAATCCCCAGGAGAGTCTAAGTGGGGTAAGCCAATGCGCGATGATGTCCCTCAGTTTCCGTAAGGTGTTGTCAGCGGTGTGCCTCTTATGGAAACTGATGACACACAGCATAGCCTGCCTAGGAACGAGTTGGCATTTGCGAGATGCTGCTACTGGTGCCGCTGCTGTTGTTGCTGCAGGAGGCAATACATCAACCCAGTGGGCTGTCACAGTCATATAGTCCTTAGTCTGTCCTGTTCCACTTGTCCACGTGTCCGTGGTTAAGTGGACAGTGGGTACAAATGCATTTTTTAGGACACTGAGGACACTTTTTCTGACGTCTCTGTACATTCTCGGTATCGCCTGCCTAGTGAAGTGGAATCTAGATGGGATTTGGTACCGGGGACACACTACAGATGGAGCCACCTTTATTTTGGCCTTTAATAGGATTAATTGAGCCAGGGCAGTTGGACTTAATCCCCTGCTGTAATGACTTAATCCCTTGATGTATTGTTCTCTCTGTATTGTATTTCATCTGAAAACAATAGATGAAGGGTTTATGCTAATAAACCATGGTGTGCCTAGGCGCAGCATAGAAGCCAATATAAGCGTAGCTCCATCTGTACTTCCATCAATTCTCCACTGATCTAATGGCAGATACCAGAGACACGTCTAACACCAACATAGCTGTCAAGGCCTCAGTTATCCGCTTTGCAACAGGATAACTGCTGTCATATTTAATCTTCCTCACAAAAGACTGTTGGACAGTCAATTGCTTACTTGAAGTAGTATAAGTGGTCATACGACTTTCCCTCTGGGATGACGATCGAATCCCAGCAGCAACAACAGCAGCGGCAGCAGTAGGCATACCACTCAAGGATCCTTCGGAGGAATCCCGGTTAGGAGAGGACTCCTCAGTCTTGCCAGTGGCATGGCCTGCAGGACTACTGACTTTCCAGACTGAGGAGGAAGTTGACGTTGAGGGAGTTGGTGGTGCGGCTTGCAGGAGCTTGGATACAAGAGGAAGAAGGGATTTAGGTGTCAGTGGACTGCATACGCTCTTACCCAAAGTTTCTGAACTTGAAAATGACTTCTGATGAATGCACAGGAGGTGGCATATAAGGGAGGATGTTCCTAGGTGGTTAACGTTCTTACCACTGCTTATTATGGATTGACAAAGGCCACACATGGCTTGACACCTGTTGTCTGGATTTGTTGAAAAATAATTCCACACCAAAGAGGTGGCTTTTTTTGGTATTTTGCCCAGTCATGACAATGGGCTTATTCATCCCACGGACAACAACTGTCTCCCTCGGTGCCTTATTCAAAGAAACCACATCACCCTCAGAATCCTCCTCGTCAACTTCCTCCTCAGCACCAGCAACACCCATATCGTCATCCTGGTGTACTTCAACAGTGACATCTTCAATTTGAATATCAGAAACTGGACTGTGGGTGCTCCTTCCAGCACTTGCAGAGGGTGTGCAAATGGTGGGGATTTGTGATGCCATCTTAGAATGCACAGTTCTTTGCTGTGCTTTTGCCAGCTTAACTCTTATAATTTTTCTATCGGGAGGATGAGGGCTTCCATCGTCATATAAAGCTGAACCACTAGTCATGAACATAGGCCAGGGCCTTAGCATTTCCTTGCATCTCCGTTTCGTAAATGACATATTGAGGAAATTGGTATAGACTGTACACCCTAGTGGTTGTAATGAAAGGTGCTATCTGCTGAGATTTTATGGTAATACAAGGGAAGAAATGGGTGCAGATGCACTATGCAATCATTACTGTAAATTACAATATATAATATAAGAGGTTGTTAGCATATAATTGCCCAATGAGATGGGCTTGCTCACCGCGTCGAGGTCACCTCTATCGAGCGGTGTGATGCCCTGGAGTGGCCCAGACAGAACAGTTCAGGGGACCCCACGTCCCAATGCTTACCCCCAAATAGACTGACACTGTATGAAAATAATAGGCCTTACTTTGTATTACGCCTGAATCATTGATGTGCAATCAGATGTAGGCCCCTGCTTAAAAGCAGTTTGGTAGCTGGGGGAGGGGTGCTAGTCAGAATGAAGTAATCTCAGACTTCAGGTGTGTATATATACACATAGTATAGACTATACAGAGGAAATGGGTCTAGACCGCACACTCTAATGGTTGTAATGAAAGGTGCTATCTGCTGAGATTTTATGGTAATACAAGGGAAGAAATGGGTACAGATGCACTATACAATCATTACTGTAAATTACAATATATAATATATAATATGATAAGACGTGGGGTTCCCTGAACTGTTCTGTTTGGGCCACTCCGGGGCATCCCACCCTAACACTTATAGTCACTATTTTTTCACTACCTCCTATGTGTGTCATTTTATCCATGTATTTTTTCACCCACTTTATATCTAATGTTAAAACACTTTCTACACTCAGTAACTACCTATGCTTCTCCTATACTTTATTACACCTCACGATTTTCCACTAGTGTGATGCTTTGGGGGAGATCATGGCTGGGCTGATTTGGGGGTGCCCTGCATCCTTGTGTGAACCCCAAAGTTTTAGGGACTTGCTCGATAGAGGTGACCTCGACGCGGTGAGCAAGCCCATATCATTGGCCAATTATATGCTAGCAACCTCTTATCATATTATATATTATAATTTACAGTAATGATTGTATAGTGCATCTGCACCCATTTCTTCCCTTAAATGACATATTGGCAAGTTTACGTTTCTCCTCAGACCATTTAAATGTATTTTTGGGGGTCTTTTTACTGAAGTTTGGCTTTTTGGATTTGACATGCCCTCTAATATCACACTGGGAATCAGCCTTGGCAGACGACGTTTATATCATTTCATCATCTATGTTATGACTAGTGGCAGAAGCTTCAGCACTAGGAGGAAGTGGTTCTTGATCTTTCTCTATTTTATCCTCCAAATTTTTGTTCTCCATTATTTTTCTGGAGTTATATAACACAATATGCGGCACAGGAGAGGATACCCCTACACCACACAGGGCAAACCCTGTAAAAATTATTTGGATTAAATATTAATAACCCCTTTATTTGCAGTAAATAATATACAGCACAGTACAGTAGCACTGAACTTATACGGCAATATATCTGGAATTATATGGCAGTACCACTGGACTGGATTTATACGGCAGTACCACTGGACTTATATGGCAGTATCACTGGAATTATATGGCAGTACCACTGTACTTATACGGCAGTACCACTGGACTGGATTTATATGACAGTATTACTGGACTTATACGGCAGTTTCACTGGAATTATATGGCAGTACCACTGGACTTACACGGCAGTATCATTGGACTTATATGGCAGAACCACTGGACTGGATTTAACCGGCAGTATCACTGGACTTATAAAGCAGTACCACTGGACATATACAGCAGTATCACTGGACTGGAATTATACGGCAGTACCACTGGACATATATGGCATTATCACTGGAACTATATGGCAGTACCACTGGACTTATACGGCAGTACTACTGGACTTATACGGCAGTATCCCTGGATTTATACGGCAGTACGACTGGACTTATATGGCAGTATCACTGGACTGGATTTATATGGCAGTATCATTGGATTTATACATCAGTACCACTGGACATATATACAGCAGTATCACTGGACTTGATTTATACAGCAGTACCACTGGATTTATACAGCAGTACCACTGGACATATTTACGGCAGTACCACTGGAATTATATGGCAGTACCACTGGAGTTATACAGCAGTATCACTGGACTGGATTTATACGGCAGTACCACTGGACTTATATGGCAGTGTCACTGGAATTATATGTTAGAACCACTGGACTTATATGGCAGTACCACTGGACTTATACGGCAGTACCAAAGGACTTATAAGACAGTATCACTGGAATTATATGGCAGTATCACTGGAATTATACGGCAGTACCACTGGACTTACACGGCAGTATCACTGTAATAGATTTATATGGCAGTACCACTGGATTTATATGGCAGTACCACTGGACGTATACGGCAGTATCACTGGACTGGATTTATATGGCAGTACCGCTGGATTTATATGGCAGCACCACTGAACGTATACAGCAATATCACTGGACTGGATTTATAGTACCACTGGATTTATATGGCAGTACCAGTGGACATATATACAGCAGTACCACAGGAATTACATGGCAGTACCACTGGACTGGATTTATACAGCAGTACCACTGGACTTATATGGCAGTACCACTGGACTTATACGGCAGTACCAAAGGACTTATACAGCAGAATCACTGGACTAGATATATACGGCCGTATCATTGGATTTATACGGCAGTACCACTGGACATATACGGCAGTCTCATTGGACTGGATTTATATGGCAGTACCACTGGATTTATACGGCAGTTCCACTGGACATATACTGCATTATCATTGTACTTATACGGCAGTACCACTGTACATATACGGCAGTACCACTAGACATATACGGCAGTATAACTGGACTTATACAGCAGTATCACTTGACTTATATGGCAGTATCACCAGAATTATATGGCAGTACCCCAAGACTTATACGGCAGTACCCCTGTGCTTATAAAGCAGTATCCCTGAACAGCTCCACCACTGTATGTGGACTTATATGGCAGTACCCTAAGACTTATACAGCTGCACCACTGTACTAGACTTATATGGCAGTACCCCTAGACTTATATGGCAGTACCCCTGAACTTATACAGATGCACCACTGTACTGGACTTATATGGTAGTACCCCAAGACTTATACGGCAGTACCAATGAACTTATACAGCTGCACCACTGTACTAGACTTATACAGCAGTATCCCAACACTTATATGGCAGTATCCCTGAACTTACACAGCTGCACCACTGTACTGGATTTATATGGCAGTACCCCAAGACTTATACGACAGTACCCCAAGGCTTACACGGCAGCACAGGGACACCATCACTGTACTGATGCAGGACAACACAGCACCACTGCAATGGACTGGACTTATACAGCTTCACTGGACATATGGCAGCAGAGGACACAGCCACTGTGACTGGACTGATGCAGCATAAGACACTACACTGGACTGAGCAGCCCAAGACAACACTGGAATCACCACCCCACTTTCCCTCCCGCACAGACACTGAGGACGGAGACCCGTCCTCTCACTACACTCTCCAATTCCGGAGTGAAAATGGCAGCGATGCGTGTCTCCTTATGTGGAATACAAAACCAGTGAGAATCCAACAGCAGGATGATGATGTTTTGCCTCGTTCTGGTTTCCGAGTATGGAGGGGAAACCCGAGCCGGGCTTGGATCCGGGATCGGGTAGTGAAGTCCGGTAGGGTTTGGTTCTCAGGGAACCAAACCTGCTCATTTCTAATGATATTGTTTATTATTTGTCCAAAAAATAGTGTATCTACTGTGTTAGAGGCCGCTGCACCCCAAGAAGACCTCTTTGTTTTGATAAGTTGCAGTTATATAAAAAAAATTGCAAAACAAAATATTTTGTCTAAAACAATAAAAACTGCATTCTTTTCTCATTGAATTGAAAAATTAGATTGTGTATTTATTAAGTCTGGGTTTATATAAATGACGCACCATAGATTGTGTATTTATTTACTGTGTATTACTGTGTATTCATACGAGTGATGTAGAGTATATTATTGTTCTGTGAGTGGTGATGTCCCCCATCATCTACAGCCCAAAACATTCTCAAGTGTAAAAAACAAATTTCCTGGTTGGTGTCAAAAAGAAAACCAATCATGTATCAGTCAACTGAAGAGCAGGAGCAGCAACTCAGTGCTAGTCCTGTGGCTTCTGCCAGCAATTATAGAAATTCAACATCTATTAAAGCTGATGATCAAGGGGAAAAAAAGATTTAAATAAGGGCACCTGAACTCTAAATAATATTTCACAAGCTTAAGAAAAACATCACCTTTAATAATAAAGTGAAAGTACAGTATACCACACAAAAAGCATAAAATTGGTAAACATGCCATACACAAAAAGCAATGGCAAGAAAAGGCTCAAGTCATGACTTCTCTTTGTGAGTGGTGGTCCTGGTAGTGCTATTGCTGTTTAATGCACTAGAATTCCTATTGCAAAAGGCATTACTGATGGTCCTCTTTCACTCTCTAGTAAATCGTTTACCAGCTCATGCTTCATCCTTATCATGGTTGACTGGCAGTGTATAATAAGTTAACTAGAAAAGAATAATGCTGGGGGGGGGGGGGGGGGGAGAGGGAGTTTGGAGGTCACTTGTTTTTTTGTTTGTTTTTGCATAGAAAAAGTTATTGCTCTAATACATTACTAATTGACATCACATTTTTAACCAGAAATAATAAGTTGCCTAATACTAAAAAATAGAAAAACAAAACACTTATTTACAACAATTAAAAACATATTCATAACAGTCAAAAGAAAAGATTACATGCTTGTAGATCATGGATAGGCAGACAATTTCTCTGTTTGTAGACTAGATTTAGGAGAAAGAACATGGTATTATCCCTCCAAGGAAGTACTACAGGGGTGTGTTTCCCTAGTAGGATGGAAGGGTAAGGTGGGTGGGTAGTATGACCAGCAGGTTATCCTCCTAATATTTGTCAGTGTAAGATAGGATGATTTGGAGTTTGCAGGAATACTTTGTCAGGAATCCTTTGCTATTAACATTGTTTTCTTCTATGTCCTGTTCTCTTCTCAGTTGCTGCACAAGGCCATATCTTATCATCTATATTTAATTTTCTTACTCAATCAATCAATCAATCAATCAAACATACAAACAATCCTTTTTTTTGTGAGCTGTGAGGTGGTCAAAATTGACTGGAAATTAATGTTATTGAGGTTACTAATACTGTGGGAACAAAAACAGGCCAAATTTCATGATTTTATCTATTTTTGTCATAAAAAAAAAATCCAGATCCTAAACCAAAATCCTTGAGGGTGGTTTGGCAAAACCAAAACACAATGATGAATTAGATATGAAACCATAACCAGGGGGTCCATGCTAGAGATGTGCGGCGGACCCTTTTTGGGTTTTGTGTTTTGGATCTGGATCCCCGCTTGTGTTTTGGACCTGGATTGGTTTTGCCAAAACCACCCTTTCGGGTTTTGGTTTTGGATCTGGATGATTTTCGAAAAAAAACCCATAAAAACAGCTAAAAGCACAGAATTTGGGGTAATTTTGATCCTAGGGTATTATTAACCTCAATAATATTCATTTCCACTTATTTCCAGTCTATTCTGAACACCTCACACCTCACAATATTGTTTTTAAGCAAAAAGGTTGCACAGAGGTGGCTGTATGACTAAGCTAAGTGACACAAGTGGGCAGCACAAACACCTGGCCCATCTAGGAGTGGCACTTCAGTGGCAGACAGGAAGGCAGTTTTAAAAACTAGGCCCCAAAGAGCACATAAAGCAAAGAAAAAAAAAGAGGTGAAACAAGGTCACTGGATGACTAAACTAAGCGACACAAGTAGGCGGCACAAACACCTGGCAGATCTAGGAGTGGCACTGCAGTGTCAGGCAGGATGGCAGTTTAAAAACTAGTCCCCCACATGATGCAAAGAGAAAAAAAAAAGAGTTGCAAGATGGAATTGTTCTTGGGTCCTCCCACCCACCCCTATGTTGTATAAACAGGACATGCACACTTTAACAAACCAATCATTTCAGTGACAGGGTCTGCCACACGACTATGGCTGAAATGATTGGTTTGTTTGAGCCCCCACCAAAAAAGATGCAATTAATCTCTCCTTGCACAAACTGTCTCTACAGTGGCAAGATGTCCTCCTCATCCTCAGATCCCCCCCCCCCCCCCCCCCCTTGATAGTTTACATCCTCATCCTCACAGAGAAATAATATTCAAACTAAACCACATAATTTAGGTGTCAGTGGACTGCTTATGGTATTACCCATAGTTTCTGAACCTGACAATGACTTATGATGAATGCGCTGCAGGTGACGTATAAGGGAGGATGTTCCTACAGTTGGTGGGTAATGTCCTTACCCCTACTTATTATGGACTGACAAAGGCAACAGATGGCTTGACACCTGTTTGTGGATAAATAATTGCACACTGAAGAGGTGGCTTTTTTGGTATTTTGCCAAGGCATGACAATGGGCTTTTTCATCCCATGGCCAACAACTGTCTCAACTAGTGCCTTATTCAAACAAACCACATCACCATCAGAATCCTCATTGTCAACTTCCTCAGCAGTGCCAGCTACACCCATATCCTCCTCACCTTGGTGTACTTCTACAGTGACATCCTCAATCACAATATCAGCAACTGGACTGGCGGTGTTCCTACCAGCACTTGCAGGGGGCATGCAAATGATGGTAAGAGCCTCCTCTTTCCATATAGTGTTGTGAAGGTCAGGCCTAGACATCCTAACTGCAGACAGTGCCAGCACCCCTGTATTTTCACAACACCCCTTAAATTTTACAGCATACAAGACAGGGCCAATGTACATTGATTTTCACTGCACACTAGAATAATTACAGCATACAAGACAGGGCCAGTGTACATTGATTTTCACTGCACCCTAAAATAATTACAGCATACAAGACAGGGCCAGTGTACATTGATTTTCACTGCACCCTAGAATTATTACAGCATACAAGGGCAAGTGTATATTGATTTTCACTGCACCTCACTGCACCCCTGAATTTTTACAACATACAGGGCCAGTGTAATATTATTTGAAAGGCAACACCCCTATATTCTACACCATAAAAGAGCAGTGTGCCTTTAATTTTTAACAACTGCACCTCTGAACTTTTGCAACATATATTTTAGAGCATACAGCAGTGTGCTTCTCATTTTTAACAACTGCATCCCTTAATTTTTACAACATACAGGGCCCGTGTAATGTTATTTGAACAGCAACACCCCTATATTTTCCAGCTAACTGCAGTGTGCTTTTAACTTTTAACAACTGCTCATCTCAATTTTTACAACATTCAGGGCCAGCAACACCCCTATATTTTACACTATACAGCAGTGTGCTTTCAATTTTTAACAACTGCTCCCCTGAATTTTTACAACATGCAAGGCCAGCAGCACCCCAATATTTTACAGCATACAGGAGCAGTGTGCTTTTAATTTTTAACAACTGAACCTCTGAATTTTTATAACATACAGGGCCAGTAGCACCCCTATATTTTAAAGCATGTAGGAACAGTGTGCTTTTAATTTTTAACAACTGCATCCCTGAATTTTTTATAGCATACAGGTCCAGTTTAATGTTATTTGAACAGCAACACCCCTATATTTTACAGCATACAGTTGTGTGCTTTTAATTTTTAACTGCACCTCTGAATTTTGACAACATACAGGGCCTCAGCACCCCTATACTTTACAGCATACAGCAGTGTGCTTTTATTTTTTAACAACTGCACCCCTGAATTTTTACAACATACAGGGCCAGTGAAATGTTATTTGAACAGCAACACCCCCATATTATACAGCATAAGAGCAGTGTGTTTCTCATTTTTAACAACTGAACCTCTGAATTTTTAAGACATACAGGGCCAGTAGCATCCCTATATTTTAAAGCATACAGGAACAACGTTTTTTTAGTTTTTAACAACTGCACCCCTGAATTTTTTATAGCTTACTGGGGCAGTGTAATTTTATTTGAACAGCAACACCCCTATATTTTACACCATACAGGAGCAGTGTGCTTTTAATTTTTAACTACACCTCTGCATTTTTACAACATACAGGGCCAGAAGCACCCCTATATTTTACAGCATACAACAGTATGCTTTTAATTTTTAACAACTGCACCCCTTAATTTTTACAACATACAGGGCCAGTGTAATGTTATTTGAACAGAAACCCCCCTATATTTTACAGCATACAGCAGTGTGCTTTTAATTTTTAACGACAGCACCCCTGAATTTTTATAGCATACAGGTTCAGTGTAATGTTGTTTGGACAGCAACACCCCTATATTTTACAGCATACAGCAGTGTGCTTTTCGTCTTTAACTGCACCTCTGAATTTTTACAACATCCATGTCCGACAGCTTCCATATAATTTACAGCATATAGCAGTGTGCTTTTAATTTTTAGCAACTGTACCTCTGAATTTTTACAACATACAGGGCCAGCAGCACCCATATATTTTACAGCATAGAGCAGTGTGCTTTTAAATTTTTTTTTTAAACATTACATTTTTATTGAAGAGTTTACACACAGAAATGGGGAACAGAAAAAGAGGTAAGGGAAACACAGGGGAAGTCCGGAATGGTTACCATATGCAAAGTACAAACAACGCACAGTCGGATGAATATACAATTGGCTACATTAGGCGTTCAGATACAAGAAAACGAGAAAGCACTGAGAAAAGACATGGAAGAAGAAAAAACAATAAGGACTAAAATACAATAAACTTAGAAAATACCTGATAACACAACATTCTTGTAAAGGTCAATCTAGGTAGGGCAAAGCACAGACATATCAATCGGAGAGCTATAAACGGTTAGCCTACCTTCTCTACTCCTATAATCGGACCATCCTAACCATTTCAGGTGGATAGAGTTAGCCGAGGAGGAATATTTAGCGTCCGCTGTTTCGAAAATGAAATGTTTGTGAATCTTATTTTGAATAAACGCTAAGGTACAGTAGGAATATTCTCAGATTTCCACAATTGTGCTATAGCAGCTTTAGTGGCTATCAAGATATGCCCCAAGACATAGCAATCACCTGCGGAGAGGCGATCAACGTATAAATGGAATAATGCTAGAGCTGGGTCCAGGGGGATGTTGAGCCCTAACACTATGCTAGCCATATTTAAAACTTCTCTCCAAAGTGGTTGTATATAAGGGCATGCCCAGAAGATATGAAAGATATCCCCCGTAGAGCCGCATTTCCTCCAACATGATTTAGATTGTGAAGGCCAGATCCTGTGTTGTCTTTCAGGGGTGAAGTAGGCCCTCTGTATACGCTTGTAGAACATTTCGGAGTGGTTAACACATTTGGAGACTTTAAAACAAGATCTAAATATACTGTCCCAATCTGCATCAACAAAGGACCTATTCAAATCTCTTTCCCATAAAGTCTGAGCTTTTAATTTTGTCTGTGGGTCATTTGTCAATTGAAATTGGTACCACCACGTAATCCCATATTTATGCGAGGACGACTCCAATCGGCTTATAATATAAGACAGAAGAGATGGTTTGTGTAGATGTGAGGGAGTAAATGAGTGTAACCAACTTCTCACATGCAGGTATTTGAAAAAATATTGAGTCCGAATCCAAAATCTCTCTTGCAATTGAGAAAAGGACATCAAGACGTCTCCTTCAAATAAATCGCCCACAGTGGAAAGCCCCTTCCGAATCCACTCCTCTAGGGAGACATTAGGAATCGATGACATAAGAGCAGATAACGACAGGCAGGGGGCAGGTAAATTAATCTCTTCCGAAGAGAGCACTAGTTTATGCCATGAATCTAGGGTCGTGTTAATAGACTTGCAGGATCCGGCCCTACTCCGATTAGCAGACAGTGGTAACCAAAACAAATCAGGGAGAGAAACAGCGTCCAAGCAAGAAGCTTCCAGGATAACCCAAGGTTTCAGACTCGAGGTGTCGAACCAGTCTCTAGACTGACTCATCAGACATGCAGCATGGTACTTTTCTATATCTGGGAAAGCTACCCCACCAGACAGTTTGGGCAGAATAAGAATTTTTTTTTTGCAATTTTCGGTCTAGAGCCTCCCCACACATATCTGATCAGGACCTGATTAAATTTATTATAGAAGAGTTTGGGAAGGGGCCTTGGTATGGCGCGAAACAGGTACATTAATTTCGGCAATAGGACCATCTTGGCAGCAGCAATCCTACCGAACCAAGACACTTCCTGTAGCATCCACTCCCCAGTCAGCTCCGTAAACGCTTTTAATAACGGGGCATAATTACACTCAATCAAATTATCTTCTCTGGTTAAGTTAATCCCTAGATATCTCAAAGAGTAGGACTTCCAGGCATATTTGTACGAATCCTTCATCCTAGAGACCACAGTCGGAGATATATTGAGTGGGAGGGCTTCAGTTTTATTTGTATTTAATTTATAAAAAGAAACATCCGAATAACTTTGAAGGATGTCATGAAGAACTGGCAAGGAAGCCTCAGGGTCAGAAAGACATAGCAGAATATCGTCCGCAAACAAGCTAATTTTGTGAGAAATGCCTCCTATAACAGGGCCACTAATCGAGTGCGGGGATCTAATGCAAGCAGCCAAGGGTTCTATCGCCAACGCAAAAATAAGAAGAGATAGCGGACAGCCCTGACGCGTGCCATTAGAGATATTGAAGGGTGAAGAAAGGCATCCGTTAACAAAGACCTGCGCACTGGGTGTGGAATAGAGAGCCAGGATAGAGTCTAAGATCCTTCCAGAGAAGCCAAATTTGTCCAGAGTTAATCTCATAAAATCCCAGTTTAATCTATCAAACGCCTTTTCGGCGTCCAGAGACAAAACTAGGAGGGGTTTTCTTCTACAGGCAGAATGTTCAATAACATTAATCACCCTACGCGTATTATCCGGGGCCTGTCGGTTTAAGACGAAGCCCACTTGATCAGGGTTGATAAGGGAAGGGAGACGGGGACTGATACGGTTAGCAATTAATTTGGCATAAATTTTTAGATCCGTATTTAATAAAGCAATTGGTCTAAAATTTTGGACTGAGGTAGGGCTTTTTCCCGGTTTGGGAATGGTGAAGATTTGAGCTTCCAGCATCTCTTTGGGGAAGTGGCCAGCTTCTGAGGCTTCATTAAACACCAACAAGAGCACCGGGGCCAGGTTCTCCTTAAAGGATTTATAGAAACCAGAAGGATAACCATCGGGTCCCGGGGCCCTATCCGCTGGAAGGGAGTCAATAGACTTTTCGACTTCGGTTAAAGTCCAAGGCGCACTGAGCGAGCTACAAGACTCCGACGACAGCGAGGGGAGAGGAAAATTACTCAGAAAATTCTGAACATCTATGCCTGTAGGTTGAAAAGTAGAAGAATCCCCCTTCAAGTTGTATAATTTAGAGTAATAGGATGCAAAGACATTTGCAATTTCATCAGGATCATAGACTCTCTTACCCCTATCTGAGTGGACAATATGGATTTTTTCTTTCGCCTTCTTACCCCTCAGCTTCCTCGCCAGTAGTCTACCAGCCCTGTTGCCATAAACATAAAATTTTTGGTTCAGTCTATGTAGGTTGCGTTGGACCTCCGCTAGATAGAAAACATTTACCGCCTCCCTTGCTTCTTTCAATGACTTAAGGAGGGCTTTATCGTGTGGATGTGCCTTGTGAGAACTCTCCAGGGAAGTGACTGTGAGCTCGGCTTGTTCAAATTTTTTACGATATGCCCTTTTAAGCTTAGCCGCTTTATGAATCGCCGTCCCTCGTGTTACTGCTTTGAGGGCGCACCAGAATGTGAAGATAGATGTCTCCTGAGGAGAGTTCTCAGAAAGATAATAATCCAAGGTGGTTTGGATTGCCTGCGTGGTCTCCGGCTGAAGAAGACTGAGTTTACCTAAGCGCCAGGGGGCCGGGGTAACCTTTCTACTATTTATATCCCATTCGATGTATAGTGGGGAGTGAACCGACCAGGACATGGGGAGAATGGAGATTTTACGGATGGACTGTAGAGTCCACTTATCTGCTAATGCTAGATCTATTCTAGAATAGGATGCATGCACCGGGGAGAAAAATGTGTAATCCCTGTCCATTGGATGTTTAACGCGCCAGAGGTCTAAAAGATCATATTCCGCCAGTAGCTGGCTAAAGCCCTTTGCATTCCTATGGATCTGACTGGAGAGCGAGGGCCGCTTGCTAGAGTTATCAACTAAAGGGTCCAGGGTCAAGTTAAAGTCCCCCAATAAGAGTAAAGCACCCTTAGCCAATTGTTGCACCTAAGCGCAAAGTTTCCTGCAAAATGCTAGTTGCTTGGTGTTAGGAGCATAGCAAGAAACTAATGTCACCTCTTTATTTTCAAGAGTACCAACCAGAATTAGAATTCTCCCCTCAGGGTTGCAGTATTGCGAAGTGAGGGAAAACGTGCAGTGCTGAGATATCAAGATTGCCACCTTCTTTGCTGGCCCGTTAGCCAGATAGCAATGGGGGAATCTCCCATTAGTAAACCTTGGAGGGGCTGATTTAATAAAACGAGTCTCTTGAACGGCTATGATTTGAGCTTTAAATTTATGGAAATAATTAAGTGCTAATCTCCTCTTATGTGGGGAATTAAGACCCTTTACATTTATAGAAACAATGTTAACCATATTGTAAAACTGTTGGGGATTGCATAACTATCGACAACCAACTGGCAAGTAGAAAGTGTGTGTAACATTTCCGGACAAAAAGAGAGGAAAAGGGAAAGAAAGGACAAAAAAGATGAAGGATAACAGGAAGAAGAAACAGAACAATAACCCCTCGCAGGGGCACATTTGGACGCCTAACCATGGCGACTCAGAGTTAAACTGTGGGGGGTAGTGGTCAATCTGCCCACACCCGAACCAAAATTAAACAAAATGTAGTTCCTCTGCCCTCCATCTCTGGTCCCCTGACAGCCACCGGGATTAAAGGAAACTCGGGTAGAATTCCCAGCCGACAAAGAAATGCGGGTGGCAGTCGGGGCATCAGAGACAGGCAGCAAACAGTTAACCGGCAGAGAGGAGGCATCACTGAAAAACACTCTAATAGCACTCAGATATCACATAGACATCCTCATCAAACAATCGCCAAGGAACTAGTGCAACGTAGGAAATACGACACTACAAACCGATCAGAAAAACATGAAATCAATGCAAGTGTAGTAAATCAAACACTACTCAAAGTTCTGCAGCCGAAGAGGCCCAGTCCCGCTGGAGGCCCCGCTTGGGAGAGGTGTGTGTAGAAGAGCTTGCAGAGTTCCATGATGCTAGGATCTTTTTACCCTCCTCGACGTTCGTTATGACAACAGTAGAACCTTCTCGAGAAATAAGCAACTTAGTAGTAAATCCCCATCTGTATAGAATGTTCTCTTTACGTAGCACTGATGTGATGGGGTAAAGAGAACGCCGTTTCGCTAAAGTAGCAGGTGACAGGTCTCCGAATATCTGAAGTGAGCCCAAAGCCTCCGATGCAGTATCCGAGGGTCTAGCAACTTTCAAGATCTCCTCCTTCACGTGGAAATAGTGTAACCTCATAAGGACATCCCGGGGGACACCATCAGGAGCGTTCCTGGCTTTAGGGAGCCTATGGATACGATCAAGTAGGAAGTCGACTGAGCGGAACGAAGGAAGGAGTTTGCTGAAGAGGTCAACTGCAAAATCGTTTAAAGCGCTATTAGCGACAGCTTCCAGGACACCAAGTAGCTTTATGTTGTTACGTCTCGATCTATCCTCAATATCCGAGAGTTTGTCCCTGAGCGCCGTGACCTCATTTTGGAGCAGTTCATGAGAAGAGATCAGGTCGTTGTGCGACGATACCACTTCACCCATTTTCGTTTCTAGGTGATCGGTGCGGCCACCAATCTCGTCAATAGATCTCTGACATTCCTTCATAGTCGCTCTAAATTCTGCCGCGACTTCATCCTTAAATTGTGTTAGGAGATGTTTCATAGCGCCCACCGTAAGCGAGTCACCGTCATCGACGGAGCTGGGGTGTGCAGTGGCAGGGGCGGAAGTGTCTCTAGATGGCGAGGGCACTGGGACAGCAGGTTTAGAGGCACCACCCCGTGCATCCTTTGCTTTAGCGGCCTGAGGAGAAGGTTTAAAGAATGCCACCTGGGAAACAGTTTTAGTGGCCTTATATTTCTTGGGAGGCATGACAGCGCTGAACGACAAAGGTAGAGGAACGGGAGGCACAAGGCTTCTGAAATATCAATCGAGGAGGGATCCACGCAAAAGTCGAGTTGTCATATGTCATAAGAGCATTCGGGTGTAGGCAGAGTTATCTCAGAGCGGTCACTTCATAATATCTTGGTTATTCAACCATGGGGACATCGCGGCCGATCGTCTCAGCAGGTGCCGGGATATCTGCGGTCCTATGAAGTCTGCAGAGCAATATGTATTATATATCCAGCACACTGTGTGAAAAAATGTATGCTATCACACTCAGGTACCACTAGGTGGGGCAGTTATAGTAGAAGATAATAGTGCCGAGAAAAAGGCTATTTCTCCACACAACAGAAAATGCACAGATCTCTCTACAGGGGCCCCAGAGGGAGAACAGGGGGAGAACAGTACCAGAGGGCCACTAGTCCCAGTGGAGCCCCAGTCCAGGGACCCCCACACTGTATAGGCACACTGCTACCTCAAATCCAGCACTTCCGATATGAACAAAGATGGCCGCCGCATCTCCCTAGGCTTCAGGTCTATCGCTGTCCCCCGCTGCCAGGCGTCTCTCCGACCAGCTGCTTCAGAGGGAGTCCACCCTGGGGGTCAGGGGAAGGCTTCTGGAGGGTCCGGGCAGCGTGTGAGGGGTCCGCGCCGCTTTCTGGCTCCGCGTCCCCGCACGGAGCTCAAATCGCGGGCGCCGGGAGTGCGCGAGTCCCCAGCTTCCGGGAGAGTGTAGGCCGCAACCTGCGAGAGCAGGGAAAACTGCTCCGCGGCTCTGCGGCAGGCACAGCAGGGCTGAGGAGGCCTACAGGGGGGGGGGGAGGTGAGCCCCCAGAGAGTGCACACAGGGGGTGAACACCCCAAATGGAAGGATTATGAACTCTGGAGAGAGGAGGCCAGCAGAGACACGTCTGCTCTCTTCTCCAGCTAAGCCACGCCCCATGCTTTTAATTTTTAACAACTACACCCCAGAATTTTTACAAAACACAGGGCCAGTGTAATGTTATTTGAACAGCAACACCCCTATATTTTACAGCATACAACAGTGTGCTTCTAGTCTTTAACTGCACCTCTGAATTTTTACAACATCCATGTCAAGCAGCTTTCATATAATTTATAGCATATAGCAGTGTGCTTTTAATTTTTAGCAACTGTACCTCTGAATTTTTACAACATACAGGGCCAGCAGCACCCATATATTATAGAGCAGTGTGCTTTTAATTTTTAACAACTGCACCCCAGAATTTTTACAAAACACAGGGCCAGTGTAATGTTATTTGAACAGCAACACCCCTATATTTTACAGCATACAAGAGCAGTGTGCTTTTAATTTTTAACAACTGCACCTCTGAATTTTTACTACAGGGCCAGTAGCACACTTTTATTTTAAAGCATACAGAAGTAGTGTGCTTTTCATTTTTAACAACTGCACCCCATAATTTTTATAGCATACAGGGCCATTGTAATGTTATTTGAACAGCAACACCCCTATATTTTACAGCATACAGCAGTGTGCTTTTAATTTTAACTGCACCTCTCAATTTTTACAACTTTCAGGGCCAGCAGCACCCCTATATTTTACAGCATACAGCAGTGTGCTTTTAATTTTTAACAACTGCATCCCTTAATTTTTACAACATACAGGGCCAGTGTAA
Source organism: Pseudophryne corroboree (assembly GCF_028390025.1). Lineage (NCBI taxonomy): Eukaryota > Metazoa > Chordata > Amphibia > Anura > Myobatrachidae > Pseudophryne > Pseudophryne corroboree. The sequence continues at coordinate 224,980,936 of NC_086450.1, forward strand.
TGTTATTTGCACAGCCACACCCCTATATTTTACAGCATTCAGCAGTGTGCTTTTCATTTTTAACAACTGCATCCCTTAATTTTTACAACATACAGGGCCAGTGTAATGTTATTTGAACAGCAACACCCCTATATTTTACAGCATACAGCAGAGTGCTTTTAGTTTTTAACTGCACCTCTGAATTTTTACAACATCCAGGTCCAGTAGTACCAGTATAATTTACAGCATACAGCAGTGTGCTTTTAATTTTTAGCAACTGCACCTCTGAATTTTTACAACATACAGGGCCAGCAACACCCCTATATTTTACAGCATAGAGCAGTGTGCTTTTAATTTTTAACAACTGCACCCCTGAATTTTTACAACATACAGGGCCAGTGTAATGTTATTTGAACAGCAACACCCCTATATTTTACAGCATACAGCAGTGTGCTTTTTATTTTAACTGCACCTCTCAATTTTTACAACATTCAGGGCCAGTGTAATGTTATTTGAACAACAACACCCCTATATTTTGCAGCATACAGCAGTGTGCTTTTAATTTTTAGCAACTGCACCCATGAACTTTTACAACATACAGGGCCAGTGTAATGTTATTTGAACAGCAACACCCCTATATTTTACAGCATACAAGAGCAGTGGCCTTTTAATTTTTAACAACTTCACCTCTGAATTTTTACAACATTCAGGGCCAGCAGCACCCCTATTATTTTTACAGCATACTGCAGTGTGCTTTTAATTTTTAACAACTGCACCCCTGAATTTTTGCAGCATATATGGCTATCAACACCCCTATTTTTTAAAGCATACAGGAGCAGTGTGCTTTTATTTTTTAACAACTGCACCCCTGAATTTTTACAACATACAGGGCCAGCAGCACCCTTATATTTTCGAGCATACAGGAGGACAGTGCCCCTGCACCCTGTACAACACAGTGACAGCCAGGACAGCAACACCCATGTACAACTGCAGCACATGAAACACCAGTGACAGCCAGGACAGCACCAGTAACACAGCACAGGTACACCACAGTGACTGCAGCAGCACCCCTACAGAGCACACACTAACCCCACCTGATGCCACCACCCACAGAGAGAGAGAGAGGTCTGTCTTCCTCACTCTCCAAGTCCAGATTGAAAATGGCAGTGACTCGCGGCTGTTTATATGGATTCTGACAGCGGGATAATGACGTTTTGCCTTGTTTTGGTTTCTGAGTCTGGCAGGAAGTCCTGAGTCAGGCTTGGATCTGGGCTCGGAGCATGAAGGTTGGGGGGATTCGGTTCTCAGGGAACTGAACCCGCTCATCTCTAGTCAACGCATATCTTTAATTACAACCTTCGACCCTTTTAACAGAAAAGTGCATAGATATGCGGTGAAGGTGTGGGATACCTGTAAAACAGTGTATTTGAGTATAGAAAAAAGCAGATTATGACACAAAACAGCATTTTGCATTACACTGTTGCACATTGAGAAATCACTTTTATTCTCTGCTCCAGGGGACTTTCTTTTTACTAGTCACCATAGCGCACTAAAAAAAAAAGAGTCTATGATTTAGTGTACAAAAATGAAACTTCTTCTAATAGAGTAAGTAGGTCATTCACTTCTTGGATTTTCTATTTTCTCTGAAGAGAAGATTTTGTGGAAACAAAAAAAATGAGATGATTAAATGAATTCTCCTTTGTCTCAAGCCGCTGTCTGGTAATTTAAGGCACTGAATAGCCACTCATTACTCTGCTGTTACAGACTTCAGAACAAAGTGTTTCTAGAATCAGGAATGCAAATAATTTAAAGGATAGAAATCTGAAGCAGTCTGTAAAGATTTCCAATAGTTTACAGAGAAGTTATTGCTGTCTCAGGCCCCTCTTTCCATTTGTGCTGTCAATACTTCTTGTGTCGCATGTCTGTATAAAGTCAAGGTTACCCAGACTCTGCTCCCCTCAGTCCGTACTGCTCCACACTGGTCCTCTTCTCTTTCTTATGTCTAAAACTGGCATTAAAAGTCCTTTGTTGCTCAGTGGAGAATCAATGTGGTGGGTAATGTAGGCTTAGCTCTTGATAATTCTCACAATATAGGCAGTATAACTGCTGTACCACCACCATTACCAGAAGGTGGTAGCTGAGCACTAGGGTTGAGCAAAGTTGAGTTTTGCCTCAAAATATGCCATTTGCAGATTTGTGAATTCTGGCAATATAATCCTTGAATTCTGCTCTAGTTTTGCTATTCAGGCATATGGTACTGACCTACAGATGTGTCCCTTTTTACTGTGGCTTCAGTCCTGCTATAAAGTCCTTCTCAGTACACCAGGTCTCGTGCGCGTTGGCTGTTCACTTTTAGTTGCATAAATAAAACAACTGTGAATGACACAGTTACTAGCATACTTTCACCGCTGGAGTTTGGGAGAATTGCACATCCTGTTGTTGTTTTCAGTTTTGGCAAGACCGCCATCAATCATTTTAGTTTTAGACTTCTTGAAAATTGATAAAAATATCTAAAATCATGTTATTTGGACCTGTTTTTGTTCCTACAGTATTATTAACATCAATAACATTAATTTCCAGTACATTTTGACCACACATTCCTATGTGCAATGGCACCTGAACTCACAAGGGGAGGACTTAAAAACAATCCAAAACTCAAGATGCTGATTTTAAAGCTCTGAACCGAGGCAAGCTCCAAATAGGGACTCGGTTCAACACGGACATCCTGAATTCGAGAAAGTACAGATTTTTAAAAACCCAACCGTACATCTCTATTGTGTATGACATAGTCTAAATCTGTGAAAAAGGGCTCTGATGGGAGCAGTTTCTTCCTCATGTCATGTTCCATTGTGTTTCATCTGTGACTTTGTACATGTGTTACACCAGTTCATATGTGGTTAATGTCTCAGGCACACTGCTGATCATAGAGTAAGAAAAAGTAAAAACAAAAAAACAATACTGACTTACCCATGGATCGGTGCTCCAGTGAGGGCTGCAGGTCATCAGGCCTCCTTTCTGCTCTTGTGACCCCCAGTGCAGTAAAATGATGTTGCAAAGGGACAGCTCAACTATAGCACCAGAAGTCACAGCAGCAGGAACCCCAATGACTGGCAGCACTCCAGGAATTCCGGTCACCGATCTTTGTCTCTGGTGAGTATGATTAGCGGTTAGGAGGTTGCGGCACTGTAGGTGTCATCTCGCAGCAGTGATGGTGATTTCGACGATGGCACATGCACAGCACATACATTGGCTATGGAGTGGCATCGCAGGGACTGAGCTTTCTTGCAAGTTCTGTCTCTGCATGCGATAATTGATACATCAATGTGATGTAACCAATTATCGCATTGCGGATTGGGTTTATTTTATCACATGGCATCAGGTACAGATAAATCTGCCCCGATGACTTAAAATACAGCTGTCCACTGTAGTGACCTCTATGCATAAAAGGGTTCATTTTTAAATCTTATTTGTTAATTCTATTTTTTTACTGATATTTTAACTTTGCTTTGTGTTTTGTTTTTCTTCTTCAGTTTCTTCCCTTGTGCTGCAAGTTATATGATACAAACTGGCTTTAATACATCATGAAAAGAACCTTGAGCATTTTCTTTCCGACCCACAGTCACATTTCCTTCAACATCTGAAGAGGACGTGAGAAAAGACATTACACAGAGACCTGTCTGATGATGTGTTCTGGATTTATGTATTCTCAGTTTACTGGTCATCACTTATCATCTGTAGCAACATTCGCCAAACATATATAAATGTATCTAGCATCATAACGACAAATGAAAATGAGGATCTTGCTAAGAAAAATGAATGACAAACAGTCACAAAGGAGACAGTGTTCAGGAATGTTTAGAAGAGGACGCAGACTTCCCTTGCCAATAGGTATCAAACTAATTAAAGAAGGTCACAGACCGAACGCCACCCCAGGCAATGAGGCGCTGTTTGAATTCTAGGCCTCTGGCAATGTGACATGGGGGGAAACAATTGTTTTTTTCCCATTACTCTGTATCTTGCTGCTATAATTACCTCACTAGAGATTTCACAAGGAAAACAGATTTATTACAGTTGCTTAAAGTTGCGATCCTGCAATTATTCTTCTAATCCTTTGTATGATATCCTTGATCCCTCCATACTGAGGGAAATGAGGTAATAGAGCCAAGACTTTCAAGTCTAACGTTATACATAATCCATACTTTGCATTTAATGAGTATCTGCAGATGCAGTATGCATCATTTTGAGGTTCCAGATTTGGTGCAGATATTGAATCTGCAGTCTTTGTTTATGTAGGATTAATATTTTGAAAATAAAACACCTAGTTTTTATCCAAGTCAGTTGACAGTTAAGTCTATATAATGTTCTCTACTTACATAGGATTTTTCTATTCAGTACATAAAGAAATGATTTGCAAATATTCAAGAACCACATTAGCAACAAAATCGTTCCCTAGAGATGTGATTCTGATTTGAACGCATGTCAATGTCAGACGCAGCTGAGCGATTTTGTTTTCACTGCACATACATTTAAGTTGCGCTCTGCATGCTTCCAGATTCTATTCATACAGAGTCGCAGTAGCAATTCAAATGCACGCACTAATCTCAAAAAGAATGTGAATTGGATTGACTGGACAAGCTTTTACCTATTAAGGTGCATACACATTAAATGTAGAGATGAGCGGGTACGGTTCTCAGAGAACGGAACCGTACTGAACTTCACCATTAGAGTTTGGATCCGAGCCAGGCTCGGGTTTTCCCACCTGACTCGGAAACCAGAACGAGGCAAAATGTCATAATCCCTCTATCGGATTCTCGCGGGGTTTGGATTCCATATAAGGAGCGGCGCATCCCCGACATTTTCACTCCGGCATTGGAGAGTGTAGAGAGAGGACGTGTCTCCGTTCTCTCAGTGTCCTCAGTGTCCATGTCTTGTGCTGAATCTGTCCAGTCACAGTGCTTGTATCCTCTGCTGCCATATGTCCAGTGCTATCCAGTGGTGCTGTGTTGTGCTGCATCAGCTCAGTGGTGGTGTGTTGTGCTGCATCAGCCACAGTGGTGCTGTCTTCTGCTGCCTTATGTCCAGTGCTGTTGTATAATAAGTCCCTTACAGTGTTGCTGTGTTGTCCTGCATCAGATCAGTGGTAGTGTCCTGGCCATCAGTCATTCCTGTGACCAGGCAATCACAGTGGTATATGCTGCTGCTATATGTCCACTGCTGCCAAATAATAATAATAACAACAACAACAACAACAAGTCCCTTACAGTGTTGCTGTGTTGTGCTGCATCAGACCAGTGGTAGTGTCCTGGCCATCAGCCATCAGTCATTCCTGTGCTGCATATTGTTTTATATAACTCCCCAAAAAAAATAATGGAGGATAAAATAGGGAAAGATCAAGAACCACTTCCTCCTACTGCTGAAGCTGCTGCCACTAGCCATGACATAGACGATGAAATGCCATCAACGTCGTCTGCCAAGGCCGATGCCCAATGTGATAGTAGAAGGCATGTAAAATCCAAAAAGCCAAAGTTCAGTAAAAAGACCCAAAAAAAGAAATTTAAATGGTCTGAGGAGAAATGTAAACTTGCCAATATGCCATTTACGACACGGAGTGGCAAGGAACGGCTGAGGCCCTGGCCTATGTTCATGACTAGTGGTTCAGCTTCACATGACCTCCCGCTAGAAAAATGAAAAGAGCTAATCTGGAAAGAGCACAGAAAAGAACTGTGCATTCTGAGATGGTATCACAAATCCCCAACTAGAGTCCAAGTGTGTCGGCGGTTGCGATGCCTGACCTTCCCAACACTGGACGGGAAGAGGTGGCTCCTTCCACCATTTGCACGCCCCCTGCAAGTGCTGGAAGGAGCACCCACAGTCCAGTTCCTGATATTGAAATTGAAGATGTCACTGTTGAATTACACCAGGATGAGGATATGGGTGTTGATGGCGCTGAGGAGGAAGTTGACAATGAGGGTTCTGATGGTGATGTGGTTTATTTAAGTCAAGCACCCGGGGAGACACCTGTTGTCCTCAGGATGAAGAAGCACATTGTGATGCCTGGGCAAACTACCAAAAAAGCCACCTGTTGGGTGTGGAAATATTTCACCACAAATCCGGAAAACAGGTGTCAATCTATCTGTTGCCTCTGTAAATCTGCAATAAGTAGGGGTAAGGACGCTAACCACCTACGAACATCTTCCCTTATACGCCACCTGCAGCGCATTCATTATAAGTCTGTGTCAAGTTGTGAAACTTTGGGTAAGAGCGTAAGCTGTCCACTGACACCTAAATCCTTTCTTTCTCCTGTACCCAAGCTCCTGCAAGCCACACCACCAACTCCCTCAACATCAACTTCCTCCTCAGTCAGGAACGTCAGTAGTCCTGCAGGCCATGTCACTGTCAAGACTGACGAGTCCTCTCCTAACCGGGATTCCTCTGGAGGATCCTTAAGTGGTATACCTGCTGTTGCTGCCGCTGCTTTTGTTGCTGCTGGGAGTCAATCGTCATCCCAGAGGGGAAGTCGGAAGACCACTTGTACTACTTCAACTAAGTAATTGACTGTCCAACAGTCCTTTCTGGGGAAGATGAAATATGACAGCAGTCATCCTGTTGCAAAGTGGATAACTGAGGCCTTGACACTTATGTTGGTGTTAGATGTGCGTCCGGTATCCGACATTAGTGCAGTGGGATTTAGACAATTGATGGAGGTATTGTGTCCAGGGTACCAAATCCCATCTAGGTTCCACTTCACTAGGCAGGCGATACCGAGAATGTACAAAGACATCAGAAAAAGAGTCACCGGTGTCCTACAAAATGCGGTTGTATCCAGTGTCCACTTAACCACGGACATGTGGACAAGTGGAACAGGGCAGACTAAGGACTATATGACTGACAGCCCACTGGGTAGATGTATGGCCTACCGCAACAACAACAGCAGCGCAAAAACAGTAGCAGCATCTTGCAAACGCCAACTCGTTCCTAGGCAGGCTATGCTATGTATCACAGCTTTCTATAAGAGGCACACAGCTGACAACCTCTTACGGAAACTGAGGGACATCATCGCAGAATGGCTTATCACAATTAGACTCTACTGGAGATTTGTGATATCGGACAACGCCACCAATATTGTGCGTGCATTACAACTGGGCAAAGTCCAGCATGTCCCATGTTTTGCACATACAATTAATTTGGTGGTGCAGATTTTTTTTTTAAATGACAGGGGTGTACAGGAGATGCTGTCGGTGGCCCGAAAAATTGCGGGCCACTTTCAATATTCTGCCACCTCGTGCTGAAGAGTGGAACGACAGTAAAACACTCCTGAACCTGCCCTGCCATCAACTGAAGCAAGAGGTGGTAATGAGGTGGAATTCAACACTCTATATGCTTCAGAGGATGGAGGAGCAGCAAAAGGCCATTAAAGCCTATGCATCCACCTACGATATAAGCAAAGGAGGGGGAATGCACCTGACTCAAGCGCAGTGGTGAATGATTTCTGTCTTGTGCAAGATTCTCTAACCCTTCGAACTTGCCACACATGAAGTCAGTTCAAACACTGCCAGCTTGAGTCAGGTCATTCCCCTCATCAGGCTTTTGCAGAAGCAGCTGGAGAAATTGAAGGAGGAGCTAAGATTGAGCGATTCCGCAGAGTATGTGGGACTTTTGGATGGAGCCCTTCATTCGCTTTGCCAGGATTCAAGGGTGGTCAATCTGTTGAAATCAGAGCACTACATTTTGGCCACTGTGCTAGATCCTAGGTTTAAAGCCTACGTTGTATCTCTCTTTCTGGCAGACACAAGTCTGCAGAGGTGCAAAGACCTGCTGGTGAGTAAATTGTCAACTCAAGCGGAACGTGACCCATCAACAGCTCCTTCAATTTCTCCCGCCACTGGGGCTGCTAGGAAAAGGATAAGATTTCCTAGCCCACCCACTGGCAGTGATGCAGGGCATTCAGGAGCGAGTGTTGACATTTGGTCCGGACTGAAGGACCTGCCAATGATTATTTTGGATGCCCTTGCACAAACTGGATTTATTTTACCTAAGTTGCCCCCCCTCCTCCAGTGTGTACTCTGAAAGAGTGTTTAGTGCAGCCGGTAACCTTGTCAGCGATCGGCATAGGAAGTTACTTCAACAAATTGTGGAGAAAATGATGTTCATCAAAATGAATTATAAATTCCTCCGGGAAGACCTTTACCAGCAATTGCCTACAGAAAGTACACAGGGACCTGTGATGGTGGATTCCAGTGGGGACGAATTACTACTGTGAGGAGGAGGATGTACACAGTGAAAGAGGTGAGGAATCGGAGGATGAGGATGAGGTTGACATCTTGCCTCTCTAGAGCCAGTTTGTGCAAGGAGAGATTGATTGCTTCTTTTTTTGGTGGGGGCCCAAACAAACCAGTCATTTCAGCCACAGTCATGTGGCAGACCCTGTCGCTGAAATAATTGGATTGTTAGAGTGTGCATGTCCTGTTTATACAACATAAGGGTGGGTGGGAGGGCCCAAGGGCAATTCCATCTTGCACCTTTTTTTCTTATTATTATCATGTGCTGTTTGGGGACTATTTTTTTTAGGTGCCATCTTGTCTGGCACTTCCGTATATGTCCAGTGGTACTGCCATTTAATTCCAGTGATTTGGACGTATAATTCCAGTGATTTGGACGTATAGTTCTAGTGATTTTGCCATTTAATTCCAGTGATTTTGCCATTAATTGCCATTTAATTCCAGATTGTACAGTTAGACTTCAGTGGTCCCAGACTAGTGGTCACCCCAAGTCTCACCAGTTCCAGTCAGTGATACAGCTTTAATTCCACCAGCTCCAGCTGGGATTCTGGTCCACTATCCAGCTAGAGTACAGTCCGCTATCTTGCTGTGATTCCAGTCTGCTGTTCCTGATGTCATTGGAAATATGTGCGTACACCAGTATTGTTGGGTAAAAGCACCAGCACTCTTGGAGCTAAGGTGGAAACGTCTATCTCTCAATATGTCACGCTACACAGTAAAAAGATTGTGTCGCGCATGTGCAGTGGTAACACCAGCAGCCATAGGGAAGGATGCACAGTAGCACTTTACCATTCTAACACCATCCCTTGCTACAAGCTTCTCCATGTTACACAAACTCACAACTGAAGCTTTCATGTAGCAACCTGTAGGAAAGGTGAGATTAGACATATAAAATAATATCAATATATAAAAACAACTTTGGTTTATCCTTCATGACAGGTATATCAACAAGGCTCCTCTCACTCACAGCATGGGCCTTGGTAACAGTGTCTTTACACACAAACTTTTTTCTGATGATTAAAATGATATGTGGCATACGGAATGCTACATTACACTGTTTTCTAGGAAAACATAGGATACCCTAGGCAGAGCTATGCCAAGCAGAATGCAGAGTAACTAGCTAGCTCATGGAGCAGTCAGCCCAATTCAGCTAACAGCAGCTCATTGACACCCAGAAAATCTGTGAGCCTCTCAGCTACAGTATTAATTGCCATTGTGATGAGACTAAGGGGGACATTTACTAAGCAGTGATAAAAGTGGAGAAGTGAGCCAGTGGAAAAGTTGCCCATGGCAACCAATTAGCATTGACGTAACACTTATAATGTGCATACTATAACAGTATACAGAGCAGCTGATTGGTTGACAATGACATGGGCAACTTCTCCATTTGTTCACTTCTCCACTTTTATCACTGCTTAGTACATGTCCCCATAAGCTACTGTATTTATACAACGCTAATATACAGGCAGCAAATCAGAGCAGACATTACTAGCTGCATACAACTCAAACAGCCATTTTCTGCAGGCACTGAGGACATACAACAGCACAGTAAAGATTCATGATAATTATAGGAGGTGTAAACAAAGTCAGGATCCAGTTCTTCAGGGACAGATACCCCTTTTATCATAGATTGTCAGTCAGAGTTTACAAAGCGTGCCTGTACTAAGCTGAGCTACAGAAAGTATCTATTGCCCAGTAGAGCAGTGTGAAACAGACATTGGGGGTAATTCAGACCGGTGGCGGCTCTAGAATTTACTTTAAGGGGGGGGGGGGGGGGGGGCGATTTAATAATTATGACTCCTCCCCCCTAAGCATAGCTCCTCGCACTAAGTAACTGGAAATAATGGTATATAATTAGCCATCACATACAAGTCTTTCCAAGCTTAGTGTGAAATAGAGAGAGGGATACGGGCAGAGTGTGACTGGTTAATTGGATAATAACTTTTCAGCTGCTCTCACATATCAGTGGGAAAACCTGCTGCCCTGTTACACACAAAACTGTATGTACTGTTTGCACACACATACACACACGGGCGGCCCGCTGGGAATAGCCGTGCACGTGATGGGAGGAAGTGGACACGGCGCACAATAGATGCAGTAGCAGTGATAGAGCGGCCTGGGACTCCCTCCTCAGATATGGCCGATGATGTTAATGAGGAGCTGCACCCTGGCAGCCAGCAGCACGGTCACCTCCCGGATCCCCGGCCCTCTCACCCAGCAGGACATCGTGGACACTCCAGCAGCCTCCTGGCAGTGACCCTAAGCTGTCCGCTCAGCCTGTTACCGCTCCCTCCGGAACTGCTGCAGCAGCGCTTTTATCGCAGCATCAAGCAGGCGTTCTACAACACTGGGGCCATGGCAGAGGGTTCAGACATGAGCCGGGCTCTCTGCTTCTCTGAGCTGATCAACTGTTGCTGCAGCGGACGGGAGCCGGCGGCAGCGTGGTTGCACATGGGCACAGATGAAGAGGGGTGGAGAGGTATGGAGCTGTAGGGGGTCTGAATTAACCTCTTTGTTACCACTCTGTGAAGAAGTAGTGAACCTGTGTCATACATACCAATCAGTTCTGGTAAGGGGTAAATCCGATACCCTACACTAACACCATACTTACCTGGGTGTTACACAGTAGTCCAACGCAGCCCACCACAAACCACCTATGTGTGTTTGATTTTTCACATTTGGTAGCCTACAGTATGTGTGTATATTGGCCCTCATTCCGAGTTGTTCGCTCGTTCTTTTTCATCGCATCGCAGTGAAAATCCGCTTAGTACGCATGCGCAAAGTTCGCACTGCGACTGCGCCAAGTAACTTTACTATGAAGAAAGTATTTTTACTCACGGCTTTTTCTTCGCTCCGGCGATCGTAATGTGATTGACAGGAAATGGGTGTTACTGGGTGGAAACACGGCGTTTCAGGGGCGTGTGGCTGAAAACGCTACCGTTTCCGGAAAAAACGCAGGAGTGGCCGGAGAAACGGTGGGAGTGCCTGGGCGAACGCTGGGTGTGTTTGTGACGTCAACCAGGAACGACAAGCACTGAACTGATCGCACAGGCAGAGTAAGTCTGGAGCTACTCTGAAACTGCTAAGTAGTTAGTAATCGCAATATTGCGAATACATCGGTCGCAATTTTAAGAAGCTAAGATTCACTCCCAGTAGGCGGCGGCTTAGCGTGTGTAACTCTGCTAAATTCGCCTTGCGACCGATCAACTCGGAATGAGGGCCATTGTCACATGTGGAAAAAAAGAGGAGATGACTGTCACTACTCCCTTTCTATGTTTTTGCCACCAACACCAAGGAGCCGCTAGGAGGACACCACAGCAGCACATCATAGCCCACCTATATGTGGTGGTTTTTTTCATATGGTGACCTATGTCATACCTCCCAGCTGTCCCGATTTTTGGAGGCACAGTCCCATTTTTCACGGTCTGTCCTGCTGTCCCACCCATGGGTTGCAGTGTCCCGCGGTGGGGGGCAGTTGGGATATCCCCCCTGTCGCTCACTGCTCTGAGCAGAGCAGCGGTGAATAGATGCTGTGCGCATGTGCATAGCATCTATTCCCCAGCAGAGAGGGACAGGGGGCATGGCCACCAGCTCACTGAGCACTGTTCATGCCCCCAAAGTGATGAAAATGGGGGGCGTGGTTAGCGGTTTCAGTGCTTGCCATGAGGCCACGCCACCTAACAATGAGGCCATGCCCCTTGGTCAGAGGGGTAAAAGCAGCAGGTCTCTTGGAGCTAAGGGTGGACGTCCGTTTCCCACTATGTCACTCTACACCAGGGGTAAGGAACTGCAGCATGCCCTGCTACAGTTTTGCTCTTTGACCATGTTAAAACTGTTGCAGGGAATGCTGGGATGTGCAGTTCAGCAACAGCTGGAGGGCCAAAGGTTCCCAATCCCTGCCCTACACAGTAACAAAATGGCACTGCCCATATACAGCAGTACCACCAGTAGCCATCTTGCAAGCAAGGCAAGGGAATTAAGCATCATCTCTGAATGATGCATATTGGAGAATGTGCAGTAGTGTTCTCCCAATTCTAACACTAGAAAGGAGACTAATATATTAGGAACAGGATTGTCTTTTAATTAGAAATGAATCCTAGATTATCTTAAATTTATTTCATCAAATATAACAAATCTGAAAAAAAAAATTTGTTTCAGATGAGTCTTAGTTCTAACATTAGGCAATGTCCAAAATATAAATCTTTCCAAAATGTAACTCTAGATCTAACATTTGCCCAGTTTCTTAATTCAAGCCAAATTATATTTAAACTTAGCTAGTGCAAGATTGGAGTCCTACCAAAGGTGGAATAAACCTTTACAGAGCACTAGCACATGGCAGTAAAGAGCCTGGCTGGGCCCATATACTTTTCAGGGGGTGTGGCATAATCACAGGAGGCGCGGCCATGCAGTGTGTGCTGGACTGAGGAGAAGGGCTGCAGTTGCTGCTGTCAGGTAAGGAAAGGAGGGGGAAGGGGGGCACCTGGGCCCCCTCTGGCCCCCCATCAGACTTGGGCATGAGTAATTATTATCCTATGCCCCCCTCTCTCAGCGCCACTGCACTAGCAAAAATGTAGCAAAAGTTTAGATATACAGTATTTGTACCCTCCAGGACTATTTGGCACATACAGTATATGTTCAATGTGAAAACAACGACACATGTAGGTTTATCCATTAACCACATAAACCAGAATGTAAATATTTTTATAGTTATAGAATAAAGGATGTATGATAAGTTCGATAGTAATCCCTTATAGCAGCGTTTTTGATATCTCAGGCATGTAAGGAATAAAAAGAACAAGTGAAAAACTGTTGCTTGTTGAATCTGTTTTAAAGAAAATTCCAGTCCACTTTATTCTAGCGATGTGACCACAGCAAAGGATATATTGTATTGTGAATGGAAGACTATAAATCCCACAATTAATTGATACATTACTGCTAGTTGTTAAAGCGTAATGCAAACTGGAGACCCATGAAATGGAAGCCACTAGGTGAAGACCTGCTTCTACTTCACCATGACACAAATCATTCTATTTATCAGTCAGTAAAACGCAGGACTGTAAAACACCATCAATAACAATATATCTGCAGAGGTCGGTATGCAGCGCACAGTTAGTGCATAATATTATTACACCTTTCCATGTCTATTAGCTATGACTTAGACAGTGCTAGATACTATCAAGTGTCTCAGCCAACAACATAGAGAAAATGCTAACAATTACGATATTTACAAGCATCTCCACTTGTAACTGAACAGGGGTATATGGGCACTAACAGGGTGTTCCCACATAGACTATGTTGAGTGAGGTCATGTCAAACCTAATTGTGGACCATGCAGATTTTTTCATATGCGTAAATTCACCTGTTCCCTAATGGATTTTATGCTAAACCAATGGTACACTTAGAGAGAAAGCAGCCCATTGGGAGTCAGCCGAGACACCGCTGCGGGTTGTACATTGTAACATCATCACAACTCTCAACTGGGTTCTGTGTACAGCGTGTGGGACACTGGATGTATAGAACCAATTTATGGTATGTGTTTGATCAGATATGTTTTATGTCCTGACGAAGGAGGAATATGTTGAAATATGTACAACAGACTATGGGTTTGTTTATATGCATGTAGTTACCGTACAGGGGCAGCAGATGGCGCTGTATACTTACAGAGGTGTAGTGTTTGTCTGTTGCATATGTATGTACTTGTTTGTTTTATCTCCTCACATGTGTGTTCTAGAAAAGTCTCTGAGGAAAGGAGATGAGCTGATGTTACTGACATGTTTAAGTTGAGAAGCTGATACTGAAACCTGTTGTTATATTGATCCTGCTATTCAGTACTATATAAAGAAGATATACATCTCAAGTCTCGTTCTGTCTGAATACAAGGTAACTCCTGAGGTGATATTTTATCTATAAGACTTCCCGCTGCACACCTATGGTATCGATCCATCGCACTATGCCAACAGGTTATGGGCCCAGACTGGAGTCTATACAAGATAAAGTTTTCAGGAGTGCATCCTAAGCAGCATCCAGATCACGAGTCGCACTGCAAGTCCCAGCAGGCGCAGACAGCAGACTGTGTAACGCACACAAGAAACAACCCAGGAGAACCTTGGAAAGAAAACTGTGAGTAAAACAAGTTTAATACCACAGAAGAATAGAGAGATCTATACAAGGAAGGGTTATGGCAAATTACACAGATCTCAGACTAGCTGCTAGCAAGCTTTCTAATGAGAACTATCAAACATGGAAGTTTAAAGTAGAAATGCTATTAACCAGAGATGATTTATGGGATGTTATAAATGCAGACAGACCTGAAGGAGAGGATCAGCAGTGGATTAAGAAGGACAGACAGGCAAGAGCCACTATAAGTTTACTAGTGGAAGATGAACAGCTTATACACATAAGACAAGAGAGTACAGCTAAAGGCATGTGGACTGCATTACAGAGAGTGCATGAAGGATCAAGTTTGAACAGCAAACTATTCCTATTAAGAAAATTATATCAAATGAGATTTAATAAAGGCAAGACAATGCAAGAACACATCAGTGCACTACTAGAGATAACCATACAGCTCAGGTCAATGGGAGAAGAAATCAAAAGCAACCACATAGTAGCCATCCTCCTTTGCAGTTTACCAGATACATACAGTGCACTAATAAATGCACTAGAAATGAGACCTGAAGCAGAAATCACACCAGACTTTGTGAAGAACAGGCTCATAGAGGAGTATCAACGCAGAAAGGAGCTTACAGAGTGCAATACTGAAAGTGACACAGAGAAAGCACTTAAAATGGCGGACACTAAGCCACACACCAGGGAAACAAGAGCATGTTTCAGATGCAAGAAAGTGGGTCACCTGAAAAAAGATTGCACCATATGGAAGACAGAGCAGCACAAACCACCAGAAAGATTACACAAACAAAGAGCCAAAGCCACACTTACAGATACAGGAGCACACACTTGGAATGGAACATTTAAAGCGACAGTAACCCAATTGTCAGAAAAGTGGTATGTAGACTCAGGAGCGACTAGTCATATGACAAATAACAAGGACTTCTTTACTGAACTTGATTTGAACCATAAAGAAACAATCTACCTAGCAGATGGAACAAATATCATTGCAGAAGGGAAAGGGAATGGTCAATTCCTATGCTCCAAGGGTAAAGGCAGCTATGCAGAAATACCCATAACAGATGTGCTATATGTTCCCAAGCTTGAGGGAGCACTGCTATCAGTAAAGAATCTAGTAGAAAAAGGACTTACTGTAAAGTTTCAGAATAATAAGTGTTTTATCCAAAATGGAAGAGAAACACTAGCTACAGACAGAATAAAAGAACATTTATACTGTCTGGATATCGCAGCACAGCAGGCAAAGCTGAGTACACAGAAACACGCTGACTGTATTCACAAGTGGCATAGAAGATTAGGACACAGACACCCAGATTGCATAAAGGAAATGCAGAAGAGAGACCTAGCCAGGGATCTCAAAGTGTCAGACTGTTCAGAAATGATGAAGTGCCAATGCTGCATAAAAGCAAAAGCAACAAGGACGACAATTCCTAAGAAAAGTGAAAACAGAGCTTCCAGACCACTAGACCTGGTACATAGTGATGTATGCGGACCTATGAAAACGCGAACCGTAGGAGACAAAAGGTATATGCTGACATTCATTGACGACTACTCCAGGTTCACAGTCACTTATTTAATAAAAAGTAAAGATGAAGTCTTAGAAAAGCTGCAAGACTACGTGACCATGACCAGAAACAGGTTCAAGAGGAATATGCTAACTCTTCGCAGCGACAATGGAGGCGAGTTCACAGGACAGAAAATAGAACGGTACTTAAGAGGACTCGGTATTGAGCATCAGAAGACAGTACCATATACACCAGAGCAAAACGGTGTATCTGAGAGGAAAAACAGATCACTAACAGAAATGATAAGGTGCATGCTTACAGATTCAGGACTACCTGATAAATATTGGGGTGAAGCAGCAGCAACAGCCACCTATCTTCAAAACAGACTACTTTCCAAAGCAGTAAGGAAGACACCATATGAGCTGTGGCACGGTAAGAAACCCAGCTTAAAGCACATTAGAGTTTTTGGATGCAGAGCCTTCGTCTACATTCCTGCTGAAAAACGAAGCAAGTTGCAGAACCGAGCAGAAGAGGGAGTTCTAGTCGGCTATAGTGAACATTCAAAAGGCTACAGAATCTTAAATCCAAGAACTGGAAAAGTAGTTATAAGCAACAGTGTGACATTCATAGAAGAAACACGAGATGATGTCATAACTCCAGTAGACTCTACTGAAGAAGAAAGCACTGAATCCAAAGAAACAGATGAAGTAGAGATCACTCAAGAAGTTGAAGTACAACACAAGACAAATACCAGCGACACTCATGAGAGTGCATCCGAGGGGGTGAGACGCTCTTCAAGAGAAAATAAGGGAAAAGCACCTACACGTTTATCTTACAAAGCAAAAGCTATTAACATACAAGAACCTGCATCATGGGAAGAAATTGCTAACTTTTCTGAAAGAGAAGCACAGAAATGGCTAGGAGCTGCAAAAGAAGAAATGGAATCAATGGAAGACAATCAGACATGGACATTGACCAGACTACCAATAGACAAAAAGGCCATAGGATGTAAATGGACTTTTAAGGTCAAGTATGATTCTGAAGGAAAAATAGAAAGATACAAGGCAAGACTCGTTGCTAAAGGATATTCACAGAAATTTGGAGAAGATTATGATGAAACGTTTGCTCCAGTTGTGAAGCACACTACCATTAGAACCTTACTCCTAACAGCAGCCATAAAGGGTATGCAAGTGAAACATTTCGATGTAAAGATGGCTTTCCTACATGGTGAACTAAAGGAAGATATATACATGGAACAACCACCAGGCTTCGTGAATTCTCAGAACCCAGATCATGTATGTAAACTTAACAAGAGTATATATGGTCTTAAACAAGCAGCAAGAGCATGGAATACAAAGATAAATGGAGTTCTGACAGAAAAGGGATTCATCAGAAGCAAAGCAGACCCATGTCTCTATACAAAGTTGATAGAGGAAAGATGGTTCTATGTATTGATTTACGTGGACGATTTGCTAGTTTGTTTTGAACAAGAAGGGGACGAAGTTGAATTGTTACAAGAACTAAACCGTCAGTTTGAAACAAAAGACCTCGGCCACATAACGCATTACTTGGGAATGCAAATCTCAAGAGAAGGTGATGGAACATTCACACTAAGTCAGAAATACAAAATTCAGGAAACCATTGAGGAATTTGGTATACAAGATGCAAAGACAGCAAGCACTCCTATGGAGACAAGTTATGAAAAGGAGCCAAATGATCAGAGCAACCTGTTACAGGATAACCATCTATACAGAAAAGCCATAGGAAAATTGCTATACATTGCAACCGACACCAGACCAGATATCTCCACAGCAATCGGGATTTTAAGCAGAAAAGTCTCTAAACCAACAAAGATGGATTGGAATGCAGTTAAGAGGGTAATTCGTTACTTAAAGGGAACGATTAACAAGAAGCTTAAGCTCTCAGCAAACACAAGTCACAAGTTAACAGGATATGTTGACGCAGATTGGGCTGGAGACACAAGTGACAGAAAATCCGCAAGTGGATATCTATTCTCTATTGGAGAAGGATTAATCAGCTGGACAAGCAAGAAGCAGTCTACCGTAGCACTATCTTCTACAGAAGCTGAATATATCGCAGCAGCTCACGCCAGTCAAGAAGTGGTATGGTTAATGCAACTACTATCAGACCTAGGAATGCCTCAAGAAGAACCTATCAAGATATATGAGGATAATCAAGGATGCCTTGCATTAGCGCAAACAGAAAGAGTGAACCCAAGAACCAAGCACATTGATGTCAAGCATCACTTCCTGAGGGATCTACAGGAACAAGGTCTTATAGAGCTGAACTATTGCCCAACAGAAGATATCATGACTAAGCCTCTTACCAGAGAGAGACATTGGAGACTTACGTCAAAGATGGGTCTAACTGAAGAAACCCAGTCTGTTGAGAAGGGGTGTTGAAATATGTACAACAGACTATGGGTTTGTTTATATGCATGTAGTTACCGTACAGGGGCAGCAGATGGCGCTGTATACTTACAGAGGTGTAGTGTTTGTCTGTTGCATATGTATGTACTTGTTTGTTTTATCTCCTCACATGTGTGTTCTAGAAAAGTCTCTGAGGAAAGGAGATGAGCTGATGTTACTGACATGTTTAAGTTGAGAAGCTGATACTGAAACCTGTTGTTATATTGATCCTGCTATTCAGTACTATATAAAGAAGATATACATCTCAAGTCTCGTTCTGTCTGAATACAAGGTAACTCCTGAGGTGATACTTTATCTATAAGACTTCCCGCTGCACACCTATGGTATCGATCCATCGCACTATGCCAACAGGTTATGGGCCCAGACTGGAGTCTATACAAGATAAAGTTTTCAGGAGTGCATCCTAAGCAGCATCCAGATCACGAGTCGCACTGCAAGTCCCAGCAGGCGCAGACAGCAGACTGTGTAACGCACACAAGAAACAACCCAGGAGAACCTTGGAAAGAAAACTGTGAGTAAAACAAGTTTAATACCACAGAAGAATAGAGAGATCTATACAAGGAAGGGTTATGGCAAATTACACAGATCTCAGACTAGCTGCTAGCAAGCTTTCTAATGAGAACTATCAAACATGGAAGTTTAAAGTAGAAATGCTATTAACCAGAGATGATTTATGGGATGTTATAAATGCAGACAGACCTGAAGGAGAGGATCAGCAGTGGATTAAGAAGGACAGACAGGCAAGAGCCACTATAAGTTTACTAGTGGAAGATGAACAGCTTATACACATAAGACAAGAGAGTACAGCTAAAGGCATGTGGACTGCATTACAGAGAGTGCATGAAGGATCAAGTTTGAACAGCAAACTATTCCTATTAAGAAAATTATATCAAATGAGATTTAATAAAGGCAAGACAATGCAAGAACACATCAGTGCACTACTAGAGATAACCATACAGCTCAGGTCAATGGGAGAAGAAATCAAAAGCAACCACATAGTAGCCATCCTCCTTTGCAGTTTACCAGATACATACAGTGCACTAATAAATGCACTAGAAATGAGACCTGAAGCAGAAATCACACCAGACTTTGTGAAGAACAGGCTCATAGAGGAGTATCAACGCAGAAAGGAGCTTACAGAGTGCAATACTGAAAGTGACACAGAGAAAGCACTTAAAATGGCGGACACTAAGCCACACACCAGGGAAACAAGAGCATGTTTCAGATGCAAGAAAGTGGGTCACCTGAAAAAAGATTGCACCATATGGAAGACAGAGCAGCACAAACCACCAGAAAGATTACACAAACAAAGAGCCAAAGCCACACTTACAGATACAGGAGCACACACTTGGAATGGAACATTTAAAGCGACAGTAACCCAATTGTCAGAAAAGTGGTATGTAGACTCAGGAGCGACTAGTCATATGACAAATAACAAGGACTTCTTTACTGAACTTGATTTGAACCATAAAGAAACAATCTACCTAGCAGATGGAACAAATATCATTGCAGAAGGGAAAGGGAATGGTCAATTCCTATGCTCCAAGGGTAATGGCAGCTATGCAGAAATACCCATAACAGATGTGCTATATGTTGCCAAGCTTGAGGGAGCACTGCTATCAGTAAAGAATCTAGTAGAAAAAGGACTTACTGTAAAGTTTCAGAATAATAAGTGTTTTATCCAAAATGGAAGAGAAACACTAGCTACAGCCAGAATAAAAGAACATTTATACTGTCTGGATATCGCAGCACAGCAGGCAAAGCTGAGTACACAGAAACACGCTGACTGTATTCACAAGTGGCATAGAAGATTAGGACACAGACACCCAGATTGCATAAAGGAAATGCAGAAGAGAGACCTAGCCAGGGATCTCAAAGTGTCAGACTGTTCAGAAATGATGAAGTGCCAATGCTGCATAAAAGCAAAAGCAACAAGGACGACAATTCCTAAGAAAAGTGAAAACAGAGCTTCCAGACCACTAGACCTGGTACATAGTGATGTATGCGGACCTATGAAAACGCGAACCGTAGGAGACAAAAGGTATATGCTGACATTCATTGACGACTACTCCAGGTTCACAGTCACTTATTTAATAAAAAGTAAAGATGAAGTCTTAGAAAAGCTGCAAGACTACGTGACCATGACCAGAAACAGGTTCAAGAGGAATATGCTAACTCTTCGCAGCGACAATGGAGGCGAGTTCACAGGACAGAAAATAGAACGGTACTTAAGAGGACTCGGTATTGAGCATCAGAAGACAGTACCATATACACCAGAGCAAAACGGTGTATCTGAGAGGAAAAACAGATCACTAACAGAAATGATAAGGTGCATGCTTACAGATTCAGGACTACCTGATAAATATTGGGGTGAAGCAGCAGCAACAGCCACCTATCTTCAAAACAGACTACTTTCCAAAGCAGTAAGGAAGACACCATATGAGCTGTGGCACGGTAAGAAACCCAGCTTAAAGCACATTAGAGTTTTTGGATGCAGAGCCTTCGTCTACATTCCTGCTGAAAAACGAAGCAAGTTGCAGAACCGAGCAGAAGAGGGAGTTCTAGTCGGCTATAGTGAACATTCAAAAGGCTACAGAATCTTAAATCCAAGAACTGGAAAAGTAGTTATAAGCAACAGTGTGACATTCATAGAAGAAACACGAGATGATGTCATAACTCCAGTAGACTCTACTGAAGAAGAAAGCACTGAATCCAAAGAAACAGATGAAGTAGAGATCACTCAAGAAGTTGAAGTACAACACAAGACAAATACCAGCGACACTCATGAGAGTGCATCCGAGGGGGTGAGACGCTCTTCAAGAGAAAATAAGGGAAAAGCACCTACACGTTTATCTTACAAAGCAAAAGCTATTAACATACAAGAACCTGCATCATGGGAAGAAATTGCTAACTTTTCTGAAAGAGAAGCACAGAAATGGCTAGGAGCTGCAAAAGAAGAAATGGAATCAATGGAAGACAATCAGACATGGACATTGACCAGACTACCAATAGACAAAAAGGCCATAGGATGTAAATGGACTTTTAAGGTCAAGTATGATTCTGAAGGAAAAATAGAAAGATACAAGGCAAGACTCGTTGCTAAAGGATATTCACAGAAATTTGGAGAAGATTATGATGAAACGTTTGCTCCAGTTGTGAAGCACACTACCATTAGAACCTTACTCCTAACAGCAGCCATAAAGGGTATGCAAGTGAAACATTTCGATGTAAAGATGGCTTTCCTACATGGTGAACTAAAGGAAGATATATACATGGAACAACCACCAGGCTTCGTGAATTCTCAGAACCCAGATCATGTATGTAAACTTAACAAGAGTATATATGGTCTTAAACAAGCAGCAAGAGCATGGAATACAAAGATAAATGGAGTTCTGACAGAAAAGGGATTCATCAGAAGCAAAGCAGACCCATGTCTCTATACAAAGTTGATAGAGGAAAGATGGTTCTATGTATTGATTTACGTGGACGATTTGCTAGTTTGTTTTGAACAAGAAGGGGACGAAGTTGAATTGTTACAAGAACTAAACCGTCAGTTTGAAACAAAAGACCTCGGCCACATAACGCATTACTTGGGAATGCAAATCTCAAGAGAAGGTGATGGAACATTCACACTAAGTCAGAAATACAAAATTCAGGAAACCATTGAGGAATTTGGTATACAAGATGCAAAGACAGCAAGCACTCCTATGGAGACAAGTTATGAAAAGGAGCCAAATGATCAGAGCAACCTGTTACAGGATAACCATCTATACAGAAAAGCCATAGGAAAATTGCTATACATTGCAACCGTCACCAGACCAGATATCTCCACAGCAATCGGGATTTTAAGCAGAAAAGTCTCTAAACCAACAAAGATGGATTGGAATGCAGTTAAGAGGGTAATTTGTTACTTAAAGGGAACGATTAACAAGAAGCTTAAGCTCTCAGCAAACACAAGTCACAAGTTAACAGGATATGTTGACGCAGATTGGGCTGGAGACACAAGTGACAGAAAATCCGCAAGTGGATATCTATTCTCTATTGGAGAAGGATTAATCAGCTGGACAAGCAAGAAGCAGTCTACCGTAGCACTATCTTCTACAGAAGCTGAATATATCGCAGCAGCTCACGCCAGTCAAGAAGTGGTATGGTTAATGCAACTACTATCAGACCTAGGAATGCCTCAAGAAGAACCTATCAAGATATATGAGGATAATCAAGGATGCCTTGCATTAGCGCAAACAGAAAGAGTGAACCCAAGAACCAAGCACATTGATGTCAAGCATCACTTCCTGAGGGATCTACAGGAACAAGGTCTTATAGAGCTGAACTATTGCCCAACAGAAGATATCATGACTAAGCCTCTTACCAGAGAGAGACATTGGAGACTTACGTCAAAGATGGGTCTAACTGAAGAAACCCAGTCTGTTGAGAAGGGGTGTTGAAATATGTACAACAGACTATGGGTTTGTTTATATGCATGTAGTTACCGTACAGGGGCAGCAGATGGCGCTGTATACTTACAGAGGTGTAGTGTTTGTCTGTTGCATATGTATGTACTTGTTTGTTTTATCTCCTCACATGTGTGTTCTAGAAAAGTCTCTGAGGAAAGGAGATGAGCTGATGTTACTGACATGTTTAAGTTGAGAAGCTGATACTGAAACCTGTTGTTATATTGATCCTGCTATTCAGTACTATATAAAGAAGATATACATCTCAAGTCTCGTTCTGTCTGAATACAAGGTAACTCCTGAGGTGATACTTTATCTATAAGACTTCCCGCTGCACACCTATGGTATCGATCCATCGCACTATGCCAACAGGTTATGGGCCCAGACTGGAGTCTATACAAGATAAAGTTTTCAGGAGTGCATCCTAAGCAGCATCCAGATCACGAGTCGCACTGCAAGTCCCAGCAGGCGCAGACAGCAGACTGTGTAACGCACACAAGAAACAACCCAGGAGAACCTTGGAAAGAAAACTGTGAGTAAAACAAGTTTAATACCACAGAAGAATAGAGAGATCTATACAAGGAAGGGTTATGGCAAATTACACAGATCTCAGACTAGCTGCTAGCAAGCTTTCTAATGAGAACTATCAAACATGGAAGTTTAAAGTAGAAATGCTATTAACCAGAGATGATTTATGGGATGTTATAAATGCAGACAGACCTGAAGGAGAGGATCAGCAGTGGATTAAGAAGGACAGACAGGCAAGAGCCACTATAAGTTTACTAGTGGAAGATGAACAGCTTATACACATAAGACAAGAGAGTACAGCTAAAGGCATGTGGACTGCATTACAGAGAGTGCATGAAGGATCAAGTTTGAACAGCAAACTATTCCTATTAAGAAAATTATATCAAATGAGATTTAATAAAGGCAAGACAATGCAAGAACACATCAGTGCACTACTAGAGATAACCATACAGCTCAGGTCAATGGGAGAAGAAATCAAAAGCAACCACATAGTAGCCATCCTCCTTTGCAGTTTACCAGATACATACAGTGCACTAATAAATGCACTAGAAATGAGACCTGAAGCAGAAATCACACCAGACTTTGTGAAGAACAGGCTCATAGAGGAGTATCAACGCAGAAAGGAGCTTACAGAGTGCAATACTGAAAGTGACACAGAGAAAGCACTTAAAATGGCGGACACTAAGCCACACACCAGGGAAACAAGAGCATGTTTCAGATGCAAGAAAGTGGGTCACCTGAAAAAAGATTGCACCATATGGAAGACAGAGCAGCACAAACCACCAGAAAGATTACACAAACAAAGAGCCAAAGCCACACTTACAGATACAGGAGCACACACTTGGAATGGAACATTTAAAGCGACAGTAACCCAATTGTCAGAAAAGTGGTATGTAGACTCAGGAGCGACTAGTCATATGACAAATAACAAGGACTTCTTTACTGAACTTGATTTGAACCATAAAGAAACAATCTACCTAGCAGATGGAACAAATATCATTGCAGAAGGGAAAGGGAATGGTCAATTCCTATGCTCCAAGGGTAATGGCAGCTATGCAGAAATACCCATAACAGATGTGCTATATGTTGCCAAGCTTGAGGGAGCACTGCTATCAGTAAAGAATCTAGTAGAAAAAGGACTTACTGTAAAGTTTCAGAATAATAAGTGTTTTATCCAAAATGGAAGAGAAACACTAGCTACAGCCAGAATAAAAGAACATTTATACTGTCTGGATATCGCAGCACAGCAGGCAAAGCTGAGTACACAGAAACACGCTGACTGTATTCACAAGTGGCATAGAAGATTAGGACACAGACACCCAGATTGCATAAAGGAAATGCAGAAGAGAGACCTAGCCAGGGATCTCAAAGTGTCAGACTGTTCAGAAATGATGAAGTGCCAATGCTGCATAAAAGCAAAAGCAACAAGGACGACAATTCCTAAGAAAAGTGAAAACAGAGCTTCCAGACCACTAGACCTGGTACATAGTGATGTATGCGGACCTATGAAAACGCGAACCGTAGGAGACAAAAGGTATATGCTGACATTCATTGACGACTACTCCAGGTTCACAGTCACTTATTTAATAAAAAGTAAAGATGAAGTCTTAGAAAAGCTGCAAGACTACGTGACCATGACCAGAAACAGGTTCAAGAGGAATATGCTAACTCTTCGCAGCGACAATGGAGGCGAGTTCACAGGACAGAAAATAGAACGGTACTTAAGAGGACTCGGTATTGAGCATCAGAAGACAGTACCATATACACCAGAGCAAAACGGTGTATCTGAGAGGAAAAACAGATCACTAACAGAAATGATAAGGTGCATGCTTACAGATTCAGGACTACCTGATAAATATTGGGGTGAAGCAGCAGCAACAGCCACCTATCTTCAAAACAGACTACTTTCCAAAGCAGTAAGGAAGACACCATATGAGCTGTGGCACGGTAAGAAACCCAGCTTAAAGCACATTAGAGTTTTTGGATGCAGAGCCTTCGTCTACATTCCTGCTGAAAAACGAAGCAAGTTGCAGAACCGAGCAGAAGAGGGAGTTCTAGTCGGCTATAGTGAACATTCAAAAGGCTACAGAATCTTAAATCCAAGAACTGGAAAAGTAGTTATAAGCAACAGTGTGACATTCATAGAAGAAACACGAGATGATGTCATAACTCCAGTAGACTCTACTGAAGAAGAAAGCACTGAATCCAAAGAAACAGATGAAGTAGAGATCACTCAAGAAGTTGAAGTACAACACAAGACAAATACCAGCGACACTCATGAGAGTGCATCCGAGGGGGTGAGACGCTCTTCAAGAGAAAATAAGGGAAAAGCACCTACACGTTTATCTTACAAAGCAAAAGCTATTAACATACAAGAACCTGCATCATGGGAAGAAATTGCTAACTTTTCTGAAAGAGAAGCACAGAAATGGCTAGGAGCCGCCAAAGAAGAAATGGAATCAATGGAAGACAATCAGACATGGACATTGACCAGACTACCAATAGACAAAAAGGCCATAGGATGTAAATGGACTTTTAAGGTCAAGTATGATTCTGAAGGAAAAATAGAAAGATACAAGGCAAGACTCGTTGCTAAAGGATATTCACAGAAATTTGGAGAAGATTATGATGAAACGTTTGCTCCAGTTGTGAAGCACACTACCATTAGAACCTTACTCCTAACAGCAGCCATAAAGGGTATGCAAGTGAAACATTTCGATGTAAAGATGGCTTTCCTACATGGTGAACTAAAGGAAGATATATACATGGAACAACCACCAGGCTTCGTGAATTCTCAGAACCCAGATCATGTATGTAAACTTAACAAGAGTATATATGGTCTTAAACAAGCAGCAAGAGCATGGAATACAAAGATAAATGGAGTTCTGACAGAAAAGGGATTCATCAGAAGCAAAGCAGACCCATGTCTCTATACAAAGTTGATAGAGGAAAGATGGTTCTATGTATTGATTTACGTGGACGATTTGCTAGCTTGTTTTGAACAAGAAGGGGACGAAGTTGAATTGTTACAAGAACTAAACCGTCAGTTTGAAACAAAAGACCTCGGCCACATAACGCATTACTTGGGAATGCAAATCTCAAGAGAAGGTGATGGAACATTCACACTAAGTCAGAAATACAAAATTCAGGAAACCATTGAGGAATTTGGTATACAAGATGCAAAGACAGCAAGCACTCCTATGGAGACAAGTTATGAAAAGGAACCAAATGATCAGAGCAACCTGTTACAGGATAACCATCTATACAGAAAAGCCATAGGAAAATTGCTATACATTGCAACCGTCACCAGACCAGATATCTCCACAGCAATCGGGATTTTAAGCAGAAAAGTCTCTAAACCAACAAAGATGGATTGGAATGCAGTTAAGAGGGTAATTCGTTACTTAAAGGGAACGATTAACAAGAAGCTTAAGCTCTCAGCAAACACAAGTCACAAGTTAACAGGATATGTTGACGCAGATTGGGCTGGAGACACAAGTGACAGAAAATCCGCAAGTGGATATCTATTCTCTATTGGAGAAGGATTAATCAGCTGGACAAGCAAGAAGCAGTCTACCGTAGCACTATCTTCTACAGAAGCTGAATATATCGCAGCAGCTCACGCCAGTCAAGAAGTGGTATGGTTAATGCAACTACTATCAGACCTAGGAATGCCTCAAGAAGAACCTATCAAGATATATGAGGATAATCAAGGATGCCTTGCATTAGCGCAAACAGAAAGAGTGAACCCAAGAACCAAGCACATTGATGTCAAGCATCACTTCCTGAGGGATCTACAGGAACAAGGTCTTATAGAGCTGAACTATTGCCCAACAGAAGATATCATGACTAAGCCTCTTACCAGAGAGAGACATTGGAGACTTACGTCAAAGATGGGTCTAACTGAAGAAACCCAGTCTGTTGAGAAGGGGTGTTGAAATATGTACAACAGACTATGGGTTTGTTTATATGCATGTAGTTACCGTACAGGGGCAGCAGATGGCGCTGTATACTTACTGAGGTGTAGTGTTTGTCTGTTGCATATGTATGTACTTGTTTGTTTTATCTCCTCACATGTGTGTTCTAGAAAAGTCTCTGAGGAAAGGAGATGAGCTGATGTTACTGACATGTTTAAGTTGAGAAGCTGATACTGAAACCTGTTGTTATATTGATCCTGCTATTCAGTACTATATAAAGAAGATATACATCTCAAGTCTCGTTCTGTCTGAATACAAGGTAACTCCTGAGGTGATACTTTATCTATAAGACTTCCCGCTGCACACCTATGGTATCGATCCATCGCACTATGCCAACAGGTTATGGGCCCAGACTGGAGTCTATACAAGATAAAGTTTTCAGGAGTGCATCCTAAGCAGCATCCAGATCACGAGTCGCACTGCAAGTCCCAGCAGGCGCAGACAGCAGACTGTGTAACGCACACAAGAAACAACCCAGGAGAACCTTGGAAAGAAAACTGTGAGTAAAACAAGTTTAATACCACAGAAGAATAGAGAGATCTATACAAGGAAGGGTTATGGCAAATTACACAGATCTCAGACTAGCTGCTAGCAAGCTTTCTAATGAGAACTATCAAACATGGAAGTTTAAAGTAGAAATGCTATTAACCAGAGATGATTTATGGGATGTTATAAATGCAGACAGACCTGAAGGAGAGGATCAGCAGTGGATTAAGAAGGACAGACAGGCAAGAGCCACTATAAGTTTACTAGTGGAAGATGAACAGCTTATACACATAAGACAAGAGAGTACAGCTAAAGGCATGTGGACTGCATTACAGAGAGTGCATGAAGGATCAAGTTTGAACAGCAAACTATTCCTATTAAGAAAATTATATCAAATGAGATTTAATAAAGGCAAGACAATGCAAGAACACATCAGTGCACTACTAGAGATAACCATACAGCTCAGGTCAATGGGAGAAGAAATCAAAAGCAACCACATAGTAGCCATCCTCCTTTGCAGTTTACCAGATACATACAGTGCACTAATAAATGCACTAGAAATGAGACCTGAAGCAGAAATCACACCAGACTTTGTGAAGAACAGGCTCATAGAGGAGTATCAACGCAGAAAGGAGCTTACAGAGTGCAATACTGAAAGTGACACAGAGAAAGCACTTAAAATGGCGGACACTAAGCCACACACCAGGGAAACAAGAGCATGTTTCAGATGCAAGAAAGTGGGTCACCTGAAAAAAGATTGCACCATATGGAAGACAGAGCAGCACAAACCACCAGAAAGATTACACAAACAAAGAGCCAAAGCCACACTTACAGATACAGGAGCACACACTTGGAATGGAACATTTAAAGCGACAGTAACCCAATTGTCAGAAAAGTGGTATGTAGACTCAGGAGCGACTAGTCATATGACAAATAACAAGGACTTCTTTACTGAACTTGATTTGAACCATAAAGAAACAATCTACCTAGCAGATGGAACAAATATCATTGCAGAAGGGAAAGGGAATGGTCAATTCCTATGCTCCAAGGGTAATGGCAGCTATGCAGAAATACCCATAACAGATGTGCTATATGTTGCCAAGCTTGAGGGAGCACTGCTATCAGTAAAGAATCTAGTAGAAAAAGGACTTACTGTAAAGTTTCAGAATAATAAGTGTTTTATCCAAAATGGAAGAGAAACACTAGCTACAGCCAGAATAAAAGAACATTTATACTGTCTGGATATCGCAGCACAGCAGGCAAAGCTGAGTACACAGAAACACGCTGACTGTATTCACAAGTGGCATAGAAGATTAGGACACAGACACCCAGATTGCATAAAGGAAATGCAGAAGAGAGACCTAGCCAGGGATCTCAAAGTGTCAGACTGTTCAGAAATGATGAAGTGCCAATGCTGCATAAAAGCAAAAGCAACAAGGACGACAATTCCTAAGAAAAGTGAAAACAGAGCTTCCAGACCACTAGACCTGGTACATAGTGATGTATGCGGACCTATGAAAACGCGAACCGTAGGAGACAAAAGGTATATGCTGACATTCATTGACGACTACTCCAGGTTCACAGTCACTTATTTAATAAAAAGTAAAGATGAAGTCTTAGAAAAGCTGCAAGACTACGTGACCATGACCAGAAACAGGTTCAAGAGGAATATGCTAACTCTTCGCAGCGACAATGGAGGCGAGTTCACAGGACAGAAAATAGAACGGTACTTAAGAGGACTCGGTATTGAGCATCAGAAGACAGTACCATATACACCAGAGCAAAACGGTGTATCTGAGAGGAAAAACAGATCACTAACAGAAATGATAAGGTGCATGCTTACAGATTCAGGACTACCTGATAAATATTGGGGTGAAGCAGCAGCAACAGCCACCTATCTTCAAAACAGACTACTTTCCAAAGCAGTAAGGAAGACACCATATGAGCTGTGGCACGGTAAGAAACCCAGCTTAAAGCACATTAGAGTTTTTGGATGCAGAGCCTTCGTCTACATTCCTGCTGAAAAACGAAGCAAGTTGCAGAACCGAGCAGAAGAGGGAGTTCTAGTCGGCTATAGTGAACATTCAAAAGGCTACAGAATCTTAAATCCAAGAACTGGAAAAGTAGTTATAAGCAACAGTGTGACATTCATAGAAGAAACACGAGATGATGTCATAACTCCAGTAGACTCTACTGAAGAAGAAAGCACTGAATCCAAAGAAACAGATGAAGTAGAGATCACTCAAGAAGTTGAAGTACAACACAAGACAAATACCAGCGACACTCATGAGAGTGCATCCGAGGGGGTGAGACGCTCTTCAAGAGAAAATAAGGGAAAAGCACCTACACGTTTATCTTACAAAGCAAAAGCTATTAACATACAAGAACCTGCATCATGGGAAGAAATTGCTAACTTTTCTGAAAGAGAAGCACAGAAATGGCTAGGAGCCGCCAAAGAAGAAATGGAATCAATGGAAGACAATCAGACATGGACATTGACCAGACTACCAATAGACAAAAAGGCCATAGGATGTAAATGGACTTTTAAGGTCAAGTATGATTCTGAAGGAAAAATAGAAAGATACAAGGCAAGACTCGTTGCTAAAGGATATTCACAGAAATTTGGAGAAGATTATGATGAAACGTTTGCTCCAGTTGTGAAGCACACTACCATTAGAACCTTACTCCTAACAGCAGCCATAAAGGGTATGCAAGTGAAACATTTCGATGTAAAGATGGCTTTCCTACATGGTGAACTAAAGGAAGATATATACATGGAACAACCACCAGGCTTCGTGAATTCTCAGAACCCAGATCATGTATGTAAACTTAACAAGAGTATATATGGTCTTAAACAAGCAGCAAGAGCATGGAATACAAAGATAAATGGAGTTCTGACAGAAAAGGGATTCATCAGAAGCAAAGCAGACCCATGTCTCTATACAAAGTTGATAGAGGAAAGATGGTTCTATGTATTGATTTACGTGGACGATTTGCTAGTTTGTTTTGAACAAGAAGGGGACGAAGTTGAATTGTTACAAGAACTAAACCGTCAGTTTGAAACAAAAGACCTCGGCCACATAACGCATTACTTGGGAATGCAAATCTCAAGAGAAGGTGATGGAACATTCACACTAAGTCAGAAATACAAAATTCAGGAAACCATTGAGGAATTTGGTATACAAGATGCAAAGACAGCAAGCACTCCTATGGAGACAAGTTATGAAAAGGAACCAAATGATCAGAGCAACCTGTTACAGGATAACCATCTATACAGAAAAGCCATAGGAAAATTGCTATACATTGCAACCGTCACCAGACCAGATATCTCCACAGCAATCGGGATTTTAAGCAGAAAAGTCTCTAAACCAACAAAGATGGATTGGAATGCAGTTAAGAGGGTAATTCGTTACTTAAAGGGAACGATTAACAAGAAGCTTAAGCTCTCAGCAAACACAAGTCACAAGTTAACAGGATATGTTGACGCAGATTGGGCTGGAGACACAAGTGACAGAAAATCCGCAAGTGGATATCTATTCTCTATTGGAGAAGGATTAATCAGCTGGACAAGCAAGAAGCAGTCTACCGTAGCACTATCTTCTACAGAAGCTGAATATATCGCAGCAGCTCACGCCAGTCAAGAAGTGGTATGGTTAATGCAACTACTATCAGACCTAGGAATGCCTCAAGAAGAACCTATCAAGATATATGAGGATAATCAAGGATGCCTTGCATTAGCGCAAACAGAAAGAGTGAACCCAAGAACCAAGCACATTGATGTCAAGCATCACTTCCTGAGGGATCTACAGGAACAAGGTCTTATAGAGCTGAACTATTGCCCAACAGAAGATATCATGACTAAGCCTCTTACCAGAGAGAGACATTGGAGACTTACGTCAAAGATGGGTCTAACTGAAGAAACCCAGTCTGTTGAGAAGGGGTGTTGAAATATGTACAACAGACTATGGGTTTGTTTATATGCATGTAGTTACCGTACAGGGGCAGCAGATGGCGCTGTATACTTACTGAGGTGTAGTGTTTGTCTGTTGCATATGTATGTACTTGTTTGTTTTATCTCCTCACATGTGTGTTCTAGAAAAGTCTCTGAGGAAAGGAGATGAGCTGATGTTACTGACATGTTTAAGTTGAGAAGCTGATACTGAAACCTGTTGTTATATTGATCCTGCTATTCAGTACTATATAAAGAAGATATACATCTCAAGTCTCGTTCTGTCTGAATACAAGGTAACTCCTGAGGTGATACTTTATCTATAAGACTTCCCGCTGCACACCTATGGTATCGATCCATCGCACTATGCCAACAGGTTATGGGCCCAGACTGGAGTCTATACAAGATAAAGTTTTCAGGAGTGCATCCTAAGCAGCATCCAGATCACGAGTCGCACTGCAAGTCCCAGCAGGCGCAGACAGCAGACTGTGTAACGCACACAAGAAACAACCCAGGAGAACCTTGGAAAGAAAACTGTGAGTAAAACAAGTTTAATACCACAGAAGAATAGAGAGATCTATACAAGGAAGGGTTATGGCAAATTACACAGATCTCAGACTAGCTGCTAGCAAGCTTTCTAATGAGAACTATCAAACATGGAAGTTTAAAGTAGAAATGCTATTAACCAGAGATGATTTATGGGATGTTATAAATGCAGACAGACCTGAAGGAGAGGATCAGCAGTGGATTAAGAAGGACAGACAGGCAAGAGCCACTATAAGTTTACTAGTGGAAGATGAACAGCTTATACACATAAGACAAGAGAGTACAGCTAAAGGCATGTGGACTGCATTACAGAGAGTGCATGAAGGATCAAGTTTGAACAGCAAACTATTCCTATTAAGAAAATTATATCAAATGAGATTTAATAAAGGCAAGACAATGCAAGAACACATCAGTGCACTACTAGAGATAACCATACAGCTCAGGTCAATGGGAGAAGAAATCAAAAGCAACCACATAGTAGCCATCCTCCTTTGCAGTTTACCAGATACATACAGTGCACTAATAAATGCACTAGAAATGAGACCTGAAGCAGAAATCACACCAGACTTTGTGAAGAACAGGCTCATAGAGGAGTATCAACGCAGAAAGGAGCTTACAGAGTGCAATACTGAAAGTGACACAGAGAAAGCACTTAAAATGGCGGACACTAAGCCACACACCAGGGAAACAAGAGCATGTTTCAGATGCAAGAAAGTGGGTCACCTGAAAAAAGATTGCACCATATGGAAGACAGAGTAGCACAAACCACCAGAAAGATTACACAAACAAAGAGCCAAAGCCACACTTACAGATACAGGAGCACACACTTGGAATGGAACATTTAAAGCGACAGTAACCCAATTGTCAGAAAAGTGGTATGTAGACTCAGGAGCGACTAGTCATATGACAAATAACAAGGACTTCTTTACTGAACTTGATTTGAACCATAAAGAAACAATCTACCTAGCAGATGGAACAAATATCATTGCAGAAGGGAAAGGGAATGGTCAATTCCTATGCTCCAAGGGTAATGGCAGCTATGCAGAAATACCCATAACAGATGTGCTATATGTTGCCAAGCTTGAGGGAGCACTGCTATCAGTAAAGAATCTAGTAGAAAAAGGACTTACTGTAAAGTTTCAGAATAATAAGTGTTTTATCCAAAATGGAAGAGAAACACTAGCTACAGCCAGAATAAAAGAACATTTATACTGTCTGGATATCGCAGCACAGCAGGCAAAGCTGAGTACACAGAAACACGCTGACTGTATTCACAAGTGGCATAGAAGATTAGGACACAGACACCCAGATTGCATAAAGGAAATGCAGAAGAGAGACCTAGCCAGGGATCTCAAAGTGTCAGACTGTTCAGAAATGATGAAGTGCCAATGCTGCATAAAAGCAAAAGCAACAAGGACGACAATTCCTAAGAAAAGTAAAAACAGAGCTTCCAGACCACTAGACCTGGTACATAGTGATGTATGCGGACCTATGAAAACGCGAACCGTAGGAGACAAAAGGTATATGCTGACATTCATTGACGACTACTCCAGGTTCACAGTCACTTATTTAATAAAAAGTAAAGATGAAGTCTTAGAAAAGCTGCAAGACTACGTGACCATGACCAGAAACAGGTTCAAGAGGAATATGCTAACTCTTCGCAGCGACAATGGAGGCGAGTTCACAGGACAGAAAATAGAACGGTACTTAAGAGGACTCGGTATTGAGCATCAGAAGACAGTACCATATACACCAGAGCAAAACGGTGTATCTGAGAGGAAAAACAGATCACTAACAGAAATGATAAGGTGCATGCTTACAGATTCAGGACTACCTGATAAATATTGGGGTGAAGCAGCAGCAACAGCCACCTATCTTCAAAACAGACTACTTTCCAAAGCAGTAAGGAAGACACCATATGAGCTGTGGCACGGTAAGAAACCCAGCTTAAAGCACATTAGAGTTTTTGGATGCAGAGCCTTCGTCTACATTCCTGCTGAAAAACGAAGCAAGTTGCAGAACCGAGCAGAAGAGGGAGTTCTAGTCGGCTATAGTGAACATTCAAAAGGCTACAGAATCTTAAATCCAAGAACTGGAAAAGTAGTTATAAGCAACAGTGTGACATTCATAGAAGAAACACGAGATGATGTCATAACTCCAGTAGACTCTACTGAAGAAGAAAGCACTGAATCCAAAGAAACAGATGAAGTAGAGATCACTCAAGAAGTTGAAGTACAACACAAGACAAATACCAGCGACACTCATGAGAGTGCATCCGAGGGGGTGAGACGCTCTTCAAGAGAAAATAAGGGAAAAGCACCTACACGTTTATCTTACAAAGCAAAAGCTATTAACATACAAGAACCTGCATCATGGGAAGAAATTGCTAACTTTTCTGAAAGAGAAGCACAGAAATGGCTAGGAGCCGCCAAAGAAGAAATGGAATCAATGGAAGACAATCAGACATGGACATTGACCAGACTACCAATAGACAAAAAGGCCATAGGATGTAAATGGACTTTTAAGGTCAAGTATGATTCTGAAGGAAAAATAGAAAGATACAAGGCAAGACTCGTTGCTAAAGGATATTCACAGAAATTTGGAGAAGATTATGATGAAACGTTTGCTCCAGTTGTGAAGCACACTACCATTAGAACCTTACTCCTAACAGCAGCCATAAAGGGTATGCAAGTGAAACATTTCGATGTAAAGACGGCTTTCCTACATGGTGAACTAAAGGAAGATATATACATGGAACAACCACCAGGCTTCGTGAATTCTCAGAACCCAGATCATGTATGTAAACTTAACAAGAGTATATATGGTCTTAAACAAGCAGCAAGAGCATGGAATACAAAGATAAATGGAGTTCTGACAGAAAAGGGATTCATCAGAAGCAAAGCAGACCCATGTCTCTATACAAAGTTGATAGAGGAAAGATGGTTCTATGTATTGATTTACGTGGACGATTTGCTAGTTTGTTTTGAACAAGAAGGGGACGAAGTTGAATTGTTACAAGAACTAAACCGTCAGTTTGAAACAAAAGACCTCAGCCACATAACGCATTACTTGGGAATGCAAATCGCAAGAGAAGGTGATGGAACATTCACACTAAGTCAGAAATACAAAATTCAGGAAACCATTGAGGAATTTGGTATACAAGATGCAAAGACAGCAAGCACTCCTATGGAGACAAGTTATGAAAAGGAACCAAATGATCAGAGCAACCTGTTACAGGATAACCATCTATACAGAAAAGCCATAGGAAAATTGCTATACATTGCAACCGTCACCAGACCAGATATCTCCACAGCAGTCGGGATTTTAAGCAGAAAAGTCTCTAAACCAACAAAGATGGATTGGAATGCAGTTAAGAGGGTAATTCGTTACTTAAAGGGAACGATTAACAAGAAGCTTAAGCTCTCAGCAAACACAAGTCACAAGTTAACAGGATATGTTGACGCAGATTGGGCTGGAGACACAAGTGACAGAAAATCCACAAGTGGATATCTATTCTCTATTGGAGAAGGATTAATCAGCTGGACAAGCAAGAAGCAGTCTACCGTAGCACTATCTTCTACAGAAGCTGAATATATCGCAGCAGCTCACGCCAGTCAAGAAGTGGTATGGTTAATGCAACTACTATCAGACCTAGGAATGCCTCAAGAAGAACCTATCAAGATATATGAGGATAATCAAGGATGCCTTGCATTAGCGCAAACAGAAAGAGTGAACCCAAGAACCAAGCACATTGATGTCAAGCATCACTTCCTGAGGGATCTACAGGAACAAGGTCTTATAGAGCTGAACTATTGCCCAACAGAAGATATCATGACTAAGCCTCTTACCAGAGAGAGACATTGGAGACTTACGTCAAAGATGGGTCTAACTGAAGAAACCCAGTCTGTTGAGAAGGGGTGTTGAAATATGTACAACAGACTATGGGTTTGTTTATATGCATGTAGTTACCGTACAGGGGCAGCAGATGGCGCTGTATACTTACAGAGGTGTAGTGTTTGTCTGTTGCATATGTATGTACTTGTTTGTTTTATCTCCTCACATGTGTGTTCTAGAAAAGTCTCTGAGGAAAGGAGATGAGCTGATGTTACTGACATGTTTAAGTTGAGAAGCTGATACTGAAACCTGTTGTTATATTGATCCTGCTATTCAGTACTATATAAAGAAGATATACATCTCAAGTCTCGTTCTGTCTGAATACAAGGTAACTCCTGAGGTGATACTTTATCTATAAGACTTCCCGCTGCACACCTATGGTATCGATCCATCGCACTATGCCAACAAAGGGGCAGATGTATTAACCTGGAGAAGGCATAAGGAAGTGATAAACCAGTGATATATGCAACCAGTGATATTGTGCACCAGCCAATCAGCTCCAATATGTAAATTAACAGTTAAAAGCTGATTGGTTGGTGTGTTTATCACCTTGTACATATCACTAGTTTATTATTTCCTTATGCCAACTCCAGGCTTAATACATCTACCCCATTGTCCCTCTAAAACATTGGCCATTCAGCAGTAACAGTTGTGTAGCTGTCATTCATCTCATGTGAGTGCCATCCACCTGTGTTCTCTCTCTCTCTCTCTCTCTCTCTCTCTCTCTCTCTATATATATATATATATATTTATATATTAGGAATGAGCTGGTTCGGATCTCAGAAATCCAAACGCCTCCAAACTTCACGATCTGAGCCGGGATCTGAGTCTGGCTCGGGATGTCCCGTCAGACTCGGATCCCACATCAAGGCAAAATGTCATCATCCCGCTGTCTGATCTTGCGGGTTTTGGATTCCTTATAAGGAGCAGTGTGTCGCCGCCATTTTCACTCTAGACTTGGAGAGTGAGTGAGATGGACCTCTGTCTCTCTGTGGGTGGCGGCGTCGGGTGGGGTCACTGTGTGTGTTTATGGGTGCTGTACAGGGGTGCTGCTGTCCTGTGCTGTCCTGTACAGGGGTGCTGTCCTGTGGTGTCCTGTGTTGTTAGGGTGCTGTACAGGAGTGCTGCTGTCCTGTGCTGTACAGCGGTGCTGTGCTGGGTTGCTGTCCTGTGGTGTCCTGTGCTGTTAGGGTGCTGTACAGGAGTGCTGCTGTCCTGTGCTGAACAGGGGTGCTGTCCTGTGCTGTCCTGTGCTGTGCTGTTATGGGTGCTGTACAGGGGTGCTGCAGTTCTGGGGGTTGTAAAAATAAAGGGGCACTGTTCCGTGTGCTGTAAAAATAAAGGGGCACTATTCTGTGTGCTGTAAAAATAAAGGGGCACTGTGGCCCTGTCCTGTGTGCTAAAAATATTTTACACGTGTTCAATCCTGCGCTACTCTGCTTTAACCATGTGCAAATAAATTACCAAAATGTGCCTATATACAAACAAAGAATAGTGCAATAAAAGTATATGCATGCAAAGCACCACATCCAAATTGAATATAACGTTACTGAGCTTTTATAATTGGATGGATCTCGAGTTTCTGCAATACTGCTTCTTAAAACATATTGAAGACAATATAATCCAGAAGTTTCTGTAATCAGAATAAAAGTGCTTTCCTCTTGAGGGTATTACCCATTGCAGGGGAGGTTAGCACAAAAAATAAATCATAGTGCAGTACTTTGTATAAAATCAAGCGTGTTTTAATACAAATCGCACTTACAACATATAAGAATAAAAATCACATGTAAGGTCTCCTTTCACGGAAACAGCATTGGAACACAGTAGATATATCACCAATCTCCTGTTGATGTGCTCAGGATGGGGTTCAGCAACCACAGTTCCGGATTCTGCAGGAGCCTCTCCAAGGTGGTAATACCGCGTCCGTGGATATCCGATCGAATGGGAGACTGAAATGCCACACTTAACGCGTTTCGGACCTCACTGGGTCCTTCATCAGAAGTGTGGGTACAATTATACAAGGCACCTTTTAAAGGGATTCACTAATTGATAGATTAAAAACAGCCATACAGATCCTTCGTTTCTCATTTCCTGACAGGAAGTGATGTCATCCGCATTGGTAGCGCTGCGTTCCACGGCTGTTCAACCGGAAGTAGCGCTGCGTTCCATTGTAGATCATAGAGTCTCTAATGCTGCGTTTCACTGCGGATCATAGAGTTTGTATCATCACCGACGGAGCAGTTCGTTTAAGTTCTTATATTATGAGATAAATACTGAATACTCATAACATTATTTTATCCATAAAACCCTGCCAAAAATATAAAATGCATAGTGATACATATATTCAGAACCTCATAAATTATCATAATTCGCCGTCACCATACCAACATTCATAAAGTGACAGTGCTTATGTCGTGAGGTAGAAAAAGGATCCATTTATAATCACTAGGTTAGAAAACATCCCAATTCAAATTCATTATTCAAACCGTTAGGAATGAGAGTTTTTAATGAAAAAATCCACCGCATCTCTGCTTTGGATAACCTTTTTTCCACATCCCTAGTTCTTAGTTTTGGTAGGATTAATTCTATGCCGCAGAACAGTTTTAAATGACATTCTTTTTTATCATGATGTTTCTAAAAATGTGCCGACACAGTATGTGTTTCTAGACCTTTTCTAATGTTGTATATGTGCTCGGCCAAGCTTGTTTTTAAAGCTCTAGT
Organism: Pseudophryne corroboree; assembly: GCF_028390025.1. Lineage (NCBI taxonomy): Eukaryota > Metazoa > Chordata > Amphibia > Anura > Myobatrachidae > Pseudophryne > Pseudophryne corroboree. The sequence goes on from NC_086450.1 coordinate 225,019,827, forward strand.
TGTCCTGCCTACATAGTACAGGCCACAACTACAGCCGAACACATATACAACATTACGTGAATTACACGTAATAAACTGATTGATGGTGTAGACCTTATCGTTAATGGTCAATTCCTTAATTTTACTGGTGTCACTTTTAACAGTTCGGCACATAAGGCAACATCCACATCGGTGGAAGCCCTTAGTTCGGATACTCTGACGTATTTCTATATCCAAACTACTTCTCACAAGCTTATCTTTTAAAGTCGGTGCTTTCCTGTAAATGAATGATGGTACTGTTGGTAGACTCTCAGAGAGTGTTTGGTCCTGTAATAAAAGCTTCCAATTTTTTCTAAAAATGTTCTCTATACTTTTAAAATTGGTGCTGTACTGGCTAATAAAAGCCCATTCATATTTGGCATTTTTCTTATTATCATCAACTTTAATCTTTAACAAGTCCTCTCTTTCTATAGTATTTACTTTTGTTCTAGCTTTCTCAATTGTGCCTAATGAGTAGCCCTTCTGTTTAAAACGTTCTGCAACCTCGTTTAGCTGTACATCACAGATCTCTTTATCGGTACAATTACGTTTTATTCTAGAGAACTGACTAAAAGGTATCCCCTCTAGCCAGTTGTTATGGTGCAAACTAGATCTCTCAATAAAACTGTTGGTATCAGTTGGTTTTCTATAATTTTTAGTTTTTACAACACCTTGATCTACATAAATGCACAGATCCAAAAAATGAATTTCTTCTTTGCTGTATGAGAAAGTAAGTTTTATACCTACATTGTTCTCATTAAGTTGATTAAGAAACAATGTTAGTGTTTCTTCGTTGCCCCTCCAAACAAATAAAATGTCATCTATGTACCTCTGCCAGGACACCAGGTTCGCCACCAGACCACCATCTGACCATATCTGGTGATCCTCCCAGTATGCCATAAACAGATTGGCGTAACTGGGGGCGAACCTGGTACCCATAGCAGTACCCACCACTTGCAGGTAGAAGTCGCCATCAAAGCTGAAATAATTATTAGCAAGTATAAACTCTATTCCATCTAAAATAAAAAAAATTGTGAATGAGTCCAAATTACTTTTTTCCAAGAAGAATGAGACTGCTATTAGTCCTCTTTCCTTCTCAATCACCGTATATAACGTGGTGACATCAGCACTACATAAATAAAGATCAGGTTCCCAAATATGGTCTTTAAATTTTCTAAGGACGTCCCCTGTGTCCTTCAAGTATGCCTTTGTCAAAGTTACTAAAGGTTGAAGGTAATAGTCAATTACTGCGGATAAATTTGAGGTAATGCTATTACATCCCGAAATTATAGGGCGACCAGGTGGGTGTTATGATTCCAGCACTCCAGGCCAGAGGAGATCTTATGACAATGACCGGAGCACTGGAATGGAATGCTGGTAACGGGAGCAGGAAAGAATAATAGCCCCTGGCGCCCTAACTCTGTTGTCTCACCCGTGCTATCGGAAATCCCTTGCGAGACTATGGTTTCTTGAGCCCTTGGCAGCCACGTTTGAAGGGCGGATTATGTCTGCCCAACTCCGGTGCCCCCCGGTCTTAATGAGAGACAAAGGGAAATCTGAGGCAGGATGATAACAAGAGGACCTCTAACTAACAAACAGGCCAGGGGCTACGAGCTAACTAACAAAACCTAAAGTATGTGCGGAAAAACCGCCAGGGAAAAAGACAACCAAAATCCACTTGTCCAATACTCCTACCCAGCACCGCCGGATACCAGAGTGGACCTGTGGAAGCGGAACCCTCCGCAAAATGCTCCAAACACAAATAATAAAGGGTAAAGCGGCCAAGCCGCTACACACGGCAAAGCCGTGACTCACGAACACCACTGGATGTTAAACGGTGATCAGTCAGGACTCCAGGGACGAGATGACAACTCCCGAGTACAGGACTTCAGAGGACTGGAACGACCGGATACAGCAGGACTGGAAACAGACTCTCAGCAACAAAGACAGCATGCAGGAAGCTATTACCGGCGTCTGTGAGAAGCCCTGAGAGTGTATAAAAACAGGAGTCCTCCAATCAGCTGCTGACAGAGCTGATTAGCATAAATGCCGTGCAGCTGCCTTGCTGCACGGCCAGAGAACAGGTGCACTATAATTTCAAATGGACCCAGCAACAGGGAACGCGGTCCGCCAGTGGCGTCCCCGTTGCTAGGGTCCGTGCGGCTCAGCGCGCCCGGCGTCTAGCGTTGCCAGGGAGCCGGCGGCTGTACGCGCACGGCGTCCCTGGTTGCTAGGCGCCGGGTCGCGCAGACGAGGTGACCCCAGCGCCTTACAGTACCCCCTCCCTTCAGGAGGGGTCAAGGAACCCCTAAAGCCAGGTTTCCGAGGAAATTACCGAAAAAATGCCCTCTTGAGCCTCGGGGCATGAAGATCCTTATCCAGGACCCAAGACCTTTCCTCCGGACCATAGCCTCTCCAGTGAACCAGAAAATAAATTCGGCCCCGGGACAATTTGGAATCTAGAACCCTCTCCACCAAGAACTGCTGTTGTCCCTGTACATCCACCGGAGATCTGCCCTCAGAGATCCTCCGAGGAAATCTACTGGAAGAAACGTATGGTTTCAACAGGGAGCAATGAAACGTATTTCCAATCCTGAGAGATCTTGGTTAACGTAACCGAAAAGCAACTGAGTTGACTTTTTTAATAATAAGAAATGGTCCAATAAATTTGGGTCCCAATCTAGCCGAGGATTGTCGAAGCCTGATGTTACGAGTCGACAACCATACTCTATCTCCCACCTTAAAAGTGCAAGGACGTCGGAGCCTGTCAGAAAATTTTTTCTCTCGAAAGGCCGCTTTTCTGAGAGCAAGGTGCACTTTTTTCCAAATGGCTCTGAGATGGGAGGTTAAGGTTAGCGAGGAAACTGAGGAATGATGAAAAAAAGAATTAGCTCTGGGGTGAAAACCAAAAACTGAAAAGAATGGAGACACATTAGTGGAGGAATGACAAGAATTATTGTAAGCAAACTCCGCCAACGGAAGAAACTCGGACCAATCATTCTGGAGTTTGGCTGAATACAAACGCAAATACTGTTTCAATGATTGGTTAACTCGCTCGGTTTGCCCGTTGGATTGTGGGTGGTAACCGGATGTTAACGACAATTTCATCTTAAATGAAGCACAAAAACACTTCCAGAATTGTGCGATGAATTGTGGACCCCGATCAGAAACAATATCAGTGGGCAACCCATGAAGTCTGAAAACATGGCGGAGAAACAAAACTGCCAATCCTTGGGCAGATGGCAGTCGGGGAAGAGCAATGAAATGAGCCATCTTGCTAAAACGGTCCACTACCACCCATATGACTCGGAATCCGGCTGAAAGGGGAAGGTCTACCACAAAATCCATGGAAATATGAGACCATGGCCTGAGAGGGACATTTAAGGGCATAAGTTGCCCGATAGGCAAGGAACGGGGAACCTTATGCTGTGCACAAACCTGACATGAAAAAACAAACTCCTTAACGTCTTTAGAAAGACCAGGCCACCACACCGAGCGGGAGACTAACTCCAAAGTCTTAGAGATCCCCGGATGCCCGGAAACTTTGTTATCATGGAATTCAGTCAAAACAGTAGCTCTCAAAAACTCAGGGACGTAAAGACGACCAGCAGGAGTATTACCAGGACCTTGGTGTTGAAGCTGTTTTAACTGGGTAAATAAATCTTGTGTGAGGCCTGCCCAAATGACTGAAGATGGAAGTATGGGAGTAACAGGACTGTTATTGTGAACCGGAAGAAAGCTGTGTGACAGGGCATCAGCCTTGGTATTCTTGGAACCAGGCCTGAAAGTGATTATAAATTTGAAACGAGTAAAAAATAAAGCCCAACGAGCCTGCCGGGCATTCAGCCATTTAGCTGATTCGATGTATTGCAGGTTTTTATGGTCAGTCAATACTGAAATAGTATGTTTTGCTCCCTCCAGCCAATGCCTCCACTCCTCGAAAGCCCACTTTATTGCCAGTAACTCCCGATTACCAACGTCATAGTTGGATTCAGCGGAGGAGAATTTCCTGGACATAAAGGCACAATGATGTAGTTCCAGAGACTCCGGATCCTTTTGAGATAGGATAGCCCCCACTCCAACCTCCGAGGCATCAACCTCCACAACAAAGGGCAATTCCGGATTGGGATGTCTGAAGACTGGAGCCGAGACAAAGGCTTGTTTCAAGGCCCGAAAGGACAACTCAGCTTCATGCGACCAGTTGGTAGGATCTGCTCCTTTCTTTGTCAGAGCTACAATGGGAGCAACCAGGTCAGAAAAAGAATGAATGAACCTCCTATAATAATTTGCAAACCCTAAAAAGCGCTGAATTGCTTTTAAATTGGTGGGTTGCGCCCAACTAAGGATGGCCTGGAGCTTCTTAGGTTCCATGAAAAATCCCAGAGGGGAAATAATGTACCCTAAAAAAGATACCTCCGTGACATGAAACTCACATTTCTCCAGCTTGGCATATATATGATTCTCACGTAACTTTTGAAGAAACTGACGCACCTGGGTAACATGTTGTTCCATTGACTCAGAATAAATCAGGATGTCGTCTAAGTAAACGACCACGAATTTCCCTAGGAAATCACGGAGCACATCGTTAATGAGGTCCTGAAAAACTGCTGGAGCGTTAGACAAGCCGAACGGCATCACCAGGTACTCGTAGTGACCCGACTGAGTACTGAAGGCCGTCTTCCACTCATCTCCAGATTTGATTCGGATGAGGTTGTATGCTCCTCTTAGGTCAATTTTAGAAAAAATCACAGCCGAACGTAACTGATCAAAGAGGACAGAAATCAGCGGCAAAGGATAAGTATTTTTAACTGAGATCTTATTCAGGGCTCTAAAGTCAATGCAAGGTCTAAGCGAGCCATCCTTTTTCTCCACAAAGAAGAAGCCTGCACTTAAAGGAGATTTTGATGGTCTAATAAATCCTTTCCCTAGGCTCTCCTTAACATAATCATTCATGGCCGCAGTTTCTGGCCCGGATAAAGCATATAACCTTCCCTTTGGCAATGCGGCACCAGGAATTAGCTCAATAGCACAATCATAAGGCCGATGGGGAGGCAGAATGTCCGCATTGCCCTTGGAGAACACATCAGCAAACTCCTGGTATTCCACAGGAATGAGTTCAGGAATGGCAGCTGCTATTCTGACTGGAAACGTAATACATTCCTTATCACAAAAGGTACCCCATTGTGAAATCTCCCCCGACCGCCAATCAATAGTGGGATTATGAAAGGCCAGCCAAGGGTGACCCAGAACTACTGGAACTGCTGGGCAATGAGTAAGGAAGAACTCGATTTTTTCAGAATGTAGAGCTCCTACTGTAAGTAATACAGGGGGTGTACAGAGGGAAATAACCCCATTGGACAGTGGACTCCCATCTAAGCCATGCATGGTGACACACCTACCCAAAGGTAACTGAGAAATGCCTAAGGCCTTAGCCCAAGTTAAATCCATAAAATTTCCTGCAGCTCCACTGTCAACAAAAGCCGACACCGAAGAACTGAGGCTGCCAAAGGAAACCTTAGCTGGGACTAAAAGGGAGTTATTCGAGGAGATAAGCTGCAGACCTAGGTGAACCCCCTCACAATTCACCTGGTCAAGGCGTTTCCCGACTTGTTCGGACAATTACGAGCAAAATGTCCCTTACCCCCACAGTACAGACAAAGACCAGAATTTTGCCTTCTGGCTCTTTCTTCAGGAGACAGCCGGGAGAGACCCATCTGCATGGGCTCCTCTACGTCCTCAGGAATGGAATATACACATGGACTTGACCTTACAGGTGCTCCTTTTTCTGCCCTCCATTCTCTGAGACGACGATCAATCTTAATAGAAAGCTCCATGAGTTTATCGAGAGTCTCAGGAACGGGGTACTGAAGGAGACTGTCTTTTATAGACTCCGATAAGCCGAGGCGAAACTGACTGCGCAGGGCTGGGTCATTCCAGCCACAGTCGTTCGACCAACGGCGAAACTCCGTACAATAAACCTCTGCAGGATTTCTACCCTGTCTGAGAGCGCGCAACTGACTTTCAGCGGATGCCTCTCTATCAGGGTCATCATACAAGAGCCCTAAAGACCCAAAAAAAGCGTCCACTGACAACAATGCCGGGTCCTCTGCCTTCAAACCAAATGCCCAGGTCTGAGGATCCCCCTGGAGCAAAGAAACAACAAACCCGACCCGCTGAGATTCAGTACCCGAGGAAATTGGTCTTAAACGAAAATAAAGTTTACAGGATTCTTTAAAATTAAAAAACTCTTTCCTATCACCAGAAAAACGGTCAGGCAAATGCATCTTTGGTTAAGGGACTACCCTCGGGGAAGCTCGCAAAAGATCTTCCTGCGACTTCACCCGAAGAGAAAGATCCTGAACCATCTGAGTAAGTTCTTGAATCTGACTGACTAAGAGCTGACCAGGATTTGGCCCTAAACCTGTTGGATTCATGAGGCCGATAAACTCTCACAAAACTGAATGAGAAAAAATTAACCCCGTTTAATTTTAAGTTTTGGTATTGGCCGGTAATAATGTTATGATTCCAGCACTCCTGGCCAGAGGAGATCTTATGACAATGACCAGAGCACTGGAATGGAATGCTGGTAACGGGAGCAGGAAAGAATAATAGCCCCTGGCGCCCTAACTCGGAAATCCCTTGCGAGACTATGGTTTCTTGAGCCCTTGGCAGCCACGTTTGAAGGGCGGATTATGTCTGCCCAACTCCGGTGCCCCCCGGTCTTAATGAGAGACAAAGGGAAATCTGAGGCAGAATGATAACAAGAGGAACTCTAACTAACAAACAGGCCAGGGGCTACGAGCTAACTAACAAAACCTAAAGTATGTGCGGAAAAACCGCCAGGGAAAAAGACAACCAAAATCCACTTGTCCAATACTCCTACCCAGCACCGCCGGATACCAGAGTGGACCTGTGGAAGCGGAACCCTCCGCAAAATGCTCCAAACACAAATAATAAAGGGTAAAGCGGCCAAGCCGCTACACACGGCAAAGCCACGACTCACGAACACCACTGGATGTTAAACGGTGATCAGTCAGGACTCCAGGGACGAGATGACAACTCCCGAGTACAGGACTTCAGAAGACTGGAACGACCGGATACAGCAGGACTGGAAACAGACTCTCAGCAACAAAGACAGCATGCAGGAAGCTATTACCGGCGTCTGTGAGAAGCCCTGAGAGTGTATAAAAACAGGAGACCTCCAATCAGCTGCTGACAGAGCTGATTAGCATAAATGCCGTGCAGCTGCCTTGCTGCACGGCCAGAGAACAGGTGCACTATAAATTCAAATGGACCCAGCAACGGGGAACGCGGTCCGCCAGTGGCGTCCCCGTTGCTAGGGTCCGTGCGGCTCAGCGCGCCCGGCGTCTAGCGTTGCCAGGGAGCCGGCGGCTGTACACGCACGGCGTCCCTGGTTGCTAGGCGCCGGGCCGCGCAGACGAGCAGACCCCGGCGCCTAACAGTGGGTTATTACAATCTTTGTGAACTTTTGGAAGGGTGTATATTGTTGGAATTGTGGGATTCTTTATATTGATGAAATCTACTTCATTTTGTGTTAGGACACCATCATCCATAGCTTTTTGTGTGAAAGCTACCAGTGCTTTCTCAATTTTCAATGTGGGGTCGTTTTTTAATTTCCTATAGGTGATTCCATTATTGAGTTGTTTATGAATACCTTCCATGTACTTACTTTTGTCCATTAGGACTACTCCCCCGCCTTTATCGGCGGGTTTTATTATGAGTTCGGGATCTTCTTTCAAGGATTTAATTGCCTTAAATTCCTTTTTTGTGAGGTTTAAGTTTCTATTTATTCCCCTTTTTATTTTTATTTTTATTTTGATTCATTAACAGGTCATCGATTTCACTGCAGACAACTTTATTAAAGCAGTCTACACAACTTCCCCTACAGTGAGTCGGGTAAAAGGTGGATGGAGGTTTAAATTTCGATTTTTTTATTAATTACCTCTCGTGTGCTAATTTCTGGTATTTCTTTACTTTTATTCAGAAAAAAGCATTTTACTGCCAGTTTCCTGACAAACTTCTGTACTTCCACGTAAATTTCCAAAGGGTTGGTCTGATGTGATGGTGCAAACTTAAGCCCCTTTTTAAGTACCCTCTCTTCATTAATATCCAATACTCTTGAGTTTAAATTAAATATCTTAATTTCCTCACTCGTTCTATCTATTTCCTCATTTATGGTGGGGATCTTTTTCTTACGTTTTTGTGCATCGAGTGTGGATTTAGCCCCCGCTCTTTTTCCCCTATATCTCTTTTTATTTTTAAACTTTATTATACTTTGGGTCTCCTTGGAGTCCTGGGGTCCCAGTTTAAACGGGGCGAGTAGGAGGTAGATGGATTCTCATCCTGCTGATCTTGAAACACTGAGAACCTATTTGTGGTATTACGGGAATTAAAAGTCCTAGGTACCTTCTCAAATGGGGCCTTCCATGTATCCAATCTATAGGGGTCACCACTTTCCTGATTATATCTCTGTCTATAATTACGATTTCTATAACGAGATTTTGGCAAACGTTTATTATGTACAGGTTCAAATGATTCATTATATTGATAAGAATCATTTCTCCATTGTACATTATTTTGTGTCCTGAAATCTTTTACATTATTCTTCCTCCAAGTAGGTGTATTATTAGGAGGTTTATCAGGGTTAATGGACATTTTTTCTGTATTCACTTCTCCTATGTCTCTCAAATATTTTTTGTGTTTTTTATCTCTCAATTCCTTCGTATTTTTGGTGATCTTCCTTAATAACTCTCTTTCAGCTGTTCTAAAATCTTCCAATTTCTTAAATGGATTAACCAGGGTGTGTAACAAATTTATTTCTTCATTTAGCTTAGATATAGCTGACCTTCTCTCCTTAATAATAAGGCCTATTAGAGACAATGAGCAACTATCCAAGATAGAGTCCCATTCTCGTTTAAAATTGCCATCTTCAGTATTAAATGAAGGTGGTTTAACAATCTTAAGACCTTTTGGGATGATCTGGTCAGCATGGTACTTCTTTAAGGTAATTAATTCCCACCATAGGCGGTTTTCTTTTAACATCACCCCCTCTAATTTCGAAAAAATAGTATCCAAATCCTCATCACAGACATCTATTATGTCATTTGTTTTTGAAAAGGTAGATGTTATCAACTCTTTTCTTGTTTCTCTAAAATTGAACATGCCTGCTGCAAGGTGTAACACACAATGGATGAAATTGGAAACAAAGTGGAAAATCTATGAATGTTACAAAATTTATTTTTTGTGCTAACCTCCCCTGCAATGGGTAATACCCTCAAGAGGAAAGCACTTTTATTCTGATTACAGAAACTTCTGGATTATATCGTCTTCAATATGTTTTAAGAAGCAGTATTGCAGAAACTCGAGATCCACCCAATTATAAAAGCTCAGTTACGTTATATTCAATTTGGATGTGGTGCTTTGCATGCATATACTTTTATTGCACTATTCTTTGTTTGTATATAGGCACATTTTGGTAATTTATTTGCACATGGTTAAAGCAGAGTAGCGCAGGATTGAACACGTGTAAAATATTTTTAATATTCAGTTTCCTTGAGTATTGGATGAATGCTCTATTCACGTGTTCCTGCTGCATAATTCTGTTTTTGCGCATATTTGTAACATTCATAGATTTTCCACTTTGTTTCCAATTTCATCCATTGTGTGTTACACCTTGCAGCAGGCATGTTCAATTTTAGAGAAACAAGAAAAGAGTTGATAACATCTACCTTTTCAAAAACAAATGACATAATAGATGTCTGTGATGAGGATTTGGATACTATTTTTTCGAAATTAGAGGGGGTGATGTTAAAAGAAAACCGCCTATGGTGGGAATTAATTACCTTAGAGAAGTACCATGCTGACCAGATAATCCCAAAAGGTCTTAAGATTGTTAAACCACCTTCATTTAATACTGAAGATGGCAATTTTAAACGAGAATGGGACTCTATCTTGGATAGTTGCTCATTGTCTCTAATAGGCCTTATTATTAAGGAGAGAAGGTCAGCTATATCTAAGCTAAATGAAGAAATAAATTTGTTACACACCCTGGTTAATCCATTTAAGGAATTGGAAGATTTTAGAACAGCTGAAAGAGAGTTATTAAGGAAGATCACCAAAAATACGAAGGAATTGAGAGATAAAAAAACACAAAAAATATTTGAGAGACATAGGAGAAGTGAATACAGAAAAAATGTCCATTAACCCTGATAAACCTCCTAATAATACACCTACTTGGAGGAAGAATAATGTAAAAAATTTCAGGACACAAAATAATGTACAATGGAGAAATGATTCTTATCAATATAATGAATCATTTGAACCTGTACATAATAAACGTTTGCCAAAATCTCGTTATAGAAATCGTAATTATAGACAGAGATATAATCAGGAAAGTGGCGACCCCTATAGATTGGATACATGGAAGGCCCCATTTGAGAAGGTACCTAGGACTTTTAATTCCCGTAATACCACAAATAGGTTCTCAGTGTTTCAAGATCAGCAGGATGAGAATCCATCTACCTCCTACTCGCCCCGTTTAAACTGGGACCCCAGGACTCCAAGGAGACCCAAAGTATAATAAAGTTTAAAAATAAAAAGAGATATAGGGGAAAAAGAGCGGGGGCTAAATCCACACTCGATGCACAAAAACGTAAGAAAATGATCCCCACCATAAATGAGGAAATAGATAGAACGAGTGAGGAAATTAAGATATTTAATTTAAGCTCAAGAGTATTGGATATTAATGAAGAGAGGGTACTTAAAAGGGGCTTAAGTTTGCACCGTCACATCAGACCAACCCTTTTGAAATTTACGTGGATGTACAGAAGTTTGTCAGGAAACTGGCAGTAAAACGCTTTTTTCTGAATAAAAGTAAAGAAATACCAGAAATTAGCACAGGAGAGGTAATTAATAAAAAAATCGAAATTTAAACCTCCATCCACCTTTTACCCGACTCACTGTAGGGGAAGTTGTGTAGACTGCTTTAATAAAGTTGTCTGCAGTGAAATCGATGACCTGTTAATGAATCAAAATAAAAATAAAAATAAAAAGGGAATAAATAGAAACTTAAACCTCACAAAAAAGGAATTTAAGGCCATTAAATCCTTGAAAGAAGATCCCGAACTCATAATAAAACCCGCCGATAAAGGCGGGGGAGTTGTCCTAATGGACAAAAGTAAGTACATGGAAGGTATTCATAAACAACTCAATAATGGAATCACCTATAGGAAATTAAAAAACGACCCCACATTGAAAATTGAGAAAGCACTGGTAGCTTTCACACAAAAAGCTATGGATGATGGTGTCCTAACACAAAATGAAGTAGATTTCATCAATATAAAGAATCCCACAATTCCAACAATATACACCCTTCCAAAAGTTCACAAAGATTGTAATAACCCACCTGGTCGCCCTATAATTTCGGGATGTAATAGCATTACCTCAAATTTATCCGCAGTAATTGACTATTACCTTCAACCTTTAGTAACTTTGACAAAGGCATACTTGAAGGACACAGGGGATGTCCTTAGAAAATTTAAAGACCATATTTGGGAACCTGATCTTTATTTATGTAGTGCTGATGTCACCACGTTATATACGGTGATTGAGAAGGAAAGAGGACTAATAGCAGTCTCATTCTTCTTGGAAAAAAGTAATTTGGACTCATTAACAAAAATTTTTATTTTAGATGGAATAGAGTTTATACTTGCTAATAATTATTTCAGCTTTGATGGCGACTTCTACCTGCAAGTGGTGGGTACTGCTATGGGCACCAGGTTCGCCCCCAGTTACGCCAATCTGTTTATGGCATACTGGGAGGATCACCAGATATGGTCAGATGGTGGTCTGGTGGCGAACCTGGTGTCCTGGCAGAGGTACATAGATGACATTTTATTTGTTTGGAGGGGCAACGAAGAAACACTAACATTGTTTCTTAATCAACTTAATGAGAACAATGTAGGTATAAAACTTACTTTCTCATACAGCAAAGAAGAAATTCATTTTTTGGATCTGTTCATTTATGTAGATCAAGGTGTTGTAAAAACTAAAAATTATAGAAAACCAACTGATACCAACAGTTTTATTGAGAGATCTAGTTTGCACCATAACAACTGGCTAGAGGGGATACCTTTTAGTCAGTTCTCTAGAATAAAACGTAATTGTACCGATAAAGAGATCTGTGATGTACAGCTAAACGAGGTTGCAGAACGTTTTAAACAGAAGGGCTACTCATTAGGCACAATTGAGAAAGCTAGAACAAAAATAAATACTATAGAAAGAGAGGACTTGTTAAAGATTAAAGTTGATGATAATAAGAAAAATGCCAAATATGAATGGGCTTTTATTAGCCAGTACAGCACCAATTTTAAAAGTATAGAGAACATTTTTAGAAAAAATTGGAAGCTTTTATTACAGGACCAAACACTCTCTGAGAGTCTACCAACAGTACCATCATTCATTTACAGGAAAGCACCGGCTTTAAAAGATAAGCTTGTGAGAAGTAGTTTGGATATAGAAATATGTCAGAGTATCCGAACTAAGGGCTTCCACCGATGTGGATGTTGCCTTATGTGCCGAACTGTTAAAAGTGACACCAGTAAAATTAAGGAATTGACCATTAACGATAAGGTCTACACCATCAATCAGTTTATTACGTGTAATTCACGTAATGTTGTATATGTGTTCGGCTGTAGTTGTGGCCTGTACTATGTAGGCGGGACAACTAGAGCTTTAAAAACGAGCTTGGCCGAGCACATATACAACATTAGAAAAGGTCTAGAAACACATACTGTGTCGGCACATTTTAAGAAACATCATGATAAAAAAGAATGTCATTTAAAACTGTTCTGCGGCATAGAATTAATCCTACCAAAACTAAGAACTAGGGATGTGGAAAAAAGGTTATCCAAAGCAGAGATGCGGTGGATTTTTTCATTAAAAACTCTCATTCCTAACGGTTTGAATAATGAATTTGAATTGGGATGTTTTCTAACCTAGTGATTATAAATGGATCCTTTTTCTACCTCACGACATAAGCACTGTCACTTTATGAATGTTGGTATGGTGACGGTGAATTATGATAATTTATGAGCTTCTGAATATATGTATCACTATGCATTTTATATTTTTGGCAGGGTTTTATGGATAAAATAATGTTATGAGTATTCAGTATTTATCTCATAATATAAGAACTTAAACGAACTGCTCCGTCGGTGATGACACAAACTCTATGATCCGCAGTGAAACGCAGCATTAGAGACTCTATGATCTACAATGGAACGCAGCGCTACTTCCGGTTGAACAGCCGTGGAACGCAGCGCTACCAATGCGGATGACATCACTTCCGGTCAGGAAACGAGAAACGAAGGATCTGTACGGCTGTTTTTAATCTATCAATTAGTGAATCCCTTTAAAAGGTGCCTTGTATAATTGTACCCACACTTCTGATGAAGGACCCAGTGAGGTCCGAAACGCGTTAAGTGTGGCATTTCAGGCTCCCATTCGATCGGACATCCACGGACGCGGTATTACCACCTTGGAGAGGCTCCTGCAGAATCCGGAACTGTGGTTGCTGAACCCCATCCTGAGCACATCAACAGGAGTTTGGTGATATATCTACTGTGTTCCAGTGCTGTTTCCGTGAAAAGAGACCTTACATGTGATTTTTATTCTTATATGTTGTAAGTGCGATTTGTATTAAAACACGCTTGATTTTATACAAAGTACTGCACTATGATTTATTTTTTGTGCTAACCTCCCCTGCAATGGGTAATACCCTCAAGAGGAAAGCACTTTTATTCTGATTACAGAAACTTCTGGATTATATCGTCTTCAGTATGTTTTAAGAAGCAGTATTGCAGAAACTCGAGATCCACCCAATTATAAAAGCTCAGTAACGTTATATTCAATTTGGATGTGGTGCTTTGCATGCATATACTTTTATTGCACTATTCTTTGTTTGTATATAGGCACATTTTGGTAATTTATTTGCACATGGTTAAAGCAGAGTAGCGCAGGATTGAACACGTGTAAAATATTTTTAATATTCAGTTTCCTTGAGTATTGGATGAATGCTCTATTTACGTGTTCCTGCTGCATAATTCTGTTTTTGCGCATATTTGTAACATTCATAGATTTTCCACTTCCTGTCCTGTGTGCTGTAAAAATAAAGGAGCACTGTTCTGTCATCTGTAAAAATAAAGGGTTGCTGTGGGCCTGTTCTGTGTGCTGTAAAAATAAAGGGGCACTATTATGTGTGCTTTAAAAATAAAGGGGTACTTTCCTGTGTGCTGTAAACATAAAGGGGCGCTGTGGTCCTGTCCTGTGTCCTGTAAAAATAAAGGGGCAGTGTTCTGTGTGCTATAAAAATAAAGGGGCTCCGTGGCCAGTGGCGTCGCTCTGCCTCTTTACACCTGGTGCGGCGGGTTAAAAAGGAGGCGTGGCTTTGTGGTACGTGGCATGATTTCGCATGTTGGGGGCATGGCTTTGCGGGATGGGGGCATGGCTAGCTGTCCCGACCCCTGTTTTCATCACGCCGGGGGTCCGGGAGGAGCGGGCTGCCCCGGGGAGTGCTCTTTCTGCAGTGCCGGCTCCTGCTCGGTAACAGGAGCTGGGTTGCTGCACTGTAATGTTACATTGCAGCACCTGCCCCCTGTCACTGAGCAGGAGCCATCACTTTGGTGTCACCCCTCGGCGGGTGACACCCAGGGGGGTGCCGCACCCACCGCACCCCTGTCTGATGCCAGTGACTGTGGCACTGTCCTGTGTGCTGTAGAAATAAAGGGGCACTGTTCTGTGTGCTGTAAAATAAAGGGGCACTGTTTTGTGTGCTGTAAAAATAAAGGGGCGCTGTGGCACTGTCCTGTGTCTATTCTGTGTGCTGTAAAATTAAAGGCGCACTGTGGCACTGTCCTGTGTGCTGTAAACATAAAGAGGTGCTGGGGGCACTGTCCTGTGTGCTGTAAACATAAAGAGGCGCTGTGGCCCTGTCTTGTGTGCTGAAAAAATAAAGGGGAGCTGTGGCCCTGTCCTGTGTGCTGTAAAAATAAAGGGGCACTCTTCTGTGTGCTGTAAAAACTAAAGATGTGCGGCGGACACTTTTCGTGTTTTGGTTTTGGTTCAATGTTTGTATTTTGGATCTGGATTGGTTTTGCCAAAACCACCCTTTCGTGTTTTTGTTTTGGGTTTGGATCAGGACGATTTTTATATAAAATACATAAAAACAGCTAAAATCACATAATTTGGGGGTAATTTTGATCCTACTGTATTACTAACCTCAATAACATTCATTTCCACTCATTTCCAGTCTATTCTGAACACCTCACGCCTCACAATATTGTTTTTAGGCCAAAAGGTTGCACCGAGGTGGCTGTATGACTAAGCTAAGTGACACAAGTGTGCGGCACAAACACCTGGCTCATCTAGGAGTGGCATTGCAGTGGCAGCTTTAAATAATAGGCCCCAAACAGCACATGATGCAAAGAAGAAAAAGAGGTGCAATGAGGTAGCTGTTTGACTAAGCTAAGCAACACAAGTGTGCGGCACAAACAACATGGGACGTGCTGGAATTTGCCCAGATATAATACATGCACAATATTGGTGGCACAGGAGAGCGTACCCCTAAACCACACACACAAGGCAAAGCATGTAAAATTAATTTGGATAATAACCCTTTTAATTGGAGTAATATAATAATATGCAGCACAGGCGAGCGCACCCCTACACCACACAGGGCAAACCCTGTAAAAATTATTTGGATAATAATATAAGTAATGTATATAACCCTTTTATTTGGAGTAAATAATATACAGTACAGGACACTGGACTTATGACAGCACAAGACACCACCAATGGACAAATGCAGCACAAGACAGCACCACTTGACTGCACTTACACGGCAGTACCCCTGGACTTATACAGGAGAACCTTTGGAGTTGTACGCCAGTGTCAGACAGAATAGCAGTCTTAAAAACTAGTCCTCAAACAGCACATGATGCAAAGAAGCAAAAGAGGTGCAAGATGGAATTGTCCTTGGGCACTCCTACCCACCCTTATGTTGTATAAACAGGACATGCACATTTTAACAAACAAACCATTTCAGCGATAGGGTCTGCTACACGACAGTGGCTTAAATGACTGGTTTGTTTGGGCCCCCACCAAAAAATAAGCAATCAATCTCTCCTTGCACAAACTGGCTCTACAGAGGCAAGATGTCGACCTCATCCTTATTCTATGATTCCTCACCCCTTTCAGTGTGTACATCTTCCTCCTTACAGAGTATTAATTCGTCACCACTGTAATCCACCATCACAGGTCCCTGTGTACTTTCTGTAGGAAATTGCTGGTAAAGGTCTTCCCGGAGGAATTTATAATTCATTTTGATGAACATCATCTTCTCCACATTTTGTGGAAGTAACCTCCTACGCTGATCGCTGACAAGGTTACCGGCTGCACTAAACACTCTTTCGGAGTACACATTGGAGGGAGGCAACATAGGTAAAATAAAGCCAGTTTGCGCAAGGGCCTCCAAATTGCCTCTTTTTCCTGCCAGTATACATACGGACTGTCTGACATGCCTACTTGGATGCTGTCACTCATATTCCACCATTCTTTCAATGGTGACAGAATCATATGCAGTGACAGTAGACATGTCAGTAATCGTTGGCAGGTCCTTCAGTTCGGACCAGATGTCAGCACTCGCTCCTGACTGCCCTGCATCACCTCCAGCAGGTGGACTAGGAAATCTTATCCTTTTCCTCGCAGTCCCAGTTGCGGGAGAAATTGAAAGAGGAGCTGTTGACGGGTCACGTTCCGCTTGACTTGACAATTTTCTTACCAGCAGGTCTTTTCTCACCAGCAGAGATACAATGTAGGCTTTAAACCTAGGATCGAGCACAGTGGCCAAAATGTAGTACTCTGATTTCAACAGACTGACCACCCTTGAATCCTGGCAAAGCGAATGAAGGGCTCCATCCACAAGTCCCACATACTTTGCGGAATCGTTTTGTCTTAGCTCCTCCTTCAATTTCTCCAGCTGCTTCTGCAAAAGCCTGAGGGGAATGACCTGATTCAAGCTGGCAGTGTCTGAACTGACTTCACGTGTGGCAAGTTTGAAGGTTTGGAGAACCTTGTGCAAGACGGAAATCATCCTCCATTGCACTTGAGTCAGGTGCATTCACCCTCCTTTGCCTATATCGTAATTGAATGCATAGGCTTGAATGGCCTTTTGCTGTTCCTCCATCATCTGAAGCATATAGAGTGTTTAATTCCACCTTGTTACCACCTCTTGCTTCAGGTGATGGCAGGGCAGGTTCAAGAGTGTTTGCTGGCGCTCCAGTCTTCGGCACGCGGTGGCTGAATATCAAAAGTGGCCCGCAATTTTTTGGGCCCCCGCCGACATCTCCTGCATGCCCTTGTCATTTTTCAAAAAATTCTGCCCCATCAAATGAATTGTATGTGGAAAACATGGGACGTGCTGGAATTTGCCCAGATGTAATGCACGCACAATATTGGTGGCATTGTCCGATATCACAAATCCCCAGGAGAGTCTAATTGGGGTAAGCCATTGTGCGATGATGTCCCTCAGTTTCCATAAGACGTTGTCAGCTGTGTACCTCTTACAGAAAGTGGTGATACATAGCGTAGCCTGCCTAGGTACGAGTTGGCATTTACAAGATGTTGTTACTGGTGCTGCTGCTGTTGTTGCTGCGGGAGTCAATACATCTACCCAGTGGGCTGTCACAGTCATATATTCCTTAGTCTGCCATGTTCCACTTGTCCACATGTCCGTGGTTAAGTGGACAGTGGGTACAACTGCATTTTTTAGGACACTGAGGACACTTTTTCTGACTTCTGTGTATCGCCTACCTAGTGAAGTGGAACCTAGATGGGATTTGGTACCAGGGACACACTACCTCAAACAATTCTCTAAGTCCCACTGAACTAATGGCGGATACCGGACGCACGTCTAACACAAACATAGCTGTCAAGGCCTCAGTTATCCGCTTTGCAACAGGATGACTGCTGTCATATTTCATCTTCATCACAAAGGACTGTTGGACAGTCAATTGCTTAGTTGAAGTAGTACAAGTGGTCTTCCGACTTTCCCTCTTGGATGACGATTGACTCCCAGCAGCAACAACAGCAGCAACAGCAGCAGCAGGCGTACCACTCAAGGATCCTCTGGAGGAATTCTGGTTAGGAGAGGACTCCTCAGTCTTGCCCATGACATGGCCTGCAGGACTACTGACGTTCCTGACTGAGGAGGAAGTTGACGTTGAGGGAGTTGGTGGTGTGGCTTGCAGGAGCTTGGGTACAAGAGGAAGAAGGGATTTAGGTGTCAGTGGACTGCTTACGCTCTTACCCAAAGTTTCACATCTTGACACTGACTTCTGATGAATGCGCAGCAGGTGACATATAAGGGAGGATGTTCCTAGGTGGTTAACGTCCTTACCCCTACTTATTACAGATTGACAGAGGACACATACGGCTTGACACCTGTTGTCCGGATTTGTTGGGAAATAATTCCACACCGAAGAGGTGGCATTTTTGGTATTTTGCCCAGCCATGACAATGGGCTTATTCATCCCATAGTCAACATCTGTCTTCCCCGGTGCCTGATTTAAACAAACCACATCACAATCAGAATCCTCATTGTCAACTTTCTCCTCAGCGCCAGCAACACCCATATCCTCATCCTGGTCTACTTCAACAGTGACATCTTTAATTTAAATATCAGAAGCTGGACTGTGGGTGCCCCTTCCAGCACTTGCAGATGGCGTGCAAATGGTGGAAGGAGCCACCTCTTCCCGTCCAATGTTGGGAAGGTCAGTCATCGCAACCGCAGACAGCCCGACACACTTGGACTCTCCTTGGGGATTTACGATACCATCTTAGAACGCACAGTTCTTTGCTGTGCTTTTGCCAGCTTAACTCTTTTAATTTTTCTAGCAAGAGGATGAGGGCTTCCATTGTCATGTGAATCTGAACCACTTGTCATGAACATAGGCCAGGGCCTTATTCGTTCCTTGCCACTCCGTGTCGTAAATGGCATATTGGCAAGTTTACGTTTCTCCTCAGACCATTTAAATTTATTTTAAGGTCATTTAACTGATCTTCTGCTTTTTGGATCTGACATGCCCTCTACTATGACATTGGACATCGACCTTGGCAGACGACGTTGATGGCATTAATTCGTCTGTGTCATGACTAGTGGCAGCAGCTTCAGCACTAGGAGGAAGTGGTTCTTGATCTCTCCCTATTTTATCCTCCATTATTTTTTTCTATATTATTTTTCTGGAGTTATATAGCACAAAGGTGGTCATCTGAGTTGTTCGCTCGCTAGCTGCTTTTAGCAGCATTGCAAACGCTAGGCCGCCGCCCTCTGGGAGTGTATCTTAGCTTAGCAGAATAGCAAACGAAAGGTTAACAGAACTGCTACTAAATAATTCCTTGCAGTTTCTGAGTAGCTCCAGACCTACTCCTAGATTGCGATCACCTCAGTCCGTTTAGTACCTGGTTTGACGTCACAAACACGCCCTGCGTTCGGCCAGCAATTCCCCCATTTCTACAGCCACTCCTGCGTTTTTACATGGAACGCCTGCGTTTTTTAGCACACTCCCTGAAAATGGCCAGTTACCTCCCAGAAACACCCACTTCCTGTCAATCACACTACGATCACTCGAGCGATGAAAAAACGTTGCTCGAGCATATGCAAATCTCCAAAGTTTTGTGTTAAATTACTGAACGCATTCACGTTGCGTACCATGCGCATGCGCATTTTCCACGTAATCACTGGGGGCACATCTATTGGGGGCACAAGTACAGGGGATAACTGTGGCCATGCCCCTATTTTTGGACGCGTGCCTTCGGCGCTCACCAGCTCTATTTTACCGGGAGGGGGGGCGCCACAGGAAACTTTTGCCTTGGTCGCCACAAGGTCTAGAACCAGCCCTGCACTGGACATATGGCAGCAGAGGACACCACCACTGTGACTGGTCACTGGACTGACTGATGCACATTATTTTTCTGGAGTTTTATAGCACAATATGCGGCACAGTAGAGAGTACCCCTACACCACACAGGGCAAACCCTGTAAAAATTATATTTGGATTAAATGTTAATAACCACTTTATTTGGAGTAAATAATATACAGCACAGGACATTACCACTGGTCTGATGCAGGACAACACAGCGACACTGATAGGGACTTATACAGTAGCACTGGACATATGGCAGCAGAGGACACCACCACTGTGACTGGTCACTGGACTGACTGATGCACAGGACACTACCACTGGTCTGATGCAGGACAACACAGTGACACTGTAAGGGACTCATACAGCAGCACTGGACATATGGCAGCAGAGGACACAACCACTGTGACTGATCACTGGACTGACTGATGCAGCTAAGACACTACACTGGACTGAGCAGCACAAGACAGCACTATAATCGCCACCCTACTGTCCCGCCCACACAGACACTGAGGATGGAGACTCGTCCTCTCACTACACTTTCCAGGACTGGAGTGAAAATGGCAGCAATGTGCGGCTCCTTATATGGTATCCAAACAGCGCAAAAATCCGACAGTGGGATGATGACGTTTTGCCTCGTTCTGGTCTCCCGAAAGCCCGAGCCGGACTCAGATCTGGGCTCGAGACGTGAAGTTCGGTAGGGTTCGGTTCTTTGAGAACCGAATCCGCTCATCTCTAGTAAAAACAAAGGGGCACTGTTCTGTGTGCTGTAAAAATAAAGGGGTTTTGTTCTGTGTGCTGTAAAAATAAAGGGGTTTTGTTCTGTGTGCTGTAAAAATAAAGGGGTGCTGTGGCCCTTTCCTGTGTGCTGTAAAAATAAAGGAGCACTGTTCTGTGAGCTGCAAAAATAAAGGGATGCTGTGACACTGTTCTGTGTGCTTTAAAAATAAAGGGGCACTGTCCTGTGTATTGTAAAAATAAAGGGGTGCTGTGGCACTGTCCTGTGTGCTGTAAAAATAAAGGGGAGCTGTGGCCCTGTCCTGTGTGCTGTAAAAATAAAGGGGTGCTGTGGCCCTTTCCTGTGTGCTGTAAAAATAAAGGGGCACTGTTCTGTGTGCTGTAAAAATAAAGGGATGCTGTGACAATGTTCTGTGTGCTGTAAAAATAAAGGGGCACTGTCCTGTGTGCTGTAAAAATAAAGGGGTGCTGTGGCACTGTCCTGTGTGCTGTAAAAATAAAGGGGAGCTGTGGCCCTGTCCTGTGTGCTGTAAAAATAAAGGGATGCTGTGACACTGTTCTGTGTGCTGTAAAAATAAAGGGGCACTTGGGCACTGTCCTGTGTGCTGTAAAAATAAAGGGGAGCTGTAGCCCTGTCCTGTGTGCTGTAAAAATATAGGGGCAATGTGGCACTGTTCTGTGTATTGTAAAAATAAAGGGGCGCTCTTCTGTGTGCTGTAAAACCTAAAGATGTGCGGCGGGCACTTTTCGTGTTTTGTGTTTTGGTTTTGGTTCCATGCATGTATTTTGGATCTGGATTGGTTTTGCCAAAACCACCCTTTCGTGCCTTGGTTTTGGTTTTAAATCTGGATGATTTAAAAAAAAAACATAAAAACAGCTAAAATCACATAATTTGGGGGTAAGTTTGATCCTTTGGTATTACTAACCTCAATAACATTCATTTCCAAGAGGCGCTGTCCTGTGAAATTGAGAACAAAAATTTGGAGGAAAAAATTGTGAAAGATCAGGAACCTTTTCCTAGTACTAGTGCTGAAGCTGCTGCCACCAGTCATGACATAAACAATTAAATTGCATCAATGTCATCTGCTAAGGCCAATGCCCAATGTCATAGAGGGTATGTAAAATCCAAGAATCAAAAATTAATAACAAAAAAAAAAGAAATTATCTGATGAGAAACCTAAAATTGGCAATATGCCATTCACGACACAAAGTGGTAAGGAAAGGCTAAGGCCTTGGCCTATGTTCATGACTGGTGGTTCAGCTGCTCATGAAGATGGATGCCCTCCTCCCTCTAGAAAAGAGATAAAGCTTGTTAAAGCACAGGAAACAACTGTGCGTTCAGACTCAGAGATATCACAAATCCCCAAGGATAGTCCAAATTTGTCCGGGGTTGCTATGTCTAGGCTTGATCTTACCAACAGTGTATGGGAAGAGGATGCACCATGTGCACACCCTCTGCAAGTGCTGGGAGAAGCACCGCCAGTCTAGTTGCTGATATTGAGATTGAGGATGTCACTGTAGAAGTACACCAGGATGAGGAGGACATTGGTGTAGCTGGTGCTAAGGATGAAGTTGATGATGAGGATTCTGATGGTGATGTGGTTTGTTTGAATAAGGCACCAGTGGAGACAGTGGGATGAAAAAGCCCATTGTCATGCTGGGCAAAATACCAAAAAATCCACCTCTTCGGTGTGGAATTATTTCTCCATAAATCAATACAAGTGTCAAGCCATGTGTTGCCTTTGTAAATCCATAATAAGTAGGGGTAAGGACGTTAACCACCTCGGAACATCCTCCCTTATATGTCACCTGCAGTGCATTCATCATTGTCAAGTTCAGAAACATTGTGTAAGAGCGTATGCAGTCCAGTGACACCTAAATCCCTTTTTCCTGTTGTATCCACCTGCAATTCATACCACCAACTCATTCATCGTCAATTTCCTCATCAATCAAGACAGGAGTAGTCCTGCAGGCCATGTCACTGGCATGACTGACGAGTCCTCTCCTATCCGGGATATCTCCGGACGATCCTTTAGTGCTATGCTTACTGCTGCACTGCTGTTGTTGCTGCTGGGAGTCGATCTTCATCCCAGAGAGGA
This sequence comes from Pseudophryne corroboree, assembly GCF_028390025.1. Classification (NCBI taxonomy): domain Eukaryota; kingdom Metazoa; phylum Chordata; class Amphibia; order Anura; family Myobatrachidae; genus Pseudophryne; species Pseudophryne corroboree. The sequence continues at coordinate 225,042,679 of NC_086450.1, forward strand.
AGTTGGAAGACCACTTGTACTACTTTAACTAAGCAATTGCCTGTCCAACAGTCCTTTGCGAGGAAGATGAATTATGACAGCAGTCACCCCATTGCAAAGCGGAATACTGAGGCCATAACAACTATGCTGGTGTTAGATGTGCATCCAGTATCCGCCATTAGTGCAGTTGGATTTAAACAGTTGATGGACGTACAGTGTCCCTGGTACCAAATCCCATCTAGATTCCATTTCACTAGGCAACCAATTCCTGGACAGTACAGGAACATTAAGAAAAGTGTCCTCAAAAATGCGGTTGTACCCACTGTGCAAAGGTGGAGCAGGGCAAACTAAGCACTAATTGACTGTGACAGCACACTGGGTAGATGTATTGCCTTCCATAGTAACAACAGCAGCGGCAGCAGCATCTCACAAACGCCAACTCATTCCTAGGCAAGCTACGCTGTGCATCACCGGTTTACGTAAGAGGCATACCACTGAGACCTCTTACAGAAACTGAGGAACATCAACATTAGACTCTCCTGTGGATTTGTGATATCGGACAACGCCATCAATATTGTGCGTGAATTACATCTGGGCAAATTCCAGCACGTCCCATGTTGTGCTCACACAATTAATTTGGTGGTGCAGATATTTTTTTAAAATTACAGGGGCGTGCAGGAGATGCTGTCGGTGGCCAAAAAAATTGTGGGTCACTTTTAACATTCTGTGATTATGTGCCAAAGACTGGAGGGCCGGCAAACACTATTGAACCTGCCCTGCCACCACCTGAAGCAAGAGGTAGTAACAAGGTGAAATTCAACCCTCTATGTGCTTCAGAAGATGGAGGAGCAGCAAAAGGCCATTCAAGCATATACATCCACCTATGACATAGCCAAAGGAGGGGGAATGCACCTGAATCAAGCACAGTGGAGAATGATTTGTGTGTTGTGCGAGGTTCCCCAACCCTTCGAACTTGCCACACGTGAAGTCAGTTCAGACACTGCCAGCCTGAGTCAGGTCACTTTTGCAGAAGCAGCTGCAAAAATTGAATAAGGAGCTAAAATGGAGCGATTTCACTAAGTATGTGGGACTTGTGGATGGAGCCCTTTATTCCTTTTGCCAGGATTAAAAGGTGGCCAATCTGTTGAAATCAGACCACTACATTTTGGCCACCATGCTCGATCCTAGGTTTAAAGCCTACGTTGTATCTCTCTTTCCGATGGACACAAGTCTGCAGAGGTGCAAAGACTTGCTGTGAGAAAATAATCAGCTCAAGTGGAACGTGACACGTCAACAGCTCCTCCTTCATTTTCTCCCGCAACTGGGACTGCGAGGAAAAAAAAAATTCCTAGCCGACCCACTGGCAGTGATGCAGGGCAGTCAGGAGCAAGTTTTGACATCTGGTCCAGACTGAAGTAGCTGCTAACGATTACTGACATGTCTACTGTCACTGCATATGATTCTGTCACCATTGAAAGAATGGTGGAGGATATATCGGTGACAGCATCCAAGTAGGCATATCAGGCAGTCCGTATGTATACTGGCTGGAAAAAGAGGCAATTTGGAGGCCCTTGCACAAACTGGATTTATTTTAACTAAATTGCCCACCCTCCAGTGTGTACTCTGAAACAGTGTTTAGTGCAGCCGGTAACCTTGTCAGTGATCGGCGTAGGACGATTTATTGCTATGTGAGGATGAGGATGTAAACACTGAAGGGGGTGAGGAATTGGAGGTTGAGGATGAGGATGACGTCTTGCCACTGTAGAGCCAGTTTGTGCAAGGAGAGATTATTTACTTCTTCTTTGGTTGGGGCCCAAACAAACAAATCATTTTAGCCACAGTCATGTGACAGACCCTGTCACTGAAATATTTGGTTTGTTAAAGTGTGCATGTCCTGTGTATACAACATAAGGGTAGGTGGGAAGGCTCAAGGACAATTCCACCTTGCACATCTTTTCTTTGTCTGCCATATCATTCCAGGGGTGCTGCCCTATATGCTTTGCTGCACCTCTTCCCTATAAGTTCAGGGGTACTGTCTCTCTGCCATTTAAGTCCAGGGGTGCTGCTGCCTGTCTGCTGTGCTATGTAACTAACTAGTTTGCTGGTTGAAAACATATTGGAGTACAATCCGGACAATTGTGAGATAAGGGCAGATGTCAACTAAAGGATGCAGTCCTTAGTCCTAGAGCAAGACTAAAGGGACAGGGGTGCTGTCCTGGGGTGCTCTACAGGGGTGCTGTCCCTCTTCCCTATTAGTCCAGGGGTGCTGCCCCACTGCCATTTAAGTCCAGCGGTGCTGCTGTCTGTCTGCTCTGCTGTGTAATTCTCCAGGGGTGCTGCCTCTGCTGTAAAAGGTCAGGAATGTTGCCTATCTGCTCTATAAGTACAGAGACGATGCCATATAATTCGAGGGGTGCTGCTGTACTTGATCCTAGGTTTAAACTAAAGCCTAAAGCAGAATATGAAACAAGCTTCAACATCACAACCAGATTTGTGAAAACATATAGCCGCTAGAGATGTGCACCGGATATTTTTCGGGTTTTGGTTTTGGATTCAGTTCCGCGGCCGTGTTTTGGATTCGGACGCGTTTTGGCAAAACCTCCCTGAAAATTTTTTGTCGGATTCGGGTGTGTTTTGGATTTGGGTGTTTTTTTTTTCAAAACCCCTCAAAAACAGCTTAAATCATAGAATTTGGGGGTCATTTTGATCCTATAGTATTATTAACCACAATAACCATAATTTCCACTCATTTCCAGTCTATTCTGACACCTCACACCTCACAATACTATTTTTAGTCCTAAAATTTGCACTGAGGTCGCTGGATGACTAAGCTAAGTGACCCAAGAGGGCGGCACAAACACCTGGCCCATCTAGGAGTGGCACTGCAGTGTCAGACAGGATGGCACTTAAAAATTTGCCCCCAAACAGCACATGATGCAAAGAAAAGAAAAAAATAGGTGCACTGTGGTCGCTGGACGGGTAAGCTAAGTGACACAAACACCTCAATATCACAGAAATTACTTTTTCTAATCAATGGTATTATTGGTCCAAATCACTGGAAGAAAATGACAAAATAACTGGAATTATTCGTTCTAATCAATGGTATTATTGGTCCAAATCACTGGAAGAAAATGACAAAATCACAGGAATTATTCGTTCTAATCAATGGTATTATTGGTCCAAATCACTGGAAGAAAATTACAAAATCACTGGAATCATTTGGCAAGATCACTGTAATTAATAATTAATTATAAATCACTGATATTAATTGGTAAAATCTCGCTATCGCCTGCCTAGTGAAGTGGAACCTAGATGGCATTTGGTACCGGGGACACACTACCTCAAGAAATTCTCTAAGTCCCTGTGAACTAACAGTGGATACCGGATACACGTCTAACACCAACACAGCTGCCAAGGCCTGAGTTATCCGCTTTGCAACAGGATGACTGCTGTGATATTTCATCTTCCTCTCAAAGGACTGGTGGACTGTCAATTACTTACTGGAAGTAATACAAGTGGTCTCCGTCTTCCCCTCTGGGATGACGATCGACTCCCAGCAGCAACAACAGCAGCACCAGCAGCAGTAGGCGTTACACTAAAGGATCCATCGGAGGAATCCCAGTTAGGAGAGGACTCGTCAGACTTGCCAGTGACATGGCCTGCAGGACTATTGGCGTTCCTGTCTAAGGAGGAAATTGACACTGAGGGAGTTAGTGGTGTGGTTTGCAGGAGCTTGGGTACAAGAGGAAGAAGGGAATTAGTTGTCAGTGTACTGCTTCCGCTGTCACCAAAAGTTTTTGAACTTGTCAATGACTTCTGATGAATGCGTTCCAGGTGACGTATAAGGGAGGATGTTCCTAGGTGGTAAATGTCCTTACCCCTACTTATTACAGCTTGACAAAGGCAACACACGGCTGGACACCTGTTGTCCGCATTTCTGTTAAAATAATTCCACACCGAAGAGGTGAATTTTTTTCGTATTTTGACCAGGCATGTCAATGGCCATAATCATCCCACGGACAACAGGTGTCTCCCTGGGTGCCTGACTTAAACAAACCACCTCACCATCAGAATCCTCCTTGTCAATTTCCTCCTCAGCGCCAGCAACACCCATATCCTCATCCTAGTGTACTTCAACAGTGACATCTTCAATTTGAATATCATGAACTGGACTGTGGGTGCTCCTTCCAGCACTTGCAGGGGGCGTGCAAATGGTGGAAGGAGCTACCTCTTCCCGTCCAGTGTTGGGAAGGGCAGGCATCGCAACCGACACAATTGGACTCTCCTTGGGGATTTGTGATTTAGAAGAACGCACAGTTCTATGCTGTGCTTTTGCCAGCTTAAGTCTTTTCATTTTTCTAGCGGGAGGATGAGTGCTTCCATCCTCATGTGAAGCTGAACCACTAGCCATGAACATAGGCCAGGGCCTCAGCCGTTCCTTGCCACACCGTGTCGTAAATGGCATATTGGCAAGTTTACGCTTCTCCTCAGATGCTTTTAATTTAGATTTTTGGTTCATTTTACTGAACTTTTGTTTTTTGGATTTTACATGCTCTCTACTATGACATTGGGCATCGGCCTTGGCAGACGACGTTGATGGCATTTCATCGTCTCGGCCATGACTAGTGGCAGCAGCGTCAGCACGAGGTGGAAGTAGATCTTGATCTTTCCCTATTTTACCCTCCACATGTTTGTTCTCCATCTTTTAATGTGTGGAATTATATGCCAGTAATATATCAATAGCAATGGCCACTGTACTGTACTGCTATATATATATATATATATATATATATATATATATATATATATATATATATAGGAAGACTGTGAGGACCGGCACTCCCCCTCCTGGACTTAGTGCTTGGGTGCCATCTCAGATAAGAATGGATAGTAAACAACAAAGCAGGCGGCACTCCAAGTCTGTTGAAAATTCGGATCATGTTTTGTGTGTGAAATACACTTGAATTTTCAACAGACTTGGAGTGCCGCCTGCTTTGTTGTTTACTATATATATATATATATATATATATATATACTGGTGGTCAGCAAAATTCTACACTTTCCTCCTACTATATACTGTGCACAACTACAATGCAGCACAGATATGGATAGTATACTTGACGACACAGAGGTAGAGAAATGGACTACTGTACCGTACTGCTATATATATTAGTGATGAGTGGGTTCGGTTTCCGAGAAACCGAACCCACCCGAGCTTTACCTTTTTTACACGGGTCCGAGCAGACTCGGATCCTCCCGCCTTGCTCAGCTAACCCGAGCGCGCCCGAACGTCAACATCCCGCTGTCGGATTCTCGCGAGATTCGGATTCTATATAAGCAGCCGCGCGTCGCCGCCATTTTCACACGTGCATTGAGATTGATAGGGAGAGGACCTGGCTGGCGTCCTCTCCATTTATAATTGTAGAAGAGACAGTTGATTGCTTGTTTTATTACTAATTGTGGGGAGGATTGGGGAGCAGCTGTTAGGACTCGGAGTAGAGTGCAGAGTTTTGCTGATAGTGACCACCAGTTTTTTTTTATCTGTTCTCTGCCTGAAAAAAATGCTCCATACCATATCTGTGCTCAGTGTGCTGCATGATATATCTGTGCTGAGTGCTCACACTGCTTAATTGTGGGGACTGGGGAGCAGCTATAGCAGGAGTACAGTGCACAGTTTTGCTTACAGTGACCACCAGTATACGTTTGTCTGCCTGAAAAACACTCCTGTGGTGGCTTTTTTTTATACTAGTTTAGCAGTCTGCTGACAGTGTCCACCAGGTCCATTATACTGTATATAGCAGTACGGTAGGCCACTGCTGTACCTACCTCTGTGTCGTCAGTCACTCATCATCCATTAATAATAATAAGTATACTATCCATCCATCTACATTGTATACCTGTGGTGGCTTTTTTTCTTTATACTAGTTTAGCAGTTTGCTGACAGTGTCCACCAGGTCCATTTATTATACTGTATATAGCAGTACGGTAGGCCACTGCTGTACCTACCTCTGTGTCGTCACTCGTCATCCATAAGTATACTATCCATCCATCTACATTGTATACCTGTGGTGGCTTTTTTTCTTTATTCTAGTAGTACTAGTTTAGCAGTCTGCTGACAGTGTCCACCAGGTCCATTATACTGTATATAGCAGTACGGTAGGCCACTGCTGTACCTACCTCTGTGTCGTCAGTCACTCGTCATCCATTAATAATAATAAGTATACTATCCATCCATCTACATTGTATACCTGTGGTGGCTTTTTTTCTTTATACTAATTTAGCAGTTTGCTGACAGTGTCCACCAGGTCCATTTATTATACTGTATATAGCAGTACGGTAGGCCACTGCTGTACCTACCTCTGTGTCGTCACTCGTCGTCCATAAGTATACTATCCATCCATCTACATTGTATACCTGTGGTGGCTTTTTTTCTTTATACTAGTAGTACTAGTTTAGCAGTCTGCTGACAGTGTCCACCAGGTCCATTATACTGTATATAGCAGTACGGTAGGCCACTGCTGTACCTACCTCTGTGTCGTCACTCGTCGTCCATAAGTATACTATCCATCCATATACATTGTATACCTGTGGTGGCTTTTTTTTTATACTAGTAGTACTAGTTTAGCAGTCTGCTGACAGTGTCCACCAGGTCCATTATACTGTATATAGCAGTACGGTTGGCCACTGCTGTACCTACCTCTGTGTCGTCACTCACTCGTCCATAAGTACACTATTTATCCATCTACATTGTATACCTGTGGTGGCTTTTTTTTCTTTATACTAGTAGTACTAGTTTAGCAGTCTGCTGACAGTGTCCACCAGGTCCATTATACTGTATATAGCAGTACGGTAGGCCACTGCTGTTCCTACCTCTGTGTCGTCACTCATCGTCCATAAGTATACTACCATCCATCTACATTGTATACCTGTGTGGGCTTTTTTTTTATACTAGTAGTACTAGTTTAGCAGTCTGCTGACAGTGTCCACCAGGTCCATTATACTGTATATAGCAGTACGGTAGGCCACTGCTGTACCTACCTCTGTGTCGTCAGTCACTCGTCATCCATTAATAATAATAAGTATACTATCCATCCATCTACATTGTATACCTGTGGTGGCTTTTTTTCTTTATACATACTAGTTTAGCAGTTTGCTGACAGTGTCCACCAGGTACATTTATTATACTGTATATAGCAGTACGTTAGGCCACTGCTGTACCTACCTCTGTGTCGTCACTCGTCATCCATAAGTATACTACCATCCATCTACATTGTATATCTGTGGTGGCTTTTTTTTTATACTAGCAGTACTAGTTTAGCAGTCTGCTGACAGTGTCCACCAGGTCCATTATACTGTATATAGCAGTACGGTAGGCCACTGCTGTACCTACCTCTGTGTCGTCAGTCACTCCTCCATAAGTATACTATCCATCCATCTACATTGTATACCTGTGGTGGCTTTTTTTTATACTAGTAGTACTAGTTTAGCAGTCTGCTGACAGTGTCCACCAGGTCCATTATACTGTATATAGCAGTACAGTAGGCCACTGCTGTACCTACCTCTGTGTCGTCAGTCACTCGTCATCCATTAATAATAATAAGTATACTATCCATCCATCTACATTGTATACCTGTGGTGGCTTTTTTTCTTTATACTAGTAGTACTAGTTTAGCAGTCTGCTGACAGTGTCTACCAGGTCCATTATACTGTATATAGCAGTACGGTAGGCCACTGCTGTACCTACCTCTGTGTCGTCACTCGTCGTCCATAAGTATACTACCATCCATCTACATTGTATACCTGTGGTGGCTTTTTTTTTTATACTAGTAGTACTAGTTTAGCAGTCTGCTGACAGTGTCCACCAGGTCCATTATACTGTATATAGCAGTACGGTAGGCCACTGCTGTACCTACCTCTGTGTCGTCAGTCACTCGTCATCCATTAATAATAATAAGTATACTATCCATCTATCTACATTGTATACCTGTGGTGGCTTTTTTTCTTTATACACACTAGTTTAGCAGTTTGCTGATAGTGTCCACCAGGTCCATTTATTATACTGTATATAGCAGTACGGTAGGCCACTTCTGTACCTACCTCTGTGTCGTCAGTCACTCGTCATCCATTAATAATAATAAGTATACTATCCATCCATCTACATTGTATACCTGTGGTGCCTTTTAGTTGTACGCATTAAAATATGGAGAACAAAAATGTGGAGGTTAAAAAAATAGGGAAAGATCAAGATCCACTTCCACCTCGTGCTGAAGCTGCTGCCACTAGTCATGGCCGAGACGATGAAATGCCATCAACGTCGTCTGCCAAGGCCGATGCCCAATGTCATAGTACAGAGCATGTAAAATCCAAAACACAAAAGATCAGTAAAATGACCCAAAAATCAAAATTAAAAGCATCTGAGGAGAAGCGTAAACTTGCCAATATGCCATTTACGACACGGAGTGGCAAGGAACGGCTGAGGCCCTGGCCTATGTTCATGGCTAGTGGTTCAGCTTCACATGAGGATGGAAGCACTCATCCTCTCGCTAGAAAAAAGAAAAGACTTAAGCTGGCAAAAGCACAGCACAGAACTGTGCATTCTTCGAAATCACAAATCCCCAAGGAGAGTCCAATTGTGTCGGTTGCGATGCCTGACCTTCCCAACACTGGACGGGAAGAGCTTGCGCCTTCCACCATTTGCACGCCCCCTGCAAGTGCTGGAAGGAGCACCCGCAGTCCAGTTCCTGATAGTCAAATTGAATATGTCAGTGTTGAAGTACACCAGGATGAGGATATGGGTGTTGCTGGCACTGGGGAGGAAATTGACAAGGAGCATTCTGATGGTGAGGTGGTTTGTTTAAGTCAGGCACTCGGGGAGATGCCTGTTGTCCGTGGGAGGAATATGGCCATTGACATGCCTGGTCAAAATACAAAAAAAATCAGCTCTTCGGTGTGGAATTATTTCAACACAAATGCGGACAACAGGTGTCAAGCCGTGTGTTGCCTTTGTCAAGCTGTAATAAGTAGGGGTAAGGACGTTAACCACCTCGGAACATCCTCCCTTATACGTCACCTGCAGCGCATTCATCATAAGTCAGTGACAAGTTCAAAAACTTTGGGCGACAGCGGAAGCAGTCCACTGACCTGTAAATCCCTTCCTCTTGTAACCAAACTCCTGCAAACCACACCACCAACTCCCTCAGTGTCAATTTCCTCCTTACCCAGGAAAGCCAATAGTCCTGCAGGCCATGTCACTGGCAAGACTGACGAGTCCTCTCCTGCCTGGGATTCCTCCGATGCATCCTTGAGTGTAACGCCTACTGCTGCTGGCGCTGCTGTTGTTGCTGCTGGGAGTCGATCGTCATCCCAGAGGGGAAGTCGGAAGACCACTTGTACTACTTCCAGTAAGCAATTGACTGTCCAACAGTCCTTTGCGAGGAAGATGAAATATCACAGCAGTCATCCTGCTGCAAAGTGGATAACTGAGGCCTTGGCAGCCTGGGCGGTTCCGGTATCCATCGTTAATTCAGAGGCAACTATAGACTTGATTGAGGTACTGTGTCCCCGATACCAAATACCATTTAGGTTCCATTTCTCTAGGCAGGCGATACCGAAAATGTACACAGACCTCAGAAAAAGACTCACCAGTGTCCTAAAAAATGCAGTTGCACCCAATGTCCACTTAACCACGGACATGTGGACAAGTGGAGCAGGGCAGACTCAGGACTATATGACTGTGACAGCCCACTGGGTAGATGTATTGCCTCCCGCTGCAAGAACAGCAGCGGCGGCACTAGTAGCAGCATCTCGCAAACGCCAAATCGTTCCTAGGCAGGCTACGCTTTGTATCACCGCTTTCCAGAATACGCACACAGCTGAAAACCTCTTACGGCAACTGAGGAAGATCATCGCAGAATGGCTTACCCCAATTGGACTCTCCTGGGGATTTGTGACATCGGACAACGCCAGCAATATTGTGCGTGCATTACATCTGGGCAAATTCCTGCACGTCCCATGTTTTGCACATACCTTGAATTTGGTGGTGCAGAATTATTTAAAAAACGACAGGGGCGTGCAAGAGATGCTGTCGGTGGCCCGAAGAATTGCGGGCCACTTTTTCGGCGTTCAGGCACCGCGTACAGAAGACTAGAGCACCACCAAAAATACCTGAACCTGCCCTGCCATCATCTTAAGCAGGAGGTGGTAACGAGGTGGAATTCAACCCTCGATATGCTTCAGAGGATGGAGGAGCAGCAAAAGGCCATTCAAGCCTATACATCTGGCCACGATATAGGCAAAGGAGGTGCACCTGTCTCAAGCGCAGTGGAGAATGATTTCAACGTTGTGCAAGGTTCTGCAACCCTTTGAACTTGCCACACGTGAAGTCAGTTCAGACACTGCCAGCCTGAGTCAGGTCATTCCCCTCATCAGGCTTTTGCAGAAGAAGCTGGAGACATTGAAGGAGGAGCTAAAACAGAGCGATTCCGCTAGGCATGTGGGACTTGTGAATGGAGCCCTTCATTCGCTTAACCAGGATTCACGGGTGGTCAATCTGTTGAAATCAGAGCACTACATTTTGGCCACCGTGCTCGATCCTAGATTTAAAACCTACGTTGTATCTCTCTTTCCGGCAGACACAAGTCTGCAGGGGTTCAAAGACCTGCTGGTGAGAAAATTGTCAAGTCAAGCGGAACGTGACCCGTCAACAGCTCCTCCTTCACATTCTCCCGCAACTGGGGGTGCGAGGAAAAGGCTAAGAATTCCGAGCCCACCCGCTGGCGGTGATGCAGGGCAGTCTGGAGCGAGTGCTGACATCTGCTCCGGACTGAAGGACCTGCCAACGTCTACTGTCACTGGATATGATTCTCTCACCATTGAAAGAATGGTGGAGGATTATATGAGTGACCGCATCCAAGTCAGACAGTCCGTACGTATACTGGCAGGAAAAAGAGGCAATTTGGAGGCCCTTGCAGAAACTGGCTTTATTCTACCTAAGTTGCCCTCCCTCCAGTGTGTACTCCGAAAGAGTGTTTAGTGCAGCCGCTCACCTTGTCAGCAATTGGCGTACGAGGTTACTTCCAGAAAATGTGGAGAAGATGATGTTCATTAAAATGAATTATAATCAATTCCTCCGTGGAGACATTCACCAGCAGCAATTGCCTCCAGAAAGTACACGGGGACCTGAGATGAGATATTAGAGATGAGCGCCTGAAATTTTTCGGGTTTTGTGTTTTGGTTTTGGGTTCGGTTCCGCGGCCGTGTTTTGGGTTCGACCGCGTTTTGGCAAAACCTCACCGAATTTTTTTTGTCGGATTCGGGTGTGTTTTGGATTCGGGTGTTTTTTTTCAAAAAACCCTAAAAAACAGCTTAAATCATAGAATTTGGGGGTCATTTTGATCCCAAAGTATTATTAACCTCAAAAACCATAATTTACACTCATTTTCAGTCTATTCTGAATACCTCACACCTCACAATATTATTTTTAGTCCTAAAATTTGCACCGAGGTCGCTGTGTGAGTAAGATAAGCGACCCTAGTGGCCGACACAAACACCGGGCCCATCTAGGAGTGGCACTGCAATGTCACGCAGGATGTCCCTTCCAAAAAACCCTCCCCAAACAGCACATGACGCAAAGAAAAAAAGAGGCGCAATGAGGTAGCTGACTGTGTGAGTAAGATAAGCGACCCTAGTGGCCGACACAAACACCGGGTCCATCTAGGAGTGGCACTGCAGTGTCACGCAGGATGTCCCTTCCAAAAAACCCTCCCCAAACAGCACATGACGCAAAGAAAAAAAGAGGCGCAATGAGGTAGCTGACTGTGTGAGTAAGATAAGCGACCCTAGTGGCCGACACAAACACCGGGCCCATCTAGGAGTGGCACTGCAGTGTCACGCAGGATGTCCCTTCCAAAAAACCCTCCCCAAACAGCACATGACGCAAAGAAAAAAAGAGGCGCAATGAGGTAGCTGACTGTGTGAGTAAGATAAGCGACCCTAGTGGCCGACACAAACACCGGGCCCATCTAGGAGTGGCACTGCAGTGTCACGCAGGATGGCCCTTCCAAAAAACCCTCCCCAAACAGCACATGACGCAAAGAAAAAGAAAAGAAAAAAGAGGTGCAAGATGGAATTGTCCTTGGGCCCTCCCACCCACCCTTATGTTGTATAAACAGGACATGCACACTTTAACCAACCCATCATTTCAGTGACAGGGTCTGCCACACGACTGTGACTGATATGACGGGTTGGTTTTGACCCCCCCCCAAAAAAGAAGCAATTAATCTCTACTTGCACAAACTGGCTCTACAGAGGCAAGATGTCCACCTCATCATCATCCTCCGATATATCACCGTGTACATCCCCCTCCTCACAGATTATCAATTCGTCCCCACTGGAATCCACCATCTCAGCACCCTGTGTACTTTGTGGAGGCAATTGCTGCTGGTGAATGTCTCCACGGAGGAATTGATTATAATTCATTTTAATGAACATCATCTTCTCCACATTTTCTGGATGTAACCTCGTACGCCGATTGCTGACAAGGTGAGCGGCGGCACTAAACACTCTTTCGGAGTACACACTTGTGGGAGGGCAACTTAGGTAGAATAAAGCCAGTTTGTGCAAGGGCCTCCAAATTGCCTCTTTTTCCTGCCAGTATAAGTACGGACTGTGTGACGTGCCTACTTGGATGCGGTCACTCATATAATCCTCCACCATTCTTTCAATGGTGAGAGAATCATATGCAGTGACAGTAGACGACATGTCCGTAATCGTTGTCAGGTCCTTCAGTCCGGACCAGATGTCAGCATCAGCAGTCGCTCCAGACTGCCCTGCATCACCGCCAGCGGGTGGGCTCGGAATTCTGAGCCTTTTCCTCGCACCCCCAGTTGCGGGAGAATGTGAAGGAGGAGATGTTGTTGACAGGTCGCGTTCCGCTTGACTTGACAATTTTCTCACCAGCAGGTCTTTCAACCCCAGCAGACTTGTGTCTGCCGGAAAGAGAGATCCAAGGTAGGCTTTAAATCTAGGATCGAGCACGGTGGCCAAAATGTAGTGCTCTGATTTCAACAGATTGACCACCCGTGAATCCTTGTTAAGCGAATGAAGGGCTCCATCCACAAGTCCCACATGCCTAGCGGAATCGCTCCGTGTTAGCTCCTCCTTCAATGTCTCCAGCTTCTTCTGCAAAAGCCTGATGAGGGGAATGACCTGACTCAGGCTGGCAGTGTCTGAACTGACTTCACGTGTGGCAAGTTCAAAGGGCATCAGAACCTTGCACAACGTTGAAATCATTCTCCACTGCGCTTGAGACAGGTGCATTCCACCTCCTATATCGTGCTCAATTGTATAGGCTTGAATGGCCTTTTGCTGCTCCTCCAACCTCTGAAGCATATAGAGGGTTGAATTCCACCTCGTTACCACTTCTTGCTTCAGATGATGGCAGGGCAGGTTCAGTAGTTTTTGGTGGTGCTCCAGTTTTCTGTACGTGGTGCCTGTACGCCGAAAGTGTCCCGCAATTCTTCTGGCCACCGACAGCATCTCTTGCACGCCCCTGTCGTTTTTTTAAAAATTCTGCACCACCAAATTCAAGGTATGTGCAAAACATGGGACGTGCTGGAATTTGCCCAGATTTAATGCACACACAATATTGCTGGCGTTGTCCGATGCCACAAATCCACAGGAGAGTCCAATTGGGGTAAGCCATTCCGCGATGATCTTCCTCAGTTGCCATAAGAGGTTTCCAGCTGTGTGCGTATTCTGGAAACCGGTGATACAAAGCGTAGCCTGCCTAGGAAAGAGTTGGCGTTTGCGAGATGCTGCTACTGGTGCCGCCGCTGCTGTTGTTGCGGCGGGAGTCCATACATCTACCCAGTGGGCTGTCACAGTCATATAGTCCTGACCCTGCCCTGCTCCACTTGTCCACATGTCCGTGGTTAAGTGGACATTGGGTACAGCTGCATTTTTTAGGACACTGGTGACTCTTTTTCTGAGGTCTGTGTACATTTTCGGTATCGCCTGCCTAGAGAAATGGAACCTAGATGGTATTTGGTACTGGGGACACAGTACCTCCAACAAGTCTCTAGTTGGCTCTGCAGTAATGATGGATACCGGAACCACTTTTCTCACCACCCAGGATGTCAAGGCCTCAGTTATCCGCTTTGCAGTAGGATGACTGCTGTGATATTTCATCTTACTCGCAAAGGACTGTTGGACAGTCAATTGCTTGGTGGAAGTAGTACAAGTGGTCTTACGACTTCCCCTCTGGGATGACCATCGACTCCCAGCAGCAACAACAGCAGCGCCAGCAGCAGTAGGCGTTACACGCAAGGATGCATCGGAGGAATCCCAGGCAGGAGAGGAATCATCAGAATTGCCAGTGACATGGCCTGCAGGACTATTGGCATTCCTGGGGAAGGAGGAAATTGACACTGAGGGAGTTGGTGGGGTGGTTTGCGTGAGCTTGGTTACAAGAGGAAGGGATTTACTGGTCAGTGGACTGCTTCCGCTGTCGGCCCAAGTTTTTGAACTTGTCACTGACTTATTATGAATGCGCTGCAGGTGACGTATAAGGGAGGATGTTCCGAGGTGGTTAACGTCCTTACCCCTACTTATTACAGCTTGACAAAGGGAACACACGGCTTGACACCTGTTGTCCGCATTTCTGGTGAAATACTTCCACACTGAAGAGCTGATTTTTTTGGTATTTTCACCAGGCATGTCAACGGCCATATTCCTCCCACGGACAACAGGTGTCTCCCCGGGTGCCTGACTTAAACAAACCACCTCACCATCAGAATCCTCCTGGTCAATTTCCTCCCCAGCGCCAGCAACACCCATATCCTCCTCATCCTGGTGTACTTCAACACTGACATCTTCAATCTGACTATCAGGAACTGGACTGCGGGTGCTCCTTCCATCACTTGCAGGGGGCGTGCAAATGGTGGAAGGCGCATGCTCTTCACGTCCAGTGTTGGGAAGGTCAGGCATCGCAACCGACACAATTGGAGTCGGACTCTCCTTGTGGATTTGGGATTTCGAAGAACGCACAGTTCTTTGCGGTGCTACTGCTTTTGCCAGCTTGAGTCTTTTCATTTTTCTAGCGAGAGGCTGAGTGCTTCCATCCTCATGTGAAGCTGAACCACTAGCCATGAACATAGGCCAGGGCCTCAGCCGTTCCTTGCCACTCCGTGTGGTAAATGGCATATTGGCAAGTTTACGCTTCTCCTCCGACAATTTTATTTTAGGTTTTGGAGTCCTTTTTTTACTGATATTTGGTGTTTTGGATTTGACATGCTCTGTACTATGACATTGGGCATCGGCCTTGGCAGACGACGTTGCTGGCATTTCATCGTCTCGGCCATGACTAGTGGCAGCAGCTTCAGCACGAGGTGGAAGTGGATCTTGATCTTTCCCTAATTTTGGAACCTCAACATTTTTGTTCTCCATATTTTAATAGGCACAACTAAAAGGCACCTCAGGTAAACAATGGAGATGGATGGATACTAGTATACAATTATGGATGGACTGCCGAGTGCCGACACAGAGGTAGCTACAGCCGTGGACTACTGTACTGTGTCTGCTGCTAATATAGACTGGTTGATAAAGAGATGTAGTATGTATGTATAAAGAAGAAAGAAAAAAAAACCACGGGTAGGTGGTATACAATTATGGATGGACTGCCGAGTGCCGACACAGAGGTAGCTACAGCCGTGGACTACTGTACTGTGTCTGCTGCTAATATAGACTGGTTGATAAAGAGATGTAGTATGTATGTATAAAGAAGAAAGAAAAAAAACCACGGGTAGGTGGTATACAATTATGGACGGACTGCCGAGTGCCGACACAGAGGTAGCTACAGCCGTGGACTACCGTACTGTACTGTGTCTGCTGCTAATATAGACTGGTTGATAATGAGATGTAGTATGTATGTATAAAGAAGAAAGAAAAAAAAACCACGGGTAGGTGGTATACAATTATGGATGGACTGCCGAGTGCCGACACAGAGGTAGCTACAGCCGTGGACTACAGTACTGTGTCTGCTGCTAATATAGACTGGTTGATAAAGAGATGTAGTATGTATGTATAAAGAAGAAAGAAAAAAAAACCACGGGTAGGTGGTATACAATTATGGATGGACTGCCGAGTGCCGACACAGAGGTAGCTGCAGCCGTGGACTACTGTACTGTGTCTGCTGCTAATATAGACTGGTTGATAAAGAGATGTAGTATGTATGTATAAAGAAGAAAGAAAAAAAAACCACGGGTAGGTGGTATACAATTATGGACGGACTGCCGAGTGCCGACACAGAGGTAGCTACAGCCGTGGACTACCGTACTGTACTGTGTCTGCTGCTAATATAGACTGGTTGATAATGAGATGTAGTATGTATGTATAAAGAAGAAAGAAAAAAAAACCACGGGTAGGTGGTATACAATTATGGATGGACTGCCGAGTGCCGACACAGAGGTAGCTACAGCCGTGGACTACTGTACTGTGTCTGCTGCTAATATAGACTGGTTGATAAAGAGATGTAGTATGTATGTATAAAGAAGAAAGAAAAAAAAACCACGGGTAGGTGGTATACAATTATGGATGGACTGCCGAGTGCCGACACAGAGGTAGCTACAGCCGTGGACTACTGTACTGTGTCTGCTGCTAATATAGACTGGTTGATAAAGAGATGTAGTATGTATGTATAAAGAAGAAAGAACAAAAAAACCACGGGTAGGTGGTATACAATTATGGACGGACTGCCGAGTGCCGACACAGAGGTAGCTACAGCCGTGGACTACCGTACTGTACTGTGTCTGCTGCTAATATAGACTGGTTGATAATGAGATGTAGTATGTATGTATAAAGAAGAAAGAAAAAAAAACCACGGGTAGGTGGTATACAATTATGGACGGACTGCCGAGTGCCGACACAGAGGTAGCTACAGCCGTGGACTACTGTACTGTGTCTGCTGCTAATATAGACTGGTTGATAATGAGATGTAGTATGTATGTATAAAGAAGAAAGAAAAAAAAACCACGGGTAGGTGGTATACAATTATGGATGGACTGCCGAGTGCCGACACAGAGGTAGCTACAGCCGTGGACTACTGTACTGTGTCTGCTGCTAATATAGACTGGTTGATAAAGAGATGTAGTATGTATGTATAAAGAAGAAAGAAAAAAAAACCACGGGTAGGTGGTATACAATTATGGACGGACTGCCGAGTGCCGACACAGAGGTAGCTACAGCCGTGGACTACTGTACTCTGTCTGCTGCTAATATAGACTGGTTGATAATGAGATGTAGTATGTATGTATAAAGAAGAAAGAAAAAAAAAACCACGGGTAGGTGGTATACAATTATGGATGGACTGCCGAGTGCCGACACAGAGGTAGCTACAGCCGTGAACAACCGTACTGTGTCTGCTGCGACTGGATGATAAATAATGATATAAAAAATATATATATATATCACTACTGCAGCCGGACAGGTATATATTATATAATGACGGACCTGCTGGACACTGTCTGTCAGCAGAATGAGTTTTTTATAGAATAAAAAAAAAAACACCACACAAGTCACACGACGAGTGTTTAACTTTTTCAGGCAATCACAATATAGTATACTACTAACTATACTGGTGGTCAGTGTGGTCAGGTCACTGGTCAGTCACACTGGCAGTGGCACTCCTGCAGCAAAAGTGTGCACTGTTTAATTTTAATAATATGTACTCCTGGCTCCTGCTATAACCTATAACTGGCACTGCTCCCCAGTCTCCCCCACAATTATAAGCTGTGTGAGCACAGTCAGATATATACATAGATGATGCAGCACACTGGGCTGAGCAGTGCACACAGATATGGTATGTGACTGAGTCACTGTGTATCGTTTTTTTCAGGCAGAGAACGGATTATATTAAATAAAACTGCACTGTCTGGTGGTCACTGTGGTCAGTCACTACTAAACTCTGCACTCTCTACAGTACTCCTAAGCTCCAGTAAATCAAGTGTCTCTGTCTCAAATCAATCTCACTCTCTCTCTTCTAATCTAAATGGAGAGGACGCCAGCCACGTCCTCTCCCTATCAATCTCAATGCACGTGTGAAAATGGCGGCGACGCGCGGCTCCTTATATAGAATCCGAGTCTCGCGATAGAATCCGAGCCTCGCGAGAATCCGACAGCGTCATGATGACGTTCGGGCGCGCTCGGGTTAACCGAGCAAGGCGGGAAGATCCGAGTCGCTCGGACCCGTGAAAAAAAACATGAAGTTCGGGCGGGTTCGGATTCCGAGGAACCGAACCCGCTCATCTCTAATATATATACTGGTGGTCAGCAAAATTCTGCACTGTCCTCCTACTATATACTGCGCACAAGTACAGTGCAGCACAGATATGGATAGTATACTTGACGACACAGAGGTAGAGAAATGGACTACTGTACCGTACTGCTATATATATACTGGTGGTCAACAAAATTCTGCACTGTCCTCCTACTATATACTGCGCACAACTACAATGCAGCACAGATATGGATAGTATACTTGACGACACAGAGGTAGAGCAATGGACTACTGTACCGTAATGCTATATATATATATATATATATATATATATACTGGTGGTCAGCAAAATTATGCACTGTCCTCCTACTATATACTGCGCACAACTACAATGCAGCACAGATATGGATAGTATACTTGACGACACAGAGGTAGAGCAATGGACTACTGTACCGTACTGCTATATATATACTGGTGGTCAGCAAAATTCTGCACTGTCCTCCTACTATATACTGCGCACAACTACAATGGAGCACAGATATGGATAGTATACTTGATGACACAGAGGTAGAGCAATGGACTACTGTACCGTACTGCTATATATATACTGGTGGTCAGCAAAATTCTGCACTGTCCTCCTACTATATACTGCGCACAACTACAATGCAGCACAGATATGGATAGTATACTTGACGACACAGAGGTAGAGCAATGGACTACTGTACCGTACTGCTATATATATACTGGTGGTCAGCAAAATTCTGCACTGTCCTCCTACTATATACTGCGCTCAACTACAGTGCAACACAGATATGGATAGTGGCCCTCATTCCGAGTTGTTCGCTCGCTAGCTGCTTTTAGCAGCATTGCACACGCTAGACCGCCGCCCTCTGGGAGTGTATCTTAGCTTAGCAGATTTGTGAACAAAAGATTCGCAGAATTGCGAATAGAAATTTCTTAGCAGTTTCTGAGTAGCTCCAGACTTACTCAGCCATTGCGATCAGTTCAGTCAGTTTCGTTCCTGGTTTGACGTCACAAACACACCTAGCGTTCGCCCAGACACTACCCCGTTTCTTCAGACACTCCCGCGTTTTTTCCAGAAACGCCAGCGTTTTTTCGCACACGCCCAGAAAACGGCCAGTTTCCGCCCAGAAGCACACACTTCCTGTCAATCACAGTACGATCACCAGAACGATGAAAATTCCTTGTTATGCCGTGAGTAAAATACCTAACTTATGTGTAAAATAACTAAGCGCATGCGCTCTGCGAACCTTGCGCAGGCGCATTAAGCGACTAATCGCAATATAGCGAAAATCGGCAACGAGCGAACAACTCGGAATGACCACCAGTATACTTGACGTACAGAGGTAGAGCAATGGACTACTGTACCATACTGCTATATATAAACTGGTGGTCAGCAAAATTCTGCACTGTCCTCCTACTATATACTGCGCACGACTACAATGCAGCACAGATATGGATAGTATACTTGATGACACAGAGGTAGAGCAATGGACTACTGTACCGTACTGCTATATATATAAATATATATATATATATATATATATATACTGGTGCTCAGCAAAATTCTGCACTGTCCTCCTACTATATACTGCACACAACTCCAATGCAGCACAGATATGGATAGTATACTTGACGACACAGAGGTAGAGCTATGGACTACTGTACCGTACTGCTATATATATACTGGTGGTCAGCAAAATTCTGCACTGTCCTCCTACTATATACTGTGCACAACTACAATGCAGCACAAATATGGATAGTATACTTGACGGCACACAGGTAGAGCAATGTACTACTGTACCGTACTGCTATATATATACTGGTGGTCAAAAAATTCTGCACTGTCCTCCTACTATATACTGCGCACAACTACAATGCAGCACAGATATGGATAGTATACTTGACGACACAGAGGTAGAGCAATGGACTACTGTACCGTACTGCTATATATATACTGGTGGTCAGCAAAATTCTGCACTGTCCTCCTACTATATACTGCACACAACTAAAATGCAGCACAGATATGGATAGTTTTCTTGACGACAGAGGTAGAGCAATGGACTACTGTTCTGTACTGCTATATATATACTGGTGGTCAGCAAATTTCTGCACTGTCCTACTATATACTGCGCACAACTACAATGCAGCACAGATATGGATAGTATACTTGATGACACAGAGGTAGAGCAATGGGCTACTGTACTGTACTGCTATATATATATATATATATATATATACTGGTGGTCAGCAAAATTCTGCACTGTCCTCCTACTATATACTGCGCACAACTACAATGCAGCACAGATATGGATAGTATACTTGACGACACAGAGGTAGAGCAATGGACTACTGTACCGTACTGATATATATATATATACTGGTGGTCAGCAAAATTCTGCACTGTCCTCCTACTATATACTGCGTACAACTACTTTGCAGCACAGATATGGATAGTATACTTGACGACACAGAGGTAGAGCAATGGACTACTGTACCATACTGTTATATATATACTGGTGGTCAGCAAAATTCTGCACTGTCCTCCTACTATATACTGCGCACAAGTACAGTGCAGCACAGATATGGATAGTATACTTGACGACACAGAGGTAGAGAAATGGACTACTGTACCGTACTGCTATATATATACTGGTGGTCAACAAAATTCTGCACTGTCCTCCTACTATATACTGCGCACAACTACAATGCAGCACAGATATGGATAGTATACTTGACGACACAGAGGTAGAGCAATGGACTACTGTACCGTAATGCTATATATATATATATATATACTGGTGGTCAGCAAAATTATGCACTGTCCTCCTACTATATACTGCGCACAACTACAATGCAGCACAGATATGGATAGTATACTTGACGACACAGAGGTAGAGCAATGGACTACTGTACCGTACTGCTATATATATACTGGTGGTCAGCAAAATTCTGCAGTGTTCTCCTACTATATACTGCGCACAACTACAATGGAGCACAGATATGGATAGTATACTTGATGACACAGAGGTAGAGCAATGGACTACTGTACCGTACTGCTATATATATACTGGTGGTCAGCAAAATTCTGCACTGTCCTCCTACTATATACTGCGCACAACTACAATGCAGCACAGATATGGATAGTATACTTGACGACACAGAGGTATAGCAATGGACTACTGTACCGTACTGCTATATATATACTGGTGGTCAGCAAAATTCTGCACTGTCCTCCTACTATATACTGCGCTCAACTACAGTGCAACACAGATATGGATAGTGGCCCTCATTCCGAGTTGTTCGCTCGCTAGCTGCTTTTAGCAGCATTGCACACGCTAGACCGCCGCCCTCTGGGAGTGTATCTTAGCTTAGCAGATTTGTGAACAAAAGATTCGCAGAATTGCGAATAGAAATTTCTTAGCAGTTTCTGAGTAGCTCCAGACTTACTCAGCCATTGCGATCAGTTCAGTCAGTTTCGTTCCTGGTTTGACGTCACAAACACACCTAGCGTTCGCCCAGACACTACCCCGTTTCTTCAGACACTCCCGCGTTTTTTCCAGAAACGCCAGCGTTTTTTCGCACACGCCCAGAAAACGGCCAGTTTCCGCCCAGAAGCACACACTTCCTGTCAATCACAGTACGATCACCAGAACGATGAAAATTCCTCGTTATGCCGTGAGTAAAATACCTAACTTATGTGTAAAATAACTAAGCGCATGCGCTCTGCGAACCTTGCGCAGGCGCATTAAGCGACTAATCGCAATATAGCGAAAATCGGCAACGAGCGAACAACTCGGAATGACCACCAGTATACTTGACGTACAGAGGTAGAGCAATGGACTACTGTACCATACTGCTATATATAAACTGGTGGTCAGCAAAATTCTGCACTGTCCTCCTACTATATACTGCGCACGACTACAATGCAGCACAGATATGGATAGTATACTTGATGACACAGAGGTAGAGCAATGGACTACTGTACCGTACTGCTATATATATAAATATATATATATATATATATATATATATATACTGGTGCTCAGCAAAATTCTGCACTGTCCTCCTACTATATACTGCACACAACTCCAATGCAGCACAGATATGGATAGTATACTTGACGACACAGAGGTAGAGCTATGGACTACTGTACCGTACTGCTATATATATACTGGTGGTCAGCAAAATTCTGCACTGTCCTCCTACTATATACTGTGCACAACTACAATGCAGCACAAATATGGATAGTATACTTGACGGCACACAGGTAGAGCAATGTACTACTGTACCGTACTGCTATATATATACTGGTGGTCAGAAAATTCTGCACTGTCCTCCTACTATATACTTCGCACAACTACAATGCAGCACAGATATGGATAGTATACTTGACGACACAGAGGTAGAGCAATGGACTACTGTACCGTACTGCTATATATATACTGGTGGTCAGCAAAATTCTGCACTGTCCTCCTACTATATACTGCACACAACTAAAATGCAGCACAGATATGGATAGTTTTCTTGACGACAGAGGTAGAGCAATGGACTACTGTTCTGTACTGCTATATATATACTGGTGGTCAGCAAATTTCTGCACTGTCCTACTATATACTGCGCACAACTACAATGCAGCACAGATATGGATGGTATACTTGATGACACAGAGGTAGAGCAATGGGCTACTGTACTGTACTGCTATATATATATATATATATATATATATATATACTGGTGGTCAGCAAAATTCTGCACTGTCCTCCTACTATATACTGCGCACAACTACAATGCAGCACAGATATGGATAGTATACTTGACGACACAGAGGTAGAGCAATGGACTACTGTACCGTACTGATATATATATATATACTGGTGGTCAGCAAAATTCTGCACTGTCCTCCTACTATATACTGCGTACAACTACTTTGCAGCACAGATATGGATAGTATACTTGATGACACAGAGGTAGAGCAATGGACTACTGTACCATACTGCTATATATATACTGGTGGTCAGCAAAATTCTGCACTCTCCTCCTACTATATACTGCGCACAACTATGATGCTGCACAGATATGGATAGTATACTTGACGACACAGAGGTTGAGCAATGGACTACTGTACCATACTGCTATATATATATATATATATATATATATATATATATAACAAAGAAAAGGTTTCCCCAGGGAGCTGATGATATTCTTTGGTATGTCAAAGGTTTTCACTTATACAATAAAATAGTCATGAAAAATAGACTTATTTATTTTATAAAATACAGTAAAATGAGCTGTATCACAATATGTCCAAAGTGACAATCAACGATGTTTTGTACAGGTATTGGTGTTGGTAACAATTCATTTCAGTCACATATCGACATGATGATTGATCCTCCTTGAAAGAATGACAAAATCGCTGTCTTAACCCAACGCGTTTCGTCTTACAGACTTCATCAGGGGTTTTTATTTATAATCTAAACAATGTAGAGAACATTTCATAAATATATTGTTACATTTATCTACAATGTGCTCATGTCAATTGTAATTATAATGTATACATACCAAAGGATCACAGTATGGACAAGCAACTTAGCGTGTCTTCAAAAGGTAAATAAAAACACTTAAAAGTGATATCGAACTAGATTTCACCACATGGGATATCTGTAAAATTATAACATGTGTTACACTTATATAATGACAGGATAAAAATGTATGAGGAGGGATGGAGGAATAAAAAAACTGAATAAAGAACAATGGGGTTTTCTTTGATGGATCAAAATTGACCTATTTGATATGTACTACCATTAACATTATTATTAATATATAACCAAGACAGTTATATCGTTACAAAAACTTATCATATTCATCATTTATAAACTGGATGGAATGGGGGACATAATATTACTCATTTGTGGTACTTTCATATAATTCTATAATAATATTAGTATGATACAATTATACATACCAATTCGACAGATTATTAGATGTAACTCATTCTATGCTTATCCACTAAGCCAAACTTGGTTTGGAGGTTTCTGAGAGCAATTGTATTTAAACCTATAATGGAAAGCAAATTCCTAATACTATATGGGTACAGTACATATTAAAAATACTGGCCCATAGTTTATTTTTCATACATACCAATTATATTGAAAATAGCTCGTAGAGCAGCTTTTCACTAAATCACATCCAAACGTGGATTGGACGCAAGACAGATAACCGTAATCGTACCTATGATGGAGCAGAATGTATAAATAAGGAAACGATGGTGTAGGTACTTTGATAATTCTGATCAGCATTGGCTATGTCAGAATTATATATGGAGGAATATCTGTTTTAAGAAGGTATTCATCATTACCCAAAAAGACTGAAGATTTTACCAGAATTTATTCGTATCAATACTATCTAGCTTAATGTGGCTGAGTACCTGGCATATAGAGTACCTGGCATATAATCTCATGGTCCTTTATTTACAACACCATACATATTCTCATATATAGATCAATAGTGCAATCAAGAAAACACCTGACACATAATCTCAGGGTCCTTCATGTACAATATCATGCCTTTTATATACATAAATTAACAGTACGAGCGTTCGCCAATCGTAACAATTTACTGAGACTTCATGGTAGTCCCACTATTGATCTATATATGAGAATATGTATGGTGTTGTAAATAAAGGACCATGAGATTATATGCCAGGTACTCTTTATATAACTGTTGGTGTCCGTATAGTGTCCTAATATTATTAGAGCCTTAGTTCTATGGGTTCTGTTAATGATATTTGGAAAAAATAGTTTATTTTAGGATGGGTAAATATGGTAATCACAAAATAACAATAATAGTTAGGGCATCACATTCTATAGATTAGGATCAATAACGACCCTTACTAATGATTAGATTTATATTTAGGATTAAAATGGATTTAAACACACTCAGTCCACACTTAATTATTACAAACAATATAGGTGGCCGAGTATAGTGACATATAAGTCACCATTAATACGTTTAATTACGAATTCTACATATTTCATTATCGAGATAATTAATAAGGATATATTCACTTAATTGACCATACTTAGTTATCATCAAACAAGATATAATAATAGAAGTGGTTGAATGTAATAGTATGAACACTCAAATATGTGCACTTTTAAATATTTTCACACAAAGGTTTAATTAAAATTTAAAAAATAATATTCTATTTTATTTTATATTAATGTTAAGAAATCACACTTAGGACTATCACGGACTCTTAATAGAATTGGTCCAATAAATGTTAATTAAGCACAAAGGTATTTTTTGTGCATGGTAACTATAAAATAACCCCAATTGTTTTGTCCTAAACGATAGGGGTCTGTTAATACCACTAGTAGAACAGTAACATCTTGGTCGTATACAATACAACCCTTGCTTGCTGTATATGGTGAGTCCGCGAGCGTTGGAACGCATATGCAGGAAGCCCTTGAACATTGAAGCGCATGACGCGCCGGAAGGCGGAAGCGCGTCATGACAACACTCGGTTGCTATGGTGCGCTGAGTCATGGAGCTGCGCTGTCCGGCGCGGTCTCCCAGCAGATTCTGTAATTACAGGAAGCCCCAATGTGACGGTGGAACGCACGCCGCAATGGGGCTATGGAACGCAATTTTTCAATTAATCCCTCCACCTCTTTAAACACTCAGTGTTCTGTAAGGCTAGCCCTGCGGTAATAAGTGCCTAACTGTGCCCAAGTAAATTCAAGACATATTTCCATTATGCATGGAAATCATAAAGAAAATAACCATTTAGTATTCAAAATTTAGTTAATTCAATTACAGGAAGTGATGTCACTCACAGTGGGTTTTAAAAACCCAGTAGTTTCAGTTCCATTGTTATGCAGCAGCTAGGAGCATTGCTGAATGTGGAGAGGTAAGCATATTGATCTCATGGCCTTTTATAGTTTATTTTGGTGTGTAATTACAAATGATGTTAATAATTCAAGTTGATTATTGATGGTAAAAATGTGTGGGGTTAAATACCAGCTCTAAAAAAATCCTGTGTTTTGGGCAATAGGGATATATAGATAAAAAATCTTAAATCAACTTTTACGTTAATTCATAACATTCTCCCATATAACAGATAGCCCCTAAATGTTAATATAATAAATATACCTTGAAAACGGTCTAGGATGCTTAGAGGGCGAATGCATTTTAGGAGTGTTAGTTTATTTACACTAACACAATATTTCGGTATATTATTACTCAGAGTAAAAGAGTTTATATTCCCAGCCACATTAAGCTAGATAGTATTGATACGAATAAATTCTGGTAAAATCTTCAGTCTTTTTGGGTAATGATGAATACCTTCTTAAAACAGATATTTCTCCATATATAATTCTGACATAGCCAATGCTGATCAGAATTATCAAAGTACCTACACCATCGTTTCCTTATTTATACATTCTGCTCCATCATAGGTACGATTACGGTTATCTGTCTTGCGTCCAATCCACGTTTGGATGTGATTTAGTGAAAAGCTGCTCTACGAGCTATTTTCAATATAATTGGTATGTATGAAAAATAAACTATGGGCCAGTATTTTTAATATGTACTGTACCCATATAGTATTAGGAATTTGCTTTCCATTATAGGTTTAAATACAATTGCTCTCAGAAACCTCCAAACCAAGTTTGGCTTAGTGGATAAGCATAGAATGAGTTACATCTAATAATCTGTCGAATTGGTATGTATAATTGTATCATACTAATATTATTATAGAATTATATGAAAGTACCACAAATGAGTAATATTATGTCCCCCATTCCATCCAGTTTATAAATGATGAATATGCTAAGTTTTTGTAACGATATAACTGTCTTGGTTATATATTAATAATAATGTTAATGGTAGTACATATCAAATAGGTCAATTTTGATCCATCAAAGAAAACCCCATTGTTCTTTATTCAGTTTTTTTATTCCTCCATCCCTCCTCGTACATTTTTATCCTGTCATTATATAAGTGTAACACATGTTATAATTTTACAGATATCCCATGTGGTGAAATCTAGTTCGATATCACTTTTAAGTGTTTTTATTTACCTTTTGAAGACACGCTAAGTTGCTTGTCCAAACTGTGATCCTTTGGTATGTATACATTATAATTACAATTGACATGAGCACATTGTAGATAAATGAAACGATATATTTATGAAATGTTCTCTACATTGTTTAGATTATAAATAAAAACCCCTGATGAAGTCTGTAAGACGAAACGCGTTGGATTAAGACAGCGATTTTGTCATTTCTTCAAGGAGGATCAATCATCATGTCGATATGTGACTGAAATTAATTGTTACCAACACCAATACCTGTACAAAACATCGTTGATTGTCACTTTGGACATATTGTGATACAGCTCATTTTACTGTATTTTATAAAATAAATAAGTCTATTTTTCATGACTATTTTATTGTATAAGTGAAAACCTTTGACATACCAAAGAATATCATCAGCTCCCTGGGGAAACCTTTTCTTTGTTGTTCATAACTATTGTACCCCGTCTAACAGGGGTTATTTTCCCTAAGGTGTAGCTCTATATATCATTAGCGCGAGAAAGGTCTTATACTTCTTCTACATATATATATATATATATATATAATGGTGGTCAGCAAAATTCTGCACTGTCCTCCTACTATATACTGCGCACAACTACAATCCAGCACAGATATGGATAGTATACTTGACGACACAGAGGTAGAGCAATGGACTACTGTACCGTACTGCTATATATTTACTGGTGGTCAGCAAAATTCTACACTGTCCTCCTACTATATACTGCGCACAACTACAATGCAGCACAGATATGGATAGTATACTTGACGACACAGAGGTAGAGCAATGGACTACTGTACCGTACTGCTATATATATACTGGTGGTCAGCAAAATTCTGCACTGTCCTCCTACTATATACTGCGCACAACTACGATGCAGCACAGATATGGATAGTATACTTGACGACACAGAGGTAGAGCAATGGACTACTGTACCGTACTGCTATATATATATATTTATATATATATACTGGTGGTCAGCAAAATTCTGCACTGTCCTCCTATATACTGCGCACAACTACAATGCAGCACAGATATGGATAGTATACTTGACGACACAGAGGTAGAGCAATGGACTACTGTACCGTACTGCTATATATATACTGGTGGTCAGCAAAATTCTGCACTGTCCTCCTACTGTATACTGCGCACAACTACAATGCAGCACAGATATGGATAGTATACTTGACGACACAGAGGTAGAGCAATGGACTACTGTACCGTACTGCTATATATATACTGGTGGTCAGCAAAATTCTGCACTGTCCTCCTACTATATACTGCGCACAACTACAATGCAGCACAGATATGGAGCGTTTTCAGGAAGAGAACGTAGATATTTGCAGCACGCTGAGCACAGATATTTGCAGCACACTGAGCACAGATATTTGCAGCACACTGAACACAGAAACTGAGGGAACGCAGCCACGTCCTCTCGCTATCATCTCCAATGCACAAGTGAAAATGGCGGCGACGTGCAGCTCTTTTTATGCAATACGAATCTCGTGAGAATACGACAGCGGGATGATGACGTTCGGGCGCGTTCATGTTAACCGAGCAAGGCTGGAAGATCTGAAGCTGCCTTGGAACCGTGTAAAATGGGTGAAGTTCGGGGGGGTTCGGATCTCGAGGAACCGAACCCGCTCATCTCTAATAGCCGCAATGGTGGAAATGGAAATTCCAAGTTTGACGAAGTATTTTCCAATAAACATATAAGTATAAAAATGGGGAGAGACCACATTTGTGTCCAAAGTTAGAAGAGACAGAATCATGATCCAATGGAACGTGACATGGCAACATCTGCTACTTTATTTTCTCTGGAAACTGCCAGAGAAATCTAGATTTTCCAAACACACTTATATCTGTATGTCTACCATATAATTCCAGGGGTGCCCTGTCTGAACCCGCTCATCTCTAGTAGATATATCTTCTAGTGTGCACTGTGAACCCAGCATTAGAGAGAGGTTTTTCTCAATTATTTCATGTTAGGGACTCAAATTGATGGCTCCAGTTAGTTAACCTTAATTTTAATTTATTAATGTTCCACATTTTGGGATTATTGACAAGATGCACATTTGTTGTACAGAGATCTGTTCCATTGCACTGCAGCACTAGATGGGCCAGGAGCTCCTGTGATGCACAAACAGTTACTGAATAAGGGCCCAGTGTGGTGTCTGATGGTGGCTTACAGCCAGGAAGCTGTCTGGCTTGCCAGGCTGAGGCATGCTATTGGCACAGAGGTTATCATTGCTTCCTTCCACAGTCCTACTTGTAGTATGAAATGAGTTTGGACTGTAGAGTGTTAAGCTCCACTAGGGCAGGAGCTGAATAACAAAAAATTAACTACACAGTCCTGCTTAGTACTGTACCGAACCCACCCAAATTGAACTTACCCGATCCTGGGCTGCTGTGAGGGCTCACGAGGGGCTGCTAAAACATCTAAGGGGCTGCTTTATTTAAAAATAAAATATGAATTCCATAAACAAGACACACAGGTATGCTCAAATGCGTGTAACTGGGACACACAGGTATACTCACATGCGTGTAACTAGGAGCTGTGAAAACTGAAAATAAGGCATCTGCCACAAAATATGTAAATAAAAATGCAATTTAAAAAAATAGAGATAACGAAACCAAAGAGATTTTCACAAAATAAGTCTCCAGACTCCATGGAGGGGAAAAATATCCAATATTGATTCTTTGGTTTAAACCAGTAAATTTGCATCCCAGCATTAAATCCAAGATTATATTAATCCCTGAAAAAGGAGAAGGGGGTACAAATTCAGAGGCTTTGGCCCCTAGTTTTTCAGTTTGTCCAGTAATGTGGTAATTATACACTGCTCAAAAAAATAAAGGGAACACTTAAACAACACAATGTAACTCCAAGTCAATCACACTTCTGTGAAATCAAACTGTCCACTTAGGAAGCAACACTGATTGACAATCAATTTCACATGCTGTTGTGCAAATGGAATAGACAACAGGTGGAAATTATAGGCAATTAGCAAGACACCCCCAATAAAGGAGTTGTTCTGCAGGTGGTGACTACAGACCACTTCTCAGCTCCTATGCTTTCTGGCTGATGTTTTGGTCACTTTTGAAAGCTGGCGGTGCTTTCACTCTAGTGGTAGCATGACACGGAGTCTACAACCCACACAAGTGGCTCAGGTAGTGCAGCTCATCCAGGATGGCACATCAATGCAAGCTGTGGCAAGAAGGTTTGCTCTGTCTGTCAGCGTAGTGTCCAGAGCATGGAGGCGCTACCAGGAGACAGGCCATCAGGAGACGTGGAGGAGGCCGTAGGAGGGCAACAACCCAGCAGCAGGACCGCTACCTCCGCCTTTGTGCAAGGAGGAACAGGAGGAGCACTGCCAGAGCCCTGCAAAATGACCTCCAGCAAGCCACAAATGTGCATGTGTCTACTCAAACGATCAGAAACAGACTCCATGAGGGTGGTATGAGGGCCCGATGTCCACAGGTGGGTGTTGTGCTTACAGCCCAACATCGTTCAGGACGTTTGGCATTTGCCAGAGTACACCAAGATTGGCAAATTCGCCACTGGTGCCCTGTGCTCTTCACAGATGAAAGCAAGTTCTCACTGAGCACATGTGACAGACGTGACAGAGTCTGGAGATGCCAAGGAGAGCGTTCTACTGCCTGCAACATCCTCCAGCATGACCGGTTTGGCAGTCTGTCAGTAATGGTGTGGGGTGGCATTTCTTTGGGGGCCGCACAGTCCTCCATGTGCTCGCCAGAGGTAGCCTGACTGCCATTAGGTACAGAGATGGGATCCTCAGACCCCTTGTGAGATCATATGCTGGTGCGGTTGGCCCTGGGTTCCTCCTAATGCAAGACAATGCTAGACCTCATGTGGTTGGAGTGTGTCAGCAGTTCCTGCAAGACGAAGGCATTGATGCTATGGACTGGCCCGCCCATTCCCCAGACCTGAATCCAATTGAGCACATCTGGGACATCATGTCTCGCTCCATCCACCAACGCCACGTTGCACCACAGACTGTCCAGGAGTTGGCGGATGCTTTAGTCCAGGTCTGGGAGGAGATCCCTCAGGAGACCATCCACCACCTCATCAGGAGCATGCCCAGGCATTGTAGGGAGGTCATACAGGCACTTGGAGGCCACACACACTACTGAGCTTCATTTTGACTTGTTTTAAGGACATTACATCAAAGTTGGATCAGCCTGTAGTGTGTTTTTCCACTTTAATTTTGTGTGTGACTCCAAATCCAGACCTCCATGGGTTAATAAATTTGATTTCCATTGATAATGTTTGTGTGATTTTGTTGTCAGCACATTCAACTATGTAAAGAACAAAGTATTTAATAAGAATATTTCATTCATTCAGATCTAGGATGTGTTGTTTAAGTGTTCCCTTTATTTTTTTGAGCAGTGTACATTTGCGTGGTTAAAGTCCTTTCTGTTCCACACCAAGATAGGAGTGGAGGTGAAAGCCTGTGTGTTGTTCCTGATTACATGTGCCTCTCTAATTTTAAATCACCTTCTTGACACTGTCCTCTTCCTCTTGCCTCTTCTCATAATGTGACAATTCATCAAATATGCTGGTGGTATGTTTGTAGCTAGCTATTATTCGGAGAACTTGGCAAGCTTTTTCCAGGGGGACCCCTTGTCGCTGATATGATCGGTTTATTAAACTGTGCATGTCCTGTTTAAACATAAGGGTGGGTGGGAGGGCCCAAGGACAATTCCATCTTGCACGTCTTTTTTGTCTTTGCATTATGTGCTCTCTGGGGCCTAGTTTTTAAAACTGCCATCCTGTCTGCCACTGCAGTGCCACTTGTGTCGCCCACTTGTGTCGCTTAACTTAGTCATCCAGCCACCTTGGTGCAACCTTTTGGCCTAAAAACAAAGGCCCTCATTCCGAGTTGATCGCTCGCTAGCTACTTTTAGCAGCCATGCAAACGCATAGTCTCCGCCCACGGGGGAGTGTATTTTCGCTTTGCAAGTGTGCGATCGCATGTGCAGCTGGGTGGTACAAAAACATTTTGTGCAAAACAAGACCAGCCCTGTAGTTACTTATTCTGTGTGATGATTATAGCGTTGGAGGTTCCGGAATTGACGTCAGATACCCGCCCTGCAAACGCCTGGTCACGCCTGCATTTTCCCTACCACTCCCAGAAAACGGTCAGTTGACACCCACAAACGCTCTCTTCCTGTCAATCTCCTTGCGATCGGCTGTGCAAATGGATTAGTCGCTAGAAGCATTGCACAGCAACAATGCTGTTTGTACCCGTACGACACGCGTGCGCATTGTGGTGCATGCGCAGTTTTGACGTTTTTTTACCTGATTGCTGCACTGCGAAAATAGGCAGCGTGCGATCAACTCGGAATGACACCCAATATTGTGAGGTGTGAGGTGTTCAGAATAGACTGGAAATGAGTGGAAATGAATGTTATTGAGGTTAATAATACTGTTGGAACAAAACAAAAAAAATCTGTGATTTTAGCTGTTTTTATTTAAAAAAAAAAATCCAGATCCAAAACCAAAACCTGAAAGGGTGGTTTTGGCAAAACCAATCCATATCCAGCAGTGAAGTGAGCGATCTACTAGATTTGGCATGCATGTCAAATCTAGAGTCAGCAATAGCGACACACGGGGCCTAGCATCGCTATCGCTATGGGCATACACATGGAGAGATCTTTGCTTAATTTCTAAGCAATCTGGTCAGATTGCTTAGAATTTAAGCACAAATCTCTCCGTGTGTACCCCCCTTTACATTACACCCATAACTTATAGCTAGAGTTACTAAGAAGATGATCCTAGACAAGTGGCTTAAGAAATCTGCTCCCTCTCTTAAGGTGGGTACACACTAGGCGATGTGCTCTATGATCAACGTCACCTAGCGTGTTCCCTTCCCTGTCAGAGACACACTGAATGATATGCAAATGCTATCGCTCAGTGTCGCCACACCACTGCCAGGTCATGCATGCAGTTTTTGGACGACGGTCCAAATTGAGCTGCATGCATGGCCAACGGCGAGGGTCGTCAATGACCCGCAGAGCCATGCATCGCTCAGTGGCAGCATACACACTTAGCGATAAAGTAAACAACGTCACTCAGGAAGGGTCAAAATGAGCGATGTCATTTAATGTATCGCTATGTGTGCACCCACCTTTAGGGAACCATAATCTGCATTACAAGAACTTATATATTTTGATAGATGTGGTGACTTATTTTTTATACCGAACATGGAGTTAAGCATATTTATGAAAATTGGGAACCTTATACAGCAATCCTAGGTAACATATATAAAGTCATGGTACTTGCTCCAACAACTAAAATAGGTCAATCGGAGTTCCACTCTAACAGTGTGATTACATGTTAGGGGTGCCACCAGGATGGTACTAGGTGGCACTATTGCTCTTGCCCATCAGTCCTTTAGCCTCCTGCAGCCAAAGACTTTGCCTATAGCAGCTGCTTTTCCCGGGAGGATTAGGTCTGCCCAGTACTCAGATGTCCCCAGGTTTTTTATAATAGACACGGCTGCTGTGGGAGGCTGGGCAAGGCAAGTACGGAACTGGAGTCAGACTGGGACGTAAAAGGAAGGACCAGACACACAGGACAAGCAATAACATCAGCACACTACCGTGTGCGACTGGCACGGGATCACTGCGGCAGATGGTAGCGCCACAGTACTGGAGATGGGAAACCAAGCACTGGGTACTGAACCGTAATGGCCGAGGTGATAGTGGTGTAGTCCTTGGTAGCGTCTAAATATAATACAGGCAGACATACAGGACCAGATAGCACGCAATACAGGAACTCACAAATGGACTTGCTGGACCGGACTGCGGAGCAGCGCTGGCACAGGCAGACAGAAATACAGGACCAGACCACGGAGCAGCGCCGCTACAGACGTACAAACAGGCAGGGCTGGAATACTGAAGTGACAGCTAATAGCTACACCAAAGGTACATGTATAACATGGTGGAATAGATGCTATGAGTGACGCAGAAAGACATACTACGGGACCAGACTGACAAGACACAGGTAATAACACAGGGTACAAACAAAAGCTCTAGTTGAGCAAATACAGACTGAAGTACTCCAGATTGTGCACAGAATCAGGTACATAAACAAAAGCTCTTAACAGAGACAGTGTAGATTGAAGCGCCCAGGATCAGGCACTTGCAGGGAAACAGCAGGCTCAGAGTATGACAGGATTATACGAACTGTTCAGGGTTCATCAGGGTTTGTCAGAATAGACTGAGTAGATCAGGTTTGTACAGAATCAGGATAAGGACTGAGTATAATCAGCCGCTAGGTCCTAGGCAGGCTGGGTAATAAAAGACTCAATATCCAATCAGGACAGCCAAATAGGACAGGCCCCCTTAATGAGGAGAGTCACTGCAGGTGAGCAGCCTGACACACAAGGCCTAGTGCTAATAGCTTAATTATGCAGCAGCAGGACTGCACATAGAAAGCATAGGAGTCAGGCTGCAATTACACAGACCCACCAGAGGTGGCTTGTTACATTACCCCCCTCTTCAAGATTGGTCAAAGGACCCCAATATCCAGGTTTTCCAAAACAAGGGATACATAAAAAAAGAAACCTGGCAGGCTGGTACAAACAGACAACGGCAAGAAGACAGAAGCTGTGGCTACTGCTTGTAACAGTGCCCCCCCCCCCCTTCCCCCTTCCCCCCCTCCTTGAAGGTGGCCTCTGGACACAACAAGACAAGAAAAAATTTCAAGACAAACAAGGCAAGAGTCAGCAGTTATTTTTCTTTCACTTTTTCTTCTTTTTCCGCTGTGCTCGCTTGGAGACACCAAGAAAGGAAGCAATCTCTGGCTCAAAAAAGCCTTCAAAAAATATATGTTGAGCAAGCAGATGATTCTTCCCTTTCCTACTTGAATGCCCAGACACATAAGGAATCTCATCAGTTTTAGAATCTGAGAACAAACCATAGATTAGTTCCATTCCACTAGGTATTGAAACTTTAGGAGAATTACTGTAGGGAGAAGACAGGAAAGCAC
The DNA here is from genome assembly GCF_028390025.1 of Pseudophryne corroboree. Classification (NCBI taxonomy): domain Eukaryota; kingdom Metazoa; phylum Chordata; class Amphibia; order Anura; family Myobatrachidae; genus Pseudophryne; species Pseudophryne corroboree. Next base: position 225,078,062 of record NC_086450.1, read on the forward strand.
ATCCAGCAACAATGGCTATAGGCTCTGATTTTTGTGCTGACTGGCTGGAGTGCTTCACTGTGACAGAGTCACTTAAGAACTCACTAGAGGCTGTGACTTTCCAAACCCCACCAGGGGCTGTGGCCTTCGGGACCCCCTCTGGGGCTGTGGGCTTCAGGACCCCCTCTGGGGCTGGGACCCACGGGACCCCCTCTGGGCCCCTCCAGATCTCTGCTGAGGCTGTGGCCCTTGGGACCTCTGCTGGGGCTATGCCCAGAGTCTTCTCCTGAGGATATGGCTTCCAGGACCTCTTCTGGGGGTGTGCCTCTCGAGTCCCCTGCTGGGTCTGCGGCGTCTGAGACCCCTACTGGGGCTCTGACAATCGAGACCCTTTTTGGGTTAACGGCTTCTGGGACCCCCTCTGGGGCTAAGCCACTTAAAACCCCTTCTGGGTTTGTGCCTTTAGAGTCCCCTTCTGGGGCTATGGCTCCTAGCACCACTACTGGTGCTAAGCCACTTGAGACCCCTTCTGGAACTGACACCTGAGATTCCCCTACTGGGGCTTGCAGCTCGGATTTAACAGGAAAGGAGAAAGATGAGGGTAACATTCTCCTTTGATTTCTGAATCTATAATGGGGCTCTCTAGTCCTAGAACCCCAATTATAGGTCAGAGTGCTTTTTTGTGTGGGTTCCGGGACAAGTACCTCTGCCACAGTAGAGACAGGAATAGGTCTTAAATCCTGACTCAACTTGGCCGGAGAACAGGACTTGTTGCCACATCTAAGCCTGAGCAATTCACAGGCTTGTAGATAGTGGCCTGAACCCCCACAATACAGGCATAGGTTTAAGTTTCTGTGCCGCTGATGCTCCTCCTGTAAGAGCTTGGACCACAGAAAACATCTATGCCTCTTCTGACCCTCCAGATGTGAGATCTCCCTGGCCAAAATTTTTTTGAGCTGGAGTCTCATTAGAGACAAAGTCCCAATAACCTCTGGTAGGATCAGGCAAATTTTAGTTAAGAGATTTTGCAGTTGCAGTAGAGACTGCTGCAATACAGTACCTCCAACCGCTCAGACTTAAAAGCACAGAGAGCCATATTTAAGGCTGCTATTGACTCTTGCATGGCCAAGCAGTGCAAGATCACAGATAAAACGGACTAAGGCAAGACAGAACTGAACAATAAAAGACTGGACTGGACACAATGGGACTGGACTTTTCCAAGGGCTGCTACATAAAATATTTTTTTAGGCTGGTTATAATGTTAGGGGTGCCACCAGGATGGTACTAGGTATCGCTGTTGCTCTTGCCCAGCAGTCCTTTTGCCTCCTGCAGCCAAAGACTACGCCCATAGCAGCCGTCTTTCCCAGGAGGATTAGGTCTACCCAGTACTCAGATGCCCCAAGGTTTTTATGATAGACACGGCTGCTGTGGGAGGCTGGGCAAGGCAAGTACGGAACTGGGATCAGACTGGGACACAAAAGGAATGACCAGACACACAGGACAAACAATAACTTAAGCACACTACTGTGTGCGACTGGCACGGGATCACTGCGGCAGATGGTAGCGCCACAGTACTGGAGATGGGAAACCAAGCACTGGGTACTAGTAATAACACAGGGTACAAACAAAAGCTCTAACTGAGCAAATACAGACTGAAGTACTCCAGATTGTGCACAGAATCAGGTACATAAACAGAAGCTCTTAACAGAGACAGTGTAGACTGAAGCGCCCAGGATCAGGCACTTGCAGGGAAACAGCAGACTCAGAGTATAACAGGATTATACGAACTGTTCAGGGTTCATCAGGGTTTGTCAGAATAGACTGAGTAGATCAGGTTTGTACAGAATCAGGATAAGGACTGAGTATAATCAGCCGCTAGGTCCTAGGCAGGCTGGGTAATAAAAGACACAATGGGCCTAATTCAGAGTTGATCGTTGAAGCAAATTTGTTAGCAGTTGGGCAAAACTATTCCGAGTTGATCGCTCACTAGCTAGTTTTAGCAGCCGTGCAAACGCTATGCCGCCTCCCACTGGGGATTGTATTTTAGCTTAGCACAGGTACGAACATATGTGCAGCCGAGCTCTACAAAAACAGTTTGTGCAGTTTCAGAGTAGCTCTGAACCTACTCAGCACTTGCGATCACTTCAGCCTATTTGTATCCGGATTTGACGTCATACACCCACCCAGCAAACGCCCAGCCACGCCTGCTTTTTTTCAGACACGCCTGCATTTTTACAAACACTCCCTGAAGACGGTCAGTTGACACCCAGAAACGCCCCCTTCCTTTCAATCTTCTTGCGGCCATTAGTGCGACTGAAAACTTCGCTACAACCAGTGCAAAACCACAACGGGCTTTGTACCCATACGACGCGCGTGTGCATTGCGGCCCATACGCATGTGTAGAAATGCTGATTTTTTTTGCCTGATCGCTGCGCTGCCAACAACGGCAGCTAGCGATCAACTCAGAATGACCCCCAATGTGCACTGCAGGGGGGGCAGATATAACGTGCAGAGAGAGTTAGATTTGGGTGGGGTGTGTTCAAACTGAAATTCTAAATTGCAGTGTAAAAATAAAGC